>NW_020621381.1:7460825-8184038 GCF_003573695.1 Papaver somniferum | reverse complement strand
TAAAATGTTGAATTTTATATACGTTAACTTAAAAAAGTCTACACATTTCGTTATAAGTCGGAAATTGATTTCTGAGACTAAATTGTAAACTAGATAAACTCATCTTTAACAGAAAAAGTTTGAAAAATGTATTGTAATTACAATTAATATGTTCTAAGGTAATACGTCTAGTAAAAATTGCATTTCCATGTACGTTGATTCAAGAAAATATGAAGGAAGTCAAATTTCACAATAGAAGAAAGATGAAAGACCATGCAGAACTAATCCAAATCCTAACAAATTTCATCTATCTTGAATCAAATAGAAAGACAAAGCCAATATAAAAATAAAGAGTTCATTAAAATGCTGAATTTTATATACGTTAACTCAAAAAAGTCTACACATTTCGTTATAAGTCGGAAATTGATTTCTGAGACTAAATTGTAAACTATTTTTTTTTTTTTGCTAAATCCGTGTTGTATTAATGAATAACCAATATGTACAAAGTGTTCATAAGAAAAGAGGTCAGAAAACCCCAAAAACTTACAAACTTCTTGAATCTGAAATAAACAACATTAGGAAATTCTAAAGACAAAAGGAAATCAGGTCTTTCATCATAATTTAAACCTTCACCATTACGAAGATAACATCCCCTTTTAGCCATCTTGTCTGCTGCAAAATTAGCCTCACGATAAGTATGAACAAAGCGAATAGAGTCATAATTGTTTTGTATTCTTCTCCATCTGTGCTTGACAAACCAAGGAAGATTTGTACCCGTCAATGTCTTAATTGTTCCCATTGAATCAGAACGTACAACCACTCTTTTAACATTCCACTTCCTAGCCCACTCCAAACCAACAATAATACCATAAAGTTCAGCTAAGAAATTAGTAGTAGAACCCAAACCAATACTCATAGCACCCAAAAAATTACAATCAGCATCACGAACAACAATACCAGCTCCAGCTACACCCGGATTTCCTTTGGCTGCTCCATCACAACATAATAAAATTTCATCCCTATTTGGCGGACTCCAAAAGCACTCAATTGGCTGAACCTGCTTAACCTTCCTATGCATCACACGGAAAAAGTTCAAAAGATCCAAGTCCGTTGTAGTATTATGCATGAAACCCTTCAAACGACCAGCGTATTCACTAATCAAATAGAACACTCTCTTCTTAAAAAAATGAATGCTAACAGAAGAATTCTGAAAACATGCCATATTTCTTGTTTGCCATAATTCCGAGCGAATCACCAAAATAGCTAAAAGCCATAAAGCCTTGACAATTCTACTTCTACCCTTTGCTGATTTATATGAATTCACAATATCATAATAAGGTGTTAGATTAAACAAACCTGAACACCACTGCCAAATTTGAGTTGCAAACGTACAACTCCAAATAATATGCTCCAAAGATTCTTCCTCCATGTTGCACAAGTAACATTTGTTGGCCATTTCAACTTTGAATCTACTCCTGATCTTGTCTTGAGTTGCACAAACCTCACGACATATCTTCCAATTCTGAGCAGCCAATTTGGGATGAATTTCTTTCCTCCACAAAAGACCATAAATTGCTGATTTTGGATACGCCCTTCTAATGATATTCTTTGCTGAAGAGACTGAAAAGTGGCCATTCATCTCCGGCATCCAAACTCTACAATCATTCCCTCCTTGTAACAAAGGCAAATTTGAAAGATCCACACCCGCACGGACCAAACTCTTTCTTTTTGTGGTGGCTTTGTCTTTCTATTTGATTCAAGATAGCTGAAATTTGTTAGGATTTGGATTAGTTTTGCATGGTATTTCATCTTTCTTATATTATGAAATTTGACTTCGTTCATATTTTCTTGAATCAACGTACATAGAAATGCAATTTTCACTAGACGTATTGCCTAAGAACATATTAATTGTAATTACAATACATTTTTCAAACTTTTTCTGTTAAAGATGAGTTTATCTAGTTTACAATTTAGTCTCAGAAATCAATTTCCGACTTATAACGAAATGTGTAGACTTTTTTGAGTTAACGTATATAAAATTCAACATATTTATGAACTCTTTCTTTTTGTGGTGGCTTTGTCTTTCTATTTGATTCAAGAAAGATGAAATTTGTTAGGATTTGGATTAGTTGTGCATGGTCTTTCATCCTTCTTCTATTGTGAATTTTGACTTCCTTCATATTTTCTTGAATCAACGTACATAGAAATGCAATTTTTAATAGACGTATTGCCTTATAACATATTAATTATAATTACAATACATTTTTCAAACTTTTTCTGTTAAAGATGAGTTTATCTAGTTTACAATTTAGTCTCAGAAATCAATTTCCGACTTATAACAAAATGTGTAGACTTTTTAGAGTTAACGTATATAAAATTCAACATTTTTATGAACTCTTTCTTTTTGTGTTGGCTTTGTCTTTCTATTTTATTCAAGATAGATTAAATTTGTTAGGATTTGGATTAGTTTTGCATGGTATTTCATCTTTCTTATATTGTGAAATTTGACTTCCTTCATATTTTCTTGAATCAACGTACATAGAAATGCAATTTTTACTAGACGTATTGCCTTAGAACATATTAATTGTAATTACAATACATTTTTCAAACTTTTTATGTTAAAGAGTAGTTTATCTAGTTTACAGTTTAGTCTCAGAAATCAATTTCCGACTTATAACGAAATGTGTAGACTTTTTTGAGTTAACGTATATAAAATTCAACATATTTATGAACTCTTTCTTTTTGTGGTGGCTTTGTCTTTCTATTTGATTCAAGATAGATGAAATTTGTTAGGATTTGGATTAGTTGTGCATGGTCTTTCATCCTTCTTCTATTGTGAATTTTGACTTCCTTCATATTTTCTTGAATCAACGTACATAGAAATGCAATTTTTACTAGACGTATTGCCTTCGAACATATTAATTGCAATTACAATACATTTTTCAAACTTTTTCCGTTAAAGATGAGTTTATCTAGTTTACAATTTAGTCTCAGAAATCAATTTCCGACTTATAACGAAATGTGTAGACTTTTTTGAGTTAACTTATATAAAATTCAACATTTTAATGAACTGTTTCTTTTTATATTGGCTTTGTCTTTCTATTTGATTCAAGATAGATGAAATTTGTTAGGATTTGGATTAGTTCTGCATGGTCTTTCATCTATCTTCTATTGTGAAATTTGACTTCCTTCATATTTTCTTGAATCAACGTACATAGAAATGCAATTTTTACTAGACGTATTGCCTTATAACATATTAATTGTAACTACAATACATTTTTCAAACTTTTTCTGTTAAAGATGAGTTTATCTAGTTTACAATTTAGTCTCAGAAATCAATTTCCGACTTATAACGAAATGTGTAGACTTTTTAGAGTTAACGTATATAAAATTCAACATTTTTATGAACTCTTTCTTTTTGTGTTGGCTTTGTCTTTCTATTTGATTCAAGATAGATTAAATTTGTTAGGATTTGGATTAGTTTTGCATGGTATTTCATCTTTCTTATATTGTGAAATTTGACTTCCTTCATATTTTCTTGAATCAACGTACATAGAAATGCAATTTTTACTAGACGTATTGCCTTAGAACATATTAATTGTAATTACAATACATTTTTCAAACTTTTTATGTTAAAGAGTAGTTTATCTAGTTTACAGTTTAGTCTCAGAAATCAATTTCCGACTTATAACGAAATGTGTAGACTTTTTTGAGTTAACGTATATAAAATTCAACATATTTATGAACTCTTTCTTTTTGTGGTGGCTTTGTCTTTCTATTTGATTCAAGATAGATGAAATTTGTTAGGATTTGGATTAGTTGTGCATGGTCTTTCATCCTTCTTCTATTGTGAATTTTGACTTCCTTCATATTTTCTTGAATCAACGTACATAGAAATGCAATTTTTACTAGACGTATTGCCTTAGAACATATTAATTGCAATTACAATACATTTTTCAAACTTTTTCTGTTAAAGATGAGTTTATCAAATTTACAATTTAGTCTCAGAAATCAATTTCCGACTTATAACGAAATGTGTAGACTTTTTTGAGTTAACGTATATAAAATTCAACATTTTTATGAACTCTTTCTTTTTGTGTTGGCTTTGTCTTTCTATTTGATTCAAGATAGATGAAATTTGTTAGGATTTGGATTAGTTCAGCATGGTCTTTCATCCTTCTTCTATTGTGAATTTTGACTTCCTTCATATTTTCTTGAATCAACGTACATAGAAATGCAATTTTTAATAGACGTATTGCCTTATAACATATTAATTGTAATTACAATACATTTTTCAAACTTTTCCTGTTAAAGATGAGTTTATCTAGTTTACAATTTAGTCTCAGAAATCAATTTCCGACTTATAACGAAATGTGTAGACTTTTTAGAGTTAACGTATATAAAATTCAACATTTTTATGAACTCTTTCTTTTTGTGTTGGCTTTGTCTTTCTATTTGATTCAAGATAGATGAAATTTGTTAGGATTTGGATTAGTTCTGCATGGTCTTTCATCCTTCTTCTATTGTGAAATTTGACTTCCTTCATATTTTCTTGAATCAACTTACATAGAAATGCAATTTTTACTAGACGTATTGCCTTAGAACATACTAATTGTAATTACAATACATTTTTCAAACTTTTTCTGTTAATGATGAGTTTATCTAGTTTACAATTTAGTCTCAGAAATCAATTTCCGACTTATAACGCAATGTGTAGACTTTTTTGAGTTAACGTATATTAAATTCAACATTTTTATGAACTCTTTCTTGTTGTGTTGGCTTTGTCTTTCTATTTGATTCAAGATAGATGAAATTTGTTAGGATTTGGATTAGTTCTGCATGGTCTTTCATCCTTCTTCTATTGTGAAATTTGACTTCCTTCATATTTTCTTGAATCAACGTACATAGAAATGCAATTTTTACTAAACGTATTGCCTAAGAACATATTAATTATAATTACAATACATTTTTCAAACATTTTCTTTTAAAGATGAGTTTATCTAGTTTACAATTTAGTCTCAGAAATCAATTTCCGACTTATAACGAAATGTGTAGACTTTTTTGAGTTAACGTATATAAAATTCAACATTTTTTTGAACTCTTTCTTTTTGTGTTGGCTTTGTCTTTCTATTTGATTCAAGATAGATGAAATTTGTTAGGATTTGGATTAGTTCTACATGGTCTTTCATCCTTCTTCTATTGTGAAATTTGACTTCCTTCATATTTTCTTGAATCAACGTACATAGAAATGCAATTTTTACTAGACGTATTTCCTTAGAACATATTAATTGTGATTAAAATACATTTTTCAAACTTTTTCAGTTAAAGATGAGTTTATCTAGTTTACAATTTAGTCTCAGAAATTCCGACTTATAACGAAGTGTGTAGACTTTTTTGAGTTAACGTATATTAAATTCAACATTTTTATGAACTCTTTCTTTTTGTGTTGGCTTTGTCTTTCTATTTGATTCAAGATAGATGAAATTTGTTAGGATTTGGATTAGTTTTGCATGGTCTTTCATCCTTTTCTATTGTGAAATTTGACTTCCTTCATATTTTCTTGAATCAACGTACATGGAAATGCAATTTTTACTAGACGTATTGCCTTAGAACATATTAATTGTAATTACAATACATTTTTCAAACTTTTTCTGTTAAAGATGAGTTTATCTAGTTTACAATTTAGTCTCAGAAATCAATTTCCAACTTATAACGAAATGTGTAGACTTTTTTGAGTTAACGTATATAAAATTCAGCATTTTAATGAACTCTTTCTTTTTATATTGGCTTTGTCTTTCTATTTGATTCAAGATAGATGAAATTTGTTAGCATTTGGATTAGTTCTGCATGGTCTTTCATCTTTCTTCTATTGTGAAATTTGACTTCCTTCATATTTTCTTGAATCAACGTACATGGAAATGCAATTTTTACTAGACGTATTGCCTTAGAACATATTAATTGTAATTACAATACATTTTTTCAAACTTTTTCTGTTAAAGATGAGTTTATCTAGTTTACAATTTAGTCTCAGAAATCAATTTCCGACTTATAACGAAATGTGTAGACTTTTTTGAGTTAACGTATATAAAATTCAGCATTTTAATGAACTCTTTCTTTTTATATTGGCTTTGTCTTTCTATTTGATTCAAGATAGATGAAATTTGTTAGGATTTGGATTAGTTCTGCATGGTCTTTCATCTTTCTTCTATTGTGAAATTTGACTTCCTTCATATTTTCTTGAATCAACGTACATAGAAATGCAATTTTTACTAGACGTATTGCCATAGAACACATTAATTGTAATTACAATACATTTTTCGAACTTTTTATGTTATAGATTAGTTTATCTAGTTTACAATTTAGTCTCAGAAATCAATTTCCGACTTATAACGAAATGTGTAGACTTTTTTGAGTTAATGTATATAAAATTCAGCATTTTAATGAACTCTTTCTTTTTATATTGGCTTTGTCTTTCTATTTGATTCAAGATAGATGAAATTTGTTAGGATTTGGATTAGTTCTGCATGGTCTTTCATCTTTCTTCTATTGTGAAATTTGACTTCCTTCATATTTTCTTGAATCAACGTACATAGAAATGCAATTTTTACTAGACGTATTGCCTTAGAACATATTAATTGTAATTACAATACATTTTTCAAACTTTTTCTGTTAAAGATGAATTTATCTAGTTTACAATTTAGTCTCAGAAATCAATTTCCGACTTATAACGAAATATGTAGACTTTTTTGAGTTAACGTATATAAACTTCAACATATTTATGAACTCTTTCTTTTTGTGGTGGCTTTGTCTTTCTATTTGATTCAAGATAGATGAAATTTGTTAGGATTTGGATTAGTTGTGCATGGTCTTTCATCCTTCTTCTAATGTGAATTTTGAGTTCCTTCATATTTTCTTGAATCAACGTACATAGAAATGCAATTTTTACTAGACGTATTGCCTTAGAACATATTAATTGCAATTACAATACATTTTTCAAACTTTTTCTGTTAAAGATGAGTTTATCTAGTTTACAATTTAGTCTCAGAAATCAATTTCCGACTTATAACGAAATGTGTAGACTTTTTTGAGTTAAGGTATATAAAATTCAGCATTTTAATGAACTCTTTCTTTTTATATAGGCTTTGTCTTTCTATTTGATTCAAGATAGATGAAATTTGTTAAGATTTGGATTAGTTCTGCATGGTCTTTCATCTTTTTTCTATTGTGAAATTTGACTTCCATCATATTTTCTTGAATCAACGTACATAGAAATGCAATTTTTACTAGACGTATTGCCTTATAACATATTAATTGTAATTACAATACATTTTTCAAACTTTTTCTGTTAAAGATGAGTTTATCTAGTTTACAATTTAGTCTCAGAAATCAATTTCCGACTTATAACGAAATGTGTAGACTTTTTTGAGTTAACGTATATAAAATTCAACATATTTATGAATTCTTTCTTTTTGTGATGGCTTTGTCTTTCTATTTGATTCAAGATAGATGAAATTTGTTAGGATTTGGATTAGTTGTTCATGGTCTTTCATCCTTCTTCTATTGTGAATTTTGACTGCCTTCATATTTTCTTGAATCAACGTACATAGAAATGCAATTTTTACTAGACGTATTGCCTTTGAACATATTAATTGCAATTACAATACATTTTTCAAACTTTTTCTGTTAAAGATGAGTTTATCTAGTTTACAATTTAGTCTCAGAAATCAATTTCCGACTTATAACGAAATGTGTAGACTTTTTTGAGTTAACGTATATAAAATTCAACATATTTATGAACTCTTTCTTTTTGTGGTGGCTTTGTCTTTCTATTTGATTCAAGATAAATGGAATTTGTTAGGATTTGGATTAGTTGTGCATGGTCTTTCATCCTTCTTCTATTGTGAATTTTGACTTCCTTCACATTTTCTTGAATCAACGTACATAGAAATGCAATTTTTAATAGACGTATTGCCTTATAACATATTAATTGTAATTACAATACATTTTTCAAACTTTTTCTGTTAAAGATGAGTTCATCTAGTTTACAATTTAGTCTCAGAAATCAATTTCCGATTTATATCGAAATGTGTAGACTTTTTTGAGTTAATGTATATAAAATTCAACATTTTAGTGAACTCTTTCTTTTTATATTGGCTTTGTCTTTCTATTTGATTCAAGATAGCTGAAATTTGTTAGGATTTGGATTAGTTTTGCATGGTATTTCATCTTTCTTATATTATGAAATTTGACTTCATTCATATTTTCTTGAATCAACGTACATAGAAATGCAATTTTCACTAGACGTATTGCCTAAGAACATATTAATTGTAATTACAATACATTTTTCAAAATTTTTCTGTTAAAGATGAGTTTATCTAGTTTACAATTTAGTCTCAGAAATCAATTTCCGACTTATAACGAAATGTGTAGACTTTTTTGAGTTAACGTATATAAAATTCAACATATTTATGAACTCTTTCTTTTTGTGGTGGCTTTGTCTTTCTATTTGATTCAAGATAGATGAAATTTGTTAGGATTTGGATTAGTTGTGCATGGTCTTTCATCCTTCTTCTATTGTGAATTTTGACTTCCTTCATATTTTCTTGAATCAACGTACATAGAAATGCAATTTTTAATAGACGTATTGCCTTAGAACATGTTAATTGCAATTACAATACATTTTTTAAACATTTTTCTGTTAAAGATGAGTTTATCAAATTTACAATTTAGTCTCAGAAATCAATTTCCGACTTATAACGAAATGTGTAGACTTTTTTGAGTTAACGTATATAAAATTCAACATTTTTATGAACTCTTTCTTTTTGTGTTGGCTTTGTCTTTCTATTTGATTCAAGATAGATGAAATTTGTTAGGATTTGGATTAGTTCAGCATGGTCTTTCATCCTTCTTCTATTGTGAATTTTGACTTCCTTCATATTTTCTTGAATCAACGTACATAGAAATGCAATTTTTAATAGACGTATTGCCTTATAACATATTAATTGTAATTACAATACATTTTTCAAACTTTTTCTGTTAAAGATGAGTTTATCTAGTTTACAATTTAGTCTCAGAAATCAATTTCCGACTTATAACGAAATGTGTAGACTTTTTAGAGTTAACGTATATAAAATTCAACATTTTTATGAACTCTTTCTTTTTGTGTTGGCTTTGTCTTTCTATTTGATTCAAGATAGATGAAATTTGTTAGGATTTGGATTAGTTCTGCATGGTCTTTCATCCTTCTTCTATTGTGAAATTTGACTTCCTTCATATTTTCTTGAATCAACGTACTTAGAAATGCAATTTTTACTAGACGTATTGCCTTGGAACATATTAATTGTAATTACAATACATTTTTCAAACTTTTTCTGTTAAAGATGAGTTTATCTAGTTTACAATTTAGTCTCAGAAATCAATTTCCGACTTATAACGAAATGTGTAGACTTTTTTGAGTTAACGTATATAAAATTCAACATATTTATGAATTCTTTCTTTTTGTGATGGCTTTGTCTTTCTATTTGATTCAAGATAGATGAAATTTGTTAGGATTTGGATTAGTTGTTCATGGTCTTTCATCCTTCTTCTATTGTGAATTTTGACTTCCTTCATATTTTCTTGAATCAACGTACATAGAAATGCAATTTTTACTAGACGTATTGCCTTTGAACATATTAATTGCAATTACAATACATTTTTCAAACTTTTTCTGTTAAAGATGAGTTTATCAAATTTACAATTTAGTCTCAGAAATCAATTTCCGACTTATAACGAAATGTGTTGACTTTTTTGAGTTAACGTATATAAAATTCAACATTTTTATGAACTCTTTCTTTTTGTGTTGGCTTTGTCTTTCTATTTGATTCAAGATAGATGGAATTTGTTAGGATTTGGATTAGTTCTACATGGTCTTTCATCCTTCTTCTATTGTGAAATTTGACTTCCTTCATATTTTCTTGAATCAACGTACATAGAAATGCAATTTTTACTAGACGTATTGCCTCAGAACATATTAATGGTAATTACAATACATTTTTCAAACTTTTTTTTGTTAAACATGAGTTTATCTAGTTTACAATTTAGTCTCAGAAATCAATTTCCGACTTATAACGAAGTGTGTAGACTTTTTTGAGTTAACGTATATAAAATTCAACATTTTTATGAACTCTTTCTTTTTGTGTTGGCTTTGTCTTTCTATTTGATTCAAGATAGATGAAATTTGTTAGGATTTGGATTAGTTCTTCATGGTCTTTCATCCTTCTTCTATTGTGAAATTTGACTTCCTTCATATTTTCTTGAATCAACGTACATAGAAATGCAATTTTTACTTGACGTATTGCCTTAGAACATATTAATTGTAATTACAATACATTTTTCAAACTTTTTCTGTTAAAGATGAGTTTATCTAGTTTACAATTTAGTCTCAGAAATCAATTTCCGACTTATAACGAAATGTGTAGACTTTTTAGAGTTAACGTATATAAAATTCAACATTTTTATGAACTCTTTCTTTTTGTGTTGGCTTTGTCTTTCTATTTGATTCAAGATAGATTAAATTTGTTAGGATTTGGATTAGTTTTGCATGGTATTTCATCTTTCTTATATTGTGAAATTTGACTTCCTTCATATTTTCTTGAATCAACGTACATAGAAATGCAATTTTTACTAGACGTATTGCCTTATAACATATTAATTGTAATTACAATACATTTTTCAAACTTTTTCTGTTAAAGATGAGTTTATCTAGTTTACAATTTAGTCTCAGAAATCAATTTCCGACTTATAACGAAATGTGTAGACTTTTTTGAGTTAACGTATATAAAATTCAACATATTTATGAATTCTTTCTTTTTGTGATGGCTTTGTCTTTCTATTTGATTCAAGATAGATGAAATTTGTTAGGATTTGGATTAGTTGTTCATGGTCTTTCATCCTTCTTCTATTGTGAATTTTGACTGCCTTCATATTTTCTTGAATCAACGTACATAGAAATGCAATTTTTACTAGACGTATTGCCTTTGAACATATTAATTGCAATTACAATACATTTTTCAAACTTTTTCTGTTAAAGATGAGTTTATCAAATTTACAATTTAGTCTCAGAAATCAATTTCCGACTTATAACGAAATGTGTTGACTTTTTTGAGTTAACGTATATAAAATTCAACATTTTTATGAACTCTTTCTTTTTTTGTTGGCTTTGTCTTTCTATTTGATTCAAGATAGATGAAATTTCTTAGTATTTGGATTAGTTCTGCATGGTCTTTCATCTTTCTTCTATTGTGAAATTTGACTTCCTTCATATTTTCTTGAATCAACGTACATAGAAATGCAATTTTTACTAGACGTATTGCCTTAGAACATATTAATTGTAATTACAATACATTTTTCAAACTTTTTCTGTTAAAGATGAATTTATCTAGTTTACAATTTAGTCTCAGAAATCAATTTCCGACTTATAACGAAATATGTAGACTTTTTTGAGTTAACGTATATAAACTTCAACATATTTATGAACTCTTTCTTTTTGTGGTGGCTTTGTCTTTCTATTTGATTCAAGATAGATGAAATTTGTTAGGATTTGGATTAGTTGTGCATGGTCTTTCATCCTTCTTCTAATGTGAATTTTGAGTTCCTTCATATTTTCTTGAATCAACGTACATAGAAATGCAATTTTTACTAGACGTATTGCCTTAGAACATATTAATTGCAATTACAATACATTTTTCAAACTTTTTCTGTTAAAGATGAGTTTATCTAGTTTACAATTTAGTCTCAGAAATCAATTTCCGACTTATAACGAAATGTGTAGACTTTTTTGAGTTAACTTATATAAAATTCAACATTTTAATGAACTGTTTCTTTTTATATTGGCTTTGTCTTTCTATTTGATTCAAGATAGATGAAATTTGTTAGGATTTGGATTAGTTCTGCATGGTCTTTCATCTTTCTTCTATTGTGAAATTTGACTTCCTTCATATTTTCTTGAATCAACGTACATAGAAATGCAATTTTTACTAGACGTATTGCCTTAGAACATATTAATTGTAATTACAATACATTTTTCAAACATTTTCTGTTAAAGATGAGTTTATCTAGTTTACAATTTAGTCTCAGAAATCAATTTCCGACTTATAACGAAATGTGTAGACTTTTTTGAGTTAAGGTATATAAAATTCAGCATTTTAATGAACTCTTTCTTTTTATATTGGCTTTGTCTTTCTATTTGATTCAAGATAGATGAAATTTGTTAGGATTTGGATTAGTTCTGCATGGTCTTTCATCTTTTTTCTATTGTGAAATTTGACTTCCATCATATTTTCTTGAATCAACGTACATAGAAATGCAATTTTTACTAGACGTATTGCCTTATAACATATTAATTGTAATTACAATAGATTTTTCAAACTTTTTCTGTTAAAGATGAGTTTATCTAGTTTACAATTTAGTCTCAGAAATCAATTTCCGACTTATAACGAAATGTGTAGACTTTTTTGAGTTAACGTATATAAAATTCAACATATTTATGAATTCTTTCTTTTTGTGATGGCTTTGTCTTTCTACTTGATTCAAGATAGATGAAATTTGTTAGGATTTGGATTAGTTGTTCATGGTCTTTCATCCTTCTTCTATTGTGAATTTTGACTTCCTTCATATTTTCTTGAATCAACGTACATAGAAATGCAATTTTTACTAGACGTATTGCCTTAGAACATATTAATTGTAATTACAATACATTTTTCAAACTTTTTCTGTTAAAGATGAGTTTTTCAAATTTACAATTTAGTCTCAGAAATCAATTTCCGACTTATAACGAAATGTGTAGACTTTTTTGAGTTAACGTATATAAAATTCAACATTTTTATGAACTCTTTCTTTTTTTGTTGGCTTTGTCTTTCTATTTGATTCAAGATAGATGAAATTTGTTAGGATTTGGATTAGTTGTGCATGGTCTTTCATCCTTCTTCTAATGTGAATTTTGAGTTCCTTCATATTTTCTTGAATCAACGTACATAGAAATGCAATTTTTACTAGACGTATTGCCTTAGAACATATTAATTGTAATTACAATACATTTCTCAAACTTTTTCTGTTAAAGATGAATTTATCTAGTTTACAATTTAGTCTCAGAAATCAATTTCCGACTTATAACGAAATGTGTAGACTTTTTCGAGTTAACCTATATAAAATTCAACATTTTAATGAACTCTTTCTTTTTATATTGTCTTTGTCTTTCTATTTGATTCAAGATAGATGAAATTTGTTAGGATTTGGATTAGTTCTGCATGGTCTTTCATCTTTCTTCTATTGTGAAATTTGACTTCCTTCATATTTTCTTGAATCAACGTACATAGAAATGCAATTTTTTCTAGACGTATTGCCTTAGAACATATTAATTGTAATTACAATACATTTTTCAAACTTTTTCTGTTAAAGATGAGTTTATCTAGTTTACAATTTAGTCTCAGAAATTAATTTCCGACTTATAACGAAATGTGTAGACTTTTTTGAGTTAACGTATATAAAATTCAGCATTTTAATGAACTCTTTCTTTTTATATTGGCTTTGTCTTTCTATTTGATTCAAGATAGATGAAATTCGTTAGGATTTGGATTAGTTCTGCATGGTCTTTCATCTTTCTTCTATTGTGAAATTTGACTTCCTTCATATTTTCTTGAATCAACGTACATAGAAATGCAATTTTTACTAGACGTATTGCCTTAGAACATATTAATTGTAATTTCAATACATATTTCAAACTTTTCCTGTTAAAGATGAGTTTATCTAGTTTACAATTTAGTCTCAGAAATCAATTTCCGACTTAAAACGAAATGTGTAGAGTTTTTTGAGTTAACGTATATAAAATTCAACATTTTTATGAACTCTTTCTTGTTGTGTTGGCTTTGTCTTTCTATATGATTCAAGATAGATGAAATTTGTTAGGATTTGGATTAGTTCTGCATGGTCTTTCATCCTTCTTCTATTGTGAAATTTGACTTCCTTCATATTTTCTTGAATCAACGTACATAGAAATGCAAATTTTACTAGACGTATTGCCTTAGAACACATTAATTGTAATTACAATACATTTTTCGAACTTTTTCTGTTAAAGATGAGTTTATCTAGTTTACAATTTAGTCTCAGAAATCAATTTCCGACTTATAACGAAAAGTGTAGACTATTTTGAGTTAACGTATATAAAATTCAGCATTTTAATGAATTCTTTCTTTTTATATTGGCTTTGTCTTTCTATTTGATTCAAGATAGATGAAATTTGTTAGGATTTGGATTAGTTCTGCATGGTCTTTCATCTTTCTTCTATTGTGAAATTTGACTTCCTTCATATTTTCTTGAATCAACGTACATAGAAATGCAATTTTTACTAGACGTATTGCCTTAGAACATATTAATTGTAATTACAACACATTTTTCAAACTTTTTCTGTTAAAGATGAGTTTATCTAGTTTACAATTTAGTCTCAGAAATCAATTAACGACTTATAACACAATGTGTAGACTTTTTCGAGTTAACGTATACAAAATTCAACATTTTTATGAACTCTTTCTTTTTGTGTAACTTTGTCTTTCTATTTGATTCAAGATAGAAGAAATTTGTTAGGATTTGGATTAGTTATGCATGGTCTTTCATCCTTCTTCTATTGTTAAATTTGACTTCCTTCATATTTTCTTGAATCAACGTACATAGAAATGCAATTTTTACTAGACGTATTGCCTTAGAACACATTAATTGTAATTACAATACATTTTTCGAACTTTTTCTGTTAAAGATGAGTTTATATAGTTTACAATTTAGTCTCAGAAATCAATTTCCGACTTATAACGAAATGTGTAGACTTTTTTGAGTTAACGTATATAAAATTCAGCATTTTAATGAACTCTTTCTCTTTATATTGGCTTTGTCTTTCTATTTGATTCAAGATAGATGAAATTTGTTAGGATTTGGATTAGTTCTGCATGGTCTTTCATCTTTCTTCTATTGTGAAATTTGACTTCCTTCATATTTTCTTGAATCAACGTACATGGAAATGCAATTTTTACTAGACGTATTACCTTAGAACATATTAATTGTAATTACAATACATTTTTCAAACTTTTTCTGTTAAAGATGAGTTTATCTAGTTTACAATTTAGTCTCAGAAATCAATTTCCGACTTATAACGAAATGTGTAGACTTTTTCGAGTTAACGTATATAAAATTCAACATTTTTATGAAATCTTTCTTTTTGTATAACTTTGTCTTTCTATTTGATTCAAGATAGAAGAAATTTGTTAGGATTTGGATTAGTTCTGCATGGTCTTTCATCTTTCTTTTATTGTGAAATTTGACTTCCTTCATATTTTCTTGAATCAATGTACATAGAAATGCAATTTTTACTAGACGTATTGCCTTAGAACACATTAATTGTAATTACAATACATTTTTCGAACCTTTTCTGTTAAATATGAGTTTATATAGTTTACAATTTAGTCTCAGAAATCAATTTCCGGCTTATAACGAAGTGTGTAGACTTTTTCGAGTTAACGTATATAAAATTCAGCATTTTAATGAACTCTTTCTTTTTATATTGGCTTTGTCTTTCTATTTGATTCAAGATAGATGAAATTTGTTAGGATTTGGATTAGTTCTGCATGGTCTTTCATCTTTCTTCTATTGTGAAATTTGACTTCCTTCATATTTTCTTGAATCAACGTACATAGAAATGCAATTTTTACTAGACGTATTGCCTTAGAACATATTAATTGTAATTACAATACATTTTTCAAACTTTTTCTATTAAAGATGAGTTTATCTAGTTTACAATTTAGTCTCAGAAATCAATTTCCGACTAATAACGAAGTGTGTAAAAGTTTTCGAGTTAACGTATATAAAATTCAACATTTTTATGAACTCTTTCTTTTTGTGTTAACTTTGTCTTTCTATTTGATTCAAGATAGATGAAATTTGTTAGGATTTGGATTAGTTCTGCATGGTCTTTCATCCTTCTTCTATTGTGAAATTTGACTTCCTTCATATTTTCTAGAATCAACGTACATAGAAATGCAATTTTTACTAGACATATTGCCTTAGAACACGTCAATTGGAATTACAATACATTTTTCAAATTTTTTCTGTTAAAGATGAGTTTATCTAGTTTACACTTTAGTCTCAGAAATCAATTTCCGACTTATAACGAAATGTGTAGACTTTTTTGAGTTAACGTATATAAAATTCAGCATTTTAATGAACTCTTTCTTTTTATATTGGCTTTGTTTTTCTATTTGATTCAAGATAGATGAAATTTGTTAGGATTTGGATTAGTTCTGCATGGTCTTTCATCTTTCTTCTATTGTGAAATTTGACTTCCTTCATATTTTCTTGAATCAACGTACATAGAAATGCAATTTTTACTAGACGTATTGCCTTAGAACATATTAATTGTAATTACAATACATTTTTCAAACTTTTTCAGTTAAAGATGAGTTTATCTAGTTTACAATTTAGTCTCAGAAATCAATTTCCGACTTATAACGAAGTGTGTAGACTTTTTCGAGTTAACGTATATAAAATTCAACATTTTTATGAACTCTTTGTTTTTGTGTTAATTTTGTCTTTCTATTTGATTCAAAATAGATGAAATTTGTTAGGATTTGGATTAGTTCTGCATGGTCTTTCATCTTTCTTCTATTGTGAAATTTGACTTCCTTCATATTTTCTTGAATCAACGTACATAGAAATGCAATTTTTACTAGACGTATTGCCTTAGAACATATTAATTGTAATTATAATACATTTTTCAAACTTTTTCTGTTAAAGATGAGTTTATCTAGTTTACAATTTAGTCTCAGAAATCAATTTCCGACTTTTAACGAAATGTGTAGACTTTTTTGAGTTAACATATATAAAATTCAACATTTTTATGAACTCTTTCTTTTTGTGTTGG
Source organism: Papaver somniferum (assembly GCF_003573695.1). Classification (NCBI taxonomy): domain Eukaryota; kingdom Viridiplantae; phylum Streptophyta; class Magnoliopsida; order Ranunculales; family Papaveraceae; genus Papaver; species Papaver somniferum. The sequence continues at coordinate 8,167,117 of NW_020621381.1, read as the reverse complement.
CTTTGTCTTTCTATTTGATTCAAGATAGATGAAATTTGTTAGGATTTGGATTAGTTCTACATGGTCTTTCATCCTTCTTCTATTGTGAAATTTGACTTCCTTCATATTTTCTTGAATCAACGTACATAGAAATGCAATTTTTACTAGACGTATTTCCTTAGAACATATTAATTGTAATTACAATACATTTTTCAAACTTTTTCTGTTAAAGATGAGTTTATCTAGTTTACAATTTAGTCTCAGAAATCAATTTCCAACTTATAAAGAAATGTGTAGACTTTTTTGAGTTAACGTATATCAAATTCACCATTTTTATGAACTCTTTCTTTTTATGTTGGCTTTGTCTTTCTATTTGATTCAAGATACATGAAAGTTGTTAGGATTTGGATTAGTTCTGCATGGTCTTTCATCTTTCTTCTATTGTGAAATTTGACTTCCTTCATATTTTCTTGAATCAACGTACATAGAAATGCAATTTTTACTAGACGTATTGCCTTAGAACATATTAATTGTAATTACAATACATTTTTCAAACTTTTTCTGTTAAGGATGAGTATCTAGTTTACAATTTAGTCTCAGAAATCAATTTCTGACCTATAACGAAATGTGTAGACTTTTTTGAGTTAACGTATATTAAATTCATCATTTTTATGATCTCTTTCTTTTTGTGCTAGCTTTGTCTTTCTATTTGATTCAAGATAGATGAAATTTGTTAGGATTTGGATTAGTTCTGCATGGTATTTCATCCTTCTTCTATTGTGAAATTTGACTTGCTTCATATTTTCTTGAATCAACGTACATAGAAATGCAATTTTTAATAGACATATTGCCTTAGAACATATTAATTGAAATTACAATACATTTTTCAAACTTTTTCTGTTAAAGATGAGTTTATCTAGTTTACAATTTAGTCTTAGAAATCAATTTCCGACTTATAACGAAATGTGTAGTCTTTTATGAGTTAACGTATATAAAATTCAACATTTTTATGAATTCTTTCTTTTTATGTTGGCTTTGTCTTTCTATTTAATTCAAGATAGATGGAATTTGTTGGGATTTGGGTTAGTTCTGCATGGTCTTTCATCTTTCTTCTATTGTGAAATTTGACTTCCTTCATATTTTCTTGAATCAACGTACATAGAAATGCAATTTTTACTAGACGTATTGCCTTTGAACATATTAATTGTAATTACAATACATTTTTCAAACTTTTTCTGTTAAAGATGAGTTTATCTAGTTTACAATTTAGTCTCAGAAATCAATTTCCAACTTATATAGAAATGTTTAGACTTTTTTGAGTTAATGTATATAAAATTCAACAGTTTCATGAACTCTTTCTTTTTGTGTTTGCTTTGTCTTTCTATTTGATTCAAGATAGATGAAATTTGTTAGGATTTGGATTAGTTCTGCATGGTCTTTCAAATATCTTCTATTGTGAAATTTGACTTCCTTCATATATTCTTGAATCAACGTACATACAAATGCAATTTTTACTAGACGTATTGCCTTAGAACATATTAATTGTGACTACAATACATTTTTCAAACATTTTCTGTTAAAGATGAGTTTATCTAGTTTATAATTTAGTCTCAGAAATCAATTTCCAACTTATAAAGAAATGTGTAGACTTTTTTGAGATAACGTATATAAAATTCAACATTTTTATGAACTCTTTCTTTTTTTGTTGGCTATGTCTTTCTATTTGATTCAAGATAGATGAAAGTTGTTTGGATTTGGATTAGTTATGCATGGTCTTTCATCCTTCTTCTATTGTGAAATTTGACTTCCTTCATATTTTCTTCAATCAACGTACATAGAAATGCAACTTTTACTAGACGTATTGCCTTGGAACATATTAATTGTAATTACAATACATTTCTCAAAAAATTTCTGTTAAAGATGAGTTTATCTAGTTTACAATTTAGTCTCAGAAATCAATTTCCGACTTATAACGAAGTGTGTAGACTTGTTTGAGTTAACGTATATTAAATTAAACATTTTTATGAACTCTTTCTTTTTAAGTTGGCTTTGTCTTTCTATTTGATTCAAGATACATGAAATTTGTTAGGATTTGGATTAGTTCTGCATGGTCTTTCATCTTTCTTCTATTGTGAAATTTGACTTCCTTCATATTTTCTTGAATCAACGTACATAGAAATGCAATTTTTACTAGACCTATTGCCTTAGAACATATTAATTGTAATTACAATACATTTTTCAAACTTTTTCTGTTAAAGATGAGTTTATCTAGTTTACAATTTAGTCTCAGAAATCAATTTCCGACTTATAACGAAATGTGTAGACTTTTTTGAGTTAACGTATATAAAATTCAACATTTTTATGAACTCTTTCTTTTTGTATTGGCTTTGTCTTTCTATTTCTATTTGATTCAAGATAGATGAAATTTGTTAGGATTTGGATTAGTTCTGCATGGTCTTTCATCCTTCTTCTATTCTGAAATTTGACTTCCTTCATATTTTCTTGAATCAACGTACATAGAAATACAATTTTTACTAGACGTATTGCCTTAGAACATATTAATTGTAATTACAATACATTTCTCAAACTTTTTCTGTTAAAGATGAATTTATCTAGTTTACAATTTAGTCTCAGAAATCAATTTCCGACTTATAACGAAATGTGTAGATTTTTTTCGAGTTAACCTATATAAAATTCAACATTTTAATGAACTCTTTCTTTTTATATTGTCTTTGTCTTTCTATTTGATTCAAGATAGATGAAATTTGTTAGGATTTGGATTAGTTCTGCATGGTCTTTCATCTTTCTTCTAGTGTGAAATTTGACTTCCTTCATATTTTCTTGAATCAACGTACATAGAAATGCAATTTTTACTAGACATATTGCCTTAGAACATATTAATTGTAATTACAATACATTTTTCAAACTTTTTCTGTTAAAGATGAGTATATCTAGTTTACAATTTAGTCTCAGAAATCAATTTCCGACTTATAACGAAATGTGTAGACTTTTTTGAGTTAACGTATATAAATTTCAGCATTTTAATGAACTCTTTCTTTTTATATTGGCTTTGTCTTTCTATTTGATTCAAGATAGATGAAATTTGTTAGTATTTGGATTAGTTCTGCATGGTCTTTCATCTTTCTTCTATTGTGAAATTTGACTTCCTTCATATTTTCTTGAATCAACGTACATAGAAATGCAATTTTTACTAGACGTATTGCCTTAGAACATATTAATTGTAATTACAATACATTTTTCAAACTTTTTCTGTTAAAGATGAGTTTATCTAGTTTACAATTTAGTCTCAGAAATCAATTTCCGACTTATAACGAAATGTGTAGACTTTTTTGAGTTAACGTATATAAATTCAACATTTTAATGAACTCTTTCTTTTTATATTGGCTTTGTCTTTCTATTTGATTCAAGATAGATGAAATTTGTTAGGATTTGGATTAGTTTTGCATGGTATTTCATCTTTCTTATGTTGTGAAATTTGACTTCCTTCATATTTTCTTGAATCAACGTACATAGAAATGCAATTTTTACTAGACGTATTGCCTTAGAACATATTAATTGTAATTACAATACATTTTTCAAACTTTTTCTGTTAAAGATGAGTTTATCTAGTTTACAATTTAGTCTCAGAAATCAATTTCCGACTTATAACGAAATGTGTAGACTTTTTTGAGTTAACGTATATAAAATTCGACATATTTATGAACTCTTTATTTTTGTGGTGGCTTTGTCTTTCTATTTGATTCAAGATAGATGAAATTTGGTTGGATTTGGATTAGTTGTGCATGGTTTTTCATCCTTCTTCTATTGTGAATTTTGACTTCCTTCATATTTTCTTGAATCAACATACATAGAAATGCAATTTTTACTAGACATATTGCCTTAGAACATATTAATTGTAATTACAATACATTTTTCAAACTTTTTCTGTTAAAGATGAGTTTATCTAGTTTACAATTTAGTCTCAGAAATCAATTTCCGACTTATAACGAAATGTGTAGACTTTTTTAAGTTAACGTATATAAAATTCAACATATTTATGAACTCTTTCTTTTTGTGGTGGCTTTGTCTTTCTATTTGATTCAAGATAGATGAAATTTGTTAGGATTTGGATTAGTTGTGCATGGTCTTTCATCCTTCTTCTATTGTGAATTTTGACTTCCTTCATATTTTCTTGAATCGACGTACATAGAAATGCAATTTTTACTAGACGTATTGCCTTAGAACAAACTAATTGTAATTACAATACATTTTTCAAACTTTTTCTGTTAAATATGAGTTTATCTAGGTTACAATTTAGTCTCAGAAATCAATTTCCGACTTATAACGAAATGTGTAGACTTTTTTGAGTTAACGTATATAAAATTCAACATATTTATGAACTCTTTCTTTTTGTGGTGGCTTTGTCTTTCTATTTGATTCAAGATAGATGAAATTTGTTAGGATTTGGATTAGTTGTGCATGGTCTTTCATCCTTCTTCTATTTTGAATTTTGACTTCCTTCATATTTTCTTGAATCAACGTACATAGAAATGCAATTTTTACTAGACGTATTGCCTTAGAACATTTTTTTTTTGCTAAGTCAAGAAAATATATTGATAAAAAAGATATTTACAACATAGGTGAAGGAGAAAAGGGATCAGAGAAACCCCTAAAAAACTCCTAAAACCTATTTAAAACGATAATAAATTACATTTGGAAACTCAATAGAACTTAAAAAAACTGGTCGACCTTCAAAGTGAAAACCAACCCCGTCCTCTAGTAAACAACTACGCTTTGCCATTGCATCAGCTGCAAAATTTGCCTCTCTAAAAGAATGTTCAAAACGAATTGAACCATATAAACCTTTAACTTCCATCCATCTTTGCCTAGCAAACCAAGGAACGTTATCTTCTTCCAAAGCCTTCAACACACTTGTAGAATCTGATCTAATAACAATGCAAGCATATCCCCACTGAACTGCCCACTCCATACCCACAATAATACCATACAATTCAGCCAAATAATTAGAAGTAACTCCCAAACCAATACACATTGCACCTACCACTTCACAATGTGCATTCCTTGCAACAACACCAGCTCCCGCCACCCCAGGATTACCTCTTGAGGCGCCATCCGTGCACAAAAGCAATTCATTATCATTAGGTGGAAACCAAAAACACTCCTTGGGATCAGTAAACTTCACCTTTCTATGCCGAACCCTAAAAAACTCCAGAATTCTCAAGTCATCCATAGAATTATGCATATAACTCTTCATACGAACTGAATAATCTTGCATCAAACTAAAAACACGTTTTTGAAATAAAGACCAGCAAGGGTTCTTCTTTTCATACACTTTTTTGTTCCTAGTGAACCATAATTCTGAACGCACAACCAAATTCACTACCAAACACAAATCCTTAACAATACCACTATGGTTTTTTTCCTTTTGGTAAGAAGTAATGATATCATAATTAGGTTTAATTTTGAAAATACCTTCAATCCACTCCCAAGCTTGACGTGCAAAATTACAGCTCCAAAGAATATGTTGGAGAGACTCCTCCTCAATCTGACACACACTACATTTAGATGCAAGTTGAATTTTAAATCTGCTACGTACCTTATCAAGAGTAGCACACGCACCACGAATAAACTTCCAGTTCTGAGCCGCCAATGAAGGATGCACCACCCTCTTCCATAACAACCCCGCCTCCTTCAAAATAGGATATTTCTTCCTAATCAATTCCCTAGCTGACTTGACAGAAAATTTACCTTGTAAATCAGGCATCCAATAACGCCTATCCACTCCCGTATGAATTTTTGGTAAATCCTGTTGCACCACACCAGCACTTAAAAGGAGTTGCGAATGAACTCCATGAATCTGCCAATCACCTTGCACAATGATATCACAAACACGAGCTGATCTGTCTAAATCCATGCGATTTAAAACACTAGCTAAGGTTGTATTTCCATACCATATATCAAAGAATAAAGAAGTATCCCTATCGTCACCAATAAAACACTTCTTGTTGTCCACCATCTCCTTATGAACCCAACGAAGACCAGGAAGAATAGAAGATTTCACCCCTGCCATCTTAATACGACCATCCCTACAAGTGAATTTGGCTTCCAAAAACCTCGCCCACCTCTTTCGAGAAGATTTTATAGCCCACCACAATTTCATCAGCAAAGCTTTATTCATAGTCCTTAGGCTAGTGATCCCAAGACCACCTTCCTTTAAAGGACTACAAATCTTATCAAAACCAACTACAAAAGCTCTAGAAAGATTAGAATCACCCGACCACAGAAAATCACGAATCACACGCTCACATTGAAGAGTGAATTTTACCGGCCATTTGTACACAGCCATGTTATGAATAGAATAACTCGAAAGAACATTCTTAACAAGCACAACCCTATCTTGAAAAGATAACATCTTACCTTTCAGAACCGAAAGTTGATCCCTCAACTTATCAACAACGTTGCTGATGTGACTATACTTAACCATCCCCGGCATCACCTTAACTCCCAAATATCTATCAGGAAAGTTAGAAATTGCCATACCTAAGAAAGTTGCAATGGTCTGGCGCCTACTCAAAGTCCCACCACCGAAGTAGATCTTGCTCTTCTCCCTACAAACCCTCTGACCAGAAGCTTGTTGGTAATTCTCCAAAAGTTTCACCAGATTCTTCACACTCTTCATATTTCCCTTGCAAAAAATCATAATATCATCAGCAAAAAATAAATGAGTAGGAGCAATACCCTTACATTTTACCATATAAGACATATCCTTATTCTGAAAGAGTTTAGTGATGTTGCGGCTAAGCACATCCTCAATCAAAACAAAAATAAGAGGAGATAGAGGATCCCCCTGCCGTAAACCCCTATTAATCTTGAAATAACCCTCCGGACTACCATTAAGAAGAATAGAAATACGCGCCGAATCCAGAATTTTCCAAATCCAAGAGCACCAATCTTCAGAAAAACCATACCTTCTAAAAACCTCAAGAACAAAAGACCAGCTCACCGTATCAAAAGCCTGAGAGATATCAAGCTTCAAACCCAAATTACCATCCTTCCTTTTGATGTGCAATTCATTCACCATCTCAGAAGCTAAACTAATATTCTCATGGATATTCCTTCCCTTCATGAAAGCCACTTGCTCTTCAGACACCAACTTTCCCAACACCCTACCAAGCCTAGTAGCCAAAATTTTAGTAAAAATCTTAAAAAAGAAATTACTTAAACCAATCGGCCTAAAGTTCTTCAACCTAGCAGCTCCCTTAACCTTTGCAAGCAAAAGAATAAGACTAGAATTAACCCCATTAGGAACGGTTTTAGAAGACCAGCAATAAGTAACCGCTAAAATCAGATCCCTTTGAATAATTTCCCAACAATGTCTATAAAAACACCCCGAGAAACCATCTGGACCTGGCGCACTATCAGCTCCCAAATCAAAAACCGCCTGTTTAATCTCATCACAAGTAGGAATAGCATCCAACATATGCGACTCTTCCACAGTAATAGAATCATGATCATAATCAAAAAGAGTTTCACTTACCTGACCATCCTCACCATTGAATTTAGCCTGATAGTAAGAAACCACATGAGCACTAAGATGAACCGGATCAGTAATAGTACTCCCATCTTCAGCAACAAGCTCCGAGATTGTATTAGCACTTCTACGAATTTTAATAGAGTTGTGAAAGAAAGAAGTGTTACTAGAACCCTCCAACAACCACTGATTTCTAGATTTTTGCTTTAACATTATATGCTGCTGCCTTTGAATATCTTGAACCTCAACAAAAGCATCCTTCATATTATTAAGTTTTGAAACATCAAACGGATCTTCATCAGAATTTCTACTAGCTACCTCAAACTTAAGCGTTGCTTGCTTTAGTCTAGCATTGACATTACCAAAAACCATTTGATTCCATAACTTAATTGCCTCCTTCAACCGCTTCAATTTGAAAGGAAAGATAAAACCATGATTACCATACACCGGCGCCATCCAAGATAACTCCACCATCTTCAAAAAATCCGGATGAGAAAACCACATCTTCTGTATACGAAAAGGAGCACATCTAGGCCTAGGATCACAAAAAGGAAAACCAATAAGAGTCGAATGGTCAGAAACTTCCCTAGGAAGAGCTTTACACCGCCAATTCGAAAACTTAGACAGCCAAGGTTCATTAATAATAGCACGATCCAACTTACTAATAAGTCTACCAACACCAGTCTGACCATTGGTCCAAGTAAACTTAGACCCCAACGAATCTGCTTCAAACAAGTTATTATCCTCCATCCAATCAGAAAACTCATTAATACAAGAGAGACGAGTTGTCCTACCCCCTTTCTTTTCATCTTGACGAAGAACACAATTGAAATCACCCATAACCAACCAAGGAGTAGTTACGTCAACCGCTTCAAGTTGACTCCAAAGCCTCCTACGAAAAACTTGAATATAACTAGCATGAACAAAAGAGATAAGAACCCCCTCAGTTTTAACCGTAATGGCCTGTCTAGACATATTAATCACCACCGGCTCCTCAATACAATCATCCCAAAGAATCCACAAATTACCCAAAGAACTAGAAGTAGAATTATGAATTACCTTTTTATTATAACCAGCCAAATTTAACCTTATCATTACATTGTCAGTGCAACGAATCTTAGGCTCAGCAATACAAAGTACTACCGGTTTGTATTCATGCACCAATTTACGTAACTTACTACCCGCTTCCACCTTTGCCACCCCATTAATATTCCAATATAGAACTCTCATCAGGAAACACTCTTCTTTTTATTATGAATAGCTTGTGGAATCCTGCTAGGAATCCTACTTTGTAAAACAGGAGAGACACCCTTCCTAACTCGGCTTCCCAAAGCATTCACTTCAGAATCCGAATCTGATTTGGAATCATTAAAACGTTGTTGAGAAGAACTAGAGCTTGTAATCAAAACCCGGCATGGTTTTCTACTTTTATTTGGCATATCCACTGGTATTTCCGCCCACTTAACACCCTTAACACCTGATGAAGCTTTCTCAGGCGTCAACTCTTCATCCGAACTACCTCCAGAAGTGTTTTCTGCCGCATCCGAACCCCCTCCAGAAAAGTGTTCAACATCATCATTATCCACACCCAACTCATCATTCAAAACATTGAACTTATTAGGAGAAACCACGGTAGAAGTTTCAGCAACAGCTCTGTAGCTTGAGATATCCTCAATATTATCAACCACCATGTCTTGCAAAGACTTATTACCAGCCTCAACCGGCGTAAAAGAAGAACTCGCCTCATTCCTGTCACTAGAGTGATTAGTTCTTGCCAATTCACCACTCTTAGTTGACTTAGATGAGGTTGCAATTTCAACCATTGACAACCCAATAACCGACCTCTTTTGCAATGCTAACGCCTTCTTAGCCTTCTCAAAAGCTTCAGACGCTGCATGAAGATTGGCTTCAGTATTCGCTAAATCATTCTCTAGCTGAAGAGTTTGCTCCAAACCACCAGCACTCTCCACTAAACCATCTTCAACCACCCCATTCACCACAGCTCCACCGTGCCCTACAGCAAGAGCATCATCCACATTACCACCAGCACCGTTAACAACATCATGAACCACAATAGCACCATCGTTTACACCACCTACAGCAGCGCCAACACATACAGCAACAGTGTTTACACCACCTACAGCAGCGCCAACACCTACAACAACATCGTTTGTACCACCAGCAACAGCCACGGTTGCGTCAGCTCCATCACCCTTACGGTTTCTCCTATTACGCACATTCTGCCACTCCCCTTTCTCATCAGCCTTAGAAGTTTTCTCATCATTCTTTGATTTTCTTCTACATTCAACATCATTGTGACCAATTATGCAGCACTTCATACAGAATTTAGGTGATTTTGGGATATCCAAGTATTGCCAAAACGTTCTCCCCCCAGCTGTAATCTTAATTCTACTTGGAATGTGTTTTGCAAAATCCACATCTACCAAAACTGAAGCAAAGTTTCCATACTCCAGATTTAGAGTTCTTTGATCAACCACAATAGGAGTCCCTATAACTTTTCCTATAGATAACAAGTTCTTCTCAGTCCATAGTTCTGCATGTAAACCAGGAAAGTGAACCCATACGTTTGCATGGGAAGTTTTTTGACGATCAGGATCAAAACCTGGGTACCAATCCATTAACTTGAGTTCATGTTGTTGAACAAACCACTTTGTACGTCTAATTCTCTCCTTAGTTTCCTCATCTTGTAGCATAATAACAAAGAAACCTTTTCCCATAGTCATAAACCTAACAGAATTAGGATTAATCTGCCATTGAGATATTAAAAGAGTTTTTACCTCAAAGAACTTCAGCCCCGTGAAGTTTAGTCGTGTAATGAAACTGTGTTGAAAGGGTTTACAACCCTCTTCATAGTAATCCGCGGGTATAACAAGGGATGGTTCTCCATCAATCAGAGTAGGATTAGGTAAACTAGTAATATCAATTCCTGTTGGTTTTAGGGTTTGTTTTCCCCTTACCTTGTCCGCAAAGGATTGGTGTTGCTGAATCCGTGATGAACTAGGATTATTTTCTACCATATTGAATCCGTGTTGAACAATGAAACCTACGTGAAAAAAATTCTAAACCCTTGTGTTTTCGCCAGAGTTTCTCTCTCCTCTCATGTTTACCTATGGTCTGAGGTCCAAGAAAACAAAGCCTTGCCTTAGAACATATTAATTGCAATTAAAATACATTTTTCAAACTTTTTCTGTTAAAGATGAGTTTATCAAATTTGCAATTTAGTCTCAGAAATCAATTTCCGACTTATAACGAAATGTGTAGACTTTTTTGAGTTAACGTATATAAAATTCAACATTTTTATGAACTCTTTCTTTTTGTGTTGGCTTTATCTTTATATTTGATTCAAGATAGATGAAATTTGTTAGGATTTGGATTAGTTCTGCATGGTCTTTCATCCTTCTTCTATTGTTAAATTTGACTTCCTTCATATTTTCTTGAATCAACGTACATAGAAATGCAATTTTTACTAGAAGTATTGCCTTAGAACATATTAATTGTAATTACAATACATTTTTCAAACTTTCTCTGTTAAAGATGAGTTTATCTAGTTTACAATTTAGTCTCAGAAATCAATTTCCGACTTAAAACGAAATGTGTAGACTTTTTTGAGTTAACGTATATAAAATTCAACATTTTAATGAACTCTTTCTTTTTATATTGGCTTTGTCTTTCTATTTGATTCAAGATAGATGAAATTTGTTTGGATTTGGATTAGTTCTGCATGGTCTTTCATCTTTCTTCTATTGTGAAATTTGACTTCCTTCATATTTTCTTGAATCAACGTACATAGAAATGCAATTTTTACTAGAAGTATTGCCTTAGAACATATTAATTGTAATTACAATACATTTTTCAAACTTTTTCTGTTAAAGATGAGTTTATCTAGTTTACAATTTAGTCTCAGAAATCAATTTCCGACTTAAAACGAAATGTGTAGACTTTTTTGAGTTAACGTATATAAAATTCAACATTTTAATGAACTCTTTCTTTTTATATTGGCTTTGTCTTTCTATTTGATTCAAGATAGATGAAATTTGTTAGGATTTGGATTAGTTCTGCATGGTATTTCATCTTTCTTATATTGTGAAATTTGACTTTCTTCATATTTTCTTGAATCAACGTACATAGAAATGCAATATTTGATTCAAGATAGATGAAATTTGTTAGGATTTGGATTAGTTCTGCATGGTCTTTCATCCTTCTTCTATTGTTAAATTTGACTTCCTTCATATTTTCTTGAATCAACGTACATAGAAATGCAATTTTTACTAGAAGTATTGCCTTAGAACATATTAATTGTAATTACAATACATTTTTAAAAATTTTTCTGTTAAATATGAGTTTATCTAGTTTACAATTTAGTCTCAGAAATCAATTTCCGACTTATAACGAAATGTGTAGACTTTTTTGAGTTAACGTATATAAAATTCAACATTTTAATAAACTCTTTCTTTTTATATAGGCTTTGTCTTTCTATTTGATTCAAGATAGATGAAATTTGTTAGGATTTGGATTAGTTCTGCATGGTATTTCATCTTTCTTATATTGTGAAATTTACTTCCTTCATATTTTCTTGAATCAACGTACATAGAAATGCAATTTTTACTAGACGTATTGCCTTATAACATTTTAATTGTAATTACAATACATTTTTCAAACTTTTTCTGTTAAAGATGAGTTTATCTAGTTTACAATTTAGTCTCAGAAATCAATTTCCGACTTATAACGAAATGTGTAGACTTTTTTGAGTTAACGTATATAAAATTCAACATATTTATGAACTCTTTCTTTTTGTGGTGGCTTTGTCTTTCTATTTGATTCAAGATAGATGAAATTTGTTAGGATTTGGATTAGTTGTGCATGGTCTTTCATCCTTCTTCTATTGTGAATTTTGACTTCCTTCATATTTTCTTGAATCAACGTACATAGAAATGCAATTTTTACTAGACGTATTGACTTATAACATATTAATTGTAATTAAAATACATTTTTCAAACTTTTTCTGTTAAAGATGAGTTTATCTAGTTTACCATTTAGTCTCAGAAATCAATTTCCGACTTATAACGAAATGTGTAGACTTTTTTGAGTTAACGTATATAAAATTCAACATTTTAATGAACTCTTTCTTTTTATACTGGCTTTGTATTTCTATTTGATTCAAGATATATGAAATTTATTGGGATTTGGATTAGTTTTGCATGGTATTTAATCTTTCTTATATAGTGAAATTTGACTTCCTTCATATTTGCTTGAATCAACGTACATAGAAATGCAATTTGTACTAGACGTATTGCCTTATAACATATTAATTGTAATTACGATACATTTTTCAAACTTTTTCTGTTAAAAACGAGTTTATCTAGTTTAAAATTTAGTCTCAGAAATCAATTTCCGACTTATAACGAAATGTGTAGACTTTTTTGAGTTAACGTATATAAATTCAACATTTTAATGAACTCTTTCTTTTTATATTGGCTTTGTCTTTCTATTTGATTCAAGATAGATGAAATTTGTTAGGATTAAGATTAGTTTTGCATGGTATTTCATCTTTCTTATATTGTGAAATTTGACTTTCTTCATATTTTCTTGAATCAACGTACATAGAAATGCAATTTTTACTAGACGTATTGCCTTATAACATATTAATTGTAATTACAATACATTTTTCAAACTTTTTCTGTTAAAGATGAGTTTATCTAGTTTACAATTTAGTTTCAGAAATCAATTTCCGACTTATAACGAAATGTGTAGACTTTTTTGAGTTAACGTATATAAAATTCAACATATTTATGAACTCTTTCTTTTTGTGGTGGCTTTGTCTTTCTATTTGATTCAAGATAGATGAAATTTGTTAGGATTTGGATTAGTTGTGCATGGTCTTTCATCCTTCTTCTATTGTGAATTTTGACTTCCTTCATATTTTCTTGAATCAACGTACATAGAAATGCAATTTTTACTAGACGTATTGCCTTAGAACATATTAATTGCAATTACAATACATTTTTTAAACATTTTTCTGTTAAAGATGAGTTTATCAAATTTACAATTTAGTCTTAGAAATCAATTTCCGACTTATAACGAAATGTGTAGACTTTTTTGAGTTAACGTATATAAAATTCAACATATTTATGAACTCTTTCTTTTTGTGGTGGCTTTGTCTTTCTATTTGATTCAAGATAGATGAAATTTGTTAGGATTTGGATTAGTTGTGCATGGTCTTTCATCCTTCTTCTATTGTGAATTTTGACTTCCTTCATATTTTCTTGAATCAACGTACATAGAAATGCAATTTTTACTAGACGTATTGCCTTAGAACATATTAATTGCAATTACAATACATTTTTTAAACATTTTTCTGTTAAAATGAGTTTATCAAATTTACAATTTAGTCTCAGAAATCAATTTCCGACTTATAACGAAATGTGTAGACTTTTTTGAGTTAACGTATATAAAATTCAACATTTTTATGAACTCTTTCTTTTTGTGTTGGCTTTGTCTTTCTATTTGATTCAAGATAGATGAAATTTGTTAGGATTTGGATTAGTTCAGCATGGTCTTTCATCCTTCTTCTATTGTGAATTTTGACTTCCTTCATATTTTCTTGAATCAACGTACATAGAAATGCAATTTTTAATAGACGTATTGCCTTATAACATATTAATTGTAATTACAATACATTTTTCAAACTTTTCCTGTTAAAGATGAGTTTATCTAGTTTACAATTTAGTCTCAGAAATCAATTTCCGACTTATAACGAAATGTGTAGACTTTTTAGAGTTAACGTATATAAAATTCAACATTTTTATGAACTCTTTCTTTTTGTGTTGGCTTTGTCTTTCTATTTGATTCAAGATAGATGAAATTTGTTAGGATTTGGATTAGTTCTGCATGGTCTTTCATCCTTCTTCTATTGTGAAATTTGACTTCCTTCATATTTTCTTGAATCAACGTACATAGAAATGCAATTTTTACTAGACGTATTGCCTTAGAACATATTAATTGCAATTACAATACATTTTTTAAACTTTTTCTGTTAAAGATGAGTTTATCAAATTTACAATTTAGTCTCAGAAATCAATTTCCGACTTATAACGAAATGTGTAGACTTTTTTGAGTTAACGTATATAAAATTCAACATTTTTATGAACTCTTTCTTTTTGTGGTGGCTTTGTCTTTCTATTTGATTCAAGATAGATGAAATTTGTTAGGATTTGGATTAGTTGTGCATGGTCTTTCATCCTTCTTCTATTGTGAATTTTGACTTCCTTCATATTTTCTTGAATCAACGTACATAGAAATTCATTTTTTACTAGACGTATTGCCTTATAACACATTAATTGTAATTACAATACATTTTTCAAACTTTTTCTGTTAAAGATGAGTTTATCTAGTTTACAATTTAGTCTCAGAAATCAATTTCCGACTTATAACGAAATGTGTAGACTTTTTTGAGTTAACGTATGTAAAATTCAACATTTTTATGAACTTTTTTTTTTGTGTTGGCTTTGTCTTTCTATTGGATTCAAGATAGATGAAATTTTTAGGATTTGGATTAGTTCTGCATGGTCTTTCATCCTTCTTCTATTGTCAAATTTGACTTCCTTCATATTTTCTTGAATCAACGTAAATCGAAATGCAATTTTTACTAGACGTATTGCCTTAGAACATATTAATTGTAATTATAATACATTTTTCAAACTTTTTCTGTTAAAGATGAGTTTATGTAGTTTACAATTTAGTCTCAGATATCAATTTCCGACTTATAACGAAATGTGTAGACTTTTTCGAGTTAACGTATATAAATTCAACATTTTTATGAACTCTTTCTCTTTGTATTGGCTTTGTCTTTCTATTTGATTCAAGATAGATGAAATTTGTTAGGATTTGGATTAGTTATGCATGGTCTTTCATCCTTCCTCTATTGTGAAATTTGACTTCCTTCATATTTTCTTGAATCAACGGACATAGAAATGCAATTTTTCCTAGACGTATTGTCTTATAACATATTTATTGTAATTACAATACATTTTTAAAACTTTTTCTGTTAAAGATGAGTTTATCTAGTTTACAATTTAGTCTCAGAAATCAATTTCTTACTTATAACGAAGTGTGTAGACTTTTTTGAGTTAACGTATATTAAATTCAACATTTTTATGAACTCTTTCTTTTTGTGTTGGCTTTGTCTTTATATTTGATTCAAGATAGATGAAATCTGTTAGGATTTGGATTAGTTTTGCATGGTCTTTCATCCTTCTTCTATTGTGAAATTTGACTTGCTTCATATTTTCTTGAATCAACGTACATAGAAATGCAATTTTTACTAGATGTATTGCCTTAGAACATATTAATTGTAATTACAATACATTTTTAAAACTTTTTCTGTTAAAGATGAGTTTATCTAGTTTACAATTTAGTCTCAGAAATCAATTTCCGACTTATAACGAAAAGTGTAGACTTTTTTGAGTTAACGTATGTAAAATTCAACATTTTTATGAACTCTTTTTTTTTGTGTTGGCTTTGTCTTTCTATTTGATTCAAGATAGATGAAATTTTTAGGATTTGGATTAGTTCTGCATGGTCTTTCATCCTTCTTCTATTGTGAAATTTGACTTCCTTCATATTTTCTTGAATCAACGTACATAGAAATGCAATTTTTACTAGACGTATTGCCTTAGAACATATTAATTGTAATTACAATACATTTTTCAAACTTTTTCTGTTAAAGATGAGTTTATCTAGTTTACAATTTAGTCTCAGAAATCAATTTCCGACTTATAACGAAATGTGTAGACTTTTTTGAGTTAACGTATATAAATTTCAACATTTTTATGAACTCTTTCTTTTTGTGTTGGCTTTTTCTTTCTATTTGATTCAAGAGAGATGAAATTTGTTAGGATTTGGATTAGTTCTGCATGGTTTTTCATCCTTCTTCTATTGTGAAATTTGACTTCCTTCATATTTTCTTGAATCAACGTACATAGAAATGCAATTTTTCCTAGACGTATTGTCTTATAACATATTTATTGTAATTACGATCCATTTTTAAAACTTTTTCTGTTTAAGATGAGTTTATCTAGTTTACAATTTAGTCTCAGAAATCAATTTCTTACTTATAACGAAGTGTGTAGACTATTTTGAGTTAACGTATATTAAATTCAACATTTTTATGAACTCTTTCTTTTTGTGTTGGCTTTGTCTTTCTATTTGATTCAAGATAGATGACATTTGTTAGGATTTGGATTAGTTTTGCATGGTCTTTCATCCTTCTTCTATTGTGAAATTTGACTTGCTTCATATTTTCTTGAATCTACGTGCATAGAAATGCAATTTTTACTTGACGTACTGCCTAAGAACATATTAATTGTGATTACAATACATTTTTCAAACTTTTTCAGTTAAAGATGAGTTTATCTAGTTTACAATTTAGTCTTAGAAATCAATTTCCGACTTATAACGAAATGTGTAGACTTTTTTGAGTTAACGTATATAAAATTCAACATTTTAATGAACTCTTTCTTTTTATATTGGCTTTGTCTTTCTATTTGATTCAAGATAGATGAAATTTGTTAGGATTTAGATTAGTTTTGCATGGTATTTCATCTTTCTTATATTGTGAAATTTGACTTCCTTCATATTTTCTTGAATCAACGTACATAGAAATGCAATTTTTACTAGACGTATTGCCTTATAACATTTTAATTGTAATTACAATACATTTTTCAAACTTTTTCTGTTAAAGATGAGTTTATCTAGTTTACAATTTAGTCTCAGAAATCAATTTCCGACTTATAACGAAATGTGTAGACTTTTTTGAGTTAACGTATATAAAATTCAACATATTTATGAACTCTTTATTTTTGTGGTGGCTTTGTCTTTCTATTTGATTCAAGATAGATGAAATTTGTTAGGATTTGGATTAGTTGTGCATGGTCTTTCATCCTTCTTCTATTGTGAATTTTGACTTCCTTCATATTTTCTTGAATCAACGTACATAGAAATGCAATTTTTACTAGACGTATTGCCTTAGAACATATTAATTGTAATTACAATACATTTTTCAAACTTTTTCTGTTAAAGATGAGTTTATCTAGTTTACAATTTAGTTTCAGAAATCAATTTCCGACTTATAACGAAATGTGTAGACTTTTTTGAGTTAACGTATATAAAATTCAACATATTTATGAACTCTTTCTTTTTGTGGTGGCTTTGTCTTTCTATTTGATTCAAGATAGATGAAATTTGTTAGGATTTGGATTAGTTGTGCATGGTCTTTCATCCTTCTTCTATTGTGAATTTTGACTTCCTTCATATTTTCTTGAATCAACGTACATAGAAATGCAATTTTTACTAGACGTATTTCCTTATAACATATTAATTGTAATTACAATACATTTTTAAAACTTTTTCTGTTAAATATGAGTTTATCTAGTTTACAATTTAGTCTCAGAAATCAATTTCCGACTTATAAAGAAATGTGTAGACTTTTTTGAGTTAACGTATATAAAATTCAACATTTTAATAAACTCTTTCTTTTTATATAGGCTTTGTCTTTCTATTTGATTCAAGATAGATGAAATTTGTTAGGATTTGGATTAGTTCTGCATGGTATTTCATCTTTCTTATATTGTGAAATTTACTTCCTTCATATTTTCTTGAATCAACGTACATAGAAATGCAATTTTTACTAGACGTATTGCCTTATAACATTTTAATTGTAATTACAATACATTTTTCAAACTTTTTCTGTTAAAGATGAGTTTATCTAGTTTACAATTTAGTCTCAGAAATCAATTTCCGACTTATAACGAAATGTGTAGACTTTTTTGAGTTAACGTATATAAAATTCAACATATTTATGAACTCTTTCTTTTTGTGGTGGCTTTGTCTTTCTATTTGATTCAAGATAGATGAAATTTGTTAGGATTTGGATTAGTTGTGCATGGTCTTTCATCCTTCTTCTATTGTGAATTTTGACTTCCTTCATATTTTCTTGAATCAACGTACATAGAAATGCAATTTTTACTAGACGTATTGCCTTATAACATATTAATTGTAATTACATCACATTTTTCAAACTTTTTCTGTTAAATATGAGTTTATCTAGTTTACAATTTAGTCTCAGAAATCAATTTCCGACTTATAACGAAATGTGTAGACTTTTTTGAGTTAACGTATATAAAATTCAACATTTTAATGAACTCTTTCTTTTTATATAGGCTTTGTCTTTCTATTTGATTCAAGATAGATGAAATTTGTTAGCATTTGGATTAGTTTTGCATGGTATTTCATCTTTCTTATATTGTGAAATTTGACTTCCTTCATATATTCTTGAATCAGCGAACATAGAAATGCAATTTTTACTAGACGTATTGCCTTATAACATATTAATTGTAATTACAATACATTTTTCAAACTTTTTCTGTTAAAGATGAGTTTATCTAGTTTACAATATAGTCTCAGAAATCAATTTCCGACTTATAACGAAATGTGTAGACTTTTTTGAGTTAACGTATATAAAATTCAACATTTTAATGAACTCTTTCTTTTTATATAGGCTTTGTCTTTCTATTTGATTCAAGATAGATGAAATTTGTTAGGATTTGGATTAGTTGTGCATGGTCTTTCATCCTTCTTCTATTGTGAATATTGACTTCCTTCATATTTTCTTGAATCAGCGTACATAGAAATGCAATTTTTACTAGACGTATTGCCTTAGAACATATTAATTGCAATTACAATACATTTTTTAAACTTTTTCTGTTAAATATGAGTTTATCTAGTTTACAATTTAGTCTCAGAAATCAATTTCCGACTTATAACGAAATGTGTAGACTTTTTTGAGTTAAAGTATATAAAATTCAACATTTTTATGAACTCTTTCTTTTTGTGTTAGCTTTGTCTTTCTATTTGATTCAAGATAGATGAAATTTGTTAGGATTTGGATTAGTTCTGCATGGTCTTTCATCCTTCTTCTATTGTGAAATTTGACTTCCTTCATATTTTCTTGAATCAACGTAAATAGAAATGCAATTTTTACTAGACGTATTGCCTTATAACATGTTAATTTTAATTACAATACATTTTTCAAACTTTTTCTGTTAAAGTTGAGTTTATCTAATTTACATTTGAGTCTCAGAAATCAATTTCCGACTTATAACGAAATGTGTAGTCTTTTTTGAGTTAACGTATATAAAATTCAACGTATTTATGAACTCTTTCTTTTTGTGGTGGCTTTGTCTTTCTATTTGATTAAAGATAGATCAAATTTGTTAGGATTTGGATTAGTTGTGCATGGTCTTTCATCCTTCTTCTATTGTGAATTTTGAATTCCTTCATATTTTCTTGAATCAACGTACATAGAAATGCAATTTTTACTAGACGTATTTCCTTAGAACATATTAATTGCAATTACAATACATTTTTCAAACTTTTTCTGTTAAAGATGAGTTTATCAAATTTACAATTTAGTCTCAGAAATCAATTTCCGACTTATAACGAAATGTGTAGACTTTTTTGAGTTAACGTATATAAAATTCAACATATTTATGAACTCTTTCTTTTTGTGTTGGATTTGTCTTTCTATTTTATTCAAGATAGCTGGAATTTGTTAGGATTTGGATTAGTTGTGCATGGTCTTTCATCCTTCTTCTATTGTGAAATTTGACTTCCTTCATATTTTCTTGAATCAACGTACATAGAAATGCAATTTTTACTAGACGTATTGCCTTAGAACATATTAATTGTAATTACAATACATTTTTCAAACTTTTTCTGTTAAAGATGAGTTTATCTAGTTTACAATTTAGTCTCAGAAATCAATTTCCGACGTATAACGAAATGTGTAGACTTTTTTGAGTTAACGTATATAAAATTCAACATATTTATGAACTCTTTCTTTTTGTGGTGGCTTTGTCTTTCTATTTGATTCAAGATAGATGTAGGATTTGGATTAGTTTTGCATGGTATTTCATCTTTCTTATATTGTGAAATTTGACTTCCTTCATATTTTCTTGAATCAACGTACATAGAAATGCAATTTTTACTAGACGTATTGCCTTATAACATATTAATTGTAATTAAAATACATTTTTCAAACTTTTTCTGTTAAAGATGAGTTTTTCTAGTTTACAATTTAGTCTCAGAAATCAATTTCCGACTTATAACGAAATGTGTAGACTTTTTTGAGTTAACGTATATAAAATTCAACATTTTAATGAACGCTTTCTTTTTATATTGGCTTTGTCTTTCTATTTGATTCAAGATATATGAAATTTTTTAGGATTTGGATTAGTTTTGCATGGTATTTAATCTTTCTTATATTGTGAAATTTGACTTCCTTCATATTTGCTTGAATCAACGTACATAGAAATGCAATTTTCACTAGACGTATTGCCTTATAACATATTAATTGTAATTACAATACATTTTTCAAACGTTTTCTGTTAGAAACGAGTTTATCTAGTTTATAATATAGTCTCAGAAATCATTTTCCGACTTATAACGAAATGTGTAGACTTTTTTGAGTTAACGTATATAAAATTCAACATTTTAGTGAACTCTTTCTTTTTATATTTGCTTTGTTTTTCTATTTGATTCAAGATAGATGAAATTTGTTAGCATTTAGATTAGTTGTGCATGGTCTTTCATCCTTCTTCTATTGTGAAATTTGACTTCCTTCATATTTTCTTGAATCAACGTACATAGAAATTCAATTTTTACTAGACGTATTGAGTTAACGTTTATCTAGTTTAAAATTTGTCTTTCTATTTGATTCAAGATAGATGAAATTTGTTAGGATTTGGATTAGTTGTGCATGGTCTTTCATCCTTCTTCTATTGTGAATTTTGACTTCCTTCATATTTTCTTGAATCAACGTACATAGAAATTCAATTTTTACTAGACGTATTGCCTTAGAACATATTAATTGTAATTACAATACATTTTTCAAACTTTTTCTGTTAAATATGAGTTTATCTAGTTTACAATTTAGTCTCAGAAATCAATTTCCGACTTATAACGAAATGTGTAGACTTTTTTGAGTTAACGTATATAAAATTCAACATTTTAATGAACTCTTTCTTTTTATATTGGCTTTGTCTTTCTATTTGATTCAAGATAGATGAAATTTGTTAGGATTTGGATTAGTTTTGCATGGTATTTCATCTTTCTTATATCGTGAAATTTGACTTCCTTCATATTTTCTTGAATCAACGTACATAGAAATTCAATATTTACTAGAAGTATTGCCTTATAACATATTAATTGTAATTACAATACATTTTTCAAACTTTTTCTGTTAAAGATGAGTTTATCTAGTTTACAATTTAGTCTCAGAAATCAATTTCCGACTTATAACGAAATGTGTAGACTTTTTTGAGTTAACGTATATAAAATTCAACATATTTATGAACTCTTTCTTTTTGTGTTAGCTTTGTCTTTCTATTTGATTCAAGATAGATGAAATTTGTTAGGATTTGGATTAGTTGTGCATGGTCTTTCATCCTTCTTCTATTGTGAATTTTGACTTCCTTCATATTTTCTTGAATCAACGTACATAGAAATGCAATTTTTACTAGACATATTGCCTTAGAACATATTAATTGTAATTACAATACTTTTTTCAAACTTTTTGTGTTTAATATGAGTTTATCTAGTTTACAATTTAGTCTCAGAAATCAATTTCCGACTTATAACGAAATGTGTAGACTTTTTTGAGTTAACGTATATAAAATTCAACATTTTAATGAACTCTTTCTTTTTATATTGGCTTTGCCTTTCTATTTGATTCAAGATAGATGAAATTTGTTAGGGTTTGGATTAGTTGTGCATGGTCTTTCATCCTTCTTCTATTGTGAATTTTGACTTCCTTCATATTTTCTTGAATCAACGTACATAGAAATGCAATTTTTACTAGACGTATTGCCTTAGAACATATTAATTGCAATTACAATACATTTTTCAAACTTTTTCTGTTAAATATGAGTTTATCTAGTATACAATTTAGTCTCAGAAATCAATTTCCGACTTATAACGAAATGTGTAGACTTTTTTGAGTTAACGTATATAAAATTCAACATATTTATGAACACTTTCTTTTTGTGGTGGCTTTGTCTTTCTATTTGATTCAAGATAGATGAAATTTGTTAGGGTTTGGATTAGTTGTGCATGGTCTTTCATCCTTCTTCTATTGTGAATTTTTACTTCCTTCATATTTTCTTGAATCAACGTACATAGAAATGCAATTTTTACTAGACGTATTGCCTTAGAACATATTAATTGCAATTACAATACATTTATCAAACTTTTTCTGTTAAATATGAGTTCATCTAGTATACAATTTAGTCTCAGAAATCAATTTCCGACTTATAACGAAATGTGTAGACTTTTTTGAGTTAACGTATATAAAATTCAACATTTTAATGAACTCTTTCTTTTTATATAGGCTTTGTCTTTCTATTTGATTCAAGATAGATGAAATTTGTTAGCATTTGGATTAGTTTTGCATGGTATTTCATCTTTCTTATATTGTGAAATTTGACTTCCTTCATATATTCTTGAATCAGCGAACATAGAAATGCAATTTTTACTAGACGTATTGCCTTATAACATATTAATTGTAATTACAATACATTTTTCAAACTTTTTCTGTTAAAGATGAGTTTATCTAGTTTACAATATAGTCTCAGAAATCAATTTCCGACTTATAACGAAATGTGTAGACTTTTTTGAGTTAACGTATATAAAATTCAACATTTTAATGAACTCTTTCTTTTTATATAGGCTTTGTCTTTCTATTTGATTCAAGATAGATGAAATTTGTTAGGATTTGGATTAGTTGTGCATGGTCTTTCATCCTTCTTCTATTGTGAATATTGACTTCCTTCATATTTTCTTGAATCAGCGTACATAGAAATGCAATTTTTACTAGACGTATTGCCTTAGAACATATTAATTGCAATTACAATACATTTTTTAAACTTTTTCTGTTAAATATGAGTTTATCTAGTTTACAATTTAGTCTCAGAAATCAATTTCCGACTTATAACGAAATGTGTAGACTTTTTTGAGTTAACGTATATAAAATTCAACATTTTTATGAACACTTTCTTTTTGTGTTGGCTTTGCCTTTCTATTTGATTCAAGATAGATGAAATTTGTTAGGATTTGGATTAGTTTTGCATGGTCTTTCATCCTTCTTCTATTGTGAAATTTGACTTCCTTCATATTTTCCTTAATCAACTTACATAGAAATGCAATTTTTACTAGACGTATTGCCTTAGAACATATTAATTGTAATTACAATACATTTTTCAAACTTTTTCTGTTAAATATGAGTTTATCTAGTTTACAATTTAGTCTCAGAAATCAATTTCCGACTTATAACGAAATGTGTAGACTTTTTTGAGTTAACGTATATAAAATTCAGCATTTTAATGAACTCTTTCTTTTTATATTGGCTTTGTCTTTCTATTTGATTCAAGATAGATGAAATTTGTTAGGATTTGGATTATTTCTGCATGGTCTTTCATCTTTCTTCTATTGTGAAATTTGCCTTCCTTCATATTTTCTTGAATCAACGTACATAGAAATGCAATTTTTACTAGACGTATTGCCTTAGAACATATTAATTGTAATTACAATACATTTTTCAAACTTTTTCTGTTAAAGATGAGTTTATCTAGTTTACAATTTAGTTTCAGAAATCAATTTCCGACTTATAACGAAATGTGTAGACTTTTTTGAGTTAACGTATATAAAATTCAACATATTTATGAACTCTTTCTTTTTGTGGTGGCTTTGTCTTTCTATTTGATTCAAGATAGATGAAATTTGTTAGGATTTGGATTAGTTGTGCATGGTCTTTCATCCTTCTTCTATTGTGAATTTTGACTTCCTTCATATTTTCTTGAATCAACGTACATAGAAATGCAATTTTTACTAGACGTATTTCCTTATAACATATTAATTGTAATTACAATACATTTTTAAAACTTTTTCTGTTAAATATGAGTTTATCTAGTTTACAATTTAGTCTCAGAAATCAATTTCCGACTTATAAAGAAATGTGTAGACTTTTTTGAGTTAACGTATATAAAATTCAACATTTTAATAAACTCTTTCTTTTTATATAGGCTTTGTCTTTCTATTTGATTCAAGATAGATGAAATTTGTTAGGATTTGGATTAGTTCTGCATGGTATTTCATCTTTCTTATATTGTGAAATTTACTTCCTTCATATTTTCTTGAATCAACGTACATAGAAATGCAATTTTTACTAGACGTATTGCCTTATAACATTTTAATTGTAATTACAATACATTTTTCAAACTTTTTCTGTTAAAGATGAGTTTATCTAGTTTACAATTTAGTCTCAGAAATCAATTTCCGACTTATAACGAAATGTGTAGACTTTTTTGAGTTAACGTATATAAAATTCAACATATTTATGAACTCTTTCTTTTTGTGGTGGCTTTGTCTTTCTATTTGATTCAAGATAGATGAAATTTGTTAGGATTTGGATTAGTTGTGCATGGTCTTTCATCCTTCTTCTATTGTGAATTTTGACTTCCTTCATATTTTCTTGAATCAACGTACATAGAAATGCAATTTTTACTAGACGTATTGCCTTATAACATATTAATTGTAATTACAAAACATTTTTCAAACTTTTTCTGTTAAATATGAGTTTATCTAGTTTACAATTTAGTCTCAGAAATCAATTTCCGACTTATAACGAAATGTGTAGACTTTTTTGAGTTAACGTATATAAAATTCAACATATTTATGAACTCTTTCTTTTTGTGGTGGCTTTGTCTTTCTATTTGATTCAAGATAGATGAAATTTGTTAGGATTTGGATTAGTTTTGCATGGTATTTCATCTTTCTTATATTGTGAAATTTGACTTCCTTCATATTTTCTTGAATCAACGTACATAGAAATGCAATTTTTACTAGACGTATTGCCTTATAACATATTAATTGTAATTAAAATACATTTTTCAAACTTTTTCTGTTAAAGATGAGTTTTTCTAGTTTACAATTTAGTCTCAGAAATCAATTTCCGACTTATAACGAAATGTGTAGACTTTTTTGAGTTAACGTATATAAAATTCAACATATTTATGAACTCTTTCTTTTTGTGGTGGCTTTGTCTTTCTATTTGATTCAAGATAGATGAAATTTGTTAGCATTTGGATTAGTTTTGCATGGTATTTCATCTTTCTTATATTGTGAAATTTGACTTCCTTCATATATTCTTGAATCAGCGAACATAGAAATGCAATTTTTACTAGACGTATTGCCTTATAACATATTAATTGTAATTACAATACATTTTTCAAACTTTTTCTGTCAAAGATGAGTTTATCTAGTTTACAATATAGTCTCAGAAATCAATTTCCGACTTATAACGAAATGTGTAGACTTTTTTGAGTTAACGTATATAAAATTCAACATTTTAATGAACTCTTTCTTTTTATATAGGCTTTGTCTTTCTATTTGATTCAAGATAGATGAAATTTGTTAGCATTTGGATTAGTTTTGCATGGTATTTCATCTTTCTTATATTGTGAAATTTGACTTCCTTCATATATTCTTGAATCAGCGAACATAGAAATGCAATTTTTACTAGACGTATTGCCTTATAACATATTAATTGTAATTACAATACATTTTTCAAACTTTTTCTGTTAAAGATGAGTTTATCTAGTTTACAATATAGTCTCAGAAATCAATTTCCGACTTATAACGAAATGTGTAGACTTTTTTGAGTTAACGTATATAAAATTCAACATTTTAATGAACTCTTTCTTTTTATATAGGCTTTGTCTTTCTATTTGATTCAAGATAGATGAAATTTGTTAGGATTTGGATTAGTTGTGCATGGTCTTTCATCCTTCTTCTATTGTGAATATTGACTTCCTTCATATTTTCTTGAATCAGCGTACATAGAAATGCAATTTTTACTAGACGTATTGCCTTAGAACATATTAATTGCAATTACAATACATTTTTTAAACTTTTTCTGTTAAATATGAGTTTATCTAGTTTACAATTTAGTCTCAGAAATCAATTTCCGACTTATAACGAAATGTGTAGACTTTTTTGAGTTAACGTATATAAAATTCAACATTTTTATGAACACTTTCTTTTTGTGTTGGCTTTGCCTTTCTATTTGATTCAAGATAGATGAAATTTGTTAGGATTTGGATTAGTTTTGCATGGTCTTTCATCCTTCTTCTATTGTGAAATTTGACTTCCTTCATATTTTCCTTAATCAACTTACATAGAAATGCAATTTTTACTAGACGTATTGCCTTAGAACATATTATTTGTAATTACAATACATTTTTCAAACTTTTTCTGTTAAATATGAGTTTATCTAGTTTACAATTTAGTCTCAGAAATCAATTTCCGACTTATAACGAAATGTGTAGACTTTTTTGAGTTAACGTATATAAAATTCAACATTTTTATGAACTCTTTCTTTTTGTGTTGGCTTTGTCTTTCTATTTGATTCAAGATAGATGAAATTTGTTAGGATTTGGATTAGTTCTGCATGGTCTTTCATCCTTCTTCTATAGTGAAATTTGACTTCCTTCATATTTTCTTGAATCAACTTACATAGAAATGCAATTTTTACTAGACGTATTGCCTTAGAACATATTAATTGTAATTACAATACATTTTTCAAACTTTTTCTGTTAAATATGAGTTTATCTAGTTTACAATTTAGTCTCAGAAATCAATTTCCGACTTATAACGAAATGTGTAGACTTTTTTGAGTTAACGTATATAAAATTCAACATTTTAATGAACTCTTTCTTTTTATACAGGCTTTGTCTTTCTATTTGATTCAAGATAGATGAAATTTGTTAGGATTTGGATTAGTTCTGCATGGTCTTTCATCCTTCTTCTATTGTGAATTTTGACTTCCTTCATATTTTCTTGAATCAACGTACATAGAAATGCAATTTTTACTAGACGTATTGCCTTAGAACATATTAGTTGCAATTACAATACATTTTTAAAACTTTTTCTGTTAAAGATGAGTTAATCAAATTTACAATTTAGTCTCAGAAATCAATTTCCGACTTATAACGAAATGTGTAGACTTTTTTGAGTTAACGTATATAAAATTCAACATATTTATGAACTCTTTCTTTTTGTGGTGGCTTTGTCTTTCTATCTGATTCAAGATAGATGAAATTTGTTAGGATTTGGATTAGTTGTGCATGGTCTTTCATCCTTCTTCTATTGTGAATTTTGACTTCCTTCATATTTTCTTGAATCAATGTACATAGAAATGCAAATTTTACTAGACGTATTTCCTTATAACATATTAATTGTAATTACAATACATTTTTCAAACTTTTTCTGTTAAATATGAGTTTATCTAGTTTACAATTTAGTCTCAGAAATCAATTTCCGACTTATAACGAAATGTGTAGACTTTTTTGAGTTAACGTATATAAAATTCAACATATTTATGAACTCTTTCTTTTTGTGGTGGCTTTGTCTTTCTATCTGATTCAAGATAGATGAAATTTGGTAGGATTTGGATTAGTTGTGCATGGTCTTTCATCCTTCTTCTATTGTGAATTTTGACTTCCTTCATATTTTCTTGAATCAACGTACATAGAATGCAATTTTTACTAGACATATTGCCTTAGAACATATTAATTGTAACTATAATACATTTTTCAAACTTTTTCTGTTAAAGATGAGTTTATCTAGTTTACAATTTAGTCTCAGAAATCAATTTCCGACTTATAACGAAATGTGTAGACTTTTTTGAGTTAACGTATATAAAATTCAACATTTTAATGAACTCTTTCTTTTTATATTGGTTTTGTCTTTCTATTTGATTCAAGATAGATGAAATTTGTTAGGATTTGGATTAGTTCTGCATGGTCTTTCATCCTTCTTCTATTGTGAAATTTGACTTGCTTCATATTTTCTTGAATCAACGTACATAGAAATGCAATTTTTACTAGACGTATTGCCTTAGAACATATTAATTGTAAGTATAATACATTTTTCAAACTTTTTCTTTTAAAGATGAGTTTATCTAGTTTACAATTTAGTCTCAGAAATCAATTTCCGACTTATAACGAAGTGTGTAGACTTTTTTGAGTTAACGTATATTAAATTCAACATTTTTATGAACTCTTTCTTTTTGTGTTGCCTTTGTCTTTTTATTTGATTCAAGATAGATGAAATTTGTTAGGATTTGGATTAGTTCTGCATGGTCTTTCATCCTTCTTCTATTGTGAAATTTGACTTGCTTCATATTTGCTTGAATTAACGTCCATAGAAATGCAATTTTTACTAGACGTATTGCCTTAGAACATATTAATTGTAATTACAATACATTTTTCAAACTTTTTCTGTTAAAGATGAGTCTATCTAGTTTACAATTTAGTCACAGAAATCAATTTCCGACTTATAACGAAATGTGTAGACTTTTTTGAGTTAACGTATATAAAATTCAACATTTTTATGAACTCTTTCTTTTTGTGTTGGCTTTGTCTTTCTATTTGATTCAAGATAGATGAAATTTGTTAGGATTTGGATTAGTTCTGCATGGTGTTTCATCCTTCTTCTATTGTGAAATTTGACTTCCTTCATATTTTCTTGAATCAACGTACATAGAAATGCAATTTTTACTAGACGTATTGCCTTAGAACATATTAATTGTAATTACAATACATTTTTCAAACTTTTTCTGTTAAAGATGAGTTTATCTAGTTTACAATTTAGTCTCAGAAATCAATTTCCGACTTATAACCAAATGTGTAGACTTATTTGAGTTAACGTATATAAAATTCAACATATTTATGAACTCTTTCTTTTTGTGGTGGCTTTATCTTTCTATTTGATTCAAGATAGATGAAATTTGTTAGGATTTGGATTAGTTGTGCATGGTCTTTCATCCTTCTTCTATTGTGAATTTCGACTTCCTTCATATTTTCTTGAATCAACGTACATAGAAATGCAATTTTTACTAGACGTATTGCCTTATAACATATTAATTGTAATTACAATACATTTTTCAAACTTTTTCTGTTAAATATGAGTTCATCTAGTTTACAATTTAGTCTCAGAAATCAATTTCCGACTTATAACGAAATGTGTAGACTTTTTTGAGTTAACGTATATAAAATTCAACATTTTAATGAACTCTTTCTTTTTATATTGGCTTTGTCTTTCTATTTGATTCAAGATAGATGAAATTTGTTAGGATTTGAATTAGTTTTGCATGGTATTCATCTTTCTTATATTGTGAAATTTGACTTCCTTCATATTTACTTGAATCAACGTACATAGAAATGCAATTTTTACTAGACGTATTGCCTTATAACATTTTAATTGTAATTACAATACATTTTTCAAACTTTTTCTGTTAAAGATGAGTTTATCTAGTTTACAATTTAGTCTCAGAAATCAATTTCCGACTTATAACGAAATGTGTAGACTTTTTTGAGTTAACGTATATAAAATTCAACATATTTATGAACTCTTTCTTTTTGTGGTGGCTTTGTCTTTCTATTTGATTCAAGATAGATGAAATTTGTTAGGATTTGGATTAGTTGTGCATGGTCTTTCATCCTTCTTCTATTGTGAATTTTGACTTCCTTCATATTTTCTTGAATCAACGTACATAGAAATGCAATTTTTACTAGACTTATTGCCTTAGAACATATTAATTGCAATTACAATACATTTTTCAAACTTTTTCTGTTAAATATGAGTTTATCTAGTTTACAATTTAGTCTCAGAAATCAATTTCCGACTTATAACGAAATGTGTAGACTTATTTGAGTTAACGTATATAAAATTCAACATATTTATGAACTCTTTCTTTTTGTGGTGGCTTTGTCTTTCTATTTGATTCAAGATAGATGAAATTTCTTAGGATTTGGATTAGTTGTGCATGGTCTTTCATCCTTCTTCTATTGTGAATTTCGACTTCCTTCATATTTTCTTGAATCAACGTACATAGAAATGCAATTTTTACTAGACGTATTTCCTTAGAACATATTAATTGCAATTACAATACATTTTTCAAACTTTTTCTGTTAAAGATGAGTTTATCAAATTTACAATTTAGTCTCAGAAATCAATTTCCGACTTATAACGAAATGTGTAGACTTTTTTGAGTTAACGTATATAAAATTCAACATTTTTATGAACTCTTTCTTTTTGTGTTGGCTTTGTTTTTCTATTTGATTCAAGATAGATGAAATTTGTTAGGATTTAGATTAGTTCTGCATGGTCTTTCATCCTTCTTCTATTGTGAAATTTGACTTCCTTCATATTTTTTTGAATCAACGTACATAGAAATGCAATTTTTACTAGACGTATTGCCTTAGAACATATTAATTGTAATTACAATACATTTTTCAAACTTTTTATGTTAAAGATGAGTTTATCTAGTTTACAATTTAGTCTCAGAATTCAATTTCCGACTTATAACGAAATGTGTAGACTTTTTTGAGTTAACGTATATAAAATTCAACATTTTTATGAACTCTTTCTTTTTGTGTTGGCTTTGTGTTTCTATTTGATTCAAGATAGATGAAATTTGTTAGGATTTGGATTAGTTCTGCATGGTCTTTCATCCTTCTTCTATTGTGAAATTTGACTTTCTTCATATTTTCTTGAATCAACGTACATAGAAATGCAATTTTTACTAGACGTATTGCCTTAGAACATATTAATTGTAACTACAATACATTTTTCAAACTTTTTCTGTTAAAGATGAGTTTATCTAGTTTACAATTTAGTCTCAGAAATCAATTTCCGACTTATAACGAAGTGTGTAGACTTTTTTGAGTTAACGTATATTAAATTCAACATTTTTATGAACTCTTTATTTTTGTATTGGTTTTGTCTTTCTATCTGATTCAAGATAGATGAAATTTGTTAGGATTTGGATTAGTTCTGCTTGGTCTTTCAACCTTCTTCTATTGTGAAATTTGACTTCCTTCATATTTTCTTGAATCAACGCACATAGAAATGCAATTTTTACTAGAAGTATTGCCTTAGAACATATTAATTGTAATTACAATACATTTTTCAAACTTTTTCTTTTAAAGATGAGTTTATCTAGTTTACAATTTAGTCTCAGAAATCAATTTCCGACTTATAACGAAATGTGTAGACTTTTTTGAGTTAACGAATATAAAATTCAACATTTTTATGAACTCTTTCTTTTTGTGTTGGCTTTGCCTTTCTATCTGATTCAAGATAGATGAAATTTGTTAGGATTTGGATTAATTTTGCATGGTCTTTTATCCTTCTTCTATTGTGAAATTTGACTTCCTTCATATTTTCTTTAATCAACGTACATAGAAATGCAATTTTTAGTAGACGTAATGCCTTAGAACATATTAATTGTAATTACAATACATTTTTCAAACTTTTTCTGTTAAAGATGAGTTTATCTAGTTTACAATTTAGTCTCAGAAATCAATTTCCGACTTATAACGAAAATATGTAGACTTTTTTGAGTTAACGTATATTAAATTCAACATTTTTATGAACTCTGTCTTTTTGTGTTGGCTTTGTCTTTCTATTTGATTCAAGATAGATGAAATTTGTTAGGATTTGGATTAGTTTTGCATGGTCTTTCATCCTTCTTCTATTGTGAAATTTGACTTCCTTCATATTTTCTTGAATCAACGTACATATAAATGCAAATTTTACTAGACGTATTGGCTTAGAACATATTAATGGTATTTACAATACATTTTTCAAACTTTTTATGTTAAAGATGAGTTTATCTAGTTTACAATTTAGTCTCAGAAATCAATTTCCGACTTATAACGAAATGTGTAGACTTTTTTGAGTTAACGTATATGAACTCTTTCTTTTTTTGCTGGCTTTGTCTTTCTATTTGATTCAAGATAAATGAAATTTGTTAGGATTTGGATTAGTTCTGCATGGTCTTTCATCCTTCTCCTATTGTGAAATTTGACTTCCTTCATATTTTCTTGAATCAACGTACATAGAAATGCAATTTTTGCTAGACGTATTGCCTTAGAACATATTAATTGTAATTACAATACATTTTTCAAACTTTTTTTTAAAGATGAGTTTATCTAGTTTACAATTTAGTCTCAGAAATCAATTTCCGACTTATAACGAAATGTGTATACTTTTTTGAGTTAATGCACATAAAATTCAACATTTTTATGAACTCTTTCTTTTTATGTTGGCTTTGTATTTCTATTTGATTCAAGATAGATGAAATTTGTTAGGATTTGGATTAGTTTTGCATGGTCTTTCATCCTTCTTCTATTGTGAAATTTGACTTCCTTCATATTTTCTTGAATCAACGTACATATAAATGCAATTTTTACTAGACGTATTGCCTTAGAACATATTAATTGTAATTACAATACATTTTTCAAACTTTTTCTGTTAAAGATGAGTTTATCTAGTTTACAATTTAGTCTCAGAAATCAATTTCCGACTTATAACGAAATGTGTAGACTTTTTTGATTTAACGTATATAAAATTCAAAATTTTTATGAACTCTTTCTTCTTGTGTTGGCTTTGTCTTTCTGTTTGATTCAAGATAGATGAAATTTGTTAGGATTTGGATTAGTTCTGCATGGTCTTTCATCTTTCTTCTATTGTGAAATTTGACTTCCTTCATATTTTCTTGAATCAACGTACATAGAAATGCAATTTTTACTAGACGTATTGCCTTAGAACATATTAATTGTAATTACAATACATTTTTCAAACTTTTTCTGTTAAAGATGAGTTTATCTAGTTTACAATTTAGTCTCAGAAATCAATTTCCGACTTATAACGAAATGAATAGACTTTTTTGAGTTAACGTATATAAAATTCAGCATTTTAATGAACTCTTTCTTTTTATATTGGCTTTGTCTTTCTATTTGATTCAAGATAGATGAAATTTGTTAGGATTTGGATTAGTTCTGCATTGTCTTTCATCTTTCTTCTATTGTGAAATTTGACTTCCTTCATATTTTCTTGAATCAACGTACATGGAAATGCAATTTTTACTAGACGTATTGCCTTAGAACATATTAATTGTAATTACAATAAATTTTTGAAACTTTTTCCGTTAAAGATGAGTTTATCTAGTTTACAATTTAGTCTCAGAAATCAATTTCCGACTTATAACGAAATGTGTAGACTTTTTTGAGTTAACGTATATAAAAATCAGCATTTTAATGAACTCTTTCTTTTTATATTGGCTTTGTCTTTCTATTTGATTCAAGATAGATGAAATTTGTTAGGATTTGGATTAGTTCTGCATGGTCTTTCATCTTTCTTCTATTGTGAAATTTGACTTCCTTCATATTTTCTTGAATCAACGTACATGGAAATGCAATTTTTACTAGACGTATTACCTTGGAACATATTAATTTTAATTACAATACATTTTTCAAACTTTTTTTGTTAAAGATGATTTTATCTAGTTTACAATTTAGTCTCAGAAATCAATTTCCGACTTATAACGAAATGTGTAGACTTTTTTGAGTTAATGTATATAAAATTCAGCATTTTAATGAACTCTTTCTTTTTATATTGGCTTTGTCTTTCTATTTGATTCAAGATAGATGAAATTTGTTAGGATTTGGATTAGTTCTGCATGGTCTTTCATCTTTCTTCTATTGTGAAATTTGACTTCCTTCATATTTTCTTGAATCAACGTACATAGAAATGCAATTTTTACTAGACGTATTGCCTTAGAACATATTAATTGTAATTACAATACATTTTTCAAACTTTTTCTGTTAAAGATGAGTTTATCTAGTTTACAATTTAGTTTCAGAAATCAATTTCCGACTTATAACGAAATGTGTAGACTTTTTTGAGTTAACGTATATAAAATTCAACATATTTATGAACTCTTTCTTTTTGTGGTGGCTTTGTCTTTCTATTTGATTCAAGATAGATGAAATTTGTTAGGATTTGGATTAGTTGTGCATGGTCTTTCATCCTTCTTCTATTGTGAATTTTGACTTCCTTCATATTTTCTTGAATCAACGTACATAGAAATGCAATTTTTACTAGACGTATTTCCTTATAACATATTAATTGTAATTACAATACATTTTTAAAACTTTTTCTGTTAAATATGAGTTTATCTAGTTTACAATTTAGTCTCAGAAATCAATTTCCGACTTATAAAGAAATGTGTAGACTTTTTTGAGTTAACGTATATAAAATTCAACATTTTAATAAACTCTTTCTTTTTATATAGGCTTTGTCTTTCTATTTGATTCAAGATAGATGAAATTTGTTAGGATTTGGATTAGTTCTGCATGGTATTTCATCTTTCTTATATTGTGAAATTTACTTCCTTCATATTTTCTTGAATCAACGTACATAGAAATGCAATTTTTACTAGACGTATTGCCTTATAACATTTTAATTGTAATTACAATACATTTTTCAAACTTTTTCTGTTAAAGATGAGTTTATCTAGTTTACAATTTAGTCTCAGAAATCAATTTCCGACTTATAACGAAATGTGTAGACTTTTTTGAGTTAACGTATATAAAATTCAACATATTTATGAACTCTTTCTTTTTGTGGTGGCTTTGTCTTTCTATTTGATTCAAGATAGATGAAATTTGTTAGGATTTGGATTAGTTGTGCATGGTCTTTCATCCTTCTTCTATTGTGAATTTTGACTTCCTTCATATTTTCTTGAATCAACGTACATAGAAATGCAATTTTTACTAGACGTATTGCCTTATAACATATTAATTGTAATTACAAAACATTTTTCAAACTTTTTCTGTTAAATATGAGTTTATCTAGTTTACAATTTAGTCTCAGAAATCAATTTCCGACTTATAACGAAATGTGTAGACTTTTTTGAGTTAACGTATATAAAATTCAACATATTTATGAACTCTTTCTTTTTGTGGTGGCTTTGTCTTTCTATTTGATTCAAGATAGATGAAATTTGTTAGGATTTGGATTAGTTTTGCATGGTATTTCATCTTTCTTATATTGTGAAATTCGACTTCCTACATATTTTCTTGAATCAACGTACATAGAAATGCAATTTTTACTAGACGTATTGCCTTATAACATATTAATTGTAATTAAAATACATTTTTCAAACTTTTTCTGTTAAAGATGAGTTTATCTAGTTTACAATTTAGTCTCAGAAATCAATTTCCGACTTATAACGAAATGTGTAGACTTTTTTGAGTTAACGTATATAAAATTCAACATATTTATGAACTCTTTCTTTTTGTGGTGGCTTTGTCTTTCTATTTGATTCAAGATAGATGAAATTTGTTAGGATTTGGATTAGTTCTGCATGGTCTTTCATCCTTCTTCTATTGTGAATTTTGACTTCCTTCATATTTTCTTGAATCAACGTACATAGAAATGCAATTTTTACTAGACGTATTGCCTTAGAACATATTACTTGAAATTACAATACATTTTTCAAACTTTTTCTGTTAAAGATGAGTTTATC
This sequence comes from Papaver somniferum, assembly GCF_003573695.1. NCBI lineage: Eukaryota > Viridiplantae > Streptophyta > Magnoliopsida > Ranunculales > Papaveraceae > Papaver > Papaver somniferum. Next base: position 8,131,079 of record NW_020621381.1, on the reverse strand, counting down.
AAATTTACAATTTAGTCTCAGAAATCAATTTCCGACTTATAACGAAATGTGTAGACTTTTTTGAGTTAACGTATATAAAATTCAACATTTTTATGAACTATTTCTTTTTGGGTTGGCTTTGTCTTTCTATTTGATTCAAGATAGATGAAATTTGTTAGGATTTGGATTAGTTCTGCATGGTCTTTCATCCTTCTTCTATTGTGAAATTTGACTTCCTTCATATTTTCTTGAATCAACGTACATAGAAATACAATTTTTACTAGACGTATTGCCTTAGAACATATTAATTGTAATTACAATACATTTTTCAAACTTTTTCTGTTAAAGATGAGTTTATCTAGTTTACAATTTAGTCTCAGAAATCAATTTCCGACTTATAACGAAATGTGTAGACTTTTTTGAGTTAACGTATATAAAATTCAACATTTTAATGAACTCTTTCTTTTTATATTGGCTTTGTCTTTTTATTTGATTCAAGATAGATGAAATTTGTTAGGAATTGGATTAGTTCTGCATGGTATTTAATCTTTCTTATATTGTGAAATTTGACTTGCTTCATATTTTCTTGAATCAACGTACATAGAAATGCAATTTTTACTAGACATATTGCCTTATAACATATTAATTGTAATTACAATACATTTTTCAAACTTTTTCTGTTAAAGATGAGTTTATCTAGTTTACAATTTAGTCTCAGAAATCAATTTCCGACTTATAAAGAAATGTGTAGATTTTTTTGAGTTAACGTATATTGAATTCAACATTTTTATGAACTCTTTCTTTTTGTGGTGGCTTTGTCTTTCTATTTGATTCAAGATAGATGAAATTTGTTAGGATTTGGATTAGTTGTGCATGGTCTTTCATCCTTCTTCTATTGTGAATTTTGACTTCCTTCATATTTTCTTGAATCAACGTACATAGAAATGCAATTTTTACTAGACATATTGCCTTAGAACATATTAATTGTAATTACAATACTTTTTTCAAACTTTTTCTGTTAAATATGAGTTTATCTAGTTTACAATTTAGTCTCAGAAATCAATTTCGGACTTATAACGAAATGTGTAGACTTTTTTGAGTTAACGTATATAAAATTCAACATTTTAATGAACTCTTTCTTTTTATATTGGCTTTGCCTTTCTATTTGATTCAAGATATATGAAATTTGTTAGGATTTGGATTAGTTTTGCATGGTATTTAATCTTTCTTATATTGTGAAATTTGACTTCCTTCATATTTGCTTAAATCAACGTACATAGAAATTCAATTTTTACTAGACGTATTGCCTTAGAACATATTTATTGTAATTACAATACATTTATCAAACTTTTTCTGTTAAAGATGAGTTTATCTAGTTTACAATTTAGTCTCAGAAATCAATTTCCGACTTATAACGAAATGTGTAGACTTTTTTGAGTTAACGTATATAAAATTCAACATATTTATGAACACTTTCTTTTTGTGGTGGCTTTGTCTTTCTATTTGATTCAAGATAGATGAAATTTGTTAGGGTTTGGATTAGTTGTGCATGGTCTTTCATCCTTCTTCTATTGTGAATTTTTACTTCCTTCATATTTTCTTGAATCAACGTACATAGAAATGCAATTTTTACTAGACGTATTGCCTTAGAACATATTAATTGCAATTACAATACATTTTTCAAACTTTTTCTGTTAAATATGAGTTTATCTAGTATACAATTTAGTCTCAGAAATCAATTTCCGACTTATAACGAAATGTGTAGACTTTTTTGAGTTAACGTATATAAAATTCAACATTTTTATGAACTCTTTCTTTTTGTGTTAGCTTTGTCTTTCTATTTGATTCAAGATAGATGAAATTTGTTAGGATTTGGATTAGTTCTGCATGGTCTTTCATCCTTCTTCTATTGTGAAATTTGACTTCCTTCATATTTTCTTGAATCAAAGTACATAGAAATGCAATTTTTACTAGACATATTGCCTTATAACATATTAATTGTAATTACAATACATTTTTCAAACTTTTTCTGTTAAAGATGAGTTTATCTAGTTTACAATTTAGTCTCAGAAATCAATTTCCGACTTATAACGAAATGTGTAGACTTTTTTGAGTTAACGTATATAAAATTCAACATTTTTATGAACTCTTTCTTTTTGTGTTGGCTTTGTCTTTCTATTTGATTCAATATAGATGAAATTTGTTAGGATTTGGATTAGTTATGCATGGTCTTTCATCCTTCTTCTATTGTGAAATTTGACTTCCTTCATATTTTCTTGGATTAACGTACATAGAAATGCAATTTTTACTTAACGTATTGCCTTAGAACATATTAATTGTAATTACAATACATTTTTCAAACTTTTTTTTGTTAAAGATGAGTTTATCTTGTTTACAATTTAGTCTCAGAAATCAATTTCCGACTTATAACGAAATGTGTAGACTTTTTTGAGTTAACGTATATAAAATTCAACATTTTTATGAACTCTTTCTTTTTGTGTTGGCTTTGTCTTTCTATTTGATTCAAGATAGATGAAATTTGTTAGGATTTGGATTAGTTCTGCATGGTCTTTCATCCTTCTTCTATTGTGAAATTTGACTTCCTTCATATTTTCTTCAATCAACGTACATAGAAATGCAATTTTTACTAGACGTATTGCCTTAGAACATATTAATTGTAATTAAGATACATTTTTCAAACTTTTTCTGTTAAAGATGAGTTTATCTAGTTTACAATTTAGTCTCAGAAATAAATTTCCGACTTATAACGAAATGTGTAGACTTTTTTGAGTTAACGTATATAAAATTCAACATTTTTATGAACTCTTTCTTTTTGTGTTGGCTTTGTCTTTCTATTTTATTCAAGATAGATGAAATTTGTTAGGATTTGGATTAGTTCTGCATGGTGTTTCATCTTTCTTCTATTGTGAAATTTGACTTCCTTCATATTTTCTTGAATCAACGTAAATAGAATTGCAATTTTTACTAGACGTATTGCCTTAGAACATATTGATTGTAATTACAATACATTTTTCAAACTTTTTCTGTTAAAGATGAGTTTATCTAGTTTACAATTTAGTCTCAGAAATCAATTTCCGACTTATAACGAAGTGTGTAGACTTTTTTGAGTTAACGTATATAAAATTCAACATTTTTATGAACTCTTTCTTTTTGTGTTGGTTTTGTCTTTCTATTTCATTCAAGATACATGAAATTTGTTAGGATTTGGATTAGTTCTTCTTGGTCTTTCATCCTTCTTCTATTGTGAAATTTGCCTTCCTTCATATTTTCTTGAATCAACGTACATAGAAATGCAATTTTTACTAGATGTATTACCTTAGAACATATTATTTGTGATTACAATATATTTTTCAAACTTTTTCTATTAAAGATGAGTTTATCTAGTTTACAATTTAGTCTCAGAAATCAATTTCCGACTTATAACGAAGTGTGTAGACTTTTTTGAGTTAACGTATATAAAATTCAACATTTTTATGAACTCTTTCTTTTTGTGTTGGTTCTTTATTTCTATTTGATTCAAGATAGATGAAATTTGTTAGGATTTGGATTAGTTCTGCATGGTCTTTCATCCTTAATTGACTTCTTTCATATTTTCTTGAATCAACGTACATAGAAATGCAATTTTTACTAGAGTTATTGCCTTAGAACATATTAATTGTAATAACAATACATTTTTCAAACTTTTTTTTATTAAAGATGACTTTATCTAGTTTACAATTTAGTCTCAGCAATCAATTTGCGACTTATAACGAAGTGTGTAGACTTTTTTGAGTTAACGTATATAAAATTCAACATTTTTATGAACTCTTTCTTTTTGTATTAGCTTTGTCTTTCAATTTGATTCAAATAGATGAAATTTATTAGAATTTGGATTAGTTGGCTGGTCTTTCATCCTTCTGCTATTGTGAAATTTGACTTCCTTCATATTTTCTTGAATCATCGTACATAGAAATGCAATTTTTATTAGATGTAATGCCTTAGAACATATTATTTGTGATTACAATACATTTTTCAAACTTTTTCTGTTAAAGATGAGTTTATCTAGTTTACAATGTAGTCTCAGAAATTAATTTCCGACTTATAACGATGTGTGTAGACTTTTTTGAGTTAACGTATATAAAATTCAACATTTTTATGAACTCTTTGTTTTTGTGTTGGCTTTCTCTTTCTATTTGATTCAGATAGATGAAATTTGTTAGGATTTGGATTAGTTCTGCTTGGTCTTTCATCCTTCTTCTATTGTGAAATTTGACTTCCTTCATTTTTTCTTGGATCAACGTACTTAGAAATACAATTTTTACTAGAGCTATTGCCTTAGAACATATTAATTGTAATTACAATACATGTTTCAAACTTTTTCTGTTAAAGATGAGTTTATCTAGTTTACAATTTAGTATCAGAAATCAATTTCCGATTTATAACTAAGTGTATAGAATTTTTTGAGTTAACGTAAATAAAATTGAACATTTTTATGAACTCTTTCTTTTTGTGTTGCCTTTGTCTTTCTATTTGATTCAAGATATATGAAATTTGTTATGATTTGGTTTTTTTTTTCTAGGTCAAAATGGTTTATTAAGCAAAAAAACGTAATTACAAGAATTACAAAAAGGGAGGCTTAAGGCCTCCCCTCCCCCATAAACCAAAGGGGAGATAAATAACAACAAAATAGCTAACAAAATAAGCTCCTAAACACAAATAACTAACAAAAAGAAGGAAACTAGGATTATCATCAAGTTCCTCCACCTCTTTCTTTGTTCTTATTTTTCGCATTTGGAGTTTTCATTATTTTGGATTGAGCTTGTATTTCCTTGAAATACTCCTTTCGGAAAGCTAAATCTTTCAAAAACTTTTGTTGAATATCAAATTTTGTTATTGAACAAAAAACTTCATGCTCCTCCGTGGTTAAGCGAATAGTAGTACTTTCCACAGGCCCAGCACCACTGTCCGTGCTTTGATTGTTATTGGGCTTATGTAAAAGCCCAATATTTCCATTGTGATCCTCACGTGCAGTGTCCTGTCTTGTATTCGCCCTATTGTTATGATGTTGCAGTAAAGGATTATGCGCAGCATTAGAACTTCCAGGATTACGAGAACTTCCTTCTGATCGCCCTTTTGCTATCTCTGTCTCCCTGTCCAAAGGCAGCTCATCCCACTTCTTACCTTTAACCCCCGAGGCTGCTTGTGCAACTGAAAATTTTTCATCTGAACTTGAATCACTTTCAACATCATCAACATTCTCATTTAAACCTTCCTCATTCTCGAGCACACTAAATTTATTAGGAGATAAAACTACTCCAGAATTAGTTGGTTGCTCAGCAGAAGTTGTTTGCTTAGCCGGTTTAGTGGATTTCTTAGAAGAAGCATACTCTAACGCAGCCTGCTTAGTTTTCCAATCCTCAGATGCCTTGCGTAAATCATCTTCAGCTTTTGCTAAGGTATCTTCCAGTTGTTTGATTGTCTCCAAAACATTCTCCTCATCATTCAGCACAACAATAGTTGTTTCAGCATCATTATAATTTGATTCAATATTTTGTTTACCTGAATTTCTATGTTTCACTTCTTTCCAGATTTGTTTTGCAGGTTTCTCTGTACGTACCAGTTGTTTCTCAGATTCCATGGAAGGATTCGACTTCGCAAGCTTCCTTTTGCACTCATCATCCTCATGCCCAATAATGTTACATATGGAACAAAATTTTGGATAGTGTTGTGTATCAATGTACTGCCAGAACTTCCTCCAGCTGATAGATGAATACGTTCTGGAATATGTTTGACGAAATCTATATCGACAAGCACAACAACAAAATGGCCATACTCAAGATCAAGAGTTCTTTGATCTACCACAATAGGTGTTCCGAGAGCTTTCCCTATCGTCAACAGAGATCTCTCAGTCCACAGCTCCATGTGAAGACCCAGAAATCTTACCCATGTAGCAACATGGGACGTTCGCTGTTTCTCTGGATTGAAACCCGGATACCAGTCAATCATCCGTAACTGCTGTTGGTTTACCATCATTTTTGATCCACGTAACTTCTTGGTCTTTCATCCTTCTTCTATTGTGATATTTGCCTTCCTTCATATTTTCTTGAATCAACGTACATAGAAATGCAATTTTTACTAGATGTAATGCCTTAGAACATATTATTTGTGATTACAATACATTTTTCAAACTTTTTCTGTTAAAGATGAGTTTATCTAGTTGACGATTTAGTTTTAAAAATCAATTTCAGACTTATAACGAAGGGTGTAGCCTTTTTTGAGTTAACGTATATAAAATTCAACATTTTTATGAACTTTTTCTTTTGGTGTTGGCTCTGTCTTTCTATTTGATTCAAGATAGGTGAAATTTGTTAGGATTTGGATTAGTTCTTCTTGGTCTTTCATCCTTCTTCTATTGTGAAATTTGCCTTCCTTCATATTTTCTTGAATCGACGTACACAGAAAGGCAATTTTTACTAGACGTAATGCCTTAGAACATATTTTTTGTGATTACAATACATTTTTCAAACTTTTTCTATTAAAGATGAGTTTATCTAGTTTACGATTTAGTCTCAGAAATCAATTTCCGACTTGTAGACCTTTTTGAGTTAACGTATATAAAATTCAAAATTTTATGAACTCTTTCATTTGTGTTGGCTTTGTCTTTCTATTTGATTCAAGATAGATGAAATTTGTTAGTATTTGGATTAGTTATGCATGGTCTTTCATCCTTCTTATATTGTGAAATTTGACTTCCTTCATATTTTCTTGAATCAACGTATATAAAAATGCAATTTTTAGTAGACATAATGCCTTAGAACAAATTATTTGTGACTACAATACATTTTTCAAACTTTTTATGTTAAAGATGAGTTTATCTAGTTGACAATTTAGTGTCAGAAATCAATTTCAGACTTATAACGAAGTGTGTGGACTTTTTTGAGTCAACGTATATAAAATTCAACATTTTTATGAACTCTTTCTTTTTGTGTTGGCTTTGTCTTTCTATTAGATTCAAGATAGATGAAATTTGTTAGGATTTGGATTAGTTATGCATGGTCCTTTATCCTTCTTCTATTGTGAAATTTGACTTCCTTCATATTTTCTTGAATCAACGTATATAGAAATGCAACTTTTACTAGACATAATGCCTTAGAGCATAATATTTGTGACTACAAAACATTTTTCAAACTTTTTCTGTTAAAGATGAGTTTATCTTGTTTACAATTTAGTTTCAGAAATCAATTTCGGACTTATAACGAAGTGTGTGACTTTTTTGAGATAAGGTATATAAAATTCAACATTTTTATGAACTCTTTCTTTTTTGGTTGGCTTTGTCTTTTTATTTGATACAAGATAGATTAAATTGGTTAAGATTTGGATTAGTTCTACATGGTCTTTCATCCTTCTTCTAGTGAGAAATTTGACTTCCTTCATATCTCTTGAATCAACGTACATAGAAATGCAATTTTTACTTGAGCTATTGCCTTAGAACATATTAATTGTAATTTTTCAAAAATTTTCTGTTAAAGATGAGTTTATGAAGTTTACAATTTAGTCTCAAAAATCAATTTCCGACTTATAACGAAGTATGTAGACTTTTTTGAGTTGACGTTTATAAAATTCAAAATTTTTATGAACTCTTTCTTTTTTGGTTGGCTTTGTCTTTTTATTTGATCCAAGATAGATGAAATTTGTTAGGATTCGCATTAGTTATGCATGGTCTTTCATCCTTCTTCTATTGTGAAATTTGACTTCCTTCATATTTTCTTCAATCAACGTGTATAGAAATGCAATTTTTACTAGACGTTATGCATTAGAACATATTATTTGTGATTACAATACATTTTTCAAACTTTTTCTGTTAAAGATGAGTTTATCTAGTTTACAATTTAGTTTCAGAAATCAATTTCAGACTTATAACGAAGTGTGTAGACTTTTTTGAGTTAAGGTATATAAAATTCAACATTTTTATGAACTCTTTCTTTTTGTGTTGGCTTTGTCTTTCTATTTTATTCAAATAGATGAAATTTGTTAGAATTTGGATTAGTTCTGGCTGGTCTTTCATCCTTCTTCTATTGTGAAATTTGACTTCCTTCATATTTTCTTGAATCAACGTACATAGAAATGCAATTTTTACTAGACATAATTCCTTATAACATATTATTTGTAATTACAATACATTTTTCAAACTTTTTCTGTTAAAGATGAGTTTATCTAGTTTAAAATTTAGTGTCCGAAATCAATGTCAGACATATAAAGAAGTGTGTATACTTTTTTGAGTTAACGTATATAAAATTCAACATTTTTATGATCTCTTTCTTTTTGTGTTGGCTTTATCTTTCTATTTGATTCAAGATACATGAAATTTGTAAGGATTGGGATTAGTTCTGCATGGTCTTTCTTCCTTCTTCTAGTGTGAAATTTGACTTCCTTCATATTTTCTTGAATCAACGTACATAGAAATGAAATTTTTGCTAGATGTATTGCCTTAGGACATATTAATTGTAATTACAATACATTTCTCAAACATTTTCTATTAAAAATGAGTTTATCTAGTTTACAATTTAGTCTCAGAAATCAATTTCCGACTTATAACGAAGTATGTAGACTTTTTTAGGTTAAGGTATATAAAATTCAACATTTTTATGATCTCTTTCTTTTTGTGTTGGCTTTGTCTTTTTATTTGATGCAAGATAGATTAAATTTGTTAAGATTTGGATTAGTTCTACATGGTCTTTCATCCTTCTTCTAGTGTGAAATTTGACTTCCTTCATATCTCTTGAATCAACGTACAAAGAAATGCAATTTTTACTAGAGCTATTGCCTTAGAACATATTAACTGTAATTAAAAAACATTTTTGAAACTTTTTCTGTTAAAGATTAGTTTATGAAGTTTACAGTTTAGTCTCAGAAATCAATTTCCGACTTATAACGAAGTGCGTAGACTTTTTGAGTTGACGTTTATAAAATTCAAAATTTTTATGAACTCTTTCTTTTTTGGTTGGCTTTGTCTTTTTATTTGATTCAAGATAGATGAAATTTGTTAGGATTCGGATTAGTTATGCATGGTCTTTCATCCTTCTTCTATTGTGAAATTTGACTTCCTTCATATTTTCTTGAATCAACGTGTATAGAAATGCAATTTTTACTAGACGTTATGCATTAGAATATATTATTTGTGATTACAATACATTTTTCAAACTTTTTCTGTTAAAGATTAATTTATCTAGTTTACAATTTAGTTTCAGAAATCAATTTCAGACTTATAACGAAGTGTGTAGACTTTTTTGAGTTAAGGTATATAAAACTCAACATTTTTATGAACTCTATCTTTTTGTGTTGGATTTGTCTTTCTATTTGATTCAAATAGATGAAATTTGTTAGAATTTGGATTAGTTTTGTCTTGTCTTTCATCCTTCTTCTATTGTGAAATTTGACTTCCTTCATATTTTCTTGAATCAACGTACATAGAAATGTAATTTTTACTAGACATAATTCCTTAGAACATATTATTTGTAATTACAATACATTTTTCAAACTTTTTCTGTTAAAGATGAGTTTATCTAGTTTAAAATTTAGTTTCAGAAATCAATTTCAGACATATAACGAAGTGTGTAGACTTTTTTGAGTTAACGTATATAAAATTCAACATTTTCATGATCTCTTTCTTTTTGTGTTGGCTTTGTCTTTCTATTTGATTCAAGATAGATGAAATTTGTAAGGATTTGGATTAAATCTGCATGGTCTTTCATCCTTCTTCTAGTGTGAAATTTGACTTCCTTCATATTTTCTTGAATCAACGTACATAGAAATGTAATTTTTACTAGACGTAATTCCTTAGAACATATTATTTGTAATTACAATACATTTTTCAAAATTTTCTGTTAAAAATGAGTTTATCTAGTTTACAATTTAGTCTCAGAAATCAATTTCCGACTTATAACGAAGTATATAGACTTTTTTGAGTTAACGTATATAAAATTCAACATTTTTATGAACTCTTTCTTTTTGTGTTGGCTTTGTCTTTCTGTTTGATTCAATATAGATGCAATTGTTAGGATTTGGATTAGTTCTTCTTGGTCTTTCGTCCTTCTTATATTGTGAAATTCGCCTTCCTTCATATTTTCTTGAATCAACGTACATAGAAATACAATTTTTACTAGACGTAATGCTTTATAACATATTATTTGTGATTACAATACATTTTTCAAACTTTTTCTGTTAAAGATGAGTTTATCTAGTTTACGATTTAGTCTCAGAATTCAATTTCCGACTTATAACGAAGTGTGTAGACTTTTTTGAGTTAACGTATATAAAATTCAACATTTTAATGATCTCTTTGTTTTTGTGTTGGCTTTGTCTTTTTATTTGATTCAATATAGATGAAATTTGTTAGGATTTGGATTAGTTCTGCATGGTCTTTCATCCTTCTTCTATTGTTTAATTTAACTTCCTTCATATTTCTTGAAAAACCAACGTACATAGAAATGCAATTTTTACTAGACGTAATTCCTTAGAACATATTATTTGTGACTATAATACATTTGTCTAACTTTTCTGTTAAAGATGAGTTTATCTAGTTTACAATTTAGTTTCAGAAATAAATTTTAGACTTATAACGAATTGTGTTGACTTTTTTGAGTTAAGGTATATAAAATTCAACATTTTTATGAACTCTTTCTTTTTTGGTTGGCTTTGTCTTTCTGTTTGATTCAATATAGATGAAATTTGTTAGGATTTGGATTAGTTCTTCTTGGTCTTTCGTCCTTCTTATATTGTGAAATTCGCCTTCCTTCATATTTTCTTGAATCAACGTACATAGAAATGCAATTTTTACTAGACGTAATTCCTTAGAACATATTATTTGTAATTACAATACATTTTTCAAAATTTTCTGTTAAAAATGAGTTTATCTAGTTTACAATTTAGTCTCCGAAATCAATTTCTGACTTATAACGAAGTATATAGACTTTTTTGAGTTAACGTATATAAAATTCAACATTTTTATGAACTCTTTCTTTTTGTGTTGGCTTTGTCTTTCTGTTTGATTCAATATAGATGCAATTGTTAGGATTTGGATTAGTTCTTCTTGGTCTTTCGTCCTTCTTATATTGTGAAATTCGCCTTCCTTCATATTTTCTTGAATCAACGTACATAGAAATACGATTTTTACTAGACGTAATGCTTTATAACATATTATTTGTGATTACAATACATTTTTCAAACTTTTTCTGTTAAAGATGAGTTTATCTAGTTTACGATTTAGTCTCAGAATTCAATTTCCGACTTATAACGAAGTGTGTAGACTTTTTTGAGTTAACGTATATAAAATTCAACATTTTAATGATCTCTTTGTTTTTGTGTTGGCTTTGTCTTTTTATTTGATTCAATATAGATGAAATTTGTTAGGATTTGGATTAGTTCTGCATGGTCTTTCATCCTTCTTCTATTGTTTAATTTAACTTCCTTCATATTTCTTGAAAAACCAACGTACATAGAAATGCAATTTTTACTAGACGTAATTCCTTAGAACATATTATTTGTGACTATAATACATTTGTCTAACTTTTTCTGTTAAAGATGAGTTTATCTAGTTTACAATTTAGTTTCAGAAATCAATTTTAGACTTATAACGAATTGTGTTGACTTTTTTGAGTTAAGGTATATAAAATTCAAAATTTTTATGAACTCTTTCTTTTTTGGTTGGCTTTGTCTTTCTGTTTGATTCAATATAGATGAAATTTGTTAGGATTTGGATTAGTTCTTCTTGGTCTTTCGTCCTTCTTATATTGTGAAATTCGCCTTCCTTCATATTTTCTTGAATCAACGTACATAGAAATGCAATTTTTACTAGACGTAATTCCTTAGAACATATTATTTGTAATTACAATACATTTTTCAAAATTTTCTGTTAAAAATGAGTTTATCTAGTTTACAATTTAGTCTCAGAAATCAATTTCCGACTTATAACGAAGTATATAGACTTTTTTGAGTTAACGTATATAAAATTCAACATTTTTATGAACTCTTTCTTTTTGTGTTGGCTTTGTCTTTCTGTTTGATTCAATATAGATGCAATTGTTAGGATTTGGATTAGTTCTTCTTGGTCTTTCGTCCTTCTTATATTGTGAAATTCGCCTTCCTTCATATTTTCTTGAATCAACGTACATAGAAATACAATTTTTACTAGACGTAATGCTTTATAACATATTATTTGTGATTACAATACATTTTTCAAACTTTTTCTGTTAAAGATGAGTTTATCTAGTTTACGATTTAGTCTCAGAATTCAGTTTCCGACTTATAACGAAGTGTGTAGACTTTTTTGAGTTAACGTATATAAAATTCAACATTTTAATGATCTCTTTGTTTTTGTGTTGGCTTTGTCTTTTTATTTGATTCAATATAGATGAAATTTGTTAGGATTTGGATTAGTTCTGCATGGTCTTTCATCCTTCTTCTATTGTTTAATTTAACTTCCTTCATATTTCTTGAAAAACCAACGTACATAGAAATGCAATTTTTACTAGACGTAATTCCTTAGAACATATTATTTGTGACTATAATACATTTGTCTAACTTTTTCTGTTAAAGATGAGTTTATCTAGTTTACAATTTAGTTTCAGAAATCAATTTTAGACTTATAACGAATTGTGTTGACTTTTTTGAGTTAAGGTATATAAAATTCAACATTTTTATGAACTCTTTCTTTTTTGGTTGGCTTTGTCTTTCTGTTTGATTCAATATAGATGAAATTTGTTAGGATTTGGATTAGTTCTTCTTGGTCTTTCGTCCTTCTTATATTGTGAAATTCGCCTTCCTTCATATTTTCTTGAATCAACGTACATAGAAATGCAATTTTTACTAGACGTAATTCCTTAGAACATATTATTTGTAATTACAATACATTTTTCAAACTTTTTCTGTTAAAGATGAGTTTATCTAGTTTAAAATTTAGTTTCCGAAATCAATTTCAGACATATAACGAAGTGTGTAGACTTTTTTGAGTTAACGTATATAAAATTCAACATTTTCATGATCTCTTTCTTTTTGTGTTGGCTTTGTCTTTCTATTTGATTCAAGATAGATGAAATTTGTAAGGATTTGGATTAAATCTGCATGGTCTTTCATCCTTCTTCTAGTGTGAAATTTGACTTCCTTCATATTTTCTTGAATCAACGTACATAGAAATGTAATTTTTACTAGACGTAATTCCTTAGAACATATTATTTGTAATTACAATACATTTTTCAAAATTTTCTGTTAAAAATGAGTTTATCTAGTTTACAATTTAGTCTCAGAAATCAATTTCCGACTTATAACGAAGTATATAGACTTTTTTGAGTTAACGTATATAAAATTCAACATTTTTATGAACTCTTTCTTTTTGTGTTGGCTTTGTCTTTCTGTTTGATTCAATATAGATGCAATTGTTAGGATTTGGATTAGTTCTTCTTGGTCTTTCGTCCTTCTTATATTGTGAAATTCGCCTTCCTTCATATTTTCTTGAATCAACGTACATAGAAATACAATTTTTACTAGACGTAATGCTTTATAACATATTATTTGTGATTACAATACATTTTTCAAACTTTTTCTGTTAAAGATGAGTTTATCTAGTTTACGATTTAGTCTCAGAATTCAATTTCCGACTTATAACGAAGTGTGTAGACTTTTTTGAGTTAACGTATATAAAATTCAACATTTTAATGATCTCTTTGTTTTTGTGTTGGCTTTGTCTTTTTATTTGATTCAATATAGATGAAATTTGTTAGGATTTGGATTAGTTCTGCATGGTCTTTCATCCTTCTTCTATTGTTTAATTTAACTTCCTTCATATTTCTTGAAAAACCAACGTACATAGAAATGCAATTTTTACTAGACGTAATTCCTTAGAACATATTATTTGTGACTATAATACATTTGTCTAACTTTTTCTGTTAAAGATGAGTTTATCTAGTTTACAATTTAGTTTCAGAAATCAATTTTAGACTTATAACGAATTGTGTTGACTTTTTTGAGTTAAGGTATATAAAATTCAACATTTTTATGAACTCTTTCTTTTTTGGTTGGCTTTGTCTTTCTGTTTGATTCAATATAGATGAAATTTGTTAGGATTTGGATTAGTTCTTCTTGGTCTTTCGTCCTTCTTATATTGTGAAATTCGCCTTCCTTCATATTTTCTTGAATCAACGTACATAGAAATGCAATTTTTACTAGACGTAATGCTTTATAACATATTATTTGTGATTACAATACATTTTTCAAACTTTTTCTGTTAATGATGAGTTTATGTAGTTTACGATTTAGTCTCAGAATTCAATTTCCGACTTATACCGAAGTGTGTAGACTTTTTTGGGTTAACGTTTGTAAAATTCAAAATTTTTATGAACTCTTTCTTTTTTTGTTGGCTTTGTCTTTTTATTTGATTCAATATAGATGAAATTTTTTAGGATTTGGATTAGTTCTGCATGGTCTTTCATCCTTCTTCTATTGTGAAATTTAACTTCCTTCATATTTTCTTGAACCAACGTACATAGAAATGCAATTTTTACTAGATGTAATGCCTTAGAACATATTATTTGTGACTATAATACATTTGTCTAACTTTTTCTGTTAAAGATGAGTTTATCTAGTTTACAATTTAGTTTCAGAAATCAATTTCAGACTTATAACGAAGTGTGTAGACTTTTTTGAGTTAACGTATATAAAATTCAACATTTTTATGAACTCTTTCTTTTTGTGTTGGCTTTGTCTTTCTGTTTGATTCAATATAGATCAAATTTGTTAGGATTTGGATTAGTTCTTCTTGGTCTTTCGTCCTTCTTATATTGTGAAATTCGCCTTCCTTCATATTTTCTTGAATCAACGTACATAGAAATACGATTTTTACTAGACGTAATGCTTTATAACATATTATTTGTGATTACAATACATTTTTCAAACTTTTTCTGTCAAAGATGAGTTTATCTAGTTTACGATTTAGTCTCAGAATTCAATTTCCGACTTATAACGAAGTGTGTAGACTTTTTTGAGTTAACGTATATAAAATTCAACATTTTAATGATCTCTTTGTTTTTGTGTTGGCTTTGTCTTTTTATTTGATTCAATATAGATGAAATTTGTTAGGATTTGGATTAGTTCTGCATGGTCTTTCATCCTTCTTCTATTGTTTAATTTAACTTCCTTCATATTTCTTGAAAAACCAACGTACATAGAAATGCAATTTTTACTAGACGTAATTCCTTAGAACATATTATTTGTGACTATAATACATTTGTCTAACTTTTTCTGTTAAAGATGAGTTTATCTAGTTTACAATTTAGTTTCAGAAATCAATTTTAGACTTATAACGAATTGTGTTGACTTTTTTGAGTTAAGGTATATAAAATTCAACATTTTTATGAACTCTTTCTTTTTTGGTTGGCTTTGTCTTTCTGTTTGATTCAATATAGATGAAATTTGTTAGGATTTGGATTAGTTCTTCTTGGTCTTTCGTCCTTCTTATATTGTGAAATTCGCCTTCCTTCATATTTTCTTGAATCAACGTACATAGAAATGCAATTTTTACTAGACGTAATGCTTTATAACATATTATTTGTGATTACAATACATTTTTCAAACTTTTTCTGTTAATGATGAGTTTATGTAGTTTACGATTTAGTCTCAGAATTCAATTTCCGACTTATACCGAAGTGTGTAGACTTTTTTGAGTTAACGTTTGTAAAATTCAAAATTTTTATGAACTCTTTCTTTTTTTGTTGGCTTTGTCTTTTTATTTGATTCAATATAGATGAAATTTTTTAGGATTTGGATTAGTTCTGCATGGTCTTTCATCCTTCTTCTATTGTGAAATTTAACTTCCTTCATATTTTCTTGAACCAACGTACATAGAAATGCAATTTTTACTAGATGTAATGCCTTAGAACATATTATTTGTGACTATAATACATTTGTCTAACTTTTTCTGTTAAAGATGAGTTTATCTAGTTTACAATTTAGTTTCAGAAATCAATTTCAGACTTATAACGAAGTGTGTAGACTTTTTTGAGTTAACGTATATAAAATTCAACATTTTTATGAACTCTTTCTTTTTGTGTTGGCTTTGTCTTTCTGTTTGATTCAATATAGATCAAATTTGTTAGGATTTGGATTAGTTCTTCTTGGTCTTTCGTCCTTCTTATATTGTGAAATTCGCCTTCATTCATATTTTCTTGAATCCATGTACATAGAAATGCAATTTTTACTAGACGTAATGCTTTAGAACATATTATTTGTGATTAGAATACATTTTTTGAACTTTTTCTGTTAAAGATGAGTTTATCTAGTTTACGATTTAGTCTCAGAATTCAATTTCCGACTTATAACGAAGTGTGTAGACTTTTTTGAGTTAACGTTTGTAAAATTTAAAACTTTAATGAACTATTTCTTTTTTTGTTGGCTTTGTCTTTTTATTTGATTCAATATAGATGAAATTATTTAGAATTTGGATTAGTTCTGGCTGGTCTTTCATCCTTCTTCTATTGTGAAATTTGACTTCCTTCATATTTTCTTGAATCAACGTACATAGAAATGCAATTTTTACTAGACGTAATTCCTTAGAACATATTATTTGTAATTACAATACATTTTTCAAACTTTTTCTGTTAAAGATGAGTTTATCTAGTTTACAATTTAGTCTCAGAAATCAATTTCAGACTTATAACGAAGTGTGTAGACTTTTTTAGGTTAACGTATATAAAATTCAACATTTTTATGATCTCTTTCTTTTTGTGTTGGCTTTGTCTTTCTATTTGATTCAAGATAGATGAAATTTGTTAAGATTTGGATTAGTTCTGCTTGGTCTTTCGTCTTTCTTATATTGTGAAATTTGACTTCCTTCATATATTCTTGAATCAACATACATAGAAATGCAATTTTTACTAGACGTACTACTTTAGAACATATTAATTTGATTACAATATATTTTTCAAACTTTTTCTGTTAAAGTTGAGTTTATCCAGTTTACAATTTAGTTTCAGAAATCAATTTCAAACTTATAACGAAGTGTGTAGAATTTTTTGAGTTAACGTATAAAAAATTCAACATTTTTATTAACTCTTTCTTTTTGTGTTGGTTTTGTATTTCAATTTGATTCAAATAAATAAAATTTGTTAGAATTTGGTTTAGTTCTGGCTAGTCTTTCATCCTTCTTCAATTGTGAAATTTGACTTCCTTCATATTTTCTTGAATCAACGCACATAGAAATGCAATTTTTACTAGACGTCATGCCTTAGTAAATATTATTTGTGATTACAATACATTTTCAAACCTTTTATGTTAAAGATGAGTTTATCTAGTTTACAATTTAGTTTCAGAAATCAATTCAGACTTATAACGAAGTGTGTAGACTTTTTTGAGTTAACGTATATAAAATTCAACATTTTTATGAACTCTTTCTTTTTTGGTTGGCTTTGTCTTTCTGTTTGATTCAATATAGATCAAATTTGTTAGGATTTGGATTAGTTCTACATGGTCTTTCATCCTTCTTCTAGTGTGAAATTTGACTTCCTTCATATCTCTTGAATCAACGTACAAAGAAATGCAATTTTTACTAGAGCTATTGCCTTAGAACATATTAATTGTAATTAAAAAACATTTTTTCAAACTTTTTCCGTTAAAGATGAGTTTATGAAGTTTACAATTTAGTCTCAGAAATCAATTTCCGACTTATAACGAAGTGCTTAGAGTTTTTTGAGTTGACGTTTATAAAATTCAAAATTTTTATGAACTCTTTCTTTTTTGGTTGGCTTTGTCTTTTTATTTGATTCAAGATAGATGAAATTTGTTAGGATTCGGATTAGTTATGCATGGTCTTTCATCCTTCTTCTATTGTGAAATTTGACTTCCTTCTTATTTTCTTGAATCAACGTGTATAGAAATGCAATTTTTCCTAGACGTTATGCATTAGAACATATTATTTGTGACTACAATATATTTTTCAAACTTTTTCTGTTAAAAATGAGTTTATCTAGTTTACAATTTAGTCTCAGAAAACAATTTCCGACTTATAACGAAGTGTGTAGACTTTTTTAGGTTAACGTATATAAAATTCAACATTTTTATGATCTCTTTCTTTTTGTGTTGGCTTTGTCTTTCTATTTGATTCATGTTAGATGAAATTAGTTAAGATTTGGATTAGTTCTGCTTGGTCTTTTGTCTTTCTTATATTGTGAAATTTGACTTCCTTCATATATTCTTGAATCAACATACATAGAAATGCAATTTTTACTAGACGTACTACTTTAGAACATATTAATTGTGATTACAATATATTTTTCAAACTTTTTCTGTTAAAGATGAGTTTATCTAGTTTACAATTTAGTCTCAGAAATCCACTTCCGACTTATAACGAAGTGTGTAGAATTTTTTGAGTTAACGTATAAAAAATTCAACATTTTTATGAACTCTTTCTTTTTGTGTTGGTTTTGTCTTTCAATTTGATTCAAATAGATGAAATTTGTTAGAATTTGGGTTAGTTCTGGCTGGTCTTTCATCCTTCTTCTATTGTGAAATTTGACTTCCTTCATATTTTCTTGAATCAACGTACATAGAAATGCAATTTTTACTAGACGTCATGCCTTAGTAAATATTATTTGTGATTACAATACATTTTCAAACCTTTTATGTTAAAGATGAGTTTATCTAGTTTACAATTTAGTTTCAGAAATCAATTCAGACTTATAACGAAGTGTGTAGACTTTTTTGAGTTAACGTATATAAAATTCAACATTTTTATGAACTCTTTCTTTTTGTTTTGGCTTTGTCTTTCTGTTTGATTCAATATAGATGAAATTTTTTAGGATTTGGATTAGTTCTTCTTGGTCTTTCGTCCTTCTTATATTGTGAAATTCGCATTCCTTCATATTTTCTTGAATCAACGTACATAGAAATGCAATTTTTACTAGACGTAATGCTTTATAACATATTATTTGTGATTATAATACATTTTTAGAACTTTTTCTGTTAAAGATGAATTTATCTAGTTTACGATTTAGTCTCAGGATTCAATTTCCAACTTATAACGAAGTGTTTAGACTTTTTTGAGTTAACGTTTGTAAAATTCAAAATTTTTATGAACTATTTCTTTTTTTGTTGGCTTTGTCTTTTTATTTGATTCAAGATAGATGAAATTTGTTAGGATTTGGATTAGTTCTGCATGGTCTTTCATCCTTCTTCTATTGTGAAATTTAACTTTCTTCATATTTTCTTGAATCAACGTATATAGAAATGCAATATTTACTAGAGGTAATGCCTTAGAACATATTATTTGTGACTATAATATATTTGTCTAACTTTTTCTGTTAAAGATGAGTTTATCTAGTTTACAATTTAGTTTCAGAAATCAATTTCAGACTTATAACGAATTGTGTAGACTTTTTTGAGTTAAGGTATATAAAATTCAACAGTTTTATGAACTCTTTTTTTTTTGGTTCGCTTTGTATTTTTATTATTCAAGATAGATTAAATTTGTTAAGATTTGGATTAGTTCTACATGGTCTTTCATCCTTCTTCTAGTGTGAAATTTGACTTCCTTCATATCTCTTGAATCAACGTACAAAGAAATGCAATTTTTACTAGAGCTATTGCCTTAGAACATATTAATTGTAATTAAAAAACATTTTTTCAAACTTTTTCCGTTAAAGATGAGTTTATGAAGTTTACAATTTAGTCTCAGAAATCAATTTCCGACTTATAACGAAGTGCTTAGAGTTTTTTGAGTTGACGTTTATAAAATTCAAAATTTTTATGAACTCTTTCTTTTTTGGTTGGCTTTGTCTTTTTATTTGATTCAAGATAGATGAAATTTGTTAGGATTCGGATTAGTTATGCATGGTCTTTCATCCTTCTTCTATTGTGAAATTTGACTTCCTTCTTATTTTCTTGAATCAACGTGTATAGAAATGCAATTTTTCCTAGACGTTATGCATTAGAACATATTATTTGTGACTACAATATATTTTTCAAACTTTTTCTGTTAAAAATGAGTTTATCTAGTTTACAATTTAGTCTCAGAAAACAATTTCCGACTTATAACGAAGTGTGTAGACTTTTTTAGGTTAACGTATATAAAATTCAACATTTTTATGATCTCTTTCTTTTTGTGTTGGCTTTGTCTTTCTATTTGATTCATGTTAGATGAAATTAGTTAAGATTTGGATTAGTTCTGCTTGGTCTTTTGTCTTTCTTATATTGTGAAATTTGACTTCCTTCATATATTCTTGAATCAACATACATAGAAATGCAATTTTTACTAGACGTACTACTTTAGAACATATTAATTGTGATTACAATATATTTTTCAAACTTTTTCTGTTAAAGATGAGTTTATCTAGTTTACAATTTAGTCTCAGAAATCCACTTCCGACTTATAACGAAGTGTGTAGAATTTTTTGAGTTAACGTATATCAAACTCAACATTTTTATGAACTCTTTCTTTTTGTGTTGTCTTTGTCTTTCAATTTGATTCAAATAGATGAAATTTGTTAGAATTTGGGTTAGTTCTGGCTGGTCTTTCATCCTTCTTCTATTGTGAAATTTGACTTCCTTCATATTTTCTTGAATCAACGTACATAGAAATGCAATTTTTACTAGACGTAATGCCTTAGTAAATATTATTTGTGATTACAATACATTTTCAAACCTTTTATGTTAAAGATGAGTTTATCTAGTTTACAATTCAGAAATCAATTTCAGACTTATAACGAAGTGTGTAGACTTTTTTGATTTAAGGTATATAAAACTCAACATTTTCATGATCTCTTTCTTTTTGTGTTGGCTTTGTTTTTCTATTTGATTCAATATAGATGAAATTTGTTAGGATTTGGATTAGTTCTGCATGGTCTTTCATCCTTCTTCTATTGTGAAATTTAACTTCCTTCATATTTTCTTGAATCAACGTACATAGAAATGCAATTTTTGCTAGATGTATTGCCTTAGAACATATTATTTATGACTTTAATACATTTGTCTAACTTTTTCTGTTAAAGATGAG
This sequence comes from Papaver somniferum, assembly GCF_003573695.1. Taxonomy (NCBI): domain Eukaryota; kingdom Viridiplantae; phylum Streptophyta; class Magnoliopsida; order Ranunculales; family Papaveraceae; genus Papaver; species Papaver somniferum. The sequence goes on along the minus strand of NW_020621381.1, from coordinate 8,110,066 downwards.
TTTATCTAGTTTACAATTTAGTTTCAGAAATCAATTTCAGACTTATAACGAAGTGTGTAGACTTTTTTGAGTTAACGTATATAAAATTCAACATTTTTATGAACTCTTTCTTTTTGTGTTGGTTTTGTATTTCAATTTGATTCAAATAGATGAAATTTGTTAGAATTTGGGTTAGTTCTGGCTGGTCTTTCATCCTTCTTCTATTGTGAAATTTTCCTTCATATTTTCTTGAATCAACGTACATAGAAATGCAATTTTTACTAGACGTCATGCCTTAGTAAATATTATTTGTGATTACAATACATTTTCAAACTTTTATGTTAAAGATGAGTTTATCTAGTTTACAATTCAGAAACAAATTTCAAACTTATAACGAAGTGTGTAGACTTTTTTGAGTTAAGGTATATAAAACTCAACATTTTTATGAACTCTTTCTTTTTTTGTTGGCTTTGTCTTTTTATTTGATTCAATATAGATGAAATTTGTTAGAATTTGGGTTAGTTCTGGCTGGTCTTTCATCCTTCTTCTATTGTGAAATTTAACTTACTTCATATTTTATTGAACCAACGTACATATAAATGCAATTTTTACTAGACGTAATGCCTTAGAACATATTATTTGTGACTATAATACATTTGTCTAACTTTTTCTGTTAAAGATGAGTTTATCTAGTTTACAATTTAGTTTCAGAAATCAATTTCAGACTTATAACGAAGTGTGTAGACTTTTTTGAGTTAACGTATATAATATTCAACATTTTCATGATCTCTTTCTTTTTGTGTTGGCTTTGTCTTTCTATTTGATTCAAGATAGATGAAATTTGTAAGGATTTGGAATAGTTCTGCATGGTCTTTCATCCTTCTTCTAGTGTGAAATTTCACTTCCTTCATATTTTCTTGAATCAACGTACATAGAAATGCAATTTTTGCTAGATGTATTGCCTTAGGACATATTAATTGTAATTACAATACATTTTTCAAACTTTTTCTGTTAAAAATGAGTTTATCTAGTTTACAATTTAGTCTCAGAAATCAATTTCCGACTTATAACGAAGTGTGTAGACTTTTTTAGGTTAACGTATATAAAATTCAACATTTTTATGATCTCTTTCTTTTTGTGTTGGCTTTGTCTTTCTATTTGATTCAAGTTAGATGAAATTAGTTAAGATTTGGATTAGTTCTGCTTGGTCTTTCGTCTTTCTTATATTGTGAAATTTGACTTCCTTCATATATTCTTGAATCAACATACATAGAAATGCAATTTTTACTAGACGTACTACTTTAGAACATATTAATTGTGATTACAATATATTTTTCAAACTTTTTCTGTTAAAGATGAGTTTATCTAGTTTACAATTTAGTCTCAGAAATCCACTTCCGACTTATAACGAAGTGTGTAGAATTTTTTGAGTTAACGTATAAAAAATTCAACATTTTTATGAACTCTTTCTTTTTGTGTTGGTTTTGTCTTTCAATTTGATTCAAATAGATGAAATTTGTTAGAATTTGGGTTAGTTCTGGCTGGTCTTTCATCCTTCTTCTATTGTGAAATTTGACTTCCTTCATATTTTCTTGAATCAACGTACATAGAAATGCAATTTTTACTAGACCTAATGCCTTAGTACAATTATTTGTGATTACAATACATTTTCAAACCTTTTATGTTAAAGATGAGTTTATCTAGTTTACAATTTAGTTTCAGAAATCAATTTCAGACTTATAACGAAGTGTGTAGACATTTTTGAGTTAACGTATAAAAAATTCAACATTTTTATGAATTCTTTCTTTTTGTGTTGGCTTTGTCTTTCTGTTTGATTCAATATAGATGAAATTTGTTAGGATTTGGATTAGTTCTTTTTTGGTTGGCTTTGTCTTTCATCCTTCTTCTAGTGTGAAATTTGACTTCCTTCATATCTCTTGAATCAACGTACATATAAATGCAATTTTTACTAGAGCTATTGCCTTAGAACATAATAATTGTAATTAAAAAACATTTTTCAGACTTTTTCTGTTAAAGATGAGTTTATGAAGTTTACAATTTAGTCTCAGAAATCAATTTCCGACTTATAACGAAGTGCGTAGACCTTTTTGAGTTGACGTTTATAAAATTCAAAATTTTTATGAACTCTTTCTTTTTTGGTTGGCTTTGTCTTTTTATTTGATTCAAGATAGATGAAATTTGTTAGGATTCGGATTAGTTATGCATGGTCTTTCATCATTCTTCTATTGTGAAATTTGAGCAAGTTAAAAGACCTCAATCCCATGAAAGAGAATGTCCGTTTTTTTCTCTTTTTGGCGATTTTGGAAAACCAATTTTTTTCACGTTTAGGGTTTCAAGCTTTACGTTTTTGGATTATCATAATCAATATGTTGATTCATGATGATTCATTCTTTAGTTAACGTTCCTAGTAGCTCAAATCAGAACCATGCTAAAACAATTTCTTTTGCTGAAAAAGTTAGGGAACGTAAAACCCTAAATCCAACTTCAGTAGATATTTCCTTGTTACCAAACCCTACTCTTGTTGAGGGTGAGCCTGCTCTTGTCATTCCTAATGATTATTATCAGGAAGGGTGCAAGCCTTTTCAATATAGCATCATAGCTAGGCTGGATGCTACAGGTTTAAAGTTTGTTGAGGTTCAAAAAATTCTTGAAATCAATGGAAACTTAAGAATAGGTGTAAGTTTATACCTATGAGCAAAGGATTCTTTGTTATTATGTTATCTTCAGAATTAGACAAAGAGAAGATTCGTGCTGAAAAGTGGTTTGTCAATCAACAAATTCTGAGGTTGATTGATTGGTACCCAGGTTTTAATCCTGATAAACAAAGAACGTCCCATGCAGCTGTTTGGGTACGTTTTCTTGGTCTCCCTGTTGAGATAGGGACTGAGAGATCATTACTTTCTATTGGGGAAATCCTTGGAACACCATTTTTGGTGGATCAAAGAACCCTAAATCTGGAATATGGTCACTTCGCTGCTGTATTGGTAGATATAGACTTCGCAAAGCATATTCCTGACCGCATCTCTATCACTGCAGGAGGTAAAAAAATTTGGCAATATGTTGATATACCAAATTCACCTAAATTCTGTTTATCTTGCAATATTATTGGGCATGTTGATGGTGAATGCAAAAAGAAGAATAGCATGAAGACTGCTGGTAAGGAAAAACAGATTGTTCATAAACCTACAATCCAAGTTTGGCAAGCAAAATCAGCTAAAACTAATGAGGAAGAGGAGAAGTCTTTGAATCTGGAGAATAAGGAGGATAATATGGTTGGTGCTTCAGCTGAGAAGGAGGATGATCGATCTGAATCTGAGGTTTGTGAGGCTCAGCTTAGATTGCAAAACGCAATTGCAGCCAAGGACGCGCTTGCTGCACGTACACAATCTGCTCATGCAGACCATGCAAAGTCCGGGATAAACCAAAACTCTAAAGCTCAGTCCGTGTCTGAGTTGGAAACCCAAATAAGAGTCGTGAACAATGCAAAACTCCATGCCGTGAACAAAGAAACTTCCGAAGCTGTTGGAACTGCAGCTAAAGAAGATAATGCACGTACAGATTCTATCAATGCAGACCATTCAGGTCAGTCCGTGGTTGATTTGATAAAACTTAAAAACACTCCTACTGACATTAGTAATGCTAATCAGTTGGAAAAGGATCTTGCTAAATCTGCTGCTGAGTTGCGTGAGGCTCAGATGAAGTTTATTCATTGTAAAAATACTATTACATCTCAGAAAGATATAGCTTTACGTAAAAATCAGGAAGACATGGCTGCACAGAGTTTTTCTAAAGACGAATGGACTGAAGTGAAAGGAAAGAATCCCCCTAGCAAAGGTACTTTCTCTTTTACTCCTTTTGAGAAGGATTATACTCCTTTTGCGGATGAGTTGATGCAAACTGAAGTTGTGGTTAAAAACAAATTTGATGTTCTAGAATCTGAGTTAGGCCTTGATAATGTTATTATTGAGGAGGAGGAGGATCAAGTAGAATCTAGTGACTCAGATGTTAGTATGGGCTCTAAAACTTGGGGTGAGGTTGATGCTGACATTTTAGCAAGGAAAAAAGCTAGGAAAAGTTGCCAAACAGGATTTTAATATTATAGCAAAGCGTTCTTTGCAATCTGATTCAAGTTTGGAATCTTATCCCAGCAAGTCTATTGGGGAATCTCCAAGCCGTGACACTAACATGGAAATTCAAGCGGGGTTGGTTGATAATGTTTTTGATAAGAATAATATTTTGTCTAAGGAAGAATTAGAGGTGGCAAGCAATATTCAGTTGGAAGAGTTGCGTGCTCAGTTCATTAGAAGTCCAGCTTTTAGACGAGAATATTTCAAACAAAAGAGGGAGCAAATTTCAAAGAAAAAATCTCTTAGTAAGTTGTCTCCTATTAAGCTTATTCCTGGTAACTTTGCCTCTGAGGATGAACACGGAGAGTTTTATGTGGATGAAGATGAAGATGTCTTGGGTAATTATGCTTTTGATATGGATATTATGGATGGAATTTTTTCTAAGAGCAAATCGTATAGAGTTGGTAGCAGCAGAAATAAATTGAAAGGAGTTGGCTGTAGATATAGGTAGCTTCTTTTAATTTTCTTTTTTGTGGTTATTACTTTTGTTATTTTTAATCGTTATTTTGTCCCCTTCGGTTTATGAGGGTAGGGAGAATTGTGCTCCAATTTTGTAATTCTTGTAATTACGTTTTTTGCTTAATAAACCTTTTTAACCTAGCAAAAAAAAAAATTGTGAAATTTGACTTCCTTCATATTTTCTTGAATCGACGTGTATAGAAATGCAATTTTTACTAGACGTTATGCATTAGAACATATTATTTGTGACTAAAATACATTTTTCAACCTTTTTCTGTTAAAGATGAGTTTATCTAGTTTACAATTTAGTTTCAGAAATCAATTTCAGACTTATAACGAAGTGTGTAGACTTTTTTGAGTTAAGGTATATAAAACTCAACATTTTTATGAACTTTTTCTTTTTGTGTTGGATTTGTCTTTCTATTTGATTCAAATAGATGAAATTTGTTAGAATTTGGATTAGTTCTTCTTGGTCTTTCGTCCTTCTTATATTGTGAAATTCGCCTTCCTTCATATTTTCTTGAATCAACGTACATAGAAATGCAATTTTTACTAGACGTAATGCTTTATAACATATTATTTGTGATTACAATACATTTTTCAAACTTTTTCTGTTAAAGATGAGTTTATCTAGTTTACGATTTAGTCTCAGAATTCAATTTCCGACTTATAACGAAGTGTGTAGACTTTTTTGAGTTAACGTTTGTAAAATTCAAAATTTTTATGAACTCTTTCTTTTTTTGTTGGCTTTGTCTTTTTATTTGATTCAATATAGATGAAATTTCTTAGGATTTGGATTAGTTCTGCATGGTCTTTCATCCTTCTTCTATTGTGAAATTTAACTTCCTTCATATTTTCTTGAATCAACGTACATAGAAATGCAATTTTTACTAGACGTAATGCCTTAGAACATATTATTTGTGACTATAATACATTTGTCTAACTTTTTCTGTTAAAGATGAGGTTATCTAGTTTACAATTTAGTTTCAGTAATCAATTTCAGACTTATAACGAAGTGTGTAGACTTTTTTGAGTTAACGTATATCAAATTCAACATTTTTATGAACTCTTTCTTTTTGTGTTGTCTTTGTCTTTCTGTTTGATTCAATATAGATGAAATTTGTTAGGATTTGGATTAGTTCTTCTTGGTCTTTCGTCCTTCTTATATTGGGAAATTCGCCTTCCTTCATATTTTCTTGAATCAACGTACATAGAAATGCAATTTTTACTAGACGTAATGCTTTAGAACATATTATTTGTGATTACACTACATTTTTTGAACTTTTTCTGTTAAAGATGAGTTTATCTAGTTTACGATTTAGTTCAGTATTCTATTTCCGACTTATAACGAAGTGTGTAGACTTTTTTGAGTTAACGTTTTTAAAATTCAAAAATTTTATGAACTATTTCTTTTTTTGTTGGCTTTGTCTTTTTATTTGATTCAAGATAGATGAAATTTGTTAGGATTTGGATTAGTTCTGCATGGTCTTTCATCCTTCTTATATTGTGAAATTTAACTTTCTTCATATTTTCTTGAATCAACGTACATAGAAATGCAATTTTTACTAGACGTAATGCCTTAGAACATATTATTTGTGACTATAATACATTTGTCTAACTTTTTCTGTTAAATATGAGTTTATCTAGTTTACAGTTTAGTTTCAGAAATCAATTTCAGACTTATAACGAATTGTGTAGACTTTTTTTAGATAAGGTATATAAAATTCAACATTTTTATGAACTCTTTCTTTTTTTGGTTTGCTTTGTCTTTTTATTTCATTAAAGATAGAATAAATTTGTTAAGATTTGGATTAGTTCTACATGGTCTTTCATCCTTCTTCTAGTGTGAAATTTGACTTCCTTCATATCTCTTGAATCAACGCACAAAGAAATGCAATTTTTACTAGAGCTATTGCCTTAGAACATATTATTTGTAATTAAAAAACATTTTTCAAAATTTTTCTGTTAAAGATGAGTTTCTGAAGTTTACGATTTAGTCTCAGAAATCGATTTCCGACTTATAACGAAGTGCGTAGACTTTTTTGAGTTGACGTTTATAAAATTCAAAATTTTTATGAACTCTTTCTTTTTTGGTTGGCTTTGTCTTTTCATTTGATTCAAGATAGATGAAATTTGTTAGGATTCGGATTAGTTATGCATGGTCTTTCATCCTTCTTCTATTGTGAAATTTGACTTCCTTCATATTTTCTTGAATCAACGTGTATAGAAATGCAATTTTTACTAGACGTTATGCATTAGAACATATTATTTGTGACTACAATACATTTTTCAAACTTTTTATGTTAAAGATGAGTTTATCTAGTTTACAATTTAGTTTCAGAAATCAATTTCAGACTTATAACTAAGTGTGTAGACTTTTTTGAGTTAAGGTATATAAAACTCAACATTTTTATGAACTCTTTCTTTTTGTGTTGGCTTTGTCTTTCTATTTGATTCAAATAGATGAAATTTGTTAGAATTTGGATTAGTTTTGGCTGGTCTTTCATCCTTCTTCTATTGTGAAATTTGACTTCCTTCATATTTTCTTGAATCAACGTACATAGAAATGCAATTTTTACTAGACATAATTCCTTAGAACATATTATTTGTAATTAAAATACATTTTTCAAACTTTTTCTGTTAAAAATGAGTTTATCTAGTTTAAAGTTTAGTTTCAGAAATCAATTTCAGAAATATAACGAAGTGTGTAGACTTTTTTGAGTTAACGTATATAAAATTCAACATTTTCATGATCTCTTTCTTTTTGTGTTGGCTTTGTCTTTCTATTTGATTCAAGATAGATGAAATTTGTAATGATTTGGATTAGTTCTGCATGGTCTTTCATCCTTCTTCTAGTGTGAAATTTGACTTCCTTCATATTTTCTTGAATCTTTTTTTTGCTAAATCCAGATTGTATTAATGAATAGCAAATATGTACAAAGAGTTCACAAGAAAAGAGGTTCTAAGGCCCCAAAAACTTACAAACTATTTAAATCTGAAATAAGAAACATAAGGAAATTCTAAATGCCTAAGAAAATCCGGCCTGTCATCAAAACTTAACCCTTCACCATTTCTAAGATAACATCCCCTTTTTGCCATACAATCAGCTGCAAAATTTGCCTCACGAAAAGTATGAACAAGACGAATAGAATCATAACTTTCATTAATTCTTCTCCACCTGTGCTTAACAAACCAAGGAAGATTTGCACCCGTCAAGGCAGCAATCGCTCCCATTGAATCTGAACGCACAAGAACCTTTCTCATATTCCACTTCAAAGCCCATTCTAAACCAACAATAACACCATAAAGTTCTGCCAAGAAATTATTAGTAATTCCCATCCCAATGCTCATAGCCCCTACAAAGTTACAATCCGCATCACGCATCACAACACCAGCCCCTGCAACACCTGGGTTTCCTTTGGCCGCACCATCACAACATAATAAAATCTCATCCCTATTAGGAGGATGCCAAAAAACTTCAATTGGTTCTAACTGATGTACCTGCCTATGAGCCACACGGAAGTGGTTCAAAATCTCCAAATCTGCTGAAGTATTACGCATAGAACTCTTCAGCCTAACAGAATATTCATGAACCAAAAAGAAAACCCTCTTCTTGAAGAAGTGAATGTTAGCTGCCAAATTTTGAAAACAAGCTAAATTTCTAGTCTGCCACAACTCCGAGCGAATCACTAAGTTAGCAAGAAGCCATAAATCCTTAATAATACGACTCCTACCTTTTGCTGATTTATATGAAGTCACAACGTCATAATAAGGTCTTAAATTAAACAAACCTGAACACCACTGCCAGATTTGCGTAGCAAACGGACAACTCCATATAATGTGCTCCAAAGATTCCTCATCATCCTTGCATAAGTAACATTTGTTGGCTAATTCAATTTTGAATCTACTCCTAATCTTGTCTTGAGTAGCACAAACCTCTCTACAAATCTTCCAATTCTGGGCAGCAAGTTTTGGATGAATTTCTTTCTTCCACAAAAGACCATACACCGCTGAAGTTGAATACTCCCTTCTAATTAGGTTCTTAGCTAATGAAACAGAAAAACGTCCATTCATCTCTGGCATCCAAATTCTAACATCCTTCCCTCCTTGCAACAAAGGCAAATCATCCAAGACTACCCCAGCACGCACCAAATTCTGAAGATGACTACCCTGCAACTGCCAAGTATTATTATCAATAATATCACTAACCTTAACATTTCTGTCTAGATCAGTTTCATTAAGCATATCAGTAATGCTCTCAATCCCATACCAAACATCAAAATAAAGAGATGTAGCCCTCCCATCACCAATAAGAACCTTAGAATGCTTGTCCACAATAGAATGAATCAATTTAATGCCCGGCAAAATTAAAGAATTCACACCATAACGTTTGATACCACCATTTCTAGTAGTAAACTTTGCCCATAAAAAACGAGCCCATTTCTTGTCTGAAGAACGAATACTCCACCACAGCTTCATGAGGAGAGCTTTATTAATAACAACCATGCTGGTTATACCAAGACCACCTTCCTTCAGAGGACAACAAACTTTAGGATACCCAACAACAAATTTCCTAGTAACATCAGCATCACCAGACCAAAGAAAATTACGAATGGCTCTTTCCGCCTGTTGAACAAACTTTCTAAGCCACTTGTACACCGCCATGTTGTGAATGGCATAGCTTGCTATCACTGAATTAATAAGAACAACTCTATCTTGAAAAGAAAGTAATCTTCCCTTCCAAACCGAAAGTTGATTCTTTATTTTCTCTATCACATTGCTAATGTGACGATATCTAACAGCCCCAGGCATGATCTGAACTCCCAAATACCCGTCCGGAAAATTGGAAACTTCCATACCAAGTAAATTAGTGATTGTTCCACAGCGACTCAAGGAACCACCACCATAATAAACCTTACTCTTTTGACGACAAACAGATTGCCCAGAGGCACTTTGATATTTACCAAGCAAAGCTAGAAGATTACGCAAACTCTTCATATTTCCTTTAAAAAAATCATAATGTCATCAGCAAAGAAAAGATGAGTGGGAGAAATACCTTTCTTCGAGAGCATTGGCGTCATCTTCTTTTCCACAAACAACTTCGTGAGATTTCTACTTAGAACATCTTCAATAAGAACAAAAATAAGGGGAGATAAAGGATCACCTTGCCTCAGACCTCTATTGATTGTGAAGAAACCCTCAGGACTTCCATTAAGAAGAATAGAAATCCTTGCTGAATTAAGGATTGACCAGATCCAAGAACACCATGTATGAGAGAAACCATATTTCCGAAAAACCTCTAAGACAAAGGACCAGCTAACCGTGTCAAAATCTTGAGTAATATCTAGCTTCAACCCCAAATTACCATCCCTCCGCTTAGTTTTTAAATCATTGATCATCTCCGACGCCACACTAATGTTCTCATGAATATTTCTCCCCTTCATAAAAGCAACTTTCTCTTCTGAAACCAAATTATCAAGAACACTCCCCAATCTTGTAGCTAAAATCTTAGTAAAAATCTAAGAGAAAAAATTACTAAGACCAATAGGCCTGAAGTTTCGAAGAGAATTGGCCCCTCTAAACTTGGCAAGTAAAATAATAAGACTAGAGTTAGTACCTTGAGGAATCATCTGCCGACGCCAGCAATACGTGACAGCATTGAAAAGGTCTTGCTGAATCACATCCCAGCTATGCCTATAGAAACAACCAGAGAAACCATCCGGCCCAGGGGCACTATCTTGAATCAAATAGAAAGACAAAGCCAACACAAAAAGAAAGAGTTCATAAAAATGTTGAATTTTATATACGTTAACTCAAAAAAGTCTACACATTTCGTTATAAGTCGGAAATTGATTTCTGAGACTAAATTCTAAACTAGATAAACTCATGTTTAACAGAAAAAGTTTGAAAAATGTATTGTAATTACAATTAATATGTTCTAAGGCAACACGTCTAGTAAAAATTGCATTTCTATGTACGTTGATTCAAGAAAATATGAAGGAAGTCAAATTTCACAATAGAAGAAGGATGAAAGACCATGCAGAACTAATCCAAATCCTAATTTCATCTATCTTGAATCAAATAGAAAGACAAAGCCACCACAAAAAGAAAGAGTTCATAAATATGTTGAATTTTATATACGTTAACTCAAAAAAGTCTACACATTTCGTTATAAGTCGGAAATTGATTTCTGAGACTAAATTGTAAACTAGATAAACTCATCTTTAACAGAAAAAGTTTGAAAAATGTATTGTAATTACAATTAATATGTTATAAGGCAATACGTCTAGTAAAAATTGCATTTCTATGTACGTTGATTCAAGAAAATATGAAGGAAGTCAAATTTCACAATATAAGAAAGATGAAATACCATGCAAAACTAATCCAAATCCTAACAAATTTCATCTATCTTGAATCAAATAGAAAGACAAAGCCAATATAAAAAGAAAGAGTTCATTAAAATGTTGAATTTTATATACGTTAACTCATAAAAGTCTCCACATTTCGTTATAAGTCGGAAATTGATTTCTGAGACTAAATTGTAAACTAGATAAAACTCATCTTTAACAGAAAAAGTTTGAAAAATGTATTGTAATTACAATTAATATGTTCTAAGGCAATACGTCTAGTAAAAATTGCATTTCTATGTAGGTTGATTCAAGAAAATATTAAGGAAGTCAAATTTCACAATATAAGAAAGATGAAATACCATGTAAAACTAATCCAAATCTTAACAAATTTCATATATCTTGAATCAAATAGAAAGACAAAGCCAATATAAAAAGAAGGAGTTCATTAAAATGTTGAATTTTATATACGTTAACTCAAAAAAGTCTACACATTTCGTTATAAGTCGTAAATTGATTTCTGAGACTAAATTGTAAACTAGATAAACTCATGTTTAACAGAAAAAGTTTGAAAAATGTATTGTAATTACAATTAATATGTACTAAGGCAATTCTATGTACGTTGATTCAAGAAAATATGAAGGAAGTCAAAATTCACAATAGAAGAAGGATGAAAGACCATGCACAACTAATCCAAATCCTAACAAATTTCATCTATCTTGAATCAAATAGAAAGACAAAGCCACCACACAAAGAAAGAGTTCATAAATATGTTGAATTTTATATACGTTAACTCAAAAAAGTCTACACATTTCGTTATAAGTCGGAAATTGAGTTCTGAGACTAAATTGTAAACTAGATAAACTCATCTTTAACAGAAAAAGTTTGAAAAATGTATTGTAATTACAATTAATATGTTATAAGGCAATACGTCTAGTAAAAATTGCATTTCTATGTACGTTGATTCAAGAAAATATGAAGGAAGTCAAATTTCATAATATAAGAAAGATGAAATACCATGAAAACTAATCTAAATCCTAACAAATTTCATCTATCTTGAATCAAATAGAAAGACAAAGCCAATATAAAAAGAAAGAGTTCATTAAAATGTTGAATTTTATATACGTTAACTCAAAAAAGTCTACCCATTTCGTTATAAGTCGGAAATTGATTTCTGAGACTAAATTGTAAACTAGATAAACTCATCTTTAACAGAAAAAGTTTGAAAAATGTATTGTATTTACAAATAATATGATCTAAGGCAATACGTCTAGTAAAAAATTGCATTTCTATGTACGTTGATTCAAGAAAATATGAAGAAAGTCAAATTTCACAATAGAAGAAGGATGAAAGACCATGCAAAACTAATCCAAATCCTAACAAATTTCATCTATCTTGAATCAAATAGAAAGACAAAGCCAACACAAAAAGAAAGAGTTCATAAAAATGTTGAATTTTATATACGTTAACTCAAAAAAGTCTACACATTTCGTTATAAGTCGGAAATTGATTTCTGAGACTAAATTGTAAACTAGATAAACTCATCTTTAACTGAAAAAGTTTGAAAAATGTATTGTAATTACAATTAATATCTTCTAAGGCAATACGTCTAGTAAAAATTGCATTTCTATGTACGTTGATTCAAGAAAATATGAAGGAAGTCAAATTTCACAATAGAATAAGGATGAAAGACCATGCAGAACTAATCCAAATCCTAAAAAATTTCATCTATCTTGAATCAAATAGAAAGACAAAGCCAACACAAAAAGAAAGAGTTCATAAAAATGTTGAATTTTATATACGTTAACTCAAAAAAGTCTACACATTTCGTTATAAGTCGGAAATTGATTTCTGAGACTAAATTGTAAACTAGATAAACTCTTCTTTAACAGAAAAAGTTTGAAAAATGTATTGTAATTACAATTAATATGTTATAAGGCAATACGTCTAGTAAATATTGAATTTCTATGTACGTTGATTCAAGAAAATATGAAGGAAGTCAAATTTCATAATATAAGAAAGATGAAATACAATGCAAAACTAATCTAAATCCTAACAAATTTCATCTATCTTGAATCAAATAGAAAGACAAAGCCAAAATAAAAAGAAAGAGTTCATTAAAATGTTGAATTTTATATACGTTAACTCAAAAAAGTCTACCCATTTCGTTATAAGTCGGAAATTGATTTCTGAGACTAAATTGTAAACCATATAAACTCATCTTTAACAGAAAAAGTTTGAAAAATGTATTGTATTTACAAATAATATGTTCTAAGGCAATACGTCTAGTAAAAAATTGCATTTCTATGTACGTTGATTCAAGAAAATATGAAGAAAGTCAAATTTCACAATAGAAGAAGGATGAAAGACCATGCAGAACTAATCCAAATCCTAACAAATTTCATCTATTTTGAATTAAATAGAAAGACAAAGCCAACACAAAAAGAAAGAGTTCATAAAAATGTTGAATTTTATATACGTTAACTCAAAAAAGTCTACACATTTCTTTATAAGTCGGAAATTGATTTCTGAGACTAAATTGTAAATTTGATAAACTCATCTTTAACAGAAAACGTTTGAAAAATGTATTGTAATTGCAATTAATATGTTCTAAGGCAATACGTCTAGTAAAAATTGCATTTCTATGTACGTTGATTCAAGAAAATATGAAGGAAGTCAAAATTCACAATAGAAGAAGGATGAAAGACCATGCAGAACTAATCTAAATCCTAACAAATTTCATCTATCTTGAATCAAATAGAAAGACAAAGCTAACACAAAAAGAAAGAGTTCATAAAAATGTTGAATTTTATATACGTTAACTCAAAAAAGTCTACACATTTCGTTATAAGTCGGAATTTGATTTCTGAGACTAAAATATAAACTAGATAAACTCATATTTAACAGAAAAAGTTTGAAAAATGTATTGTAATTACAATTAATATGTTCTAAGGCAATACGTCTAGTAAAAATTGCATTTCTATGTACGTTGATTCAAGAAAATATGAAGGAAGTCAAAATTCGCAATAGAAGAAGGATGAAAGACCATGCACAACTAATCCAAATCCTAACAAATTTCATCTATCTTGAATCAAATAGAAAGACATAGCCACCACAAAAAGAAAGAGTTCATAAATATGTTGAATTTTATATACGTTAACTCAAAAAAGTCTACACATTTCGTTATAAGTCGGAAATTGATTTCTGAGACTAAATTGTAAACTAGATAAACTCATCTTTAACAGAAAAAGTTTGAAAAATGTATTGTAATTACAATTAATATGTTATAAGGCAATACTTCTAGTAAATATTGAATTTCTATGTACGTTGATTCAAGAAAATATGAAGGAAGTCAAATTTCACGATATAAGAAAGATGAAATACCATGCAAAACTAATCCAAATCCTAACAAATTTCATCTATCTTGAATCAAATAGAAAGACAAAGCCAATATAAAAAGAAAGAGTTCATTAAAATGTTGAATTTTATATACGTTAACTCAAAAAAGTCTACACATTTCGTTATAAGTCGGAAATTGATTTCTGAGACTATAAACTCATATTTAACAGAAAAAGTTTGAAAAATGTATTGTAATTGCAATTGATATGTTCTAAGGCAATACGTCTAGTAAAAATTGCATTTCTATGTACGTTGATTCAAGAAAATATGAAGGAAGTCAAAATTCACAATAGAAGAAGGATGAAAGACCATGCACAACTAATCCAAATCCTAACAAATTTCATCTATCTTGAATCAAATAGAAAGACATAGTCACCACAAAAAGAAATAGTTCATAAATATGTTGAATTTTATATACGTTAACTCAAAAAAGTCTACACATTTCGTTATAAGTCGGAAATTGAGTTCTGAGACTAAATTGTAAACTAGATAAACTCATCTTTAACAGAAAAAGTTTGAAAAATGTATTGTAATTACAATTAATATGTTATAAGGCAATACGTCTAGTAAAAATTGCATTTCTATGTACGTTGATTCAAGAAAATATGAAGGAAGTCAAATTTCATAATATAAGAAAGATGAAATACCATGAAAACTAATCTAAATCCTAACAAATTTCATCTATCTTGAATCAAATAGAAAGACAAAGCCAATATAAAAAGAAAGAGTTCATTAAAATGTTGAATTTTATATACGTTAACTCAAAAAAGTCTACCCATTTCGTTATAAGTCGGAAATTGATTTCTGAGACTAAATTGTAAACTAGATAAACTCATCTTTAACAGAAAAAGTTTGAAAAATGTATTGTAATTACAATTAATATGTTATAAGGCAATACGTCTAGTAAAAATTGCATTTCTATGTACGTTGATTCAAGAAAATATGAAGGAAGTCAAATTTCACAATATAAGAAAGATGAAATACCATGCAAAACTAATCTAAATCCTAACAAATTTCATCTATCTTGAATCAAATAGAAAGACAAAGCCAATATAAAAAGAAAGAGTTCATTAAAATGTTGAATTTTATATACGTTAACTCGAAAAAGTCTACACATTTCGTTATAAGTCGGAAATTGATTTCTGAAATCAAATTGTAAACTAGATAAACTCATCTTTAACATAAAAAGTTTGAAAAATGTATTGCAATTACAATTAATATTTTATAAGGCAATACGTCTAGTAAAAATTGCATTTCTATGTACGTTGATTCAAGAAAATATGAAGGAAGTCAAATTTCACAATATAAGAAAGATGAAATACCATGCAAAACTAATCCAAATCCTAACAAATTTCATCTATCTTGAATCAAATAGAAAGACAAAGCCAATATAAAAAGAAAGAGTTCATTAAAATGTTGAATTTTATATACGTTAACTCAAAAAAGTCTACACATTTCGTTATAAGTCGGAAATTGATTTCTGAGACTAAATTGTAAACTAGATAAACTCATATTTAACACAAAAAGTTTGAAAAATGTATTGTAATTACAATTAATATGTTCTAAGGCAATACGTCTAGTAAAAATTGCATTTCTATGTACGTTGATTCAAGAAAATATGAAGGAAGTCAAATTTCACAATAGAAGAAAGATGAAAGACCATGCAGAACTAATCCAAATCCTAACAAATTTCATCTATCTTGAATCAAATAGAAAGACAAAGCCAATATAAAAAGAAAGAGTTCATTAAAATGCTGAATTTTATATACGTTAACTCAAAAAAGTCTACACATTTCGTTATAAGTCGGAAATTGATTTCTGAGACTAAATTGTAAACTAGATAAACTCATCTTTAACAAAAAAAGTTTGAAAAATGTATTGTAATTACAATTAATATGTTCTAAGGCAATACGTCTAGTAAAAATTGCATTTCTATGTACGTTGATTCAAGAAAATATGAAGGAAGTCAAATTTCACAATAGAAGAAAGATGAAAGACCATGCAGAACTAATCCAAATCCTAACAAATTTCATCTATCTTGAATCAAATAGAAAAACAAAGCCAATATAAAAAGAAAGAGTTCATTAAAATGCTGAATTTTATATACATTAACTCAAAAAAGTCTACACATTTCGTTATAAGTCGGAAATTGATTTCTGAGACTAAAGTGAAAACTAGATAACCTCATCTTTAACAGAAAAAATTTGAAAAATGTATTGTAATTCCAATTAACGTGTTCTAAGGCAATATGTCTAGTAAAAATTGCATTTCTATGTACGTTGATTCAAGAAAATATGAAGGAAGTCAAATTTCACAATAGAAGAAAGATGAAAGACCATGCAGAACTAATCCAAATCCTAACAAATTTCATATATCTTGAATCAAATAGAAAGACAAAGCCAATATAAAAAGAAAGAGTTCATTAAAATGTTGAATTTTATATACGTTAACTCAAAAAAGTCTACACATTTCGTTATAAGTCGGAAATTGATTTCTGAGACTAAATTGTAAATTAGATAAACTCATCTTTAACAGAA
Organism: Papaver somniferum; assembly: GCF_003573695.1. Classification (NCBI taxonomy): domain Eukaryota; kingdom Viridiplantae; phylum Streptophyta; class Magnoliopsida; order Ranunculales; family Papaveraceae; genus Papaver; species Papaver somniferum. The sequence goes on along the minus strand of NW_020621381.1, from coordinate 8,093,197 downwards.
AAAGTTTGAAAAATGTATTTTAATTACAATTAATATGTTCTAAGGCAATACGTCTAGTAAAAAATGCATTTCTATGTACGTTGATTCAAGAAAATATGAAGGAAGTCAAATTTCACAATATAAGAAAGATGAAAGACCATGCAAAACTAATCCAAATCCTAACAAATTTCATCTATCTTGAATCAAATAGAAAGACAAAGCCAATATAAAAAGAAAGAGTTCATTAAAATGTTGAATTTTATATACGTTAACTCAAAAAAGTCTACACATTTCGTTATAAGTCGGAAATTGATTTCTGAGACTATAAACTCATATTTAACAGAAAAAGTTTGAAAAATGTATTGTAATTGCAATTGATATGTTCTAAGGCAATACGTCTAGTAAAAATTGCATTTCTATGTACGTTGATTCAAGAAAATATGAAGGAAGTCAAAATTCACAATAGAAGAAGGATGAAAGACCATGCACAACTAATCCAAATCCTAACAAATTTCATCTATCTTGAATCAAATAGAAAGACATAGCCACCACAAAAAGAAATAGTTCATAAATATGTTGAATTTTATATACGTTAACTCAAAAAAGTCTACACATTTCGTTATAAGTCAGAAATTGATTTCTGAGACTAAATTGTAAACTAGATAAACTCATCTTTAACAGAAAAAGTTTGAATAATGTATTGTAATTACAATTAATATGTTATTAGGCAATACGTCTAGTAAATATTGAATTTCTATGTACGTTGATTCAAGAAAATATGAAGGAAGTCAAATTTCACGATATAAGAAAGATGAAATACCATGCAAAACTAATCCAAATCCTAACAAATTTCATCTAACTTGAATCAGATAGAAAGGCAAAGCCAATATAAAAAGAAAGAGTTCATTAAAATGTTGAATTTATATACGTTAACTCAAAAAAGTCTACACATTTCGTTATAAGTCGGAAACTGATTTCTGAGACTAAATTGTAAACTAGATAAACTCATATTTAACAGAAAAACTTTGAAAAATGTATTGTAATTGCAATTGATATGTTCTAAGGCAATACGTCAAGTAAAAATTGCATTTCTATGTACGTTGATTCAAAAAAATATGAAGGAAGTCAAAATTCACAATAGAAGAAGGATGAAAGACCATGCACAACTAATCCAAATCCTAACAAATTTCATCTATCTTGAATCAAATAGAAAGACATAGCCACCACAAAAAGAAAGAGTTCATAAATATGTTGAATTTTATATACGTTAACTCAAAAAAGTCTACACATTTCGTTATAAGTCGGAAATTGATTTCTGAGACTAAATTGTAAACTAGATAAACTCATCTTTAACAGAAAAAGTTTGAAAAATGTATTGTAATTACAATTAATATGTTATAAGGCAATACGTCTAGTAAATATTGAATTTCTATGTACGTTGATTCAAGAAAATATGAAGGAAGTCAAATTTCACGATATAAGAAAGACGAAATACCATGCAAAACTAATCCAAATCCTAACAAATTTCATCTATCTTGAATCAAATAGAAAGACAAAGCCAATATAAAAAGAAAGAGTTCATTAAAATGTTGAATTTTATATACGTTAACTCAAAAAAGTCTACACATTTCGTTATAAGTCGGAAATTGATTTCTGAGACTATAAACTCATATTTAACAGAAAAAGTTTGAAAAATGTATTGTAATTGCAATTGATATGTTCTAAGGCAATACGTCTAGTAAAAATTGCATTTCTATGTACGTTGATTCAAAAAAATATGAAGGAAGTCAAAATTCACAATAGAAGAAGGATGAAAGACCATGCACAACTAATCCAAATCCTAACAAATTTCATCTATCTTGAATCAAATAGAAAGACATAGCCACCACAAAAAGAAAGAGTTCATAAATATGTTGAATTTTATATACGTTAACTCAAAAAAGTCTACACATTTCGTTATAAGTCGGAAATTGATTTCTAAGACTAAATTGTAAACTAGATAAACTCATCTTTAACAGAAAAAGTTTGAAAAATGTATTGTAATTACAATTAATATGTTATAAGGCAATACGTCTAGTAAATATTGAATTTCTATGTACATTGATTCAAGAAAATATGAAGGAAGTCAAATTTCACGATATAAGAAAGACGAAATACCATGCAAAACTAATCCAAATCCTAACAAATTTCATCTATCTTGAATCAAATAGAAAGACAAAGCCAATATAAAAAGAAAGAGTTCATTAAAATGTTGAATTTTATATACGTTAACTCAAAAAAGTCTACACATTTCGTTATAAGTCGGAAATTGATTTCTGAGACTATAAACTCATATTTAACAGAAAAAGTTTGAAAAATGTATTGTAATTGCAATTGATATGTTCTAAGGCAATACGTCTAGTAAAAATTGCATTTCTATGTACGTTGATTCAAAAAAATATTAAGGAAGTCAAAATTCACAATAGAAGAAGGATGAAAGACCATGCACAACTAATCCAAATCCTAACAAATTTCATCTATCTTGAATCAAATAGAAAGACATAGCCACCACAAAAAGAAAGAGTTCATAAATATGTTGAATTTTATATACGTTAACTCAAAAAAGTCTACACATTTCGTTATAAGTCGGAAATTGATTTCTGAGACTAAATTGTAAACTAGATAAACTCATCTTTAACAGAAAAAGTTTGAAAAATGTATTGTAATTACAATTAATATGTTATAAGGCAATACTTCTAGTAAATATTGAATTTCTATGTACGTTGATTCAAGAAAATATGAAGGAAGTCAAATTTCACGATATAAGAAAGATGAAATACCATGCAAAACTAATCCAAATCCTAACAAATTTCATCTATCTTGAATCAAATAGAAAGACAAAGCCAATATAAAAAGAAAGAGTTCATTAAAATGTTGAATTTTATATACGTTAACTCAAAAAAGTCTACACATTTCGTTATAAGTCGGAAATTGATTTCTGAGACTATAAACTCATATTTAACAGAAAAAGTTTGAAAAATGTATTGTAATTGCAATTGATATGTTCTAAGGCAATACGTCTAGTAAAAATTGCATTTCTATGTACGTTGATTCAAGAAAATATGAAGGAAGTCAAAATTCACAATAGAAGAAGGATGAAAGACCATGCACAACTAATCCAAATCCTAACAAATTTCATCTATCTTGAATCAAATAGAAAGACATAGTCACCACAAAAAGAAATAGTTCATAAATATGTTGAATTTTATATACGTTAACTCAAAAAAGTCTACACATTTCGTTATAAGTCGGAAATTGATTTCTGAGACTAAATTGTAAACTAGATAAACTCATCTTTAACAGAAAAAGTTTGAAAAATGTATTGTAATTACAATTAATATGTTATTAGGCAATACGTCTAGTAAAAATTGCATTTCTATGTACGTTGATTCAAGAAAATATGAAGGAAGTCAAAATTCGCAATAGAAGAAGGATGAAAGACCATGCACAACTAATCCAAATCCTAACAAATTTCATCTATCTTGAATCAAATAGAAAGACATAGCCACCACAAAAAGAAAGAGTTCATAAATATGTTGAATTTTATATACGTTAACTCAAAAAAGTCTACACATTTCGTTATAAGTCGGAAATTGATTTCTGAGACTAAATTGTAAACTAGATAAACTCATCTTTAACAGAAAAAGTTTGAAAAATGTATTGTAATTACAATTAATATGTTATAAGGCAATACTTCTAGTAAATATTGAATTTCTATGTACGTTGATTCAAGAAAATATGAAGGAAGTCAAATTTCACGATATAAGAAAGATGAAATACCATGCAAAACTAATCCAAATCCTAACAAATTTCATCTATCTTGAATCAAATAGAAAGACAAAGCCAATATAAAAAGAAAGAGTTCATTAAAATGTTGAATTTTATATACGTTAACTCAAAAAAGTCTACACATTTCGTTATAAGTCGGAAATTGATTTCTGAGACTATAAACTCATATTTAACAGAAAAAGTTTGAAAAATGTATTGTAATTGCAATTGATATGTTCTAAGGCAATACGTCTAGTAAAAATTGCATTTCTATGTACGTTGATTCAAAAAAATATGAAGGAAGTCAAAATTCACAATAGAAGAAGGATGAAAGACCATGCACAACTAATCCAAATCCTAACAAATTTCATCTATCTTGAATCAAATAGAAAGACATAGCCACCACAAAAAGAAAGAGTTCATAAATATGTTGAATTTTATATACGTTAACTCAAAAAAGTCTACACATTTCGTTATAAGTCGGAAATTGATTTCTGAGACTAAATTGTAAACTAGATAAACTCATCTTTAACAGAAAAAGTTTGAAAAATGTATTGTAATTACAATTAATATGTTATAAGGCAATACGTCTATTAAATATTGAATTTCTATGTACGTTGATTCAAGAAAATATGAAGGTTGTCAAATTTCACGATATAAGAAAGATGAAATACCATGCAAAACTAATCCAAATACTAACAAATTTCATCTATCTTGAATCAAATAGAAAGACAAAGCCAATATAAAAAGAAAGAGTTCATGACAATGTTGAATTTTACATACGTTAACTCAAAAAAGTCTACACATTTCGTTATAAGTCGGAAATTGATTTCTGAGACTAAATTGTAAACTAGATAAACTCATCTTTAACAGAAAAAGTTTGAAAAATGTATTGTAATTACAATTAATATGTTCTAAGGCAATAATTCTAGTAAAAAATGCATTTCTATGTACGTTGATTCAAGAAAATATGAAGGAAGTCAAATTTCACAATATAAGAAAGATGAAAGACCATGCAAAACTAATCCAAATCCTAACAAATTTCATCTATCTTGAATCAAATAGAAAGACAAAGCCAATATAAAAAGAAAGAGTTCATTAAAATGTTGAATTTTATATACGTTAACTCAAAAAAGTCTACACATTTCGTTATAAGTCGGAAATTGATTTCTGAGACTATAAACTCATATTTAACAGAAAAAGTTTGAAAAATGTATTGTAATTGCAATTGATATGTTCTAAGGCAATACGTCTAGTAAAAATTGCATTTCTATGTACGTTGATTCAAGAAAATATGAAGGAAGTCAAAATTCACAATAGAAGAAGGATGAAAGACCATGCACAACTAATCCAAATCCTAACAAATTTCATCTATCTTGAATCAAATAGAAAGACATAGCCACCACAAAAAGAAATAGTTCATAAATATGTTGAATTTTATATACGTTAACTCAAAAAAGTCTACACATTTCGTTATAAGTCAGAAATTGATTTCTGAGACTAAATTGTAAACTAGATAAACTCATCTTTAACAGAAAAAGTTTGAATAATGTATTGTAATTACAATTAATATGTTATTAGGCAATACGTCTAGTAAATATTGAATTTCTATGTACGTTGATTCAAGAAAATATGAAGGAAGTCAAATTTCACGATATAAGAAAGATGAAATACCATGCAAAACTAATCCAAATCCTAACAAATTTCATCTAACTTGAATCAGATAGAAAGGCAAAGCCAATATAAAAAGAAAGAGTTCATTAAAATGTTGAATTTATATACGTTAACTCAAAAAAGTCTACACATTTCGTTATAAGTCGGAAACTGATTTCTGAGACTAAATTGTAAACTAGATAAACTCATATTTAACAGAAAAACTTTGAAAAATGTATTGTAATTGCAATTGATATGTTCTAAGGCAATACGTCTAGTAAAAATTGCATTTCTATGTACGTTGATTCAAAAAAATATGAAGGAAGTCAAAATTCACAATAGAAGAAGGATGAAAGACCATGCACAACTAATCCAAATCCTAACAAATTTCATCTATCTTGAATCAAATAGAAAGACATAGCCACCACAAAAAGAAAGAGTTCATAAATATGTTGAATTTTATATACGTTAACTCAAAAAAGTCTACACATTTCGTTATAAGTCGGAAATTGATTTCTAAGACTAAATTGTAAACTAGATAAACTCATCTTTAACAGAAAAAGTTTGAAAAATGTATTGTAATTACAATTAATATGTTATAAGGCAATACGTCTAGTAAATATTGAATTTCTATGTACATTGATTCAAGAAAATATGAAGGAAGTCAAATTTCACGATATAAGAAAGACGAAATACCATGCAAAACTAATCCAAATCCTAACAAATTTCATCTATCTTGAATCAAATAGAAAGACAAAGCCAATATAAAAAGAAAGAGTTCATTAAAATGTTGAATTTTATATACGTTAACTCAAAAAAGTCTACACATTTCGTTATAAGTCGGAAATTGATTTCTGAGACTATAAACTCATATTTAACAGAAAAAGTTTGAAAAATGTATTGTAATTGCAATTGATATGTTCTAAGGCAATACGTCTAGTAAAAATTGCATTTCTATGTACGTTGATTCAAAAAAATATGAAGGAAGTCAAAATTCACAATAGAAGAAGGATGAAAGACCATGCACAACTAATCCAAATCCTAACAAATTTCATCTATCTTGAATCAAATAGAAAGACTTAGCCACCACAAAAAGAAAGAGTTCATAAATATGTTGAATTTTATATACGTTAACTCAAAAAAGTCTACACATTTCGTTATAAGTCGGAAATTGATTTCTGAGACTAAATTGTAAACTAGATAACTCATCTTTAACAGAAAAAGTTTGAAAAATGTATTGTAATTACAATTAATATGTTATAAGGCAATATGTCTAGTAAAAATTGCATTTCTATGTACTTTGATTCAAGAAAATATGAAGGAAGTCAAATTTCACAATAGAAGAAGGATGAAAGACCATGCAGAACTAATCCAAATCCTAACAAATTTCATCTATCTTGAATCAAATAGAAAGACAAAGCCAACACAAAAAGAAAGAGTTCATAAAAATGTTGAATTTTATATACATTAACTCAAAAAAGTCTACACATTTCGTTATAAGTCGAAAATTGATTTCTGAGACTAAATTGTAAACTAGAGAAACTCATCTTTAACAGAAAAAGTTTGAAAAATGTATTGTAATTACAATTAATATGTTCTAAGGAAATACGTCTAGTATAAATTGTATTTCGTTGTACGTTGATTCAAGAAAATATGAAGGAAGTCAAATTTCACAATAGAAGAAGGATGAAAGACCATGCAGAACTAATCCAAATCCTAACAAATTTCATCTATCTTGAATCAAATAGAAAGACAAAGCCAACACAAAAAGAAAGAGTTCATAAAAATGTTGAATTTTATATACGTTAACTCAAAAAAGTCTACACACTTCGTTATAAGTCTGAAATTGATTTCTGAAACTAAATTGTAAACTAGATAAACTCATCTTTAACAGAAAAAGTTAGAAAAATGTATTATAGTCACAAATAATATGTTCTAAGGCATTACGTCTAGTAAAAATTGCATTTCTATGTACGTTGGTCAAGAAAATATGAAGGAAGTTAAATTTCACAATAGAAGAAAGATGAAAGACCATGCAGAACTAATCCAAATCCTAACAAATTTCATCGATATTGAATCAAATAAAAAGACAAAGCCAACAAAAAAAGAAAGAGTTCATAAAATTTTTGAATTTTACAAACGTTAACTCAAAAAAGCTACACACTTCGTTATAAGTCGGAAATTGAATTCTGAGACTAAATCGTAAACTAGATAAACTCATCTTTAACAGAAAAAGTTCGAAAAATGTATTATAATCACAAATAATTTGTTATAAAGCATTACGTGTAGTAAAAATTGCATTTCTATGTACGTTGATTCAAGAAAATATGAAGGAAAGCGAATTTCACAATATAAGAAAGACGAAAGACCAAGAAGAACTAATCCAAATCCTAACAAATTTCATCTATATTGAATCAAACAGAAAGACAAAGCCAACACAAAAAGAAAGAGTTCATAAAAATGTTTAATTTTATATACGTTAACTCAAAAAAGTCTACACACTTCGTTATAAGTCTGAAATTGATTTCTGAAACTAAATTGTAAACTAGATAAACTCATCTTTAACATAAAAAGTTAGAAAAATGTATTATGGTCACAAATAATATGTTCTAAGGCATTACGTCTAGTATAAATTGCATTTCTATGTACGTTGGTTCAAGAAAATATGAAGGAACTTAAATTTCACAATAGAAGAAGGATGAAATACCATGCAGAACTAATCCAAATCCTAAAAAATTTCATCTATATTGAATCAAATAAAAATACAAAGCCAATAAAAAAAGAAAGAGTTCATAAAAATTTTGAATTTTACAAACGTTAACTCAAAAAAGTCCACACACTTCGTTATAAGTCGGAAAATGAATTCTGAAACTAAATCGTAAACTAGATAAACTCATCTTTAACAGAAAAAGTTTGAAAAATGTATTGTAATCACAAATAATATGTTATAAAGCATTACGTCTAGTAAAAATTGCATTTTTATGTACGTTGATTCAAGAAAATATGAAGGAAGGCGAATTTCACAATATAAGAAGGACGAAAGACCAAGAAGAACTAATCCAAATCCTAACAAATTTCATCTATATTGAATCAAACAGAAAGACAAAGCAAACACAAAAAGAAAGAGTTCATAAAAATGTTGAATTTTATATACGTTAACTCAAAAGAGTCTACACACTTCGTTATATGTCTGAAATTGATTTCTGAAACTAAATTGTAAACTAGATAAACTCATCTTTAACATAAAAGGTTTGAAACTGTATTGTAATCACAAATAATATTTACTAAGGCATTACGTCTAGTAAAAATTGCATTTCTATGTACGTTGATTCAAGAAAATATGAATGAAGTCAAATTTCACAATAGAAGAAGGATGAAAGACCAGCCAGAACTAACCCAAATTCTAACAAATTTCATCTATTTGAATCAAATTGAAATACAAAACCAACACAAAAAGAAAGAGTTCATAAAAATGTTGAATTTTTTATACGTTAACTCAAAAAATTCTACACACTTCGTTATAAGTCGGAAGTTGATTTCTGAGACTAAATTGTAAACTAGATAAACTCATCTTTAACAGAAAAAGTTTTAAAAATATGTTGTAATCACAATTAATATGTTCTAAAGTAGTACGTCTAGTAAAATTGCATTTCTATGTATGTTGATTCAAGAATATATGAAGGAAGTCAAATTTCACAATATAAGAAAGACGAAAGACCAAGCAGAACTAATCCAAATCTTAACTAATTTCATCTAACTTGAATCAAATAGAAAGACAAAGCCAACACAAAAAGAAAGAGATCATAAAAATGTTGAATTTTATATATGTTAACCTAAAAAATCTACACACTTCGTTATAAGTCGGAAATTGATTTCTGAGACTAAATTGCAAACTAGATAAACTCATTTTTAACAGAAAAAGTTTGAAAAATGTATTGTAATTACAATTAATATGTCCTAAGGCAATACATCTAGCAAAAATTGCATTTCTATGTACGTTGATTCAAGAAAATATGAAGGAAGTCAAATTTCACACTAGAAGAAGGATGAAAGACCATGCAGAACTAATCCAAATCCTTACAAATTTCATCTATCTTGAATCCAATAGAAAGACAAAGCCAACACAAAAACAAAGAGATCATTAAAATGTTGAATTTTATATACGTTAACTCAAAAAAGTCTACACACTTCGTTATAAGTCGGAAATTGAATTCTGAGACTAAATCGTAAACTAGATAAACTCATCTTTAACAGAAAAAGTTTGAAAAATGTATTGTAATCACAAATAATATGTTATAAAGCATTACGTCTAGTAAAAATCGTATTTCTATGTACGTTGATTCAAGAAAATATGAAGGAAGGCGAATTTCACAATATAAGAAGGACGAAAGACCAAGAAGAACTAATCCAAATCCTAACAAATTTGATCTATATTGAATCAAACAGAAAGACAAAGCCAACACAAAAAGAAAGAGTTCATAAAAATGTTGAATTTTATATACGTTAACTCAAAAAAGTCTACACACTTCGTTATAAGTCTGAAATTGATTTCTGAAACTAAATTGTAAACTAGATAAACTCATCTTTAACAGAAAAAGTTAGACAAATGTATTATAGTCACAAATAATATGTTCTAAGGCATTACATCTAGTAAAAATTGCATTTCTATGTACGTTGGTTCAAGAAAATATGAAGGAAGTTAAATTTCACAATAGAAGAAGGATGAAAGACCATGCAGAACTAATCCAAATCCTAAAAAATTTCATCTATATTGAATCAAATAAAAAGACAAAGCCAACAAAAAAAGAAAGAGTTCATAAAAATTTTGAATTTTACAAACGTTAACCCAAAAAAGTCTACACACTTCGGTATAAGTCGGAAATTGAATTCTGAGACTAAATCGTAAACTACATAAACTCATCATTAACAGAAAAAGTTTGAAAAATGTATTGTAATCACAAATAATATGTTATAAAGCATTACGTCTAGTAAAAATTGCATTTCTATGTACGTTGATTCAAGAAAATATGAAGGAAGGCGAATTTCACAATATAAGAAGGACGAAAGACCAAGAAGAACTAATCCAAATCCTAACAAATTTCATCTATATTGAATCAAACAGAAAGACAAAGCCAACCAAAAAAGAAAGAGTTCATAAAAATGTTGAATTTTATATACCTTAACTCAAAAAAGTCAACACAATTCGTTATAAGTCTAAAATTGATTTCTGAAACTAAATTGTAAACTAGATAAACTCATCTTTAACAGAAAAAGTTAGACAAATGTATTACAGTCACAAATAATATGTTCTAAGGAATTACGTCTAGTAAAAATTGCATTTCTATGTACGTTGGTTTTTCAAGAAATATGAAGGAAGTTAAATTAAACAATAGAAGAAGGATGAAAGACCATGCAGAACTAATCCAAATCCTAACAAATTTCATCTGTATTGAATCAAATAAAAAGACAAAGCCAACACAAAAACAAAGAGATCATTAAAATGTTGAATTTTATATACGTTAACTCAAAAAAGTCTACACACTTCGTTATAAGTCGGAAATTGAATTCTGAGACTAAATCGTAAACTAGATAAACTCATCTTTAACAGAAAAAGTTTGAAAAATGTATTGTAATCACAAATAATATGTTATAAAGCATTACGTCTAGTAAAAATCGTATTTCTATGTACGTTGATTCAAGAAAATATGAAGGAAGGCGAATTTCACAATATAAGAAGGACGAAAGACCAAGAAGAACTAATCCAAATCCTAACAATTGCATCTATATTGAATCAAACAGAAAGACAAAGCCAACACAAAAAGAAAGAGTTCATAAAAATGTTGAATTTTATATACGTTAACTCAAAAAAGTCTATATACTTCGTTATAAGTCGGAAATTGATTTCTGAGACTAAATTGTAAACTAGATAAACTCATTTTTAACAGAAAATTTTGAAAAATGTATTGTAATTACAAATAATATGTTCTAAGGAATTACGTCTAGTAAAAATTGCATTTCTATGTACGTTGATTCAAGAAAATATGAAGGAAGGCGAATTTCACAATATAAGAAGGACGAAAGACCAAGAAGAACTAATCCAAATCCTAACAAATTTCATCTATATTGAATCAAACAGAAAGACAAAGCCAACCAAAAAAGAAAGAGTTCATAAAAATGTTGAATTTTATATACCTTAACTCAAAAAAGTCAACACAATTCGTTATAAGTCTAAAATTGATTTCTGAAACTAAATTGTAAACTAGATAAACTCATCTTTAACAGAAAAGTTAGACAAATGTATTATAGTCACAAATAATATGTTCTAAGGAATTACGTCTAGTAAAAATTGCATTTCTATGTACGTTGGTTTTTCAAGAAATATGAAGGAAGTTAAATTAAACAATAGAAGAAGGATGAAAGACCATGCAGAACTAATCCAAATCCTAACAAATTTCATCCATATTGAATCAAATAAAAAGACAAAGCCAACACAAAAACAAAGAGATCATTAAAATGTTGAATTTTATATACGTTTACTCAAAAAAGTCTACACACTTCGTTATAAGTCGGAAATTGAATTCTGAGACTAAATCGTAAACTAGATAAACTCATCTTTAACAGAAAAAGTTTGAAAAATGTATTGTAATCACAAATAATATGTTATAAAGCATTACGTCTAGTAAAAATTGTATTTCTATGTACGTTGATTCAAGAAAATATGAAGGAAGGCGAATTTCACAATATAAGAAGGACGAAAGACCAAGAAGAACTAATCCAAATCCTAACAATTGCATCTATATTGAATCAAACAGAAAGACAAAGCCAACACAAAAAGAAAGAGTTCATAAAAATGTTGAATTTTATATACGTTAACTCAAAAAAGTCTATATACTTCGTTATAAGTCGGAAATTGATTTCTGAGACTAAATTGTAAACTAGATAAACTCATTTTTAACAGAAAATTTTGAAAAATGTATTGTAATTACAAATAATATGTTCTAAGGAATTACGTCTAGTAAAAATTACATTTCTATGTACGTTGATTCAAGAAAATATGAAGGAAGTCAAATTTCACACTAGAAGAAGGATGAAAGACCATGCAGATTTAATCCAAATCCTTACAAATTTCATCTATCTTGAATCAAATAGAAAGACAAAGCCAACACAAAAAGAAAGAGATCATGAAAATGTTGAATTTTATATACGTTAACTCAAAAAAGTCTACACACTTCGTTATATGTCTGAAATTGATTTCTGAAACTAAATTTTAAACTAGATAAACTCATCTTTAACAGAAAAAGTTTGAAAAATGTATTGTAATTACAAATAATATGTTCTAAGGAATTATGTCTAGTAAAAATTACATTTCTATGTACGTTGATTCAAGAAAATATGAAGGAAGTCAAATTTCACAATAGAAGAAGGATGAAAGACAAGACAAAACTAATCCAAATTCTAACAAATTTCATCTATTTGAATCAAATAGAAAGACAAATCCAACACAAAAAGATAGAGTTCATAAAAATGTTGAGTTTTATATACCTTAACTCAAAAAAGTCTACACACTTCGTTATAAGTCTGAAATTGATTTCTGAAACTAAATTGTAAACTAGATAAATTAATCTTTAACAGAAAAAGTTTGAAAAATGTATTGTAATCACAAATAATATATTCTAATGCATAACGTCTAGTAAAAATTGCATTTCTATACACGTTGATTCAAGAAAATATGAAGGAAGTCAAATTTCACAATAGAAGAAGGATGAAAGACCATGCATAACTAATCCGAATCCTAACAAATTTCATCTATCTTGAATCAAATAAAAAGACAAAGCCAACCAAAAAAGAAAGAGTTCATAAAAATTTTGAATTTTATAAACGTCAACTCAAAAAAGTCTACGCACTTCGTTATAAGTCGGAAATTGATTTCTGAGACTAAATTGTAAACTTCATAAACTCATCTTTAACAGAAAAAGTTTGAAAAATATTTTTTAATTACAATTAATATGTTCTAAGGCAATAGCTCTAGTAAAAATTGCATCTCTTTGTACGTTCATTCAAGAGATATGAAGGAAGTCAAATTTCACACTAGAAGAAGGATGAAAGACCATGTAGAACTAATCCAAATCTTAACAAATTTAATCTATCTTGAATCAAATAAAAAGACAAAGCCAACCAAAAAAGAAAGAGTTCATAAAAATGTTGAATTTTATATATCTTAACTCAAAAAAGTCTACACAATTCGTTATAAGTCTAAAATTGATTTCTGAAACTAAATTGTAAACTAGATAAACTCATCTTTAACAGAAAAAGTTAGACAAATGTATTATAGTCACAAATAATATGTTCTAAGCATTACGTCTAGTAAATATTTCATTTCTATGTACGTTGATCCAAGAAAATATGAAGAAAGTTAAATTTCACATCAGAAGAAGGATGAAAGACCATGCAGAACTAATCCAAATCCTAACAAATTTCATCTATCTTGAATCAAATAAAAACACAAAGCAAACGAAAAAAGAAATAGTTCATAAAAATTTTGAATTTTACAAACGTTAACTCAAAAAAGTCTACACACTTCGTTATAAGTCGGAAATTGAATTCTGAGACTAAATCGTAAACTAGATAAACTCATCTTTAACAGAAAAAGTTCGAAAAATGTATTGTAATCACAAATAATATGTTATAAAGCATTACGTCTAGTAAAAATTGCATTAATATGTACGTTGATTCAAGAAAATATGAAGGAAGGCGAATTTCAAAATATAAGAAGGACGAAAGACCAAGAAGAACTAATCCAAATCCTAACAAAGTTCATCTATATTGAATCAAACAGAAAGACAAAGCCAGCACAAAAAGAAAGAGTTCATAAAAATGTTGATTTTTATATACGTTAACTCAAAAAAGTCTACACACTTCGTTATAAGTCTGAAATTGATTTCTGAAACTAAATTGTAAACTAGATAAACTCATCTTTAACATAAAAAGTTAGAAAAATGTATTATAGACACAAATAATATGTTCTAAGGCATTACGTCTAGTAAAAATTGCATTTCTATGTACGTTGGTTCAAGAAAATATGAAGGAAGTTAAATTTCACAATAGAAGAAAGATGAAAGACCATGCACAACTAATCCAAATCTTAACAAATTTCATCGATATTGAATCAAATAAAAAGACAAAGCCAACAAAAAAAGAAAGAGTTCATAAAAAATTTGAATTTCACAAACGTTAACTCAAAAAAGCTACAGACTTCGTTATAAGTCGGAAATTGAATTCTGAGACTAAATCGTAAACTAGATAAACTCATCTTTAACAGAAAATTTTTGAAAAATGTATTGTAATCACAAATAATATGTTATAAAGCATTACGTCTAGTAAAAATTGCATTTTTATGTATGTTGATTCAAGAAATTATGAAGGAAGGCGAATTTCACAATATAAGAAGGACGAAAGACCAAGAAGAACTAATCCAAATCCTAACAAATTTCATCTATATTGAATAAAACAGAAAGACAAAGCCAACACAAAAAGAAAGATTTCATAAAAATGTTGAATTTTATATACGTTAATTCAAAAAAGTCTACACACTTCGTTATAAGTCTGAAATTGATTTCTGAAACTTGAATTTTATATACGTTAACCTAAAAAAGTCTACACACTTCGTTATAAGTCGGAAATTGATTTCTGAGACTAAATTGTAAACTAGATAAACTCATTTTTAACAGAAAAAGTTTGAAAAATGTATTGTAATTACAATTAATATGTCCTAAGGCAATACATCTAGCAAAAATTGCATTTATATGTACGTTGATTCAAGAAAATATGTAGGAAGTCAAATTTCACACTAGAAGAAGGATGAAAGACCATGCAGAACTAATCCAAATCCTTACAAATTTCATCTATCTTGAATCAAATAGAAAGACAAAGCCAACACAAAAAGAAAGAGATCATGAAAATGTTGAATTTTATATACGTTAACTCAAAAAAGTCTAAAAACTTCGTTATATGTCTGAAATTGATTTCTGAAACTAAATTTTAAACTAGATAAACTCATCTTTAATAGAAAAAGTTTGAAAAATGTATTGTAATTACAAATAATATGTTCTAGGGAATTACGTCTAGTAAAAATTGCATTTCTATGTACGTTGATTCAAGAAAATATGAAGGAAGTCAAATTTCACAATAGCAGAAGGATTAAAGACCAGCCAGAACTAATCCAAATTCTAACAAATTTCATCTATTTGAATCAAATAGAAAGACAAAGCCAACAAAAAAAGAAAGAGTTCATAAAAATGTTGAGTTTTATATACCTTAACTCAAAAATGTCTACACACTTCGTTATAAGTCTGAAATTGATTTCTGAAACTAAATTGTAAGCTAGATAAATTCATATTTAATAGAAAAAGTTTGAAAAATGTATTGTAGTCACAAATAATATGTTCTAATGCATAACGTCTAGTAAAAATTGCATTTCTATACACGTTGGTTCAAGAAAATATGAAGGAAGTCAAATTTCACAATAGAAGAAGGATGAAAGACCATGCATAACTAATCTGAATCCTAACAAATTTCATCTATCTTGAATCAAATAAAAAGACAAAGCCAACCAAAAAAGAAAGAGTTCATAAAAATTTGAATTTTATAAACGTCAACTCAAAAAAGTCTACGCACTTCGTTATAAGTCGGAAATTGATTTCTGAGACTAAATTGTAAACTTCATAAACTCATCTTTAACAGAAAAAGTTTGAAAAATATTTTTTAATTACAATTAATATGTTCTAAGGCAATAGCTCTAGTAAAAATTGCATTTCTTTGTACGTTGATTCAAGAGATATGAAGGAAGTCAAATTTCACACTAGAAGAAGGATGAAAGACCATGTAGAACTAATCCAAATCTTAACAAATTTAATCTATCTTGAATCAAATAAAAAGACAAAGCCAACCAAAAAAGAAAGAGTTCATAAAAATGTTGAAATTTATATACCTTTACTCAAAAAAGTCAACACAATTCATTATAAGTCTAAAATTGATTTTTGAAACTAAATTGTAAACTAGATAAACTCATCTTTAACAGAAAAAGTTAGACAAATGTATTATAGTCACAAATAATATGTTCTAAGGCATTACGTCTAGTAAAAATTGCATTTCTATGTACGTTGGTTTTTCAAGAAAATATGAAGGAAGTTAAATTAAACAATAGAAGAAGGATGAAAGACCATGCAGAACTAATCCAAATCCTAACAAATTTCATCTATATTGAATCAAATAAAAAGACAAAGCCAACACAAAAACAAAGAGATCATAAAAATGTTGAATTTTATATACGTTAACTCAAAAAAGTCTACACACTTCGTTATAAGTCGGAAATTGAATTCTGAGACTAAATCGTAAATTAGATAAACTCATCTTTAACAGAAAAAGTTCGAAAAATGTATTGTAATCACAAATAATATGTTATAAAGTATTACGAGAAAAATTGCATTTCTATGTACGTTGATTCAAGAAAATATGAAGGAAGGCACAATATAAGAAGGACGAAAGACCAAGAAGAACTAATCCAAATCCTAACAAATTTCTATATTGAATCAAACTGAAAGACAAAGCCAACACAAAAAGAAAGAGTTCATAAAAATGTTGAATTTATATACGTTAACTCAAAAAAGTCTACACACTTCGTTATAAGTCTGAAATTGATTTCTGAAAACTAAATTGTAAACTAGATAAACTCATCTTTAACAGAAAAAGTTAGAAAAATTGATTATAGTCACAAATAATATGTTCTAAGGCATTACGTCTAGTAAAAATTGCATTTCTATGTACGTTGGTCAAGAAATATGAAGGAAGTTAAATTTCACAATAGAAGAAGAAGATGAAAGACCATGCAGAACTAATCCAAATCCTAACAAATTCATCGATATTGAATCAAATAAAAAGACAAAGCCAACAAAAAAAGAAAGAGTTCATAAAATTTTTGAATTTTACAAACGTTAACTCAAAAAAACTACACACTTCGTTATAAGTCGGAAATTGAATTCTGAGACTAAATCGTAAACTAGATAAACTCATCTTTAACAGAAAAAGTTCGAAAAATGTATTATAATCAAAATAATTGTTATAAAGCATTACGTGTAGTAAAAATTGCATTTCTATGTACGTTGATTCAAGAAATATGAAGGAAAGCGAATTTCACAATATAAGAAAGACGAAGACCAAGAGAACTAATCAAATCCTAACAAATTTCATCTATATTGAATCAAACAGAAAGACAAAGCCAAACACAAAAAGAAAAGAGTTCATAAAAATGTTTAATTTTATATACGTTAACTCAAAAAGTCTACACACTTCGTTATAAGTCTGAAATTGATTTCTGAAACTAAATTGTAAACTAGATAAACTCATCTTTAACACATAAAAGTTAGACAAATGTATTATAGTCAAATAATATGTTCTAAGGCATTACGTCTGTATAAATTGCATTTCTATGTACGTTGGTTCAAGAAAATATGAAGGAACTTAAATTTCACAATAGAAGAAGGATGAAATACCATGCAGAACTAATCCAAATCCTAAAAAATTTCATCTATATTGAATCAAATAAAATACAAAGCCAATAAAAAAAGAAAGAGTTCATAAAAATTTTGAATTTTACAAACGTTAACTCAAAAAAGTCCACACACTCGTTATAAGTCGGAAAATGAATTCTGAAACTAAATCGTAAACTAGATAAACTCATCTTTAACAGAAAAAGTTTGAAAAATGTATTGTAATCACAAATAATATGTTATAAAGCATTACGTCTAGTAAAAATTGCATTTTTATGTACGTTGATTCAAGAAAATATGAAGGAAGGCGAATTTCACAATATAAAAAGACGAAAGACCAAGAAGAAACTAATCCAAATCCTAACAAATTTCATCTATATTGAATCAAACAGAAAGACAAAGCAAACACACAAAAAGAAAGAGTTCATAAAAATGTTGAATTTTATAACGTTACTCACAAAAGAGTCTACACACTTCGTTATATGTCTGAAATTGATTTCTGAGACTAAATTGTAAACTTCATAAACATCTTAACAGAAAAAGTTTGAAAAATATTTTTAATTACAATTAATATGTTCTAAGGCAATAGCTCTAGTAAAAATTGCATTTCTTTGTACGTGATTCAAGAGATATGAAGGAAGTCAAATTTCACACTAGAAGAAGGATGAAAGACCATGTAGAACTAATCCAAATCTTAACAAATTTAATCTATCTTGAATCAAATAAAAAGACAAAGCCAACCAACAAAAAAAAGAGCATAAAAATGTTGAAATTTATACCTTTACTCAAAAAAGTCAACACAATTCATTATACGTCAAATTGATTTTTGAAACTAAATTGTAAACTAGATAAACTCATCTTTAACAGAAAATAGTTAGACAAATATTATAGTCACAAATAATTGTTCTAAGGCTTACGTCTAGTAAAAATTGCATTTCTATGTTACGTTGGTTTTTCAAGAAAATATGAAGGAAGTAAATTAAACAATAAGAGGGATGAAAGCCCATGCCGCGAACTAGAACTAATTCAAATCCTAACAATTTCATTCTATATTGAATCAAATAAAACGACAAAGCCAACACACAAGAGATCATCAAAATGTTGAATTTATATCCGTTAACTCAAAAACGTCTACACACTTCGTTATAAGTCGGAAAATGAATTCTGAGGACTAAATCGTTTAGAATAACTCCTCTTTAACAGAAAAGTTCGAAAAATGTATTGTAATCACAATAATATGATATAAAGTATTACGTCTAGTAAAAATTGCATTTCTATTACGTTGATTCAAGAAATATGAAGGAAGGCACAATATAAGAAGGACGAAAGACCAAGAAGAACTAATCCAAATCCTAACAATTCATCTATATTGAATCAAACTGAAAGACAAAGCCAACACAAAAAGAAAGAGTTCAAAAAATGTTGAATTTTATATACGTTAACTCAAAAAAGTCTACACACTTCGTTATAAGTCTGAAATTGATTCTGAAACTAAATTGTAAACTAGATAAACTCATCTTTAACAGAAAAAGTTAGAAAAATGTATTATAGTCAAAATAATATGTTCTAAGGCATTACGTCTAGTAAAAATTGCATTTCTATGTACGTTGGTCAAGAAAATATGAAGGAAGTTAAATTTCACAATAGAAGAAAGATGAAAGACCATGCAGAACTAATCCAAATCCTAAAAAATTTCTCGATATTGAATCAAATAAAAAGACAAAGCCAAACAAAAAGAAAGAGTTCATAAATTTTGAATTTTACAAACGTTAACTCAAAAAAGCTACACACTTCGTTTAAGTCGGAAATTGAATTCTGAGACTAAATCGTAAACTAGATAAACTCATCTTTAACAGAAAAAGTTCGAAAAATGTATTATAATCACAAATAATTTGTTATAAAGCATTACGTGTAGTAAAAATTGCATTTCTATGTACGTTGATTCAAGAAAATATGAAGGAAGCGAATTTCACAATATAAGAAAGACGAAAGACCAAGAAGAACTAATCCAAAATCCTAACAAATTCATCTATATTGAATCAAACAGAAAGACAAACCAACACAAAAAGAAAGAGTTCAAAAATGTTTAATTTTATATACGTTAACTCAAAAAAGTCTACACACTTCGTTATAAGTCTGAAATTGATTTCTGAAACTAAATTGTAAACTAGATAAACTCATCTTTAACATAAAAAGTTAGAAAAATGTATTATGGTCACAAATAATATGTTCTAAGGCATTACGTCTAGTATAAATTGCATTTCTATGTACGTTGGTTCAAGAAAATATGAAGGAACTTAAATTTCACAAAGAAGAAGGATGAAATACCATGCGAACTAATCCAAATCCTAAAAAATTTCATCTATTGAATCAATAAAAATACAAAGCCAATAAAAAAAAAGAGTTCATAAAAATTTTGAATTTTACAAACGTTAACTCAAAAAGTCCACACACTTCGTTATAAGTCGGAAAAATGAATTCTGAAACTAAATCGTAAACTAGATAAACTCATATTTAACGAAAAAGTTTGAAAAATGTATTGTAATCACACAATAATATGTTATAAAGCATTACGTCTAGTAAAAATTGCATTTTTATGTACGTTGATTCAAGAAAATATGAAGGAAGGCGAATTTCACAATATAAAAGGACGAAAGACCAAGAAGAACTAATCCAAATCCTAACAAATTTCATCTATATTGAATCAAACAGAAAGACAAAGCAAACACAAAAAGAAAGAGTTCATAAAAATGTTATTTTATATACGTTAACTCAAAAGAGTCTACACACTTCGTTATATGTCTGAAATTGATTTCTGAAACTAAATTGTAAACTAGATAACTCATCTTTAACATAAAAGGTTTGAAAATGTATTGTAATCACAAATAATATTTACTAAGGCATTACGTCTAGTAAAAATTGCATTTCTATGTACGTTGATTCAAGAAAATATGAATGAAGTCAAATTTCACAATAGAAGAAGGATGAAAGACCAGCCAGAACTAACCCAAATTCTAACAAATTTCATCTATTTGAATCAAATTGAAATACAAAAACCACCACAAAAAGAAAGAGTTCATAAAAATGTTGAATTTTTTTACGTTAACTCAAAAAATTCTACACACTTCGTTATAAGTCGGAGTTGATTTCTGAGACTAAATTGTAAATTAGATAAACTCATCTTTAACAGAAAAAGTTTTAAAAATATGTTGTAATCACAATTACTATGTTCTAAAGTAGTACGTCTAGTAAAATTGCATTTCTATGTATGTTGATTCAAGAATATATGAAGGAAGTCAAATTTCACAATATAAGAAAGACGAAAGACCAAGCCAGAACTAATCCAAATCTTAACTAATTTCATCTAACTTGAATCAAATAGAAAGACAAAGCCAACACAAAAGAAAGAGATCATAAAAAATGTTGAATTTATATATGTTAACTAAAAAAGTCTACACACTTCGTTATTAAGTCGGAAATTGATTTCTGAGACTAAATTGCAAACTAGATAGATAAACTCATTTTAACGAAAAAGTTTGAAAAATGTATTGTAATTACAATTAATATGTCTAAGGCAATACATCTAGCAAAATTGCATTTCTATGTACGTTGATTCAAGAAAATATGAAGGAAGTCAAATTTCACACTAGAGAAGGATGAAGACCATGCAGAACTAATCCAAATCCTTACAAATTTCATCTATCTTGAATCAATAGAAAGACAAAGCCAACACAAAAAAAAGAGATCATGAAAAATGTTGAATTTATATACGTTAACTCAAAAAAGCCAACTTCGTTATAAGTCGGAAATTGAATTCTGAGACTAAATCGTAAACTAGATAAAACTCATCTTTAACAGAAAATTTTTGAAAAATGTATTGTAATCACAAATAATAGTTATAAAGCATTACGTCTAGTAAAAAATTGCATTTTATGTATGTTGATTCAAGAAAAATATGAAGGAAGGCGAATTTCACAATATAAGAAGGACGAAAGACCAAGAAGAACTAATCCAAATCCTAACAAATTTCATCTATATTGAATAAAACAGAAAGGCAAAGCCAACACAAAAAGAAAGAGTTCATAAAAATGTTGAATTTTATATACATTAACTCAAAAAAGTCTACACACTTCGTTATAAGTCTGAAATTGATTTCTGAAACTAAATTGTAAACTGGATAAACTCATCTTTAACATAAAAGGTTTGAAAATGTATTGTAATCACAAATAATATTTACTAATGCATTACGTCTAGTAAAAATTGCATTTCTATGTACGTTGATTCAAGAAAATATGAAGGAAGTCAAATTTCACAATAGAAGAAGGATGAAAGAGCAGCCAGAACTAACCCAAATTCTAACAAATTTCATCTATTTGAATCAAATTGAAATACAAAACCAACACAAAAAGAAAGAGTTCATAAAAATGTTTAATTTTTTATACGTTAACTCAAAAAATTCTACACACTTCGTTAAGTCCGAAGTTGATTTCTGAGACTAAATTGTAAACTAGATTAACTCATCTTTAATAGAAAAAGTTTGAAAAATATATTGTAATCACAATTAATATGTTCTAAAGTAGTACGTCTAGTAAAAATTGCTTTTCTATGTATGTTGATTCAAGAATATATGAAGGAAGTCCAATTTCACAATATAAAAAAGACGAAAGACCAAGCAGAACTAATCCAAATCTTAACTAATTTGATCTAACTTGAATCAAATAGAAAGACAAAGCCAACAAAAAAGAAAGAGATCATAAAAATGTTGAATTTATTATGTTAACCTAAAAAATATCTACACACTTCGTTATAAGTCGGAAATTGATTTCTGAGACTAAATTGCAAAACTAGATAAACTCATTTTTAACAGAAAAAGTTTGAAAAATGTATTGTAATTACAATTAATATGTCCTAAGGCAATACATCTAGCAAAAATTGCATTTCTATGTACGTTGATTCAAGAAAATATGAAGGAAGTCAAATTTCACACTAAGAAGGATGAAAGACCATGCAGAACTAATCCAAATCCTTACAAATTTCATCTATCTTGAATCCAATAGAAAGACAAAGCCACACAAAAGAAAGAGATCATGAAAATGTTGAATTTTATATACGTTAACTCAAAAAAGTTACAAACTTCGTTATATGTCTGAAATTGATTTCTGAAACTAAATTTTAAACTAGATAAACTCATCTTTTACAGAAAAAGTTTGAAAAATGTATTGTAATTACAAATAATATGTTCTAAGGAATTACGTCTAGTAAAATTGCATTTCTATGTACGTTGATTCAAGAAAATATGAAGGAAGTAAAATTTCACAATAGAAGAGGATTAAAGACCAGCCGAACTAATCCAAATTCTAACAAATTTCATCTATTTGAATCAAATAGAAAGACAAAGCCAACAAAAAAAGAAAGAGTTCATAAAAATGTTGAGTTTTATATACCTTAACTCAAAAAAGTCACACACTTCGTTATAAGTCTGAAATTGATTTCTGAAACTAAATTGTAAACTAGATAAATTTTAACATAAAAAGTTTGAAAATGTATTGTAGTCAAAAAAATGTTCTAATGCATAACGTCTAGTAAAAATTGCATTTCTATACACATTGATTCAAGAAAATATGAAGGAAGTCAAATTTCACAATAGAAGAAGGATGAAAGACCATGCATAACTAATCCGAATCCTAACAAATTTCATCTATCTTGAATCAAATAAAAAGACAAAGCCAACCAAAAAGAACGAGTTCATAAAAATTTTGAATTTTATAAACGTCAACTCAAAAAAGTCTACGCACTTCGTTATAAGTCGGAAATTGATTTCTGAGACTAAATTGTAAACTTCATAAACTCATCTTTAACAGAAAAAGTTTGAAAAATATTTTTTAATTACAATTAATATGTTCTAAGGCAATAGCTCTAGTAAAAATTGCATTTTTGTACGTTGATTCAAGAGATATGAGGAAGTCAAATTTCACACTAGAAGAAGGATGAAAGACCATGTAGAACTAATCCAAATCTTAACAATTTAATCTATTTGAATCAAATAAAAAAGACAAAGCCAACCAAAAAAGAAAGAGTTCATAAAAATGTTGAATTTTATTACCTTAACTCAAAAAGTACACAATTCGTTATAAGTCTAAAATTGATTTCTGAAACTAAATTGTAAACTAGATAAACTCATCTTTAACAGAAAAAGTTAGACAAATGTATTATAGTCACAAATAATATGTTCTAAGGAATTACGTCTAGTAAAAATTGCATTTCTATGTACGTTGGTTTTTCAAGAAATATGAGGAAGTTAAATTAAACAATAGAAGAAGGATGAAAGACCATGCAGAACTAATCCAAATCCTAACAAATTTCATCTATATTGAATCAAAAAAAGACAAAGCCAACAAAAACAAAAGAGATCATTAAAATGTTGAATTTTATATACGTTAACTCAAAAAAGTCTACACATTCGTTATAAGTCGGAAATTGAATTCTGAGACTAAATCGTAAATTAGATAAACTCATCTTTAACGAAAAAGTTCGAAAAATGTATTGTAATCACAAATAATATGTTATAAAGCATTACGTCTAGTAAAAATTGCATTTCTATGTACGTTGATTCAAGAAAATATGAAGGAAGGCACAATATAAGAAGGACGAAAGACCAAGAACTAATCCAAATCCTAACAAATTTCATCTATATTGAATCAAACAGAAAGACAAAGCCAACACAAAAAGAAAGAGTTCATAAAATGTTGAATTTTATATACTTTAACTCAAAAAAGTCTACACACTTCGTTATAATCTGAAATTGATTTCTGAAACTAAATTGTAAACTAGATAAACTCATCTTTACCAGAAAAAGTTAGAAAAATGTATTATAGTCACAAATAATATGTTCTAAGGCATTACGTCTAGTAAAAATTGCATTTCTATGTACGTTGGTTCAAGAAAATATGAAGGAAGTTAAATTTCAATAGAAGAAAGATGAAAGACCATGCAGAACTAATCCAAATCCTAACAAATTTCATCGATATTGAATCAAAAAAAGACAAAGCCAACAAAAAAGAAAGAGTTCATAAAAATTTTTGAATTTTACAAAGTTAATCAAAAAAGCTACACACTTCGTTAAATCGGAAATTGAATTCTGAGACTAAATCGTAAACTAGATAAACTCATCTTTAACAGAAAAGTTCGAAAAATGTATTGTAATCACAAATAATTGTATAAAGCATTACGTTAGTAAAAATTGCATTTCTATGTACGTTGATTCAAGAAATATGAAGGAAGGCGAATTTCACAATATAAGAAGACGAAAGACCAAGAAGAACTAATCCAAATCCTAACAAATTCATCTATATTGAATCAAACAGAAAGACAAAGCCAACACAAAAAGAAAGAGTTCATAAAAATGTTTAATTTTATATACGTAACTCAAAAAAGTCTACACACTTCGTTATAAGTCTGAAATTGATTTCTGAAACTAAATTGTAAACTAGATAACACTCTTTAACATAAAAAGTTATACAAATGTATTATAGTCACAAATAATATGTTCTAACGCATTACGTCTAGTAAAAATTGCATTTCTTTACGTTGGTTCAAGAAATATGAAGGAAGTTAATTTCACAATAGAAGAAGGATGAAAGACCATGCAGAACTATCCAAATCTAAAAAATTTCATCTATATGAATCAAATAAAAGACAAAGCCAATAAAAAGAAAGAGTTCATAAAAATTTTGAATTTTACAAATGTTAACTCAAAAAAGTTTACCACTTCGTTATAAGTCGGAAAATGAATTCTGAAACTAAATCGTAAACTAGATAAACTCATCTTTAACAGAAAAAGTTTGAAAATGTATTGTAATCACAAATAATATGTTATACAAAGCAAACACACAAAAGAAAGAGTTCATAAAAATGTTGAATTTTATATACATTAACTCAAAAGAGTCTACACACTTCGTTATATGTCTGAAATTGATTTCTGAACTAAATTGTAAACTAGATAAACTCATCTTTAACATAAAAGGTTTGAAAATGTATTGTAATCACAAATAATATTTACTAAGGCATTACGTCTAGTAAAAATTGCATTTCTATGTACGTTGATTCAAGAAAATATGAAGGAAGTTAATTTCACAATAGAAGAAGGATGAAAGACCAGCCAGAACTAACCCAAATTCTAAAAATTTAATCTATTTGAATCAAATTGAAATAAAAACCAACACAAAAAGAAAGAGTTCATAGAAATGTTGAATTTTTATACGTTAACTCAAAAAATTCTACACACTTCGTTATAAGTCGGAAGTTGATTTCTGAGACTAAATTGTAAACAGATAAACTCATCTTTAACAGAAAAAGTTTGAAAAATTATTGTAATCACAATTAATATGTTCTAAAGTAGTACGTCTAGTAAAAATTGCTTTCTATGTATGTTGATTCAAGAATATATGAAGGAAGTCCAATTTCACAATATAAAAAAGACGAAAGACCAAGCAAACTAATCCAAATCTTAACTAATTTGATCTAACTTGAATCAAATAGAAAGACAAAGCCAACACAAAAAGAAAGAGATCATAAAAATGTTGAATTTTATATATGTTAACCTAAAAAATCTACACACTTCGTTATAAGTCGGAAATTGATTTCTGAGACTAAATTGCAAACTAGATAAACTCATTTCTAACAGAAAAAGTTTGAAAAATGTATTGTAATTACAATTAATATGTCCTAAGGCAATACATCTAGCAAAAATTGCATTTCTATGTACGTTGATTCAAGAAAATATGAAGGAAGTCAAATTTCACACTAGAAGAAGGATGAAAGACCATGCAGAACTAATCCAAATCCTTACAAATTTCATCTATCTTGAATCAAATAGAAAGACAAAGCCAACACAAAAAGAAGAGATCATGAAAATGTTGAATTTTATATACGTTAACTCAAAAAAGTTTACAAACTTCGTTATATGTCTGAAATTGATTTCTGAAACTAAATTTTAAACTAGATAAACTCATCTTTTACAGAAAAAGTTTGAAAAATGTATTGTAGTCACAAATAATATGTTCTAATGCATAACGTCTAGTAAAAATTGCATTTCTATACACATTGATTCAAGAAAATATGAAGGAAGTCAAATTTCACAATAGAAGAAGGATGAAAGACCATGCATAACTAATCCGAATCCTAACAAATTTCATCTATCTTGAATCAAATAAAAGACAAAGCCAACCAAAAAAGAACGAGTTCATAAAAATTTTGAATTTTATAAACGTCAACTCAAAAAAGTCTACGCACTTCGTTATAAGTCGGAAATTGATTTCTGAGACTAAATTGTAAACTTCATGAACTCATCTTTAACAGAAAAGTTTGAAAAATATTTTTTAATTACAATTAATATGTTCTAAGGCAATAGCTCTAGTAAAAATTGCATTTCTTTGTACGTTGATTCAAGAGATATGAAGGAAGTCAAATTTCACACTAGAAGAAGGATGAAAGACCATGTAGAACTAATCCAAATCTTAACAAATTTAATCTATCTTGAATCAAATAAAAAGACAAAGCCAACCAAAAAAGAAAGAGTTCATAAAAATGTTGAATTTTATATACCTTAACTCAAAAAAGTCAACACAATTCGTTATAAGTCTAAAATTGATTTCTGAAACTAAATTGTAAACTAGATAAACTCATCTTTAACAGAAAAGTTAGACAAATGTTTATAGTCACAAATAATATGTTCTAAGGAATTACGTCTAGTAAAAATTGCATTTCTATGTACGTTGGTCAAGAAAATATGAAGGAAGTTAAATTTCACAATAGAAGAAAGATGAAAGACCATGCAGAACTAATCCAAATCCTAACAAATTTCATCGATATTGAATCAAATAAAAAGACAAAGCCAACAAAAAAAGAAAGAGTTCATAAAATTTTTGAATTTTACAAACGTTAACTCAAAAAAGCTACACACTTCGTTATAAGTCGGAAATTGAATTCTGAGACTAAATCGTAAACTAGATAAACTCATCTTTAACAGAAAAAGTTCGAAAAATGTATTATAATCACAAATAATTTGTTATAAAGCATTACGTGTAGTAAAAATTGCATTTCTATGTACGTTGATTCAAGAAAATATGAAGGAAAGCGAATTTCACAATATAAGAAAGACGAAAGACCAAGAAGAACTAATCCAAATCCTAACAAATTTCATCTATATTGAATCAAACAGAAAGACAAAGCCAACACAAAAAGAAAGAGTTCATAAAAATGTTTAATTTTATATACGTTAACTCAAAAAAGTCTACACACTTCGTTATAAGTCTGAAATTGATTTCTGAAACTAAATTGTAAACTAGATAAACTCATCTTTAACATAAAAAGTTAGAAAAATGTATTATGGTCACAAATAATATGTTCTAAGGCATTACGTCTAGTATAAATTGCATTTCTATGTACGTTGGTTCAAGAAAATATGAAGGAACTTAAATTTCACAATAGAAGAAGGATGAAATACCATGCAGAACTAATCCAAATCCTAAAAAATTTCATCTATATTGAATCAAATAAAAATACAAAGCCAATAAAAAAAGAAAGAGTTCATAAAAATTTTGAATTTTACAAACGTTAACTCAAAAAAGTCCACACACTTCGTTATAAGTCGGAAAATGAATTCTGAAACTAAATCGTAAACTAGATAAACTCATCTTTAACAGAAAAAGTTTGAAAAATGTATTGTAATCACAAATAATATGTTATAAAGCATTACGTCTAGTAAAAATTGCATTTTTATGTACGTTGATTCAAGAAAATATGAAGGAAGGCGAATTTCACAATATAAGAAAGACGAAAGACCAAGAAGAACTAATCCAAATCCTAACAAATTTCATCTATATTGAATCAAACAGAAAGACAAAGCCAACACAAAAAGAAAGAGTTCATAAAAATGTTTAATTTTATATACGTTAACTCAAAAAAGTCTACACACTTCGTTATAAGTCTGAAATTGATTTCTGAAACTAAATTGTAAACTAGATAAACTCATCTTTAACATAAAAAGTTATACAAATGTATTATAGTCACAAATAATATGTTCTAACGCATTACGTCTAGTAAAAATTGCATTTCTATTTACGTTGGTTCAAGAAAATATGAAGGAAGTTAAATTTCACAATAGAAGAAGGATGAAAGACCATGCAGAACTAATCCAAATCCTAAAAAATTTCATCTATATTGAATCAAATAAAAAGACAAAGCCAATAAAAAAGAAAGAGTTCATAAAAATTTTGAATTTTACAAATGTTAACTCAAAAAAGTTTACACACTTCGTTATAAGTCGGAAAATGAATTCTGAAACTAAATCGTAAACTAGATAAACTCATCTTTAACAGAAAAAGTTTGAAAAATGTATTGTAATCACAAATAATATGTTATAAAGACAAAGCAAACACAAAAAGAAAGAGTTCATAAAAATGTTGAATTTTATATACATTAACTCAAAAGAGTCTACACACTTCGTTATATGTCTGAAATTGATTTCTGAAACTAAATTGTAAACTAGATAAACTCATCTTTAACATAAAAGGTTTGAAAATGTATTGTAATCACAAATAATATTTACTAAGGCATTACGTCTAGTAAAAATTGCATTTCTATGTACGTTGATTCAAGAAAATATGAAGGAAGTTAAATTTCACAATAGAAGAAGGA
Source organism: Papaver somniferum (assembly GCF_003573695.1). Classification (NCBI taxonomy): domain Eukaryota; kingdom Viridiplantae; phylum Streptophyta; class Magnoliopsida; order Ranunculales; family Papaveraceae; genus Papaver; species Papaver somniferum. The sequence goes on along the minus strand of NW_020621381.1, from coordinate 8,063,516 downwards.
TGAAAGACCAGCCAGAACTAACCCAAATTCTAAAAAATTTAATCTATTTGAATCAAATTGAAATAAAAAACCAACACAAAAAGAAAGAGTTCATAGAAATGTTGAATTTTTTATACGTTAACTCAAAAAATTCTACACACTTCGTTATAAGTCGGAAGTTGATTTCTGAGACTAAATTGTAAACAAGATAAACTCATCTTTAACAGAAAAAGTTTGAAAAATATATTGTAATCACAATTAATATGTTCTAAAGTAGTACGTCTAGTAAAAATTGCTTTTCTATGTATGTTGATTCAAGAATATATGAAGGAAGTCCAATTTCACAATATAAAAAAGACGAAAGACCAAGCAGAACTAATCCAAATCTTAACTAATTTGATCTAACTTGAATCAAATAGAAAGACAAAGCCAACACAAAAAGAAAGAGATCATAAAAATGTTGAATTTTATATATGTTAACCTAAAAAATCTACACACTTCGTTATAAGTCGGAAATTGATTTCTGAGACTAAATTGCAAACTAGATAAACTCATTTCTAACAGAAAAAGTTTGAAAAATGTATTGTAATTACAATTAATATGTCCTAAGGCAATACATCTAGCAAAAATTGCATTTCTATGTACGTTGATTCAAGAAAATATGAAGGAAGTCAAATTTCACACTAGAAGAAGGATGAAAGACCATGCAGAACTAATCCAAATCCTTACAAATTTCATCTATCTTGAATCAAATAGAAAGACAAAGCCAACACAAAAAGAAAGAGATCATGAAAATGTTGAATTTTATATACGTTAACTCAAAAAAGTTTACAAACTTCGTTATATGTCTGAAATTGATTTCTGAAACTAAATTTTAAACTAGATAAACTCATCTTTTACAGAAAAAGTTTGAAAAATGTATTGTAGTCACAAATAATATGTTCTAATGCATAACGTCTAGTAAAAATTGCATTTCTATACACATTGATTCAAGAAAATATGAAGGAAGTCAAATTTCACAATAGAAGAAGGATGAAAGACCATGCATAACTAATCCGAATCCTAACAAATTTCATCTATCTTGAATCAAATAAAAAGACAAAGCCAACCAAAAAAGAACGAGTTCATAAAAATTTTGAATTTTATAAACGTCAACTCAAAAAAGTCTACGCACTTCGTTATAAGTCGGAAATTGATTTCTGAGACTAAATTGTAAACTTCATGAACTCATCTTTAACAGAAAAAGTTTGAAAAATATTTTTTAATTACAATTAATATGTTCTAAGGCAATAGCTCTAGTAAAAATTGCATTTCTTTGTACGTTGATTCAAGAGATATGAAGGAAGTCAAATTTCACACTAGAAGAAGGATGAAAGACCATGTAGAACTAATCCAAATCTTAACAAATTTAATCTATCTTGAATCAAATAAAAAGACAAAGCCAACCAAAAAAGAAAGAGTTCATAAAAATGTTGAATTTTATATACCTTAACTCAAAAAAGTCAACACAATTCGTTATAAGTCTAAAATTGATTTCTGAAACTAAATTGTAAACTAGATAAACTCATCTTTAACAGAAAAAGTTAGACAAATGTATTATAGTCACAAATAATATGTTCTAAGGAATTACGTCTAGTAAAAATTGCATTTCTATGTACGTTGGTTTTTCAAGAAATATGAAGGAAGTTAAATTAAACAATAGAAGAAGGATGAAAGACCATGCAGAACTAATCCAAATCCTAACAAATTTCATCTATATTGAATCAAATAAAAAGACAAAGCCAACACAAAAACAAAGAGATCATTAAAATGTTGAATTTTATATACGTTAACTCAAAAAAGTCTACACACTTCGTTATAAGTCGGAAATTGAATTCTGAGACTAAATCGTAAATTAGATAAACTCATCTTTAACAGAAAAAGTTCGAAAAATGTATTGTAATCACAAATAATATGTTATAAAGCATTACGTCTAGTAAAAATTGCATTTCTATGTACGTTGATTCAAGAAAATATGAAGGAAGGCACAATATAAGAAGGACGAAAGACCAAGAAGAACTAATCCAAATCCTAACAAATTTCATCTATATTGAATCAAACAGAAAGACAAAGCCAACACAAAAAGAAAGAGTTCATAAAAATGTTGAATTTTATATACTTTAACTCAAAAAAGTCTACACACTTCGTTATAAATCTGAAATTGATTTCTGAAACTAAATTGTAAACTAGATAAACTCATCTTTACCAGAAAAAGTTAGAAAAATGTATTATAGTCACAAATAATATGTTCTAAGGCATTACGTCTAGTAAAAATTGCATTTCTATGTACGTTGGTTCAAGAAAATATGAAGGAAGTTAAATTTCACAATAGAAGAAAGATGAAAGACCATGCAGAACTAATCCAAATCCTAACAAATTTCATCGATATTGAATCAAATAAAAAGACAAAGCCAACAAAAAAAGAAAGAGTTCATAAAATTTTTGAATTTTACAAACGTTAACTCAAAAAAGCTACACACTTCGTTATAAGTCGGAAATTGAATTCTGAGACTAAATCGTAAATAGATAAACTCATCTTTAACAGAAAAAGTTCGAAAAATGTATTGTAATCACAAATAATTTGTTATAAAGCATTACGTGTAGTAAAAATTGCATTTCTATGTACGTTGATTCAAGAAAATATGAAGGAAGGCGAATTTCACAATATAAGAAAGACGAAAGACCAAGAAGAACTAATCCAAATCCTAACAAATTTCATCTATATTGAATCAAACTGAAAGACAAAGCCAACACAAAAAGAAAGAGTTCATAAAAATGTTGAATTTTATATACGTTAACTCAAAAAAGTCTACACACTTCGTTATAAGTCTGAAATTGATTTCTGAAACTAAATTGTAAACTAGATAAACTCATCTGTAACATAAAAAGTTATACAAATGTATTATAGTCACAAATAATATGTTCTAACGCATTACGTCTAGTAAAAATTGCATTTCAATTTACGTTGGTTCAAGAAAATATGAAGGAAGTTAAATTTCACAATAGAAGAAGGATGAAAGACCATGCAGAACTAATCCAAATCCTAAAAAATTTCATCTATATTGAATCAAATAAAAAGACAAAGCCAATAAAAAAGAAAGAGTTCATAAAAATTTTGAATTTTACAAATGTTAACTCAAAAAAGTTTACACACTTCGTTATAAGTCGGAAAATGAATTCTGAAACTAAATCGTAAACTAGATAAACTCATCTTTAACAGAAAAAGTTTGAAAAATGTATTGTAATCACAAATAATATGTTATAAAGACAAAGCAAACACAAAAAGAAAGAGTTCATAAAAATGTTGAATTTTATATACGTTAACTCAAAAGAGTCTACACACTTCGTTATATGTCTGAAATTGATTTCTGAAACTAAATTGTAAACTAGATAAACTCATCTTTAACATAAAAGGTTTGAAAATGTATTGTAATCACAAATAATATTTACTAAGGCATTACGTCTAGTAAAAATTGCATTTCTATGTACGTTGATTCAAGAAAATATGAAGGAAGTCAAATTTCACAATAGAAGAAGGATGAAAGACCAGCCAGAACTAACCCAAATTCTAAAAAATTTCATCTATTTGAATCAAATTGAAATAAAAAACCAACACAAAAAGAAAGAGTTCATAGAAATGTTGAATTTTTTATACGTTAACTCAAAAAATTCTACACACTTCGTTATAAGTCGGAAGTTGATTTCTGAGACTAAATTGTAAACAAGATAAACTCATCTTTAACAGAAAAAGTTTGAAAAATATATTGTAATCACAATTAATATGTTCTAAAGTAGTACGTCTAGTAAAAATTGCATTTCTATGTATGTTGATTCAAGAATATATGAAGGAAGTCAAATTTCACAATATAAGAAAGACGAAAGACCAAGCAGAACTAATCCAAATCTTAACTAATTTCATCTAACTTGAATCAAATAGAAAGACAAAGCCAACACAAAAAGAAAGAGATCATAAAAATGATGAATTTTATATATGTTAACCTAAAAAAGTCTACACACTTCGTTATAAGTCGGAAATTGATTTCTGAGACTAAATTGCAAACTAGATAAACTCATTTTTAACAGAAAAAGTTTGAAAAATGTATTGTAATTACAATTAATATGTCCTAAGGCAATACATCTAGCAAAAATTGCATTTCTATGTACGTTGATTCAAGAAAATATGAAGGAAGTCAAATTTAACACTAGAAGAAGGATGAAAGACCATGCAGAACTAATCCAAATCCTTACAAATTTCATCTATCTTGAATCAAATAGAAAGACAAAGCCAACACAAAAAAAAAGAGATCATGAAAATGTTGAATTTTATATACGTTAACTCAAAAAAAGTCTACACACTTCGTTATATGTCTGAAATTGATTTCTGAAACTAATTTTTAAACTAGATAAACTCATCTTTAACAGAAAAAGTTTGAAAAATGTATTGTAATTACAAATAATATGTTCTAAGGAATTACGTCTAGTAAAAATTGCATTTCTATGTACGTTGATTCAAGAAAATATGAAGGAAGTCAAATTTCACAATAGAAGAAGGATTAAAGACCAACCAGAACTAATCCAAATTCTAACAAATTTCATCTATTTGAATCAAATTGAAATACAAAACCAACACAAAAAGAAAGAGTTCATAAAAATGTTGAATTTTTTATACGTTAACTCAAAAAATTCTACACACTTCGTTATAAGTCTGAAATTGATTTCTGAAACTAAATTGTAAACTAGATAAACTCATCTTTAACATAAAAGGTTTGAAAATGTATTGTAATCACAAATAATATTTACTAAGGCATTACGTCTAGTAAAAATTGCATTTCTATGTACGTTGATTCAAGAAAATATGAAGGAAGTCAAATTTCACAATAGAAGAAGGATGAAAGACCAGCCAGAACTAACCCAAATTCTAACAAAATTCTAACAAATTTCATCTATTTGAATCAAATTGAAATACAAAACCAACACAAAAAGAAAGAGTTCATAAAAATGTTGAATTTTTTATACGTGAACTCAAAAAATTCTACACACTTCGTTATAAGTCGGAAGTTGATTTCTGAGACTAAATTGTAAACTAGATAAACTCATCTTTAACAGAAAAAGTTTGAAAAATATATTGTAATCACAATTAATATGTTCTAAAGTAGTACGTCTAGTAAAAATTGCATTTCTAAGTATGTTGATTCAAGAATATATGAAGGAAGTCAAATTTCACAATATAAGAAAGACGAAAGACCAAGCAGAACTAATCCAAATCTTACCTAATTTCATCTAACTTGAATCAAATAGAAAGACAAAGCCAACACAAAAACAAAGAGATCATAAAAATGTTGAATTTTATATATGTTAACCTAAAAAAGTCTACACACTTCGTTATAAGTCGGAAATTGATTTCTGAGACTAAATTGTAAACTAGATAAACTCATTTTTCACAGAAAAAGTTTGAAAAATGTATTGTAATTACAATTAATATGTCCTAAGGCAATACATCTAGCAAAAATTGCATTTCTATGTACGTTGATTCAAGAAAATATGAAGGAAGTCAAATTTCACACTAGAAGAAGGATGAAAGACCATGCAGAACTAATCCAAATCCTTACAAATTTCATCTATCTTGAATCAAATAGAAAGACAAAGCCAACACAAAAAGAAAGAAATCATGAAAATGTTGAATTTTATATACGTTAACTCAAAAAAAGTCTACACACTTCGTTATATGTCTGAAATTGATTTCGGAAACTAAATTTTAAACTAGATAAACTCATCTTTAACAGAAAAAGTTTGAAAAATGTATTGTAATTACAAATAATATGTTCTAAGGAATTACGTCTAGTAAAAATTGCATTTCTATGTACGTTGATTCAAGAAAATATGAAGGAAGTCAAATTTCACAATAGAAGAAGGATTAAAGACCAACCAGAACTAATCCAAATTCTAACAAATTTCATCTATTTGAATCAAATTGAAATACAAAACCAACACAAAAAGAAAGAGTTCATAAAAATGTTGAATTTTTTATACGTTAACTCGAAAAATTCTACACACTTCGTTATAAGTCTGAAATTGATTTCTGAAACTAAATTGTAAACTAGATAAACTCATCTTTAACATAAAAGGTTTGAAAATGTATTGTAATCACAAATAATATTTACTAAGGCATTACGTCTAGTAAAAATTGCATTTCTATGTACGTTGATTCAAGAAAATATGAAGGAAGTCAAATTTCACAATAGAAGAAGGATGAAAGAGCAGCCAGAACTAACCCAAATTCTAACAAATTTCATCTATTTGAATCAAATTGAAATACAAAACCAACACAAAAAGAAAGAGTTCATAAAAATGTTGAATTTTTTATACGTTAACTCAAAAAATTCTACACACTTCGTTATAAGTCGTAAGTTGATTTCTGAGACTAAATTATAAACTAGATAAACTCATCTTTAACAGAAAAAGTTTGAAAAATATATTGTAATCACAATTAATATGTTCTAAAGTAGTACGTCTAGTAAAAATTGCATTTCTAAGTATGTTGATTCAAGAATATATGAAGGAAGTCAAATTTCACAATATAAGAAAGACGAAAGACCAAGCAGAACTAATCCAAATCTTACCTAATTTCATCTAACTTGAATCAAATAGAAAGACAAAGCCAACACAAAAAGAAAGAGATCATAAAAATGATGAATTTTATATATGTTAACCTAAAAAAGTCTACACACTTCGTTATAAGTCGGAAATTGATTTCTGAGACTAAATTGCAAACTAGATAAACTCATTTTTAACAGAAAAAGTTTGAAAAATGTATTGTAATTACAATTAATATGTCCTAAGGCAATACATCTAGCAAAAATTGCATTTCTATGTACGTTGATTCAAGAAAATATGAAGGAAGTCAAATTTAACACTAGAAGAAGGATGAAAGACCATGCAGAACTAATCCAAATCCTTACAAATTTCATCTATCTTGAATCAAATAGAAAGACAAAGCCAACACAAAAAAAAAGAGATCATGAAAATGTTGAATTTTATATACGTTAACTCAAAAAAAGTCTACACACTTCGTTATATGTCTGAAATTGATTTCTGAAACTAATTTTTAAACTAGATAAACTCATCTTTAACAGAAAAAGTTTGAAAAATGTATTGTAATTACAAATAATATGTTCTAAGGAATTACGTCTAGTAAAAATTGCATTTCTATGTACGTTGATTCAAGAAAATATGAAGGAAGTCAAATTTCACAATAGAAGAAGGATTAAAGACCAACCAGAACTAATCCAAATTCTAACAAATTTCATCTATTTGAATCAAATTGAAATACAAAACCAACACAAAAAGAAAGAGTTCATAAAAATGTTGAATTTTTTATACGTTAACTCAAAAAATTCTACACACTTCGTTATAAGTCTGAAATTGATTTCTGAAACTAAATTGTAAACTAGATAAACTCATCTTTAACATAAAAGGTTTGAAAATGTATTGTAATCACAAATAATATTTACTAAGGCATTACGTCTAGTAAAAATTGCATTTCTATGTACGTTGATTCAAGAAAATATGAAGGAAGTCAAATTTCACAATAGAAGAAGGATGAAAGACCAGCCAGAACTAACCCAAATTCTAACAAAATTCTAACAAATTTCATCTATTTGAATCAAATTGAAATACAAAACCAACACAAAAAGAAAGAGTTCATAAAAATGTTGAATTTTTTATACGTGAACTCAAAAAATTCTACACACTTCGTTATAAGTCGGAAGTTGATTTCTGAGACTAAATTGTAAACTAGATAAACTCATCTTTAACAGAAAAAGTTTGAAAAATATATTGTAATCACAATTAATATGTTCTAAAGTAGTACGTCTAGTAAAAATTGCATTTCTAAGTATGTTGATTCAAGAATATATGAAGGAAGTCAAATTTCACAATATAAGAAAGACGAAAGACCAAGCAGAACTAATCCAAATCTTACCTAATTTCATCTAACTTGAATCAAATAGAAAGACAAAGCCAACACAAAAACAAAGAGATCATAAAAATGTTGAATTTTATATATGTTAACCTAAAAAAGTCTACACACTTCGTTATAAGTCGGAAATTGATTTCTGAGACTAAATTGTAAACTAGATAAACTCATTTTTCACAGAAAAAGTTTGAAAAATGTATTGTAATTACAATTAATATGTCCTAAGGCAATACATCTAGCAAAAATTGCATTTCTATGTACGTTGATTCAAGAAAATATGAAGGAAGTCAAATTTCACACTAGAAGAAGGATGAAAGACCATGCAGAACTAATCCAAATCCTTACAAATTTCATCTATCTTGAATCAAATAGAAAGACAAAGCCAACACAAAAAGAAAGAGATCATGAAAATGTTGAATTTTATATACGTTAACTCAAAAAAAGTCTACACACTTCGTTATATGTCTGAAATTGATTTCGGAAACTAAATTTTAAACTAGATAAACTCATCTTTAACAGAAAAAGTTTGAAAAATGTATTGTAATTACAAATAATATGTTCTAAGGAATTACGTCTAGTAAAAATTGCATTTCTATGTACGTTGATTCAAGAAAATATGAAGGAAGTCAAATTTCACAATAGAAGAAGGATTAAAGACCAACCAGAACTAATCCAAATTCTAACAAATTTCATCTATTTGAATCAAATTGAAATACAAAACCAACACAAAAAGAAAGAGTTCATAAAAATGTTGAATTTTTTATACGTTAACTCGAAAAATTCTACACACTTCGTTATAAGTCTGAAATTGATTTCTGAAACTAAATTGTAAACTAGATAAACTCATCTTTAACATAAAAGGTTTGAAAATGTATTGTAATCACAAATAATATTTACTAAGGCATTACGTCTAGTAAAAATTGCATTTCTATGTACGTTGATTCAAGAAAATATGAAGGAAGTCAAATTTCACAATAGAAGAAGGATGAAAGAGCAGCCAGAACTAACCCAAATTCTAACAAATTTCATCTATTTGAATCAAATTGAAATACAAAACCAACACAAAAAGAAAGAGTTCATAAAAATGTTGAATTTTTTATACGTTAACTCAAAAAATTCTACACACTTCGTTATAAGTCGTAAGTTGATTTCTGAGACTAAATTATAAACTAGATAAACTCATCTTTAACAGAAAAAGTTTGAAAAATATATTGTAATCACAATTAATATGTTCTAAAGTAGTACGTCTAGTAAAAATTGCATTTCTAAGTATGTTGATTCAAGAATATATGAAGGAAGTCAAATTTCACAATATAAGAAAGACGAAAGACCAAGCAGAACTAATCCAAATCTTACCTAATTTCATCTAACTTGAATCAAATAGAAAGACAAAGCCAACACAAAAACAAAGAGATCATAAAAATGTTGAATTTTATATATTTTAACCTAAAAAAGTCTACACACTTCGTTATAAGTCGGAAATTGATTTCTAAGACTAAATTGTAAACTAGATAAACTCATTTTTCACAGAAAAAGTTTGAAAGTAGATATCTAAAAAAATATGAGAGGAAAGAGAAACTCTGGCGAAAACACTAGGGTTTAGTTTTTTCACGTAAGTTTCATAGTTCATCACGAATTCAATATGGTAGAAAATAATCCTAGTTCATCACAGATTCAGCAACACCAATCCTTTGCGGACAAGGTTAGGGGAAAACAAACCCTAAAACCAACAGGAATTGATATTACTAGTTTACCTAATCCTACTCTGATTGATGGAGAACCATCCCTTGTTATACCCGTGGATTACTATGAAGAGGGTTGTAAACCCTTTCAACACAGTTTCATTGCACGGCTAAACTTCACAGGGCTGAAGTTTTTTGAGGTAAAAACTCTTTTAATATCTCAATGGCAGATTAATCCTAATTCTGTTAGGTTTATGACTATGGGAAAAGGTTTCTTTGTTATTATGCTACAAGATGAGGAAACTAAGGAGAGAATCAGACGTACAAAGTGGTTTGTTCAACAACATGAACTCAAGTTAATGGATTGGTACCCAGGTTTTGATCCTGATCGTCAAAAAACTTCCCATGCAAACGTATGGGTTCACTTTCCTGGTCTACATGCAGAACTTTGGACTGAGAAGAACTTGTTATCTATGGGAAAAGTTTTAGGGACTCCTATTGTGGTTGATCAAAGAACCCTAAATCTGGAGTATGGAAACTTTGCTTCAGTTTTGGTAGATGTGGATTTTGCAAAACACATTCCAAGTAGAATTAAGATTACAGTTGGGGGGAGGACGTTTTGGCAATACTTGGATATCCCAAAATCACCAAAATTCTGTATGAAGTGCTGCATAATTGGTCACAATGATGTTGAATGTAGAAGACAACCAAAGAATGATGAGAAAACTTCTAAGGCTGATGCGACAGGTGAGTGGCAGAATGTGCGTAATAGGAGAAACCGTAAGGGTGATGGAGCTGACGCAACTGTGGCGGTTGCTGGTGTAAACAACGTTGCTGTAGGTGTTGGCGCTGCTGTAGGTGGTGTAAACGATGGTGCTATTGTGGTTCATGATGTTGTTAACGGTGCTGGTGGTAATGTGGATAGTGCTCTTGCTGTAGGGCACGGTGGAGCTGTGGTGAATGGGGTGGTTGAAGCTGGTTTAGTGGAGAGTGCTGGTGGTTTGGAGCGAACTATTCAGCTAGAGAAGGATTTCGCGAATACTGAAGCCAATCTTCATGCAGCGTCTGAAGCTTTTGAGAAAGCTAAGAAGGCGTTAGCATTGCAAAAGATTTCGGTTATTGGGTTGTCAATGGTTGAAATTGCAACCTCATCTAAGTCTACTAAGAGTGGTGAATTGGCAAGAACTAATCACTCTAGTGACGGGAATGATGCGAGTTCTTCTTTTACGCCTGTTGAGGCTGGTACTAAGTCTTTGCAAGACATGGTGGTGGATAATATTGAGGATATCTCAAGCTACAGAGCTGTTGCTGAAACTTCTATTGTGGTTTCTCCTAATAAGTTCAATGTTTTGAATGATGAATTGGGTGTGGATAATGATGAAGTTGAACACTTTTCTGGAGGGGGTTCGGATGAGGCAGAAAACACTTCTGGAGGTAGTTCGGATGAAGAGTTGACGCCTGAAAAAGCTTCATCAGGTGTTAAGGGTGTTAAATGGGCGGAAATTCCAGTGGATATGCCAAAGAAAAGTAGACAACCAAGCCGGGTTTTGATTACACGTTCTAGTTCTTCTCAACAACGTTTTAATGATTCCAAATCAGATTCGGATTCTGAAGTGAATACTTTGGGAAACCGAGTTAGGAAGGGTGTCTCTCCTGTTTTACAAAGTAGGATTCCTAGCAAGATTCCACAAGCTAATCATAATAAAAAAAAGAGTGTTTCCTGATGAGAGTTCTATATTGGAATATTAATGGGGTGGCGAAGGTGGAAGCGGGTAGTAAGTTGCGTAAATTGGTGCATGAATACAAACTGGTAGTACTTTGTATTGCTGAGCCTAAGATTCGTTGCACTGAGAAGGTAATGAGAAGGTTAAATTTGGCTGGCTATAATAAAAAGGTAATTCATAATTCTACTTCTAGTTCTTTGGGAAATTTGTGGATTCTTTGGGATGATTGTATTGAGGAGCCGGTGGTGATTAATATGTCTAAACAAGCCATTACGGTTAAAACTGAGGGGGTTCTTATCTCTTTTGTTCATGCTAGTTATATTCAAGTTTTTCGTAGGAGGCTTTGGTGTCAACTTGAAGCGGTTGATGTAACTACTCCTTGGTTGGTTATGGGTGATTTCAATTGTGTTCTTCGTCAAGATGAAAAGAAAGGGGGTAGGGCAACTCGTCTCTCTTGTATTAATGAGTTTTCTGATTGGATGGAGGATAATAACTTGTTTGAAGCTGATTCTTTGGGGTCTAAGTTTACTTGGACCAATGGTCAGATTGGTGTTGGTAGAATTATTAGTAAGTTGGATCGTGCTATTATTAATGAACCTTGGCTGTCTAAGTTTTCGAATTGGCGGTGTAAAGCTCTTCCGGGTTTCTGACCATTCGACTCTTATTGGTTTTCCTTTTTGTGATCCTAGGCCTAGACGTGCTCCTTTTCGTATACAGAATGTGGTTTTCTCATCCGGATTTTTTGAAGATGGTGGAGTTATCTTGGATGGCGCCGGTTTGGTAATCATGGTTTTATTTTCCTTTCAAATTGAAGCGGTTGAAGGAGGCAATTAAGTTATGGAATCAAATGGTTTTTGGTAATGTCAATGCGAGGCTAAAGCAAGCAACGCTTAAGTTTGAGGTAGCTAGTAGAAATTCAGATGAAGATCCCTTTGATGTTTCAAAACTTAATAATATGAAGGATGCTCTTGTTGAGGTTCAAGATATTCAAAGGCAGCAGCATATAATGTTAAAGCAAAAATCTAGAAATCAGTGGTTGTTGGAGGGTTCTAGTAACACTTCTTTCTTTCACAACTCTATTAAAATTCGTAGAAGTGCTAATACAATCTCGGAGCTTGTTGCTGAAGATGGGAGTACTATTACTGATCCGGTTCATCTTAGTGATCATGTGGTTTCTTACTATCAGGCTAAATTCAATGGTGAGGATGGTCAGGTAAGTGACTCTCTTTTTGATTATGATCATGTTTCTATTTCTGTGGAAGAGTCGCATATGTTGGATGCTATTCCTACTTGTGATGAGATTAAACAGGCGGTTTTTGATTTGGGAGCTGATAGTGCGCCAGGTCCAGATGGTTTCTCGGGGTGTTTTTATAGACATTGTTGGGAGATTATTCAAAGGATCTGATTTTAGCGGTTACTTATTGCTGGTCCTCTAAAACCATTCCTAATGGGGTTAATTCTAGTCTTATTCTTTTGCTTGCAAAGGTTAGGGGAGCTGCTAGGTTGAAGAACTTTAGGCCGATTGGTTTAAGTAATTTCTTTTTTAAGATTTTTACTAAAATCTTGGCTACTAGGCTTGGTAGGTGTTGGGAAAATTGGTGTCTGAAGAGTAGCTTTCATGAAGGGTAGGAATATCCATGAGAATATTAGTTTAGCTTCTGAGATGGTGAATGAATTGCACATCAAAAGGAAGGATGGTAATTTGGGTTTGAAGCTTGATATCTCTCAGGCTTTTGATACGGTGAGCTGGTCTTTTGTTCTTGAGGTTTTTAGAAGGTATGGTTTTTCTGAAGATTGGTGCTCTTGGATTTGGAAAATTCTGGATTCGGCGCGTATTTCTATTCTTCTTAATGGTAGTCCGGAGGGTTATTTCAAGATTAATAGGGGTTACGGCAGGGGGATCCTCTATCTCCTCTGATTTTTGTTTTGATTGAGGATGTGCTTAGCCGCAACATCTCTAAACTCTTTCAGAATAAGGATATGGCTTATATGGTAAAACGTAAGGGTATTGCTCCTACTCATTTATTTTTTGCTGATGATATTATGATTTTTTGCAAGGGAAATATGAAGAGTGTGAAGAATCTGGTGAAACTTTTGGAGAATTACCAACAAGCTTCTGGTCAGAGGGTTTGTAGGGAGAAGAGCAAGATCTACTTTGGTGGTGGGACTTTGAGTAGGCGCCAGACCATTGCTTCTTTCTTAGGTATGGCAATTTCTAACTTTCCTGATAGATATTTGGGAGTTAAGGTGATGCCGGGGATGGTTAAGTATAGTCACATCAGCAACGTTGTTGATAAGTTGAGGGATCAACTTTCGGTTCTGAAAGGTAAGATGTTATCTTTTCAGGATAGGGTTGTGCTTGTTAAGAATGTTCTTTCGAGTTATTCTATTCATAACATGGCTGTGTACAAATGGCCGGTAAAATTCACACTTCAGTGTGAGCGTGTGATTCGTAATTTTCTGTGGTCGGGTGATTCTAATCTTTCTAGAGCTTTTGTAGTTGGTTTTGATAAGATTTGTAGTCCTTTAAAGGAAGGTGGTCTTGGGATCACTAGCCTAAGGACTATGAATAAAGCTTTGCTGATGAAATTGTGGTGGGCTATAAAATCTTCTCGTAAGAGGTGGGCGAGGTTTTTGGAAGCCAAATTCACTTGTAGGGATGGTCGTATTAAGATGACAGGGGTGAAATCTTCTATTCTTCCAGGTCTTCGTTGGGTTCATAAGGAGATGGTGAACAACACGAAATGTTTTATTGGTGACGGTAGGGATACTTCTTTATTCTTTGATATATGGTATGGAAATACAACCTTAGCTAGTGTTTTAAATCGCATGGATTTAGACAGATCAGCTCGTGTGAGTGATATTATTGTGCAAGGTGATTGGCAGATTCATGGAGTTCATTCACAACTCCTTTTAGGTGCTGGTGTGTTGCAACAGGATTTACCAAAAATTCATATGGGAGTGGATAGGCGTTTTTGGATGCCTGATTTACAAGGTAAATTTTCTGTCAAGTCAGCTAGGGAACTGATTAGGAAGAAATATCCTATTTTGAAGGAGGCGGGGTTGTTATGGAAGAGGGTGGTGCATCCTTCTTTGGCTACTCAAAACTGGAAGTTTATTCGTGGTGCGTGTGCTACTCTTGATAAGGTACGTAGTAGATTTAAAATTCAACTTGCATCTAAATGTAGTGTGTGTCAGATTGAGGAGGAGTCTCTCCATCATATTCTTTGGAGCTGTGATTTTGCGCGTCAAGCTTGGAAGTGGATTGAAGGTATTTTCAAAATTAAACCTAATTATGATATCATTACTTCTTACCAAAAGGCAAAAACTCATAGTGGTATTGTTAAGGATTTGTGGTTGGTAGTGAATTTGGTTGTGCGATCAGAATTATGGTTCACTAGGAATAAAAAAGTGTATGAAAAGAAGAAACCTTGTTGGTCTTTATTTCAAAAACGTGTTTTTAGTCTGATGCAAGATTATTCAGTTCGTATGAAGAGTTATATGCATAATTCTATGGATGACTTGAGAATTCTAGATTTCTTTAGGGTTCGGCATAGAAAGGTGAAGTTTATTGATCCCAAGGAGTGTTTTTGGTTTCCTCCTAATGATAATGAATTGCTTTTGTGCACGGATGGCGCATCAAGAGGTAATCCTGGGGTGGCGGGAGTTGGTGCTGTTGCAAGGAATGCAAATTGTGAAGTGGTAGGTGCAATGTGTATTGGTTTGGGAGTTACTTCTAATTATTTGGCTGAATTGTATGGTATTATTGTGGGTATGGAGTGGGCAGTTCAGTGGGGTTATACGTGCATTGTTATTAGATCAGATTCTACAAGTGTGTTGAGGGCTTTAGAAGAAGATAACGTTCCTTGGTTTGCTAGGAAAAGATGGATGGAAGTTAAAGGTTTATATGGTTCAATTCGTTTTGAGCATTCTTTTAGAGAGGCAAATTTTGCAGCTGATACAATGGCAAAGCGTGGTTGTTTATTACAGGACGGGGTTGGTTTTCACTTTGAAGGTCGACCAGTTTTTTTAAGTTCTATTGAGTTTCCAAATGTAATTTATTATCGTTTTAAATAGGTTTTAGGAGTTTTTTAGGGGTTTCTCTGATCCCTTTTCTCCTTCACCTATCTTGTAAATATCTTTTTATATCAATATATTTGACTTAGCAAAAAAAAAACAGAAAATGTTTGAAAAATGTATTGTAATTACAATTAATATGTCCTAAGGCAATACATCTAGCAAAAATTGCATTTCTATGTACGTTGATCCAAGAAAATATGAAGGAAGTCAAATTTCACACTAGAAGAAGGATGAAAGACCATGCAGAACTAATCCAAATCCTTACAAATTTCATCTATCTTGAATCTAATAGAAAGACAAAGCCAACACAAAAAGAAAGAGATCATTAAAATGTTGAATTTTATATACGTTAACTCAAAAAAGTCTACACACTTCGTTATATGTCTGAAATTGATTTCTGAAACTAAATTTTAAACTAGATAAACCCATCTTTAACAGAAAAAGTTTGAAAAATGTATTGTAATTACAAATAATATGTTCTAAGGAATTACGTCTAGTAAAAATTGCATTTCTATGTACGTTGATTCAAGAAAATATGAAGGAAGTCAAATTTCACAATAGAAGAAGGATTAAAGACCAGCCAGAACTAATCCAAATTCTAACAAATTTCATCTATTTGAATCAAATAGAAAGACAAAGCCAACAAAAAAAGAAAGAGTTCATAAAAATGTTGAGTTTTATATACCTTAGCTCAAAAAAGTCTACACACTTCGTTATAAGTCTGAAATTGATTTCTGAAACTAAATTGTAAACTAGATAAACTCATCTTTAACAGAAAAAGTTTGAAAAATGTATTGTAGTCACAAATAATATGTTCTAATGCATAACGTCTAGTAAAAATTGTATTTCTATACAAGTTGATTCAAGAAAATATGAAGGAAGTCAAACTTCACAATAGAAGAAGGATGAAAGACTATGCATAACTAATCCGAATCCTTACAAATTTCATCTATCTTGAATCAAATAAAAAGACAAAGCCAACCAAAAAAGAAAGAGTTCATAAAAATTTTGAATTTTATAAACGTCAACTCAAAAGAGTCTACGCACTTCGTTATAAGTCGGAAATTGATTTTGAGACTAAATTGTAAACTTCATAAACTCATCTTTAACAGAAAAAGTTTGAAAAATGTTTTTTAATTACAATTAATATGTTCTAAGGCAATAGCTCTAGTAAAAATTGCATTTCTTTGTACGTTGATTCAAGAGATATGAAGGAAGTCAAATTTCACAATAGAAGAAGGATGAAAGACCATGCAGAACTAATCCAAATCCTAACAAATTTTAATCTATATTGAATCAAATAAAAAGACAAAGCCAACAAGAAAAGAAAGAGTTCATAAAATTTTTGAATTTTACAAACGTTAACTCAAAAGAGTCTACACACTTCGTTATAAGTCGGAAATTGAATTCTGAGACTAAATCGTAAACTAGATAAACTCATCTTTAACATAAAAAGTTTGAAAAATGTATTGTAATAACAAATAATATGTTATAAAGCATTACGTCTAGTAAAAATTGCATTTCCATGTACATTGATTCAAGAAAATATGAAGGAAGGCGAATTTCACAATATAAGAAGGACGAAAGACCAAGAAGAACTAATCCAAATCCTAACAAATTTCATTTATATTGAATCAAACAGAAAGACAAAGCCAAAACAAAAAGAAAGAGTTCATAAAAATGTTGAATTTTATATACGTTAACTCAAAAAAGTCTACACACTTCGTTATAAGTCTGAAATTGATTTCTGAAACTAAATTGTAAACTAGATAAACTCATCTTTAACATATAAGGTTTGAAAATGTATTGTAATCACAAATAATATTTACTAAGGCATTACGTCTAGTAAAAATTGCATTTCTATGTACGTTGATTCAAGATAATATGAAGGAAGTCAAATTTCACAATAGAAGAAGGATGAAAGACCAGCCAGAACTAACCCAAATTCTAAAAGTTCATCTATTTGAATCAAATTGAAATACAAAACCAACACAAAAAGAAAGAGTACATAAAAATATTGAATTTTTTATACGTTAACTCGAAAAATTCTACACACTTCGTTATAAGTCGGAAGTTGAAAACTAGATAAACTCATCTTTAACAGAAAAAGTTTGAAAAATATATTTTAATCACAATTAATATGTTCTAAAGTAGTACGTCTAGTAAAAATTGTATTTCTATGTATGTTGATTCAAGAATATATGAAGGAAGTCAAATTTCACAATATAAGAAAGACGAAAGACCAAGCAGAACTAATCCAAAACTTAACAAATTTCATCTATCTTGAATGAAATAGAAAGACAAAGCCAACACAAAAAGAAAGAGATCATAAAAATTTTGACTTTTATATACGTTAACCTAAAAAAGTCTACACACTTCGTTATAAGTCGGAAATTGAATTCTGAGATTAAATTGTAAACTAGATAAACTCATTTTTAACAGAAAAAGTTTGAGAAATGTATCGTAATTACAATTAATATGTCATAAGGCAATACATCTAGCAAAAATTGCATTTCTATGTACGTTGATTCAAGAAAATATGAAGGAAGTCAAATTTCACACTAGAAGAAGGATGAAAGACCATGCAGAACTAATCCCAATCCTTACAAATTTCATCTATCTTGAATCAAATAGAAATATAAAGCCAACACAAAAAGAAAGAGATCATAAAAATGTTGAATTTTATATTCGTTAACTCAAAAAAGTCTACACACTTCTTTATATGTCTGAAATTGATTTCTGAAACTAAATTTTAAACTAGATAAACTCATCTTTAACAGAAAAAGTTTGAAAAATGTATTGTAATCACAAATAATATGTTCTAAGGAATTACGTCTAGTAAAAATTGCATTTCTATGTACGTTGATTTAAGAAAATATGAAGGAAGTCAAATTTCACAACAGAAGAAGGATGAAAGACCATCCAGAACTAATCCAAATTCTAACAAATTTCATCTATTTGAATCAAATAGAAAGACAAAGCCAACACAAAAAGAAAGAGTTCATAAAAATTTTGAATTTTATAAACGTCAACTCAAAAAAGTCTACACACTATAAGTCGGAAATTGATTTTTGAGACTAAATTGTAAACTTAATAAACTCATCTTTAACAGAAAAAGTTTGAAAAATATTTTGTAATTACAATTAATATGTTCTAGTAAAAATTGCATTTCTATGTACGTTGATTCAAGAGATATGAAGGAAGTCAAATTTCTCACTCGAAGAAGGATGAAAGACCATGTAGAACTAATCCAAATCTTAACAAATTTAATCTATCTTGAATCAAATAAAAACACAAAGCCAACTAAAAAAGAAAGAGTTCATAAAAATGTTGAATTTTATATACCTTATCTCAAAAAAGTCACACACTTCGTTATAAGTCCGAAATTGATTTCTGCAACTAAATTGTAAACAAGATAAACTCATCTTTAACAGAAAAAGTTTGAAAAATGTTTTGTAGTCACAAATATTATGTTCTAAGGCATTATGTCTAGTAAAAATTGCAGTTCTATATACGTTGATTCAAGAAAATATGAAGGAAGTCAAATTTCACAATAGAAGAAGGATGAAAGACCATGCTTACTAATCCAAATCCTAACAAATTTCATCTATCTTGAATCTAATAGAAAGACAAAGCCAACACAAAAAGAAAGAGTTCATAAAAATGTTGAATTTTATATACGTTGACTCAAAAAAGTCCATACACTTCGTTATAAGTCTGAAATTGATTTCTGACACTAAATTGTAAACTAGATAAACTCATCTTTAACAGAAAAAGTTTGAAAAATATATTGTAGTCACAAATAATATGTTCTAAGGCATTATGTCTACTAAAAATTGCATTTCTATATACGTTGGTTCAAGAAAATATGAAGGAAGTCAAATTTCACAATAGAAGAAGGATGAAAGACCATGCATAACTAATCCAAATCCTAACAAATTTCTTCTATCTTGAATTAAATAGAAAGACACAGCCAACACAAATGAAAGAGTTCATAAAATTTTGAATTTTATACACGTTAACTCAAAAAAGTCTACAAGTCGGAAATTGATTGACTAAATCGTAAACTAGATAAACTCATCTTTAATAGAAAAAGTTTGAAAAGTGTATTGTAATCACAAATAATATGTTCTAAAGCATTACGTCTAGTAAAAATTGCATTTCTATGTACGTTGATTCAAGAAAATATGAAGGAAGGCAAATTTCACAATAGAAGAAGGATGAAAGACCAAGAAGAACTAACCCAAATCCAAACAAACTTTCTTGAATCAAATACAAAGACAAAGCCAACACAAAAAGAAAGAGTTCATAAAAATGTTGAATTTTATATACCTTAACTCAAAAAAGTCTACATACTTCGTTATAAGTCTGAAATTGATTTCTGAAACTAAATTGTAAACTAGATAAACTCATCTTTAACAGAAAAAGTTTGAAAAATGTATTGTAATTACAATTAATATGTTCTAAGGCAATAACTCTAGTAAAAATTGTATTTCTATGTACGTTGATCCAAGAAAATATGAAGGAAGTCAAATTTCACAATAGAAGAAGGATGAAAGACCAAGCAGAACTAATCCAAATCCTAACAAATTTCATCTATCTTGAATCAAATAGAAAGACAAAGCCAACACAAATGAAAGAGTTCATAAAATTTTGAATTTTATATTTTTTTTTTGCTAGGTCAAAATGGTTTATTAAAGCAAAAAAACGTAATTACAAGAATTACAAAATGGGAGGTTCTAGACCTCCCCACCCCCATAAACCAAAGGGGAGAAAAAAACTGTAAAAACTCATAAAATAAGCTCCTAAACATTAAAAATTAGCATAAAGAAGAGAACTAGGAAATTAAAAACGTTTTCGTCGTCCAACTCTAAAATTCTTCTTCTTGGGAATGAGATCATCAATTATTTGAGTTAAATCATAGGGATCCTTGTATTCATCTTCATAATCATCATAGCCATAATCCTCTTCATTTTCTTCTAAAGCATAATTACCACCTGGAACAAGCTTAATAGGAGATTGAGCTTTCTTCTTAGTTGACATTCTATCCATTTGCTCCTTTTTTTTCCTTGAAATAATCTTGTCTAAAGGATGGATCTCTAATGAATTTAGCACGCACTTCATCAATCTGAAAGTACTTGCTTCCTCTAATTCCTCCCTAGACAAAATATTACCCATATCAAAAACATTTTCCTCCAACCCTGCTTGAATATCCTTGTTATGCTCACGGCTTGGACTGTCCTCATTATACTTTGAATTCATAGCCATGATCTTGGTAGCTTGCTTGGCCACTTTTCTAGCTTGCTTCCTGGCTAGAATATCTGCATCAACTTCACCCCAATCTTTCGAACCCATACTATTGGCCGAGTCACTAGAATCATCTTGTTCCTCCTCCACCAAAACCTCACTAGAAACGTTAGCAAGGCCTAACTCAAATTCTAGGGCACCATACTTGTTATTTACCACTAATTCTGTTTGAAAAATCTCATCCACATAAGTAGTTTCAAAATATTTAAATTTAAAAGGAGTACCTTTGTTTGGAGAGCTCTTACTCTTTACTGTTTTCCAATCCTCTTTAGATGATCCTTGTTTAGAAATAGAAGCAGTCACGGCCTGAAGATCAGTTTGCTTGGACTTACTCTTGGTTATAGATTCAGGCTTTGAAGAAGTATCCAAATCAGCCACGGCCTGAATATGAGTTGCTGTTGTTTGCTTGGATACGGGCAAATCTGTACGATCAGCAAACTCCAAATCCTTGTTGTACACGGACTGCCTATCCACGTGAGTTTGCTTAGACACGGACATATTTTTAGACTTGTTCACAAGTCGGAAATTGATTTCTGAAACTAAATCGAAACTAGATAAACTCATCTTTAACAGAAAAAGTTTGAAAAGTGTATTGTAATCACAAATAATATGTTCTAAAGCATTACGTCGAGTAAAAATTGCATTTTTATGTACGTTGATTCAAGAAAATATGAAGGAAGGCAAATTTCACAATAAAAGAAGGATGAAAGACCAAGAAGAACTAACCCAAATCCAAACAAACTATCTTGAATCAAATACAAAGACAAAGCCAACACAAAAAGAAAGAGTTCATAAAAATGTTGAACTATATACCTTAACTCAAAAAAGTCTACACACTTCGGTATAAGTCTGAAATTGATTTCTGAAACTAAATTGTAAACTAGATAAACTCATCTTTAACAGAAAAAGTTTGAAAAATGTATTGTAGTCACAAATAATATGTTCTAAGGCATTACGTCTATTAAAAATTGCATTTCTATATACGTTGATTCAAGAAAATATGAAGGAAGTCAAATTTCACAATAGAAGAAGGATGAAAGACCATGCATAACTAATCCAAACCCTAACAAATTTCATCTATCTTGAATCAAATAGAAAGACACAGCCAACACAAATGAAAGAGTTCATAAAATTTTGAATTTTATATACGTTAACTCAAAAAAGTCTACAAGCCGGAAATTGATTTCAGAGACTAAATCGTAAACTAGATAACTTCATCTTTAACAGAAAAAGTTTAAAAAGTGTATTGTAATCACAAATAATATGTTCTAAAGCATTACGTCTAGTAAAAATTGCATTTCTATGTACGTTGATTCTAGAAAATATGAAGGAAGGCAAATTTCACAATAGAAGAAGGATGAAAGACCAAGAAAAACTAATCCAAATCCAAACAAATTTCATCTATCTTGAATCAAATAGAAAGACAAAGCCAACACAAAAAGAAAGAGTTCATAAAAATGTTAAATTTTATATACCTTAACTCAAAAAAGTCTACACACTTCGTTATAAGCTTGAAATTGATTTCTGAAACTAAATTGTAAACTAGATAAACTCATCTTTAACAGAAAAAGTTTGAAAAATGTATTGTAGTCACAAATAATATGTTATAAGGCATTACGTCTAGTAAAAATTGCATTTTTATATACGTTGATTGAAGAAAATATGAAGGAAGTCAAATTTCACAATAGAAGAAGGATGAAATACCATGCATAACTAATCCAAATCCTAACAAATTTCATATATCTTGAATCAAATAGAAAGACAAAGCCAACACAAATGAAAGAGTTCATAAAATTTTGAATTTTATATACGTTAACTCAAAAAGGTCTACAAGTCGGAAATTGATTTCTGAGACTAGATCGTAAACTAGATAAACTCATCTTTAATAGAAAAAGTTTGAAAAATGTATTGTAATCACAAAAAATATGTTTTAAGGCATTACGTCTAGTAAAAATTGCCTTTCTGTGTACGGTGATTCAAGAAAATATGAAGGAAGGCAAATTTCACAATAGAAGAAGGATGAACGACCAAGAAGAACTAATCCAAATCCTAACAAATTTCATCTATCTTGAATCAAATAGAAAGACAGAGCCAACACCAAAAGAAAAAGTTCATAAAAATGTTGAATTTTATATACATTAACTCAAAAAAGGCTACACCCTTCGTTATAAGTCTGAAGTTGATTTTTAAAACTAAACCGTAAACTAGATAAACTCATCTTTAACAGAAAAAGTGTGAAAAATGTATTGTAATCACAAATAATATGTTCTAAGGCATTACATCTAGTAAAAATTGCATTTCTATGTACGTTGATTCAAGAAAATATGAAGGAAGGCAAATTTCACAATAGAAGAAGGATGAAAGACCAAGAAGTTACATGGATCAAAAATGATGGTAAACCAACAGCAGTTACGGTTGATTGACTGGTATCCGGGTTTCAATCCAGAGAAACAGCGAACGTCCCATGCTGCTACATGGGTAAGATTTCTGGGTCTTCACATGGAGCTGTTGACTGAGAGATCTATGTTGACGATAGGGAAAGCTCTCGGAACACCTATTGTGGTAGATCAAAGAACTCTTGATCTTGAGTATGGCCATTTTGCTGTTGTGCTTGTCGATATAGATTTCGCCAAACATATTCCAGAACGTATTCATCTATCAGCTGGAAGAAGTTCTGGCAGTACATTGATATACAACACTATCCAAAATTTTGTTCCATATGTAACATTATTGGGCATGAGGATGATGAGTGCAAAAGGAAGCTTGCGAAGTCGCATCCTTCCATGGAATCTGAGAAACAACTGGTACGTACAGAGAAACCTGCAAAACAAGTCTGGAAAGAAGTGAAACATAGAAATTCAGGTAAACAAAATATTGAATCAAATTATAATGATGCTGAAACAACTATTGTTGTGCTGAATGATGAGGAGAATGTTCTGGAGACAATCAAACAACTGGAAGATACCTTAGCAAAAGCTGAAGATGATTTATGCAAGGCATCTGAGGATTGGAAAACTAAGTAGGATGCGTTAGAGTATGCTTCTTCTAAGAAATCCACTGAACCGGCTAAGCAAACAACTTCTGCTGAGCAACCAACTAACTCTGGAGTAGTTTTATCTCCTAACAAATTTAGTGTGCTCGAGAATGAGGAAGGTTTAAATGAGAATGTTGATGATGTTGAAAGTGATTCAAGTTCAGATGAAAATTTTTCAGTTGCACAAGCATCCTTGGGGGTTAAAGGTAAGAAGTGGGATGAGCTGCCTTTGGACAGGGAGACAGAGATAGCAAAAGGGCGATCAGAAGGAAGTTCTCGTAAGCCTGGAAGTTCTAATGCTGCGATAATGCTTTACTGCAACAGCATAACAATAGGGCGAATACAAGACAGGACACTTCACGTGAGGATCACAATGAAAATATTGGGCTTTTACATAAGCCCAATAACAATCAAAGCACGGACAGTGGTGCTGGGCCTGTGGAAAGTACTACTATTCGCTTAACCACGGAGGAGCATGAAGTTTTTTGTTCAATAACAAAATTTGATATTCAACAAAAGTTTTTGAAGGATTTATCTTTCCGAAAGGAATATTTCAAGGAAATACAAGCTCAATCCAAAATAATGAAAACTCCAAATGCGAAAAATAAGAACAAAGAAAGAGGTGGAGGAACTTGATGATAATCCTAGTTTCCTTCTTTTTGTTAGTTATTTGTGTTTAGGAGCTTATTTTGTTAGCTATTTTGGTTGTTATCTCCCCTTTGGTTTATGGGGGAGGGGAGGCCTTAAGCCCCCTTTTTGTAATTCTTGTAATTACGTTTTTTTGCTTAATAAACCATTTTGACCTAGAAAAAAAAACCAAATCATAACAAATTTCATCTATCTTGAATCAAATAGAAAGACAAAGGCAACACAAAAAAAAGAGTTCATAAAAATGTTCAATTTTATTTACGTTAACTCAAAAAATTCTATACACTTAGTTATAAATCGGAAATTGATTTCTGATACTAAATTGTAAACTAGATAAACTCATCTTTAACAGAAAAAGTTTGAAACATGTATTGTAATTACAATTAATATGTTCTAAGGCAATAGCTCTAGTAAAAATTGTATTTCTAAGTACGTTGATCCAAGAAAAAATGAAGGAAGTCAAATTTCACAATAGAAGAAGGATGAAAGACCAAGCAGAACTAATCCAAATCCTAACAAATTCATCTATCTGAATCAAATAGAAAGAGAAAGCCAACACAAAAAAAGAGTTCATAAAAATGTTGAATTTTATATACGTTAACTCAAAAAAGTCTACACACATCGTTATAAGTCGGAAATTAATTTCTGAGACTACATTGTAAACTAGATAAACTCATCTTTAACAGAAAAAGTTTGAAAAATGTATTGTAATCACAAATAATATGTTCTAAGGCATTACATCTAATAAAAATTGCATTTCTATGTACGTGATTCAAGAAAATATGAAGGAAGTCAAATTTCACAATAGCAGAAGGATGAAAGACCAGCCAACTAATCCAAATTCTAATAAATTTCATCTATTTGAATCAAATTGAAAGACAAAGCTAATACAAAAAGAAAGAGTTCATAAAAATGTTGAATTTTATATACGTTAACTCAAAAAAGTCTACACACTTCGTTATAAGTCGCAAATTGATTGCTGAGACTAAATTGTAAACTAGATAAAGTCATCTTTAATAAAAAAAGTTTGAAAAATGTATTGTTATTACAATTAATATGTTCTAAGGCAATAGCTCTAGTAAAATTGCATTTCTATGTACGTTGATTCAAGAAAATATGAAAGAAGTCAATTCAAGAAGGATGAAAGACCATGCAGAACTAATCCAAATCCTAACAAATTTCATCTATCTTGAATCAAATAGAAAAAACCAACACAAAAAGAAAGAGTTCATAAAAATGTTGAATTTTATACGTTAACTCAAAAAAGTCTACACACTTCGTTATAAATCGGAAATTGATTTCTGAGACTAAATTGTAAACTAGATAAACTCATCTTTAATAGAAAAAGTTTGAAAAATATTGTAATCACAAATAATATGTTCTAAGGTATACATCTAGTAAAAATTGCATTTCTATGTACGTTGATTCAAGAAAATATGAAGGAAGGCAAATTTCACAATAGAAGAAGGATGAAAGACCAAGAAGAACTAATCCAAATCCTAACAAATTTCATGTATCTTGAATGAAATAGAAAACAAAACCAACACAAAAAGAAAGAGTTCATAAAAATGTTGAATTTTATATACGTTAACTCAAAAAAGTCTACACACATCGTTATAAGTCGGAAATTAATTTCTGAGACTAAATTGTAAACTAGATAAACTCATCTTTAACAGAAAAAGTTTGAAAAATTTTTGTAATCACAAATAATATGTTCTAAGGCATTACGTCTAGTAAAAATTGCATTTCTATGTACATTGATTCAAGAAAATATGAAGGAAGTCAAATTTCACAATAGCAGAAGGATGAAAGACCAGCCAACTAATCCAAATTCTAATAAATTTCATCTATTTGAATCAAATTGAAAGACAAAGCCAATACAAAAAGAAAGAGTTCATAAAAATGTTGAATTTTATATACGTTAACTCAAAAAAGTCTACACACTTCGTTATAAGTCAGAAATTTATTTCTGAGACTAAATTAAACTAGATAAACTCATCTTTAACAGAAAAAGTTTGAAAAATGTATTGTAATTACAATTAATATGTTCTAAGGAATAGCTCTAGTAAAAATTGTATTTCTATGTACGTTGATCCAAGAAAATATGAAGGAAGTCAAATTTCACAATAGAAGAAGGATGAAAGACAGCAGAACTAATCCAAATCCTAACAAATTTCATTATCTTGAATCAAATAGAAAGACAAAGCCAACAAAAAAAATTTCATAAAAATGTTGAATTTTATATACGTTAACTCAAAAAAGTCTACACACTTCGTTATAAGTCGGAAATTGATTGCTGAGACTAAATTGTAAACTAGATAAACTCATCTTTAACAAAAAAAGTTTGAAAAATGTATTGTAATTACAATTAATATGTTCTAACAATCCTCTTGTAAAAATTGCATTTCTATGTACGTTGATTAAAGAAAATATGAAGGAAGTCAAATTTCACAATAGAAGAAGGATAAAAGACCATGCAAACTAATCCAAATCCTAACAAATTTAATGTATCTTTAATGAAATAGAAAGACAAAACCAACACAAAAGAAAGAGTTCATAAAATGTTGAATTTTATACGTTAACTCAAAAAAGTCTACACACTTCGTTATAAGTCGGAAATTGATTGGTGAGTCTAAATTGTAAACTAGATAAACTCATCTTTAACATAAAAAGTTTGAAAAATGTACTTTAATTACAATTAATATGTTCTAAGGCAATAGCTCTAGTAAAAATTGTATTTCTATGTACGTTGATCCAAGAAAATATGAAGGAAGTCTATCACAATAGAAGAAGGATGAAAGACCAAGCAGAACTAATCCAAATCCTAACAAATTTCATCTATCTCGAATCAAATAGAAAGAGAAAGCCAACACAAAAAGAAAAAGTTCATAAAAATTTTGAATTTTATATACGTTAACTCAAAAAAGTCTACACACATCGTTATAAGTCGGATATTGATTTGTGTGACTAAATTGTAAACTACATAAACTCATCTTTAACAGAAAAAGTTTGAAAAATGTATTGTAATCACAAATAATATGTTCTAAGGCATTACGTCTAGTAAAAATTGCATTTCTATGTACATTGATTCAAGAAAATATGAAGGAAGTCAAATTTCACAATAGCAGAAGGATGAAAGACCAGCCAACTAATCCAAATTCTAATAAATTTCATCTATTTGAATCAAATTGAAAGATAAAGCCAATACAAAAAGTAAGAGTTCATAAAAATGTTGAATTTTATATACGTTAACTCAAAAAAGTCTACACACTTCGTTATAAGTCGGAAATTGATTTCTGTGACTAAATTGTAAACTAGATAAACTCATCTTTAACAGAAAAAGATTGAGAAATTTATTGTAATCACAAATAATATGTTCTAAGGCATTGCGTCTAGTAAAAATTGCATTTCTCTGTACATTGATTCAAAAAAATATGAAGGAAGTCAAATTTCACAATAGCAGAAGGATGAAAGACCGTGCAGAACTAATCCAAATCCTAACAGATTTCATGTATCTTGAATGAAATAAAAAGACAAAACAAACAAAAAAAGAAAATCTTGAATGAAATAGAAAGACAAAACCAACACAAAGAGAAAGAGTTCATAAAAATGTTGAATTTTATATACGTTACCTCAAAAAAGTCTACACACTTCGTTATAAGTCTGAAACTGATTTCTGAAACTAATTTGTAAACTAGATAAACTCATCTTTAGCAGAAAAAGTTTGAAAAATGTATTGTAATCACAAATAATATGTTCTAAGGCATTACGTCTAGTAAAAATTGCATTTCTATGTACATTGATTAAAGAAAATATGAAGGAAGTCAAATTTCACAATAGAAGAAGGATGAAAGGCCAGACAGAACTAATCCAAATTCTAACAAATTTCATCTATTTGAATCAAATTGAAAGACAAAGCCAACACAAAAAGAAAGAGTTCATAAAAATGTTGAACTTTATTTACGTTAACTCAAAAAAAGTCTACGCACTTCGTTATAAGTCGGAAATTGATTTCCGAGACTCAGTTGTAAACTAGATAAACTCATCTTTAACAGAGAAAGTTTAAAAAATGTATTATAAGCACAGTTAACATGTTCTAAGGCAGTACGTCTAGTAAAAATTACATTTCTATGTATGTTGATTCAAGAAAATATGAAGGAAGTCAAATTTCACAATAGAATAAGGACGAAAGACCAAGCAGAACTAACCCAAATCATAACAAATTTCATCAATCTTGAATCAAATAGAAAGACAAAGGCAACACAAAAAGAAAGAGTTCATAAAATGTTCAATTTTATTTACGTTAACTCAAAAAATTCTACACACTTCGTTATAAATCGGAAATTGATTTCTGAGACTAAAAATTGTAAACTAGATAAACTCTTCTTTCACAGAAAAAGTTTGAAAACTGTATTGTGATTACAATTAATATGTTCTAAGGCATTACATCTAGTAAAAATTGCATTTCTATGTACGTTGATTCAAGAAAATATGAAGTAAGGCGAATTTCACAATAGAAGAAGGATAAAAGACCAAGAAGAACTAATCCAAATCCTAACAAATTTCATCTATCTTGAATCAAATAAAAAGACAAAGCCAACACAAAAAGAAAGATTGCATAAAAATGTTGAATTTTATTTAAGTTAAGTCAAAAAAGTCTACGCACTTTGTTATAAGTCGGATATTGATTTGTGAGACTAAATTGTAAACTACATAAACTCATCTTTAACAGAAAAAGTTTGAAAAATTTATTGTAATCACAAATATCATGTTCTAAGGAATTACGTCTAGTAAAAATTGCATTTCTATTTACATTGATTCAAGGAAATATGATGGAAGTCAAATTTCACAATACCAGAAGGATGAAAGACCAGCCAACTAATCCAAATTCTAATAAATTTCATCTATTTGAATCAAATTGAAAGACAAAGCCAATACAAAAAGAAAGAGTTCATAAAAATGTTGAATTTTATATACGTTAACTCAAAAAAGTCTACACACTTCGTTATAAGTCGGAAATTGATTGCTGAGACTAAATTGTAAACTATATAAACTCATCTTTAATAAAAAAGTTTGAAAAATGTATTGTAATTCAATTAATATGTTCTAAGGCAATAGCTCTAGTAAAAATTGCATTTCTATGTACGTTGATTCAAGAAAATATGAAAGCAGTCAATTTCACAATAAAAGAAGGATGAAAGACCATGCAGAACTAATCCAAATATTAACAAATTTCATGTATCTTGAATCAAATAGAAAGAAAAAACCAACACAAAAAGAAAGAGTTCGTAAAAATGTTGAATTTTATATACGTTAACTCAAAAAAGTCTACACACTTCGTTATAAGTCGGAAATTGATTGCTGAGACTAAATTGTAAACTAGATAAACTCATATTTAATAAAAAAAGTTTGAAAAATGTATTGTAATTACAATTAATATGTTCTAAGGCAATAGCTCTAGTAGAAATTGCATTTCTATGTATGTTGATTCAAGAAAATATGAAAGAAGTCAATTTCACAATAAAAGAAGGATGAAAGACCATGCAGAACTAATCCAAATCCTCACAGATTCATGTATCTTGAATGAAATAGAAAGACAAAACCAACACATAGAGAAAGAGTTCATAAAAATGTTGAATTTTATATACGTTAACTCAAAAAAGTCTACACACTTCGTTATAAGTCGGAAATTGATTTCTGTGACTAAATTGTAAACTAGATAAACTCATCTTTAACAGAAAAAGTTTGAAAAATTTATTGTAATCACAAATAATATGTTCTAAGGCATTACGTCTAGTAAAAATTGCATTTCTATGTACATTGAATCAAGAAAATATGAAGGAAGTCAAATTTCACAATAGCAGAAGGATGAAAGACCGTGCAGAACTAATCCAAATCCTAACAGATTTCATGTACCTTGAATGAAATAGAAAGACAAAACCAACAAAAAAAAAATCTTGAATGAAATAGAATGACAAAACCAACACAAAGAGAAAGAGTTCATAAAAATGTTGAATTTTATATACGTTAACTCAAAAAATTCTACACACTTCGTTATAAGTCTGAAACTGATTTCTGAAACTAAATTGTAAACTAGATAAACTCATCTTTAACAGAAAAAGTTTGAAAAATGTATTGTAATCACAAATAATATGTTCTAAGGCATTACGTCTAGTAAAAATTGCATTTCTATGTACATTGATTCAAGAAAATATGAAGGAAGTCAAATTTCACAATAGCAGAAGGATTAAAGACCGTGCAGAACTAATGCAAATCCTTACAGATTTCATGTATCTTGAATGAAATAGAAAGACAAAACTAACAAAAAAAGAAAATCTTGAATGAAATGGAAAGACAAAACCAACACAAAGAGAAAGAGTTCATAAAAATGTTGAATTTTATATACGTTAACTCAAAAAAGTCTACACACTTCATTATAAGTCTGAAACTGATTTCGGAAACTAAATTGTAAACTAGATAAACTCATCTTTAACAGAAAAAGTTTGAAAAATGTATTGTAATCAAAAATAATATGTTCTAAGGCATTACGTCTAGTAAAAATTGCATTTCTATGTACATTGATTAAAGAAAATATGAAGGAAGTCAAATTTCACAATAGAAGAAGGATGAAAGGCCAGAGAGAACTAATCTAAATTCTAACAAATTTCATCTATTTGAATCAAATTGAAAGACAAAGCCAACACAAAAAGAAAGAGTTCATAAAAATGTTGAATTTTATATACGTTAACTCAAAAAAGTCTACACACTTCGTTATAAGTCTGAAACTGATTTCTGAAACTAAATTGTAAACTAGATAAACTCATCTTTAACAGAAAAAGTTTGAAAAATGTATTGTAATCACAAATAATATGTTCTAAGGCATTACGTCTAGTAAAAATTGCATTTCTATGTACATTGAATCAAGAAAATATGAAGGAAGTCAAATTTCACAATAGCAGAAGGATGAAAGACCGTACAGAACTAATCCAAATCCTAACAGATTTCATGTACCTTGAATGAAATAGAAACACAAACCAACAAAAAAAAAAATCTTGAATGAAATAGAAAGACAAAACCAACACAAAGAGAAAGAAGAGTTCATAAAAATGTTGAATTTTATATACGTTAACTCAAAAAAGTCTACACACTTCGTTATAAGTCTGAAACTGATTTCTGAAACTAAATTGTGTAAACTAGATAAACTCATCTTTAACAGAAAAAGTTTGAAAAATGTATTGTAATCACAAATAATAGTTCTAAGGCATTACGTCTAGTAAAAATTGTATTTCTATGTACATTGATTCAAGAAAAATATGAAGGAAGTCAAAATTTCACAATAGCAGAAGGATGAAAGACCGTGCAGAACTAATGCAAATCCTTACAGATTTCAGTATCTTGAATGAATAATAGAAACCAAAACTAACAAAAAAAGAAAATCTTGAATGAAATGGAAAGACAAAACCAACACAAAAGGAAGAAAGAGTTCATAAAATGTTGAATTTTATATACGTTAACTCAAAAAAGTCTACACACTTCATTATAAGTCAGAAACTGATTTCTGAAACTAATTGTAAACTAGATAAACTCATCTTTAACAGAAAATGTTTTGAAAAATGTATTGTAATCAAAAATAATATGTTCTAAGGCATTACGTTCTAGTAAAAATCTGCATTTCTATGTACATTGATTAAAGAAAATATGAAGGAAGTCAAATTTCACACTAGAAGAAGGATGAAAGGCCAAAGACTAATATAAATTCTAACCAAATTTCATCTATTTGAATCAAATTGAAAGACAAAGCCAACACAAAAAGAAAGAGTTCATAAAAATGTTGAACTTTATTTACGTTAACTCAAAAAATTCCAACACTCGTTATAAGTCGGAAATTGATTTCCGAGACTCAGTTGTAAACTAGATATAAACTTCATCTTTAACAGAGAAAGTTTAAAAATGTATTTTAAGCACAGTTAACATGTTCTAAGGCAGTACGTCTAGTAAAAATGACATTTCTATGTATGTTGATTCAAGAAACTATGAAGGAAGTCAAATTTCACAATAAAAGAAGGACGAAAGACCAGCAGAACTAACCCAAATCATAACAAATTTACTATCTTGAATCAAATAGAAAGACAAAGGCAAACACAAAAAGAAAGAGTTCATAAAAATCTTCAATTTTATTTACGTTAACTCAAAAAGTTCTACACACTTCGTTATTAAATCGGAAATTGATTTCTGAGACTCGATAAAAATTGTTAAACTAGATAAACTCATCTTAACAGAAAAAGTTTGAAAAATGTATTTTAATTACAATTAATATGTTCTAAGGTATTACATCTAGTAAAAATTGCATTTCTATGTACGTTGGTTCGAGAAAATATGAAAGTAAGGAGAATTTCACAATTAGAAGAAGGATGAAAGACCAAGAAGAACTACTCAAATCCTAACAAATTTTCATCTATCTTGAATCAAAGAGAAAGACAAAGCCAACACAAAAAAAAAGAGTTCATAAAATGTTTTAATATTATATACGTTAACTCAAAAAAGCACACTTCGTTATAAGTCTGAAACTGATTTCTGAAACTAATTTGTAAACTAGGAACTAAACTCATCTTTACAGAAAAAGTTTGAAAAAATTTATTGTAATCACAATAATATGTTCTAAGGCATTACGTCTAGTAAAAATTGCCATTTTCTATGTAAATTGCTTAAGAAAATATGAAGGAAGTCAAATTTAACAATAGAAGAAGGATTGAAAGGCCAGACGAACTAATCAAATTCTAACAAATTTCATCTATTTGAATCAAATTGAAAGACAAAGCCAACACAAAAAGAAGAAAAAGAGTTCAAAAAAATGTTGAACTTTATTTACGTTTAACTCAAAAAAAAGTCTACGCACTTCGTTATAAGTCGGAAATTGATCCGAGACTAGTTGTAAACTAGATAAACTCACTTTAACAGAGAAAGTTTAAAAATGTATTATTAAGCACAGTTAACATGTTCTAAGGCAGTACGTCTAGTAAAAATTACATTTCTATGTATGTTGATTCAGAACATATGAAGGAAGTCAAATTTCACAATAGAAGAACGGACGAAAAGACCAAGCAGAACTAACCCCAAATCATAACACTTTCATCTATCTTGAATCAAATAGAAGACAAAGGC
Source organism: Papaver somniferum (assembly GCF_003573695.1). Classification (NCBI taxonomy): domain Eukaryota; kingdom Viridiplantae; phylum Streptophyta; class Magnoliopsida; order Ranunculales; family Papaveraceae; genus Papaver; species Papaver somniferum. Next base: position 8,029,886 of record NW_020621381.1, on the reverse strand, counting down.
AACACAAAAAAGAAAAGAGTTCATTAAAATGTCAATTTTTTTACGTTAACTCAAAAAAATTCTTACACACTTCGTTATAAATCGGAAATTGATTTCTGAGGACTAAAAATTGTAAACTAGATAAACTCTTCTTTAACAGAAAAAGTTTGAAAACTGTATGTGATTACAATTAATATGTTCTAAGGCATTACATCTAGTAAAAATTGCATTTCTATGTACGTTGATTCAAGAAAATATGAAGTAACGCGAATTTCACAATAGAAGAAGGATAAAAGACCAAGAAGAACTAATCCAAATCCTAACAAATTTCATCTATCTTGAATCAAATAAAAAGACAAAGCCAACACAAAAAGAAAGATTTCATAAAAATGTTGAATTTTATTTAAGTTAAGTCAAAAAAGTCTACGCACTTTGTTATAAGACGGATATTGATTTGTGAGACTAAATTGTAAACTACATAAACTCATCTTTAACAGAAAAAGTTTGAAAAATTTATTGTAATCACAAATAATATGTTCTAAGGAATTACGTCTAGTAAAAATTGCATTTCTATGTACATTGATTCAAGAAAATATGATGGAAGTCAAATTTCACAATACCAGAAGGATGAAAGACCAGCCAACTAATCCAAATTCTAATAAATTTCATCTATTTGAATCAAATTGAAAGACAAAGCCAATACAAAAAGAAAGAGTTCATAAAAATGTTGAATTTTATATACGTTAACTCAAAAAAGTCTACACACTTCGTTATAAGTCGGAAATTGATTGCTGAGACTAAATTGTAAACTAGATAAACTCATATTTAATAAAAAAAGTTTGAAAAATATATTGTAATTACAATTAATATGTTCTAAGGCAATAGCTCTAGTAGAAATTGCATTTCTATGTATGTTGATTCAAGAAAATATGAAAGATTCAATTTCACAATAAAAGAAGGATGAAAGACCATGCAGAACTAATCCAAATCCTCACAGATTCATGTATCTTGAATGAAATAGAAAGACAAAACCAACACATAGAGAAAGAGTTCATAAAAATGTTGAATTTTATATACGTTAACTCAAAAAAGTCTACACACTTCGTTATAAGTCGGAAATTGATTTCTGTGACTAAATTGTAAACTAGATAAACTCATCTTTAACAGAAAAAGTTTGAAAATATTGTATTGTATCACAAATAATATGTTCTAAGGCATTACGTCTAGTAAAAATTGCATTTCTATGTACATTGAATCAAGAAAATATGAAGGAAGTCAAATTTCACAATAGCAGAAGGATGAAAGACCGTGCAGAACTAATCCAAATCCTAACAGATTTCATGTACCTTGAATGAAATAGAAAGACAAAACCAACAAAAAAAAAATCTTGAATGAAATAGAAAGACAAAACCAACACAAAGAGAAAGAGTTCATAAAAATGTTGAATTTTATATACGTTAACTCAAAAAAGTCTACACACTTCGTTATAAGTCTGAAACTGATTTCTGAAACTAAATTGTAAACTAGATAAACTCATCTTTAACAGAAAAAGTTTGAAAAATGTATTGTAATCACAAATAATATGTTCAAAGGCATTACGTCTAGTAAAAATTGTATTTCTATGTACATTGATTCAAGAAAATATGAAGGAAGTCAAATTTCACAATAGCAGAAGGATGAAAGACCGTGCAGAACTAATGCAAATCCTTACAGATTTCATGTATCTTGAATGAAATAGAAAGACAAAACTAACAAAAAAAGAAAATCTTGAATGAAATGGAAAGACAAAACCAACACAAAGAGAAAGAGTTCATAAAAATGTTGAATTTTATATACGTTAACTCAAAAGAGTCTACACACTTCATTATAAGTCTGAAACTGATTTCTGAAACTAAATTGTAAACTAGATAAACTCATCTTTAACAGAAAATGTTTGAAAAATGTATTGTAATCAAAAATAATATGTTCTAAGGCATTACGTCTAGTAAAAATTGCATTTCTATGTACATTGATTAAAGAAAATATGAAGGAAGTCAAATTTCACAATAGAAGAAGGATGAAAGGCCAGAGAGAACTAATCTAAATTCTAACAAATTTCATCTATTTGAATCAAATTGAAAGACAAAGCCAACACAAAAAGAAAGAGTTCATAAAAATGTTGAACTTTATTTACGTTAACTCAAAAAAATTCCACACACTTCGTTATAAGTCGGAAATTGATTTCCGAGACTCAGTTGTAAACTAGATAAACTCATCTTTAACAGAGAAAGTTTAAAAAATGTATTTTAAGCACAGTTAACATGTTCTAAGGCAGTACGTCTAGTAAAAATGACATTTCTATGTATGTTGATTCAAGAACATATGAAGGAAGTCAAATTTCACAATAAAAGAAGGACGAAAGACCAAGCAGAACTAACCCAAATCATAACAAATTTCATCTATCTTGAATCAAATAGAAAGACAAAGGCAACACAAAAAGAAAGAGTTCATAAAAATCTTCAATTTTATTTACGTTAACTCAAAAAGTTCTACACACTTCGTTATAAATCGGAAATTGATTTCTGAGACTAAAAATTGTAAACTAGATAAACTCATCTTTAACAGAAAAAGTTTGAAAAATGTATTGTAATTACAATTAATATGTTCTAAGGTATTACATCTAGTAAAAATTGCATTTCTATGTACGTTGGTTCGAGAAAATATGAAGTAAGGAGAATTTCACAATAGAAGAAGGATGAAAGACCAAGAAGAACTACTCCAAATCCTAACAAATTTCATCTATCTTGAATCAAAGAGAAAGACAAAGCCAACACAAAAAAAAGAGTTCATAAAAATGTTTAATATTATATACGTTAACTCAAAAAAGTCTACACACTTCGTTATAAGTCGGAAATTGATTGTTGAGACTAAATTGTAAACTAGATAAACTCATCTTGAATAAAAAAAAGTTTGAAAAATGTATTGTAATTACAATTAATATGTTCTAAGGCAATAGCTCTAGTAAAATTGCATTTCTATGTACGTTGATTCAAGAAAATATGAAAGAAGTCAATTTCACAATAATAGAAGGATGAAAAACCATGCAGAACTAATCCAAATCCTCACAGATTTCATGTATCTTGAATGAAATAGAAAGACAAAACCAACAAAATAAGAAAATCTTGAATGAAATAGAAAGACAAAACCAACACATAGAGAAAGAGTTCATAAAAATGTTTAATTTTATATACGTTAACTCAAAAATGTCTACACACTTCGTTATAAGTCGGAAATTGATTTCTAAATTGTAAACTAGATAAACTCATCTTTAACAGAAAAAGTTTGAAAATTTTATTGTAATCAAAAATAATATGTACTAAGGCATTACGTCTAGTAAAATTGCATTTCTATGTACATTGATTCAAGAAAATATGAAGGAAGTCAAATTTCACAATAGCAGAAGGATGAAAGACCGTGCAGAACTAATCCAAATCCTAGTTCCCAAGAAGATCTAACTCAAGAAGATCTAACTCAATAGCAGATTACAAGGAGCCCTATGATTTAACTCAAATAATTGATGATCTAATTCCCAAGAAGAAGAATTTTAGAGTTGGACGACGAAAACGTTTTTATTTTCCTAGTTCTCTTCTTTATGCTAATTTTTAATGTTTAGGAGCTTATTTTATGAGTTTTTAGAGTTTTTTTCTCCCCTTTGGTTTATGAGGGTGGAGAGGTCTAGAACCTCCCATTTTGTAATTCTTTTAATTACGTTTTTTTGCTTTAATAAACCATTTTGACCTGCCAAAAAAAAAAAACAAATCCTAACAGATTTCATGTATCTTGAATGAAATAGAAAGACAAAACTAACAAAAAAAGAAAATCTTGAATGAAATAGAAAGACAAAACCAACACAAAGAGAAAGAGTTCATAAAAATGTTTAATTTTACATACGTTAACTCAAAAAAGTCTACACACTTCATTATAAGTCTGAAACTGATTTCTGAAACTAAATTGTAAACTAGATAAACTCATCTTTAACAGAAAAAGTTTGAAAAATGTGTTGTAATCAAAAATAACATGTTCTAAGGCATTACGTCTAGTAAAAATTGCATTTCTATTTACATTGATTAAAGAAAATATGAAGGAAGTCAAATTTAACAATAGAAGAAGGATGAAAGGCCAGACAGAACTAATCTAAATTCTAACAAATTTCATCTATTTGAATCAAATTGAAAGACAAAGCCAACACAAAAAGAAAGATTTCATACAAATGTTGAACTTTATTTACGTTAACTCAAAAAAAGTCTACGCACTTCGTCATAAGTCGGAAATTGATTTCCGAGACTCAGTTGTAAACTAGATAAACTCATCTTTAACAGAGAAAGTTTAAAAAATGTATTTTAAGCAGAGTTAACATGTTCTAAGGCAGTACGTCTAGTAAAAATTACATTTCTATGTATGTTGATTCAAGAACATATGAAGGAAGTCAAATTTCACAATAGAAGAAGGACGAAAGACCAAGTAGAACTAACCCAAATCATAACAAATTTCATCTATCTTGAATCAAATAGAAAGAAAGAGTTCATAAAAATGTTCAATTTTATTTACGTTAACTCAAAAAATTCTACACACTTCGTTATAAGTCGGAAATTGATTTCTGAGACTAAAAATTGTAAACTAGATAAACTCATCTTTAACAGAAAAAGTTTGAAAAATGTATTGTTATTACAATTAATATGTTCTAAGGCAATAGCTCTAGCAAAAATTACATTTCTATGTACGTTGATTCAAGAAAATATGAAAGAAGCCTATTTCACAATAAAAGAAGGATGAAAGACCATGCAGAACTAATCCAAATCCTAACAAATTTCGTGTATCTTGAATGAAATAGAAAGACAAAACCAACACAAAAACAAAGAGTTCATAAAAATGTTGAATTTTATATATTAACTCAAAAAAGTCTACACACTTCGTTATAAGTCGGAAATTGATTGCTGAGACTAAATTGTAAACTAGATAAACTCATCTTTAACAAAAAAAAAGTTTGAAAAATGTATTGTAATTACAATTAATATGTTCTAAGGCAATACCTCTAGTAAAAATTGCATTTCTATGTACGTTGATTCAAGAAATATGAAGGAAGTTAAATTTCACAATAGAAGAAGGATAAAAGACCATGCAGAACTAATCCAAATCCTAACAAATTTAATGTATCTTGAATGAAATAGAAAGACAAAACAACCACAAAAAGAAAGAGTTCATAAAAATGTTGAATTTTATATACTTTAACTCAAAAAAGTCTACACACTTCGTTATAAGTCGGAAATTGATTGCTGAGTCTAAATTGTAAACTAGATAAACTCATCTTTAACAGAAAAAGGTTGAAAAATGTACTGTAATTAAAATTAATATGTTCAAAGGCAATAGCTCTAGTAAAAATTGTATTTCTATGTACGTTGATCCAAGAGAATATGAAGGAAGTCTATCACAATAGAAGAAGGATGAAAGACCAAGCAGAACTAATCCAAATCCTAACAAATTTCATCTATCTCGAATCAAATAGAAAGAAAAAGCCAACACAAAAATAAAAAGTTCATAAAAATGTTGAATTTTATATACGTTAACTCAAAAAAGTCTACACACATCGTTATAAGTCGGATATTGATTTGTGAGACTAAATTGTAAACTACATAAACTCATCTTCAACAGAAAAAGTTTGAAAAATTTATTGTAATCACAAATAATATGTTCTAAGGCATTGTGTTTGGTAAAAATTGCATTTCTATGTACATTGATTCAAGAAAAAATGAAGGAAGTAAAATTTCACAATAGCAGAAGGATGAATGACCAGCCAACTAATCCAAATTCTAATAAATTTCATCTATTTGAATCAAATTGAAAGACAAAGCCAATACAAAAAGAAAGAGTTCATAAAAATGTTGAATTTTATATACGTTAACTCAAAAAAGTCTACACACTTCGTTATAAGTCGGAAATTGATTGCTGAGACTAAATTTTAAACTAGATAAACTCATCTTTAGTAAAAAAAAGTTTGAAAAATGTATTGTAATTACAATTAATATGTTCTAAGGCAATAGCTCTAGTAAAAATTGCATTTCTATGTACGCTGATTCAAGAAAATATGAAAGAAGTCAATTTCACAATAAAAGAAGGATGAAAGACCATGCAGAACTAATCCAAATCCTCACAAATTCATGTATCTTGAATGAAATAGAAAGACAAAACCAACACATATTGAAAGAGTTCATAAAAATGTTGAATTTTATATACGTTAACTCAAAAAAGTCTACAGACTTCGTTATAAGTCGGAAATTGATTGCTGAGCCTAAATTGTAAACTAGATAAACTCATCTTTAATAAAAAAAAATTGAAAAATGTATTGTAATTACAATTAATATGTTCTAAGGCAATAGCTCTAGTGAAAATTGTAATTCTATGTACGTTGATCCAAGAAAATATGAAGGAAGTCAATTTCACAATAAAAGAAGGATGAAAGACCATGTAGAACTAATCCAAATCCTGACAAATTTCATGTATCTTGAATGAAATAGAAAGGCAAAACCAACACAAAAACAAAGAGTTCATAAAAATGTTGAATTTTATATATTAACTCAAAAAAGTCTACACACTTCGTTATAAGTCGGAAATTGATTTCTGAGACTAAATTGAAAACTAGATAAACTCATCTTTAACAGAAATAGTTTGAAAAATGTATTGTAATCACAAATAATATGTTCTAAGGCATTATGTCTAGTAAAAATGCCTTTCTATGTACGTTGATTCAAGAAAATATGAAGGAAGGCAAATTTCACAATAGAATAAGGATGAAAGACCAAGAAGAACTAATCCAAATCCTAACAAATTTCATCTATCTTGAATCAAATAGAAAGACAAAGCCAACACAAAAAGAAAGATTTCATAAAAATTTTGAATTTTATATACGTTAACTCAAAAAAGTCTACACACTTCGTTATAAGTCGGAAATTGATTGCTGAGACTAAATTGCAACCTAGATAAACTCATCTTTAACAAAAAAAAGTTTGAAAAATGTATTGTAATTACAATTAATATGTTCTAAGGCAATACCTCTAGTAAAAATTGCATTTCTATGTACGTTGATTCAAGAAAATATGAAGGAAGTGAAATTTCACAATAGAAGAAGGATAAAAGACCATGCAGAACTAATCCAAATCCTAACAAATTTAATGTATCTTGAAAGAAATAGAAAGACAAAACCAACACAAAAAGAAAGAGTTCATAAAAATGTTGAATTTTATATACGTTAACTCAAAAAAGTCTACACACTTCGTTATAAGTCGGAAATTGATTGCTGAGACTAAATTGTAACCTAGATAAACTCATCTTTAACAAAAAAAAGTTTGAAAAATGTATTGTAATTACAATTAATATGTTCTAAGGCAATACCTCTTGTAAAAATTTCATTTCTATGTACGTTGATTCAAAAAAATATGAAGGAAGTGAAATTTCACAATAGAAGAAGGATAAAAGACCATGCAGAACTAATCCAAATCCTAACAAATTTAATGTATCTTGAAAGAAATAGAAAGACAAAACCAACACAAAAAGAAAGAGTTCATAAAAATGTTGAATTTTATCTACGTTAACTCAAAAAAGTCTACACACTTCGTTATAAGCCGGAAATTGATTGCTGAGTCTAAATTGTTAACTAGATAAACTCATCTTTAACAGAAAAAGGTTGAAAAATGTACTGTAATTAAAATTAATATGTTCAAAGGCAATAGCTCTAGTGAAAATTGTAATTCTATGTACGTTGATCCAAGAAAATATGAAGGAAGTCTATCACAATAGAAGAAGGATGAAAGACCAAGAAGAACTAATCCAAATCCTAAAAAATTTCATCTATCTTGAATCAAATAGAAAGACAAAGCCAACACAAAAAGAAAGATTTCATAAAAATGTTGAATTTTATTTACGTTAAGTCAAAAAAGTCTACACACTTTGTTATAAGTCGGATATTGATTTGTGAGACTAAATTGTAAACTACATAAACTCATCTTTAAAAGAAAAAGTTTGAAAAATTTATTGTAATCACAAATAATATGTTCTAAGGCATTATGTCTAGTAAAAATTGCATTTCTATGTACATTGATTCAAGAAAATATGAAGGAAGTATAATTTCACAATAGCAGAAGGATGAAAGACCAGCCAACTAATCCAAATTCTAATAAATTTCATATATTTGAATCAAATTGAAAGACAAAGCCAATACAAAAAGAAAGAGTTCATAAAAATGTTGAATTTTATATACGTTAACTCAAAAAAGTCTACACACTTCGTTATAAGTTGGAAATTGATTGCTGAGACTAAATTGTAAACTAGATAAACTCATCTTTAATAAAAAAAAGTTTGAAAAATGTATTGTAATTACAATTAATATGTTCTAAGGCAATAGCTCTTGTAAAAATTGCATTTCTATGTACGTTGATTCAAGAAAATATGAAAGAAGTCAATTTCACAATAAAAGAAGGATTAAAGACCATGCAGATCTAATCCAAATCCTAAAAAATTTAATGTATCTTGAATGAAATAGAAAGACAAAACAAACAAAAAAAGAAAATCTTGAATGAAATGGAAAGACAAAACCAACACAAAGAGAAAGAGTTCATAAAAATGTTGAATTTTATATACGTTAACTCAAAAAAGTCTACACACTTCGTTATAAGTCTGAAACTGATTTCTGAAACTAAATTATAAACTAGATAAACTCATCTTTAACAGAAAAAGTTTGAAAAATGTATTGTAATTACAATTAATATGTTCTAAGGCAAAAGCTCTAGTAAAAATTGCATTTCTATGTACATTGATTCAACAAAATATGAAGGAAGTCAAATTTCACAATAGAAGAAGGATAAAAGACCATGCAGAACTAATCCAAATCCTAACAAATTTAACCTATCTTGAATGAAATAGAAAGACAAAACCATCACAAAAAGAAAGAGTTCATAAAAATGTTGAATTTTATATACGTTAACTCAAAAAATTCTACGCACTTCGTTATAAGTCGGAAATTGATTTCTGAGACTAAATTGTAAAATAGATAAACTCATCTTTAACAAAAAAAAAGGTTGAAAAATGTATTGTAATTACAATTAATATGTTCTAAGGCAATACCTCTAGTAAAAATTGCATTTCTATGTACGTTGATTCAAGAAAATATGAAGGAAGTCAAATTTCACAATAGAAGAATGATAAAAGACCATGCAGAACTAATCCAAATCCTAATAAATTACATCTATTTGAATCAAACTGAAATACAAAACCAATACAAAAAGAAAGAGTTCATAAAAATGTTGAATTTTATATACGTTAACTCAAAAAAGTCTACACACTTCGTTATAAGTCGGAAATTGATTGCTGAGACTAAATTGTAAACTAGATAAACTCATCTTTAACAAAAAAAAGTTGAAAAATGTATTGTAATTACAATTAATATGTTCTAAGGCAATACCTCTAGTAAAAATTGCATTTCTATGTACGTTGATTCATTAAGGAAGTCAAATTTCACAATAGAAAAAGGATAAAAGACCATGCAGAACTAATCCAAATCCTAAAAAATTTAATGTATCTTGAATTTAATAGAAAGACAAAACCAACACAAAAAGAAAGAGTTCATAAAACTGTTGAATTTTATATACGTTAACTCAAAAAAGTCTACACACTTCGTTATAAGTCGGAAATTGATTGCTGAGTCTAAATTGTAAACTAGATAAACTCATCTTTAACAGAAAAAGTTTGAAAAATGTACGATAATTACAATTAATATGTTCTAAGGCAATAGCTCTAGTAAAAATTGTATTTCTTTGTACATTAATCCAAGAAAATATGAAGGAAGTCTATCACAATAGAAGAATGATAAAAGACCAAGCGGAACTAATCCGAATCCTAACAAATTTCATCAATCTCGAATCAAATAGAAAGAAAAAGTTCATAAAAATGTTGAACTTTATATACGTTAACTCTAAAAAGTCTACACACATCGTTATAAGTCGGATATTAATTTGTGAGACTAAATTGTAAACTACATAAACTCATCTTTAACATAAAAAGTTTGAAAAATTTATTGTAATCACAAATAATATGTTCTAAGACATTACGTCTAGTAAAAATTGCATTTCTATGTACATTGATTCAAGAAAATATGAAGGAAGTCAAATTTCACAATAGCAGAAGGATGAAAGACCAGCCAACTAATCCAAATTCTAATAAATTTCATCTATTTGAATCAAATTGAAAGACAAAGCCAATACAAAAAGAAAGAGTTTATAAAAATGTTGAGTTTTGTATACATTTACTCAATAAAATTTACACACTTCGTTATAAGTCGGAAATTGATTTCTGAGACTCAGTTGTAAACTAGATAAACTCATCTTTAACAGAGAAAGTTTAAAAAATGTATTGTAATCACAGTATAAGTCGGAAATTGATTGCTGAGTCTAAATTGTATACTAGATAAACTCATCTTTAACAGAAAAAGTTTTAAAATGTACTGTAATTAAAACTAATATGTTCTAAGGCAATAGCTCTAGTAAAAATTGTATTTCTATGTACGTTAATCCAAGAAAATATGAAGGAAGTCTATCACAATAGAAGAAGTACGAAAGACCAAGCGGAACTAATCCAAATCCTAACAAATTTCATCAATCTCGAATCAAATAGAAAGAAAAAGTTCATAAAAATGTTGAATCTTATATACGTTAACTCTAAAAAGTATACACACATCGTTATAAGTCGGATATTGATTTGTGAGACTAAATTGTAAACTATATAAACTCATCTTTAACAGAAAAAGTTTGAAAAATTTATTGTAATCACAAATAATATGTTCTAAGGCATTACGTCTAGTAAAAATTGCATTTCTATGTACATTGATTCAAGAAAATATGAAGGAAGTCAAATTTCACAATAGCAGAAGGATGAAAGACCAGCCAACTAATCCAAATTCTAATAAATTTCATCTATTTGAATCAAATTGAAAAACAAAGCCAATACAAAAAGAAAGAGTTCATAAAAATGTTGAGTTTTGTATACATTTACTCAATAAAGTTCTACACACTTCGTTATAAGTCGGAAATTGATTGCTGAGACTAAATTGTAAACTAGATAAACTCATCTTTAATAAAAAAAAAAGTTTGAAAAATGTATTGTAATTACAATTAATATGTTCTAAGGCAATAGCTCGAGTAAAAATTGCATTTCTATGTACGTTGATTCAAGAAAATATGAAAGAATTCAATTTCACAATAAAAGAAGGATGAAAGACCATGCAGAACTAATCCAAATCCTAACAAATTTCATGTATCTTGAATGAAATAGAAAGACAAAACTAACACAAAAAGAAAGAGTACATAAAAATGTTGAATTGTATATACGTTAACTCAAAAAAATCTATACACTTCGTTATAAGTCGGAAATTGATTGCTGAGTCTAAATTGTAAACTAGATAAACTCATCTTTAACAGAAAAAGTTTGAAAAATGTATTGTAATTACAATTAATATGTTCTAAGGCAATAGCTCTGGTAAAAATTGTATTTCGATGTACGTTGATCCAAGAAAATATGAAGGAAGTCAAATTTCACAATAGAAGAAGGATGAAAGACCAAGCAGAACTAATCCAAATCCTAACAAATTTCATCTATCTTGAATCAAATAGAAAGAGAAAGCCAACACAAAAAGAAAGAGTTCATAAAAAATTTTAATTTTATATACGTTAACTCAAAAAAGTCTACACACTTCGTTATAAGTCGGAAATTGATTGCTGAGTCTAAATTGTAAACTAGATAAACTCACCTTTAACAGAAAAAGTTTGAAAAATGTACTGTAATTACAATTAATATGTTCTAAGGCAATATCTCTAGTAAAAATTGTATTTCTATGTACGTGGATCCAAGAAAATATGAAGGAAGTCTATCACAATAGAAGAAGGATGAAAGACCATGTAGAACTAATCGAAATGCTAACAAATTTCATCTATCTCGAATCAAAAAGAAAGTGAAAGCCAACAAATTTCTTCCATTTGTGTTGGCTTTGTCTTTCTATTTGATTCAAGATAGATAAAATTTCTTAGGATTTGGATTAGTTATGCATGGTCTTTCATCCTTCTTCTATTGTGAAATTTGACTTCCTTCATATTTTCTTGAATCAACGTATATAAAAATGCAATTTTTACTTGACGTAATGCTTTAGAACATATTATTTGTGATTACAATACATTTTTCAAACTTTTTCTGTTAAACATGAGTTTATCTAGTTTACAATTTAGTTTCAGAAATGAATTTCAGACTTATAACGAAGTGTGTAGACTTTTTTGAGTTAAGGTATATAAAATTCAACATTTTTATGAACTCTTTCTTTTTGTGTTGGCTTTGTCTTTCTATTTTATTAAAGATAGATGAAATTTGTTTGGATTTGGATTAGTTCTTCTTGGTCTTTCATCCTTCTTCTATTGTGAAATTTGCCTTCATATTTTCGTGAATCAACGTACATAGAAATGCAATTTTTACTTGTCGTAATGCTTTAGAACATATTATTTGTGAATACAATACATTTTTCAAACTTTTTCTGTTAAAGACGAGTTTATCTAGTTTACGATTTAGTCTCGGAAATCAATTTCGAACTTGTAGACTTTTTTGAGTTAACGTATATAAAATTCAAAATTTTATGAACTTTTTCATTTGTGTTGGCTTTGTCTTTCTATTTGATTCAAGATAGATGAAATTTTTTTAGGATTTGGATTAGTTATGCATGGTCTTTCATCCTTCTTCTATTGTGAAATTTGACTTCATTCATATTTTCTTGAATCAACGTACATAGAAATGCAATTTTTACTAGACGTAATGCCTTAGAACATATTATTTGTGACTACATTACATTTTTCAAACTTTTTATGTAAAACATGAGTTTATCTAGTTTACAATTTAGTTTCAGAAATCAATTTCAGACTTATAACGAAGTGTGTAGACTTTTTTAGTTAAGGTATATAAAATTCAACATTTTTATGAACTCTTTCTTTGTGTTGGCTTTGTCTTTCTATTTGATTCAAGATAATGAAATTTATTTGGATTTGGATTAGTTCTTCTTGGTCTTCATCCTTCTTCTATTGTGAAATTTGCCTTCCTTCATATTTTCTTGAATCAACGTAATAGAAATGCATTTTTACTAGACGTAATGCTTTAGAACATATTATTTGTGATTACAATACATTTTTCAAACTTTTTTTGTTAAAGATGAGTTTATCTAGTTTACAATTTAGTTTCAGAAATCAATTTCAGACTTATAACGAAGTGTGTAGACTTTTTTGAGTTAAGGTATATAAATTCAACATTTTTATGAACTCTTTCTTTTGTGTTGGCTTTGTCTTTCTATTTGATTCAAGATAGATGAAATTTTTGGATTTGGATTAGTTCTTCTTGGTCTTTCATCTTCTTCTATTGTGAAATTTGCCTTCCTTCATATTTTCTTGAATCAACGTACATAGAAATGCAATTTTTACTAGACGTAATGCTTTAGAACATATTATTTGTGATTATAATACATTTTTCAAACTTTTTCTGTTAAAGATGAGTTTATCTAGTTTACGATTTAGTCTCAGAAATCAATTTCCGACTTGTAGACTTTTTTGAGTTAACGTATAAAATTCAAAATTTTATGAACTCTTTCATTTTTGTTGGCTTTGTCTTTCTATTTGATTCAAGATAGATGAAATTTGTTAGGATTTGGATTAGTTATGCATGGTCTTTCATCCTTCTTCTATTGTGAAATTTGTCTCCTTCATATTTTCTTGAATCAACGTACATAGAAATGCAATTTTTACTAGACGTAATGCCTTAGAACATATTTTTGTGACTACAATACATTTTTCAAACTTTTTCTGTTAAATGAGTTTATCTAGTTTACAATTTAGTTTCAGAAATCAATTTCAGACTTATAACGAATGTGTAGACTTTTTTGAGTTAAGGTATATAAAATTCAACATTTTTATGAACTCTTTTTTGTGTTGGTTTGTCTTTCTATTTGATTCAAGATAGATGAAATTTGTTTGGATTTGGATTAGTTCTTCTGGTCTTTCATCCTTCTTCTATTGTGAAATTTGCCTTCCTTCATATTTTCTTGAATCAACGTACATAGAAATGCAATTTTTACTAGACGTAATGCTTTAGAACATATATTTGTGATTACAATACATTTTTCAAACTTTTTCTGTTAAAGATGAGTTTATCTAGTTTACGATTTAGTCTCAGAAATCAATTTCCGACTTGTAGACTTTTTTGAGTTAACGTATATAAAATTCAAAATTTTATGAACTCTTTCATTTGTGTTGGCTTTGTCTTTCTATTTGATTCAAGATAGATGAAATTTTTTAGGATTTGGATTAGTTATGCATGGTCTTTCATCCTTCTTCTATTGTGAAATTTGACTTCCTTCATATTTTCTTGAATCAACGTATATAGAAATGCAATTTTTACTAGACGTAATGCCTTAGAACATATTATTTGTGACTACATACATTTTTCAAACTTTTTCTGTTAATGAGTTTATCTAGTTTACAATTTAGTTTCAGAAATAATTTCAGACTATAACGAAGTGTGTAGACTTTTTGAGTTAAGGTATATAAAATTCAACATTTTATGAACTCTTTCTTTTTGTGTTGGCTTTGTCTTTCTATTTGATTCAAGATAGATGAAATTTATTTGGATTTGGATTAGTTCTTCTTGGTCTTTCATCCTTCTTCTATTGTGAAATTTGCCTTCCTTCATATTTTCTTGAATCAACGTAATAGAAATGCAATTTTTACTAGACGTAATGCTTTAGAACATATTTTGTGATTACAATACATTTTTCAAACTTTTTTTTGTTAAAGATGAGTTTATCTAGTTTACAATTTAGTTTCAGAAATCAATTTCAGACTTATAACGAAGTGTGTAGACTTTTTTGAGTTAAGGTATATAAAATTCAACATTTTTATGAACTCTTTCTTTTGTGTTGGCTTTGTCTTTCTATTTGATTCAAGATAGATGAAATTTTTTGGATTTGGATTAGTTCTTCTTGGTCTTCATCCTTCTTCTATTGTGAAATTTGCCTTCCTTCATATTTTCTTGAATCAACGTAATAGAAATGCATTTTTACTAGACGTAATGCTTTAGAACATATTATTTGTGATTACAATACATTTTTCAAACTTTTTTGTTAAAGATGAGTTTATCTAGTTTACAATTTAGTTTCAGAAATCAATTCAGACTTATAACGAAGTGTGTAGACTTTTTTGAGTTAAGGTAATAAAATTCAACATTTTTATGAACTCTGTGTTGGCTTTGTCTTTCTATTTGATTCAAGATAGATGAAATTTGTTTGGATTTGGATTAGTTCTTCTTGGTCTTTCATCCTTCTTCTATTGTGAAATTTGCTTCCTTCATATTTTCTTGAATCAACGTACATAGAAATGCAATTTTTACTAGACGTAATGCTTTAGAACATATTATTTGTGATTACAATACATTTTCAAACTTTTTCTGTTAAAGATGAGTTTATCTAGTTTACAATTTAGTTTCAGAAATCAATTTCAGACTTATAACGAAGTGTGTAGACTTTTTTGAGTTAAGGTATATAAAATTCAACATTTTTATGAACTCTTTCTTTTTGTTGGCTTTGTCTTTCTATTTGATTCAAGATAGATGAAATTTGTTTGGATTTGGATTAGTTCTTCTTGGTCTTTCATCTTCTTCTATTGTGAAATTTGCCTTCCTTCATATTTTCTTGAATCAACGTACATAGAAATGCAATTTTTACTAGACGTAATGCTTTAGAACATATATTTGTGATTATAATACATTTTCAAACTTTTTCTGTTAAAGATGAGTTTATCTAGTTTACGATTTAGTCTCAGAAATCAATTTCCGACTTGTAGACTTTTTTGAGTTAACGTATAAAATTCAAAATTTTATGAACTCTTTCATTTGTGTTGGCTTTGTCTTTCTATTTGATTCAAGATAGATGAAATTTTTAGGATTTGGATTAGTTATGCATGGTCTTTCATCCTTCTTCTATTGTGAAATTTTCCTTCCTTCATATTTTCTTGAATCAACGTATATAGAAATGCATTTTTACTAGACGTAATGCCTTAGAACATATTATTTTGATACAATACATTTTTCAAACTTTTTTGTTAAAGATGAGTTTATCTAGTTTACAATTTAGTTTCAGAAATCAATTTCAGACTTATAAAGAAGTGTGTAGACTTTTTTGAGTTAAGTATAAAAATTCAAATTTTTATGAACTCTTTCTTTGTGTTGGCTTTGTCTTTCTATTTGATTCAAGATAGATGAAATTTGTTAGGATTTGGATTAGTTCATGGTCTTTCATCCTTCTTCTATTGTGAAATTTGCCTTCCTTCATATTTTC
The DNA here is from genome assembly GCF_003573695.1 of Papaver somniferum. Classification (NCBI taxonomy): domain Eukaryota; kingdom Viridiplantae; phylum Streptophyta; class Magnoliopsida; order Ranunculales; family Papaveraceae; genus Papaver; species Papaver somniferum. Next base: position 8,013,469 of record NW_020621381.1, on the reverse strand, counting down.
TTGAATCAACGTACATAGAAATGCAATTTTTACTAGACGTAATGCTTTAGAACATATTATTTGTGATATAATACATTTTTCAAACTTTTTCTGTTAAAGATGAGTTTAGTTTACGATTTAGTCTCAAAATCAATTTCCGACTTGTAGACTTTTTTGAGTTAACGTATATAAAATTCAAAATTTTATGAACTCTTTCATTTTTGTTGGCTTTGTATTTCTATTTGATTCAAGATAGATGAAATTTGTTAGGATTTGGATTAGTTATGCATGGTCTTTCATCCTTCTTCTATTGTGAAATTTGACTTCCTTCATATTTTCTTGAATCAACGTACATAGAAATGCAATTTTTACTAGACGTATTGCCTTATAACATATTAATTTTAATTACAATACATTTTGTCTTCCTTCATATATCTTGAATCAACGTACATAGAAATGCAATTTCTACTCGACGTAATGCCTTAGAACATATTATTTGTGATTACAATACATTTTTCAAACTTTTTTGTTAAAGATGAGTTTATCTAGTTTACAATTTAGTTTCAGAAATCAATTTCAGACTTATAACGAAGTGTGTAGACTTTTTGAGTTAAGGTATATAAATTCAACATTTTTTATGAACTCTTTCTTTTTGTGTTGGCTTTGTTTCTATTTGATTCAAGATAGATGAAATTTGTTTGGATTTGGATTAGTTCTTCTTGGTCTTTCATTCTTCTTCTATTGTGAAATTTGCCTTCCTTCATATTTTCTTGAATCAAAGTACTTAGAAATGCAATTTTTACTAGACGTAATGCTTTAGAACATATTATTTGTGATTATAATACAATTTTCAAACTTTTTGTTAAAGATGAGTTTATCTAGTTTACGATTTAGTCTCAGAAATCAATTTCCGACTTGTAGACTTTTTTGAGTTAACCTGTATAAAATTCAAAATTTTATGAACTCTTTCACTTTGTTGGCTTTGTATTTCTATTTGATTCAAGATAAACGAAATTTGTTAGGATTTGGATTAGTTATGCATGGTCTTTCATCCTTCTTCTATTGAGAAATTTGTCTTCCTTCATATATTCTTGAATCAACGTACATAGAAATGCAATTTCTACTCGACGTAATGCCTTGGAACATATTATTTGTGATTACAATACATTTTTCAAACTTTTTTTTGTTAAAGATGAGCTTATCTAGTTTACAATTTAGTTTCAGAAATCAATTTCAGACTTATAACGAAGTGTGTAGACTTTTTTGAGTTAAGGTATATAAAATTCAACATTTTTATGAACTCTTTCTTTTTGTGTTGGCTTTGTCTTTCTATTTGATTCAAGATAAATGAAATTTATTTGGATTTGGATTAGTTCTTCTTGGTCTCCCATCCTTCTTCTATTGTGAAATTTGCCTTCCTTCATATTTTCATGAATCAACGTAAATAGAAATGCTATTTTTACTAGACGTAATGCTTTAGAACATATTATTTGTGACTACAATACATTTTTCAAACTTTTTTTTGTTAAAGATGAGTTTATCTAGTTTACAATTAAGTTTCAGAAATCAATTTCAGACTTATAACGAAGTGTGTAGACTTTTTTGAGTTAAGGTATATAAAATTCAACATTTTTATGAACTCTTTCTTTTTGTGTTGGCTTTGTCTTTCTATTTGATTCAAGATAGATGAAATTTGTTTGGATTTGGATTAGTTTCTTCTTGGTCTTTCATTCTTTTTCTATTGTGAAATTTTGCCTTCCTTCATATTTTCTTGAATCAACGTACATAGAATGCAATTTTTACCAGACGTAATGCTTTAGAACATATTATTGTGATTATAATACAATTTTCAAACTTTTTCTGTTAAAGATGAGTTTATCTAGTTTACGATTTAGTCTCAGAAATCAATTTCCGACTTGTAGACTTTTTTGAGTTAACCTGTATAAAATTCAAAATTTTATGAACTCTTTCACTTTTGTTGGCTTTGTATTTCTATTTGATTCAAGATAGACGAAATTTGTTAGGATTTGGATTAGTTATGCATGGTCTTTCAACCTTCTTCTATTGGGAAATTTGCCTTCCTTCATATTTTCTTGAATCAACGTACATAGAAATGCAATTTTTACTAGACGTAATGCTTTAGAACATATTATTTGTGATTATAATACATTTTTCAAACTTTTTCTGTTAAAGATGAGTTTATCTAGTTTACGATTTAGTCTCAAAAATCAATTTCCGACTTGTAGACTTTTTTGAGTTAACGTATATAAAATTCAAAATTTGATGAACTCTTTCATTTTTGTTGGCTTTGTATTTCTATTTGATTCAAGATAGACGAAATTTGTTAGGATTTGGATTAGTTATGCATGGTCTTTCATCCTTCTTCTATTGTGAAATTTGACTTCCTTCATATTTTCTTGAATCAACGTACATAGAAATGCAATTTTTACTAGACGTATTGCCTTATAACATATTAATTTTAATTACAATACATTTTGTCTTCCTTCATATATTCTTGAATCAACGTACATAGAAATGCATTTCTACTCGACGTAATGCCTTAGAACATATTATTTGTGATTACAATACATTTTTCAAACTTTTTTTTGTTAAGATGAGTTTATCTAGTTTACAATTTAGTTTCAGAAATCAATTTCAGACTTATAACGAAGTGTGTAGACTTTTTGAGTTAAGGTATATAAATTCAACATTTTTATGAACTCTTTCCTTTTGTGTTGGCTTTGTCTTTCTATTTGATTCAAGATAAATGAAATTTATTTTGATTTGGATTAGTTCTTCTTGGTCTCTCATCCTTCTTCTATTGTGAAATTTGCCTTTCTTCATATTTTCTCGAATCAACGTAAATAGAAATGCTATTTTGACTAGACATAATGCTTTAGAACATATTATTTGTGATTACAATACATTTTCCAAACTATTGTTTGTTAAAGATGAGTTTATCTAGTTTGCAATTAGTTTCAGAAATCAATTTCAGACTTATAACGAAGTGTGTAGACTTTTTTGAGTTAAGGTATATAAAATTCAACATTTTTATGAACTCTTTCTTTTTGTGTTGGCTTTCTCTTTCTATTTGATTCAAGATAGATGAAATTTGTTTGGATTTGGATTAGTTCTTCTTGGTCTTTCATTCTTCTTCTATTGTGAAATTTGCCTTCCTTCATATTTTCTTGAATCAACGTACTTAGAAATGCAATTTTTACTAGACGTAATGCTTTAGAACATATTATTTGTGATTATAATACAATTTTCAAACTTTTCTGTTAAAGATGAGTTTATCTAGTTTACGATTTAGTCTCAGAAATCAATTTCCGACTTGTAGACTTTTTTGAGTTAACCTGTATAAAATTCAAATTTTATGAACTCTTTCACTTTTGTTGGCTTTGTATTTCTATTTGATTCAAGATAGACGAAATTTGTTAGGATTTGGATTAGTTATGCATGGTCTTTCATCCTTCTTCTATTGTGAAATTTGTCTTCCTTCATATATCTTGAATCAACGTACATAGAAATGCAATTTCTACTCGACGTAATGCCTTAGAACATATTATTTGTGATTACAATACATTTTTTCAAACTTTTTTTTGTTAAAGATGAGCTTATCTAGTTTACAATTTAGTTTCAGAAATCAATTCAGACTTATAACGAAGTGTGTAGACTTTTTTGAGTTAAGGATATAAAATTCAACATTTTTATGAACTCTTTCTTTTGTGTTGGCTTTGTCTTTTATTTGATTCAAGATAAATGAAATTTATTTGGATTTGGATTAGTTCTTCTTGGTCTCCCATCCTTCTTCTATTGTGAAATTTGCCTTCCTTCATATTTTCATGAATCAACGTAAATAGAAATGCTATTTTTACTAGACGTAATGCTTTAACATATTATTTGTGACTACAATACATTTTTCAAACTTTTTTTGTTAAAGATGAGTTTATCTAGTTTACAATTAAGTTTCAGAAATCAATTTCAGACTTATAACGAAGTGTGTAGACTTTTTTGAGTTAAGGTATATAAAATTCAACATTTTTATGAACTCTTTCTTTTTGTGTTGGCTTTGTCTTTCTATTTGATTCAAGATAGATGAAATTTGTTTGGATTTGGATTAGTTCTTCTTGGTCTTTCATTCTTTTTCTATTGTGAAATTTGCCTTCCTTCATATTTTCTTGAATCAACGTACATAGAAATGCAATTTTTACTAGACGTAATGCTTTAGAACATATTATTTGTGATTATAATACAATTTTCAAACTTTTTCTGTTAAAGATGAGTTTATCTAGTTTACGATTTAGTCTCAGAAATCAATTTCCGACTTGTAGACTTTTTTGAGTTAACCTGTATAAAATTCAAAATTTTATGAACTCTTTCACTTTTGTTGGCTTTGTATTTCTATTTGATTCAAGATAGACGAAATTTGTTAGGATTTGGATTAGTTATGCATGGTCTTTCAACCTTCTTCTATTGTGAAATTTGTCTTCCTTCATATATTCTTGAATCAACGTACATAGAAATGCAATTTTTACTCGACGTAATGCCTTAGAACATATATTTGTGATTACAATACATTTTCAAACTTTTTTTTGTTAAGATGAGTTTATCTAGTTTACAATTTAGTTTCAGAAATCAATTTCAGACTTAAACGAAGTGTGTAGCCTTTTTTGAGTTAAGGTATATAAAATTCAACATTTTTGAACTCTTTCCTTTTGTGTTGGCTTTGTCTTTCTATTTGATTCAAGATAAATGAAATTTATTTGGATTTGGATTAGTTCTTCTTGGTCTCCCATCCTTCTTCTATTGTGAAATTTGCCTTCCTTCATATTTTCTCGAATCAACGTAAATAGAATGCTATTTTACTAGACGTAATGATTTAGAACATATTATTTGGACTACAATACATTTTTCAAACTTTTTTTTGTTAAAGATGAGTTTATCTAGTTTACAATTAAGTTTCAGAAATCAATTTCAGACTTATAACGAAGTGTGTAGACTTTTTTGAGTTAAGGTATATAAATTCAACATTTTTATGAACTCTTTCTTTTGTGTTGGCTTGTCTTTCTATTTGATTCAAGATAGATGAAATTTGTTTGGATTTGGATTAGTTCTTCTTGGTCTTTCATTCTTCTTCTATTGTGAAATTTGCCTTCCTTCATATTTCTTTAATCAACGTACATAGAAATGCAATTTTTACTAGACGTAATGCTTTAGAACATATTATTTGTGATAATAATACAATTTTCAAACTTTTTCTGTTAAAGATGAGTTTATCTAGTTTACGATTTAGTCTCAGAAATCAATTTCCGACTTGTAGACTTTTTTGAGTTAACCTGTATAAAATTCAAAATTTTATGAACTCTTTCACTTTTGTTGGCTTTGTATTTCTATTTGATTCAAGATAGACGAAATTTGTTAGGATTGGATTAGTTATGCATGGTCTTCATCTTCTTCTATTGTGAAATTTGCTTCCTTCATATTTTCTTGAATCAACGTACATAGAAATGCAATTTTTACTAGACGTAATGCCTTAGAACATATTATTTGTGATTACAATACATTTTTCAAACTTTTTTGTTAAAGATGAGTTTATCTAGTTTACAATTTAGTTTCAGAAATCAATTTCAGACTTATAACGAAGTGTGTAGACTTTTTTGAGTTAAGGTATATAAAATTCAACATTTTTATGAACTCTTTCTTTGTGTTGGCTTTGTCTTTCTATTTGATTCAAGATAGATGAAATTTTTTGGATTTGGATTAGTTCTTCTTGGTCTTTCATCCTTCTTCTATTGTGAAATTTGCCTTCCTTCATATTTTCTTGAATCAACGTAATAGAAATGCAATTTTTACTAGACGTAATGCTTTAGAACATATTATTTGTGATTACAATACATTTTTCAAACTTTTTTTTAAAGATGAGTTTATCTAGTTTACAATTTAGTTTCAGAAATCAATTTCAGACTTATAACGAAGTGTGTAGACTTTTTTGAGTTAAGGTATATAAAATTCAACATTTTTATGAACTCTTTCTTTTTGTGTTGGCTTTGTCTTTCTATTTGATTCAAGATAGATGAAATTTGTTTGGATTTGGATTAGTTCTTCTTGGTCTTTCATCCTTCTTCTATTGTGAAATTTGCCTTCCTTCATATTTTCTTGAATCAACGTACATAGAAATGCAATTTTTACTAGACGTAATGCTTTAGAACATATTATTTGTGATTACATACATTTTTCAAACTTTTTCTGTTAAAGATGAGTTTATCTAGTTTACATTTAGTCTCAGAAATCAATTTCCGACTTGTAGACTTTTTTGAGTTAACGTATAAAAATCAAAATTTTATGAACTCTTTCATTTTTGTTGGCTTTGTCTTTCTATTTGATTCAAGATATGAAATTTGTTAGGATTTGGATTAGTTATGCATGGTCTTTCATCCTTCTTCTATTGTGAAATTTGCTTCCTTCATATTTTCTTGAATCAACGTACATAGAAATGCAATTTTTACTAGACGTAATGCCTTAGAACATATTATTTGTGATACAATACATTTTTCAAACTTTTTCTGTTAAAGATGAGTTTATCTAGTTTACAATTTAGTTTCAGAAATCAATTTCAGACTTATAACGAAGTGTGTAGACTTTTTTGAGTTAAGGTATATAAAATTCAACATTTTTATGAACTCTTTCTTTTGTCTTTCTATTTGATTAAGATAGATGAAATTTGTTTGGATTTGGATTAGTTCTTCTTGGTCTTTCATCCTTCTTCTATTGTGAAATTTGCCTTCCTTCATATTTTCTTGAATCAACGTACATAGAAATGCAATTTTTACTAGACGTAATGCTTTAGAACATATATTTGTGATTACAATACATTTTTCAAACTTTTTCTGTTAAAGATGAGTTTATCTAGTTTACGATTTAGTCTCAAAATCAATTTCCGACTTGTAGACTTTTTTGAGTTAACGTATATAAAATTCAAATTTTATGAACTCTTTCATTTGTGTTGGCTTTGTCTTTCTATTTGATTCAAGATAGATGAATTTTTTAGGATTTGGATTAGTTATGCATGGTCTTTCATCCTTCTTCTATTGTGAAATTTGACTTCCTTCATATTTTCTTGAATCAACGTATATAGAAATGCAATTTTTACTAGACGTAATGCCTTAGAACATATTATTTGTGACTACATACATTTTTCAAACTTTTTCTGTTAAATGAGTTTATCTAGTTTACAATTTAGTTTCAGAAATCAATTTCAGACTTATAACGAAGTGTGTAGACTTTTTGAGTTAAGGTATATAAAATTCAACATTTTATGAACTCTTTCTTTTTGTGTTGGCTTTGTCTTTCTATTTGATTCAAGATAATGAAATTTATTTGGATTTGGATTAGTTCTTCTTGGTCTTTCATCCTTCTTCTATTGTGAAATTTGCCTTCCTTCATATTTTCTTAATCAACGTAATAGAAATGCATTTTTACTAGACGTAATGCTTTAGAACATATTATTTGTGATTACAATACATTTTTCAAACTTTTTTGTTAAAGATGAGTTTATCTAGTTTACAATTTAGTTTCAGAAATCAATTTCAGACTTATAACGAAGTGTGTAGACTTTTTTGAGTTAAGGTATATAAAATTCAACATTTTTGAACTCTTTCTTTTTGTGTTGGCTTTGTCTTTCTATTTGATTCAAGATAGATGAAATTTTTGGATTTGGATTAGTTCTTCTTGGTCTTTCATCTTCTTCTATTGTGAAATTTCCTTCCTTCATATTTTCTTGAATCAACGTACATAGAAATGCAATTTTTACTAGACGTAATGCTTTAGAACATATTATTTGTGATTACAATACATTTTTCAAACTTTTTCTGTTAAAGATGAGTTTATCTAGTTTACGATTTAGTCTCAGAAATCAATTTCCGACTTGTAGACTTTTTTGAGTTAACGTGTATAAAATTCAAATTTTATGAACTCTTTCATTTGTGTTGGCTTTGTCTTTCTATTTGATTCAAGATAGATGAAATTTGTTAGGCTTTGGATTAGTTATGCATGGTCTTTCATCCTTCTTCTATTGAAATTTGACTTCCTTCATATTTTCTTGAATCAACGTATATAGAAATGCAATTTTTACTAGACGTAATGCCTTAGATTTTTTTTTGCTAGGTCAAAATGGTTTATTAAAGCAAAAAACGTAATTACAAGAATTACAAAGTGGAAGGCCTCCCCACCCCATAAACCAAAGGGGAGAAAAAATAACATCAAAAAATAACTAAAACTCATAAAATAAGCTCCTAAACTCAAAAATAACAAAAAAAGAAGAAAAATAGGAATTTAACATCGTTTACCCCCTTTGCCACCCTATAATTCGTCTTCTTAGGTTGGAGACCACCAAGGATTTCCGCCAAAACATCAGGGTCTCCATAAAAGTCATTGTATTGATCATCACAAGTATCATCATATTCATCTTCATCCGAAGCATAATTACCACCAGGAACAAGCTTAATAGGAGTTTGAGGTTTTTTCTCTCTTTTTTCTTTTCCCGTACTTTGTTACCTTAGAACTTCTAATCTATCAAGAAAAGCTTTCTTCTTTTCTGCATCAACAGTTTCAGTTAAGCTCTCAACTAAATCCTTAGCCTTTGAAACATTGCTATTCTTGTTTTCATTGTGATCACTAATCGTACCCCATTCAGAAGAATTTTTAACTTCAGCTGCCATATTAGCAGCAAGCAATTCAGCCTCTTCCTCATCTAAATCTTCACAATCCTTGCTGATCTTCCTCCAAAGCAGCACCCTCAACATCATCTCTAAAGCCCAATTATGAACTTAACACTTCATATGTATTTTCCTCACTTTTTCAGAAGATTCAAGCAAAGCATCAGTTAGAGGCGTGAAAGAAAACTTTGTACCTTTTACTGGCGTCCAATTCTCATTAGAAGCTTTAGTAAACGTATTAGGGTTGGAAACTGATTTGTTTTCCAAATCAGACTTGTAAACGGACTTCTTGTTGGTCACGGACTCAGAGTTTGAGTTAACCTGTATAAAATTCAAAATTTTATGAACTCTTTCACTTTTGTTGGCTTTGTATTTCTATTTGATTCAAGATAGACGAAATTTGTTAGGATTTGGATTAGTTATGCATGGTCTTTCAACCTTCTTCTATTGTGAAATTTGTCTTCCTTCATATATTCTTGAATCAACGTACATAGAAATGCAATTTTTACTCGACGTAATGCCTTAGAACATATTATTTGTGATTACAATACATTTTTCAAACTTTTTTTTGTTAAAGATGAGTTTATCTAGTTTACAATTTAGTTTCAGAAATCAATTTCAGACTTATAACGAAGTGTGTAGCCTTTTTTGAGTTAAGGTATATAAAATTCAACATTTTTATGAACTCTTTCCTTTTGTGTTGGCTTTGTCTTTCTATTTGATTCAAGATAAATGAAATTTATTTGGATTTGGATTAGTTCTTCTTGGTCTCCCATCCTTCTTCTATTGTGAAATTTGCCTTCCTTCATATTTTCTCGAATCAACGTAAATAGAAATGCTATTTTTACTAGACGTAATGCTTTAGAACATATTATTTGTGACTACAATACATTTTTCAAACTTTTTTTTGTTAAAGATGAGTTTATCTAGTTTACAATTAAGTTTCAGAAATCAATTTCAGAATTATAACGAAGTGTGTAGACTTTTTTGAGTTAAGGTATATAAAATTCAACATTTTTATGAACTCTTTCTTTTTGTGTTGGCTTTGTCTTTCTATTTGATTCAAGATAGATGAAATTTGTTTGGATTTGGATTAGTTCTTCTTGGTCTTTCATTCTTCTTCTATTGTGAAATTTGCCTTCCTTCATATTTTCTTGAATCAACGTACATAGAAATGCAATTTTTACTAGACGTAATGCTTTAGAACATATTATTTGTGATTATAATACAATTTTCAAACTTTTTCTGTTAAAGATGAGTTTATCTAGTTTACGATTTAGTCTCAGAAATCAATTTCCGACTTGTAGACTTTTTTCAGTTAACCTGTATAAAATTCAAAATTTTATGAACTCTTTCATTTTTGTTGGCTTTGTATTTCTATTTGATTCAAAATAGACGAAATTTGCTAGGATTTGGATTAGTTATGCATGGTCTTTCATCCTTCTTCTATTGTGAAATTTGTCTTCCTTCATATATTCTTGAATCAACGTACATAGAAATGCAATTTTTACTCGACGTAATGCCTTAGAACATATTATTTGTGACTACAATAAATTTTTCAAACTTTTTCTGTTAAACATGAGTTTATCTAGTTTACAATTTAGTTTCAGAAATCAATTTCAGACTTATAACGAAGTGTGTAGACTTTTTTGAGTTAAGGTATATAAAATTCAACATTTTTATGAACTCTTTCTTTTGTCTTTCTATTTGATTAAAGATAGATGAAATTTGTTTGGATTTGGATTAGTTCTTCTTGGTCTTTCATCCTTCTTCTATTGTGAAATTTGCCGTCCTTCATATTTTCTTGAATCAACGTACATAGAAATGCAATTTTTACTTGTCGTAATGCTTTTGAACATATATTTGTGATTACAATACATTTTTCAAACTTTTTCTGTTAAAGATGAGTTTATCTAGTTTACGATTTAGTCTCAAAAATCAATTTCCGACTTGTAGACTTTTTTGAGTTAACGTATATAAAATTCAAAATTTTATGAACTCTTTCATTTGTGTTGGCTTTGTCTTTCTCTTTGATTCAAGATAGATGACATTTTTTAGGATTTGGATTAGTTATGCATGGTCTTTCATCCTTCTTCTATTGTGAAATTTGACTTCCTTCATATTTTCTTGAATCAACGTATATAGAAATGCAATTTTTACTAGACGTAATGCCTTAGAACATATTATTTGTGACTACATTACATTTTTCAAACTTTTTCTGTTAAACATGAGTTTATCTAGTTTACAATTTAGTTTCAGAAATAAATTTCAGACTTATAACGAAGTGTGTAGACTTTTTGGAGTTAAGGTATATAAAATTCAACATTTTGATGAACTCTTTCTTTTTGTGTTGGATTTGTCTTTCTATTTGATTCAAGATAAATGAAATTTATTTGGATTTGGATTAGTTCTTCTTGGTCTTTCATCCTTCTTCTATTGTGAAATTTGCCTTCCTTCATATTTTCTCTAATCAACGTAAATAGAAATGCTATTTTTACTAGACGTAATGCTTTAGAACATATTATTTGTGATTACAATACATTTTTCAAACTTTTTTTTGTTAAAGATGAGTTTATCTAGTTTACAATTTAGTTTCAGAAATCAATTTCAGACTTATAACGAAGTGTGTAGACTTTTTTGAGTTAAGGTATATAAAATTCAACATTTTTATGAACTCTTTCTTTTTGTGTTGGCTTTGTCTTTCTATTTGATTCAAGATAGATGAAATTTCTTTGGATTTGGATTAGTTCTTCTTGGTCTTTCATTCTTCTTCTATTGTGAAATTTTCCTTCCTTCATATTTTCTTGAATCAACGTACATAGAAATCCAATTTTTACTAGACGTAATGCTTTAGAACATATTATTTATGATTACAATACAATTTTCAAACTTTTTCTGTTAAAGATGAGTTTATCTAGTTTACGATTTAGTCTCAGAAATCAATTTCCGACTTGTAGACTTTTTTGAGTTAACGTGTATAAAATTCAAAATTTTATGAACTCTTTCATTTGTGTTGGCTTTGTCTTTCTATTTGATTCAAGATAGATGAAATTTGTTAGGCTTTGGATTAGTTATGCATGGTCTTTCATCCTTCTTCTATTATGAAATTTGACTTCCTTCATATTTTCTTGAATCAACGTATATAGAAATGCAATTTTTACTAGACGTAATGCCTTAGATTTTTTTTTGCTAGGTCAAAATGGTTTATTAAAGCAAAAAAACGTAATTACAAGAATTACAAAGTGGAAGGCCTCCCCACCCCCATAAACCAAAGGGGAGAAAAAATAACATCAAAAAATAACTAAAAACTCATAAAATAAGCTCCTAAACTCAAATAATTAACAAAAAAAGAAGAAAAATAGGAATTTAACATCGTTTACGCCCCTTTGCCACCCTATAATTCGTCTTCTTAGGTTGGAGACCACCAAGGATTTCCGCCAAAACATCAGGGTCTCCATAAAAGTCATTGTATTGATCATCACAAGTATCATCATATTCATCTTCATCCGAAGCATAATTACCACCAGGAACAAGCTTAATAGGAGTTTGAGGTTTTTTCTCTCTTTTTTCTTTTCCCGTACTTTGTTACCTTAGAACTTCTAATCTATCAAGAAAAGCTTTCTTCTTTTCTGCATCAACAGTTTCAGTTAAGCTCTCAACTAAATCCTTAGCCTTTGAAACATTGCTATTCTTGTTTTCATTGTGATCACTAATCGTACCCCATTCAGAAGAATTTTTAACTTCAGCTGCCATATTAGCAGCAAGCAATTCAGCCTCTTCCTCATCTAAATCTTCAACAATCCTCTGCTGATCTTCCTCCAAAGCAGCACCCTCAACATCATCTCTAAAGCCCAATTATGAACTTAACACTTCATATGTATTTTTCCTCACTTTTTCAGAAGATTCAAGCAAAGCATCAGTTAGAGGCGTGAAAGAAAACTTTGTACCTTTTACTGGCGTCCAATTCTCATTAGAAGCTTTAGTAAACGTATTAGGGTTGGAAACTGATTTGTTTTCCAAATCAGACTTGTAAACGGACTTCTTGTTGGTCACGGACTCAGAGTTTTGAGTTAACCTGTATAAAATTCAAAATTTTATGAACTCTTTCACTTTTGTTGGCTTTCTATTTCTATTTGATTCAAGATAGACGAAATTTGTTAGGATTTGGATTAGTTATGCATGGTCTTTCATCCTTCTTCTATTGTGAAATTTGTCTTCCTTCATATATTCTTGAATCAACGTACATAGAAATGCAATTTTTACTCGACGTAATGCCTTAGAACATATTATTTCTGATTACAATACATTTTTCAAACTTTTTTTTGTTAAAGATGAGTTTATCTAGTTTACAATTTAGTTTCAGAAATCAATTTCAGACTTATAACGAAGTGTGTAGACTTTTTTGAGTTAAGGTATATAAAATTCAGCATTTTTATGAACTCTTTCCTTTTGCGTTGGCTTTGTCTTTCTATTTGATTCAAGATAAATGAAATTTATTTGGATTTGGATTAGTTCTTCTTGGTCTCCCATCCTTCTTCTATTGTGAAATTTGCCTTCCTTCATATTTTCTTGAATCAACGTACTTAGAAATGCAATTTTTACTAGACGTAATGCTTTAGAACATATTATTTGTGATTATAATACAATTTTCAAACTTTTTCTGTTAAATATGAGTTTATCTAGTTTACAATTTAGTCTCAGAAATTAATTTCCGACTTATAACGATGTGTGTAGACTTTTTTGAGTTAACGTATATAAAATTCAACATTTTTATGAACTCTTTCTTTTTGTGTTGGCTTTGTCTTTCTATTTGATTCAAGATAGATGAAATTTTTTCAGATTTGGATTAGTTCTTCTTGGTCTTTCATTCTTCTTCTATTGTGAAATTTGCCTTCCTTCATATTTTCTTGAATCAACGTACTTAGAAATGCAATTTTTACTAGACGTAATGCTTTAGAACATATTATTTGTGATTATAATACAATTTTCAAACTTTTTCTGTTAAAGATGAGTTTATCTAGTTTACGATTTAGTCTCAGAAATCAATTTCCGACTTGTAGACTTTTTTGAGTTAACCTGTATAAAATTCAAAATTTTATGAACTCTTTCATTTTTGTTGGCTTTGTATTTCTATTTGATTCAAGATAGACGAAATTTGCTAGGATTTGGATTAGTTATGCATGGTCTTTCATCCTTCTTCTATTGTGAAATTTGTCTTCCTTCATATATTCTTGAATCAACGTACATAGAAATGCAATTTTTACTCGACGTAATGCCTTAGAACATATTATTTGTGACTACAATAAATTTTTCAAACTTTTTCTGTTAAACATGAGTTTATCTAGTTTACAATTTAGTTTCAGAAATCAATTTCAGACTTATAACGAAGTGTGTAGACTTTTTTGAGTTAAGGTATATAAAATTCAACATTTTTATGAACTCTTTCTTTTGTCTTTCTATTTGATTAAAGATAAATGAAATTTGTTTGGATTTGGATTAGTTCTTCTTGGTCTTTCATCCTTCTTCTATTGTGAAATTTGCCGTCCTTCATATTTTCTTGAATCAACGTACATAGAAATGCAATTTTTACTTGTCGTAATGCTTTTGAACATATATTTGTGATTACAATAAATTTTTCAAACTTTTTCTGTTAAAGATGAGTTTATCTAGTTTACGATTTAGTCTCAAAAATCAATTTCCGACTTGTAGACTTTTTTGAGTTAACGTATATAAAATTCAAAATTTTATGAACTCTTTCATTTGTGTTGGCTTTGTCTTTCTATTTGATTCAAGATAGATGACATTTTTTAGGATTTGGATTAGTTATGCATGGTCTTTCATCCTTCTTCTATTGTGAAATTTGACTTCCTTCATATTTTCTTGAATCAACGTATATAGAAATGCAATTTTTACTAGACGTAATACCTTAGAACATATTATTTGTGACTACATTACATTTTTCAAACTTTTTCTGTTAAACATGAGTTTATCTAGTTTACAATTTAGTTTCAGAAATAAATTTCAGACTTATAACGAAGTGTGTAGACTTTTTGGAGTTAAGGTATATAAAATTCAACATTTTGATGAACTCTTTCTTTTTGTGTTGGATTTGTCTTTCTATTTGATTCAAGATAAATGAAATTTATTTGGATTTGGATTAGTTCTTCTTGGTCTTTCATCCTTCTTCTATTGTGAAATTTGCCTTCCTTCATATTTTCTCTAATCAACGTAAATAGAAATGCTATTTTTACTAGACGTAATGCTTTAGAACATATTATTTGTGATTACAATACATTTTTCAAACTTTTTTTTGTTAAAGATGAGTTTATCTAGTTTACAATTTAGTTTCAGAAATCAATTTCAGACTTATAACGAAGTGTGTAGACTTTTTTGAGTTAAGGTATATAAAATTCAACATTTTTATGAACTCTTTCTTTTTGTGTTGGCTTTGTCTTTCTATTTGATTCAAGATAGATGAAATTTCTTTGGATTTGGATTAGTTCTTCTTGGTCTTTCATTCTTCTTCTATTGTGAAATTTTCCTTCCTTCATATTTTCTTGAATCAACGTACATAGAAATGCAATTTTTACTAGACGTAATGCTTTAGAACATATTATTTGTGATTACAATACAATTTTCAAACTTTTTCTGTTAAAGATGAGTTTATCTAGTTTACGATTTAGTCTCAGAAATCAATTTCCGACTTGTAGACTTTTTTGAGTTAACGTGTATAAAATTCCAAATTTTATGAACTCTTTCATTTGTGTTGGCTTTGTCTTTCTATTTGATTCAAGATAGATGAAATTTGTTAGGCTTTGGATTAGTTATGCATGGTCTTCCATCCTTCTTCTATTATGAAATTTGACTTCCTTCATATTTTCTTGAATCAACGTATATAGAAATGCAATTTTTACTAGACGTAATGCCTTAGATTTTTTTTTTGCTAGGTCAAAATGGTTTATTAAAGCAAAAAAACGTAATTACAAGAATTACAAAGTGGAAGGCCTCCCCACCCCCATAAACCAAAGGGGAGAAAAAATAACATCAAAAAATAACTAAAAACTCATAAAATAAGCTCCTAAACTCAAATAACTAACAAAAAAAGAAGAAAAATAGGAATTTAACATCGTTTACGCCCCTTTGCCACCCTATAATTCGTCTTCTTAGGTTGGAGACCACCAAGGATTTCCGCCAAAACATCAGGGTCTCCATAAAAGTCATTGTATTGATCATCACAAGTATCATCATATTCATCTTCATCCGAAGCATAATTACCACCAGGAACAAGCTTAATAGGAGTTTGAGGTTTTTTCTCTCTTTTTTCTTTTCCCGTACTTTGTTACCTTAGAACTTCTAATCTATCAAGAAAAGCTTTCTTCTTTTCTGCATCAACAGTTTCAGTTAAGCTCTCAACTAAATCCTTAGCCTTTGAAACATTGCTATTCTTGTTTTCATTGTGATCACTAATCGTACCCCATTCAGAAGAATTTTTAACTTCAGCTGCCATATTAGCAGCAAGCAATTCAGCCTCTTCCTCATCTAAATCTTCAACAATCCTCTGCTGATCTTCCTCCAAAGCAGCACCCTCAACATCATCTCTAAAGCCCAATTATGAACTTAACACTTCATATGTATTTTTCCTCACTTTTTCAGAAGATTCAAGCAAAGCATCAGTTAGAGGCGTGAAAGAAAACTTTGTACCTTTTACTGGCGTCCAATTCTCATTAGAAGCTTTAGTAAACGTATTAGGGTTGGAAACTGATTTGTTTTCCAAATCAGACTTGTAAACGGACTTCTTGTTGGTCACGGACTCAGAGTTTTGAGTTAACCTGTATAAAATTCAAAATTTTATGAACTCTTTCACTTTTGTTGGCTTTCTATTTCTATTTGATTCAAGATAGACGAAATTTGTTAGGATTTGGATTAGTTATGCATGGTCTTTCATCCTTCTTCTATTGTGAAATTTGTCTTCCTTCATATATTCTTGAATCAACGTACATAGAAATGCAATTTTTACTCGACGTAATGCCTTAGAACATATTATTTGTGATTACAATACATTTTTCAAACTTTTTTTTGTTAAAGATGAGTTTATCTAGTTTACAATTTAGTTTCAGAAATCAATTTCAGACTTATAACGAAGTGTGTAGACTTTTTTGAGTTAAGGTATATAAAATTCAGCATTTTTATGAACTCTTTCCTTTTGCGTTGGCTTTGTCTTTCTATTTGATTCAAGATAAATGAAATTTATTTGGATTTGGATTAGTTCTTCTTGGTCTCCCATCCTTATTCTATTGTGAAATTTGCCTTCCTTCATATTTTCTTGAATCAACGTACTTAGAAATGCAATTTTTACTAGACGTAATGCTTTAGAACATATTATTTGTGATTATAATACAATTTTCAAACTTTTTCTGTTAAATATGAGTTTATCTAGTTTACAATTTAGTCTCAGAAATTAATTTCCGACTTATAACGATGTGTGTAGACTTTTTTGAGTTAACGTATATAAAATTCAACATTTTTATGAACTCTTTCTTTTTGTGTTGGCTTTGTCTTTCTATTTGATTCAAGATAGATGAAATTTTTTCAGATTTGGATTAGTTCTTCTTGGTCTTTCATTCTTCTTCTATTGTGAAATTTGCCTTCCTTCATATTTTCTTGAATCAACGTACTTAGAAATGCAATTTTTACTAGACGTAATGCTTTAGAACATATTATTTGTGATTATAATACAATTTTCAAACTTTTTCTGTTAAATATGAGTTTATCTAGTTTACAATTTAGTCTCAGAAATTAATTTCCGACTTATAACGATGTGTGTAGACTTTTTTGAGTTAACGTATATAAAATTCAACATTTTTATGAACTCTTTCTTTTTGTGTTGGCTTTGTCTTTCTATTTGATTCAAGATAGATGAAATTTTTTCAGATTTGGATTAGTTCTTCTTGGTCTTTCATTCTTCTTCTATTGTGAAATTTGCCTTCCTTCATATTTTCTTGAATCAACGTACTTAGAAATGCAATTTTTACTAGACGTAATGCTTTAGAACATATTATTTGTGATTATAATACAATTTTCAAACTTTTTCTGTTAAAGATGAGTTTATCTAGTTTACGATTTAGTCTCAGAAATCAATTTCCGACTTGTAGACTTTTTTGAGTTAACCTGTATAAAATTCAAAATTTTATGAACTCTTTCATTTTTGTTGGCTTTGTATTTCTATTTGATTCAAGATAGACGAAATTTGCTAGGATTTGGATTAGTTATGCATGGTCTTTCATCCTTCTTCTATTGTGAAATTTGTCTTCCTTCATATATTCTTGAATCAACGTACATAGAAATGCAATTTTTACTCGACGTAATGCCTTAGAACATATTATTTGTGACTACAATAAATTTTTCAAACTTTTTCTGTTAAACATGAGTTTATCTAGTTTACAATTTAGTTTCAGAAATCAATTTCAGACTTATAACGAAGTGTGTAGACTTTTTTGAGTTAAGGTATATAAAATTCAACATTTTTATGAACTCTTTCTTTTGTCTTTCTATTTGATTAAAGATAAATGAAATTTGTTTGGATTTGGATTAGTTCTTCTTGGTCTTTCATCCTTCTTCTATTGTGAAATTTGCCGTCCTTCATATTTTCTTGAATCAACGTACATAGAAATGCAATTTTTACTTGTCGTAATGCTTTTGAACATATATTTGTGATTACAATAAATTTTTCAAACTTTTTCTGTTAAAGATGAGTTTATCTAGTTTACGATTTAGTCTCAAAAATCAATTTCCGACTTGTAGACTTTTTTGAGTTAACGTATATAAAATTCAAAATTTTATGAACTCTTTCATTTGTGTTGGCTTTGTCTTTCTATTTGATTCAAGATAGATGACATTTTTTAGGATTTGGATTAGTTATGCATGGTCTTTCATCCTTCTTCTATTGTGAAATTTGACTTCCTTCATATTTTCTTGAATCAACGTATATAGAAATGCAATTTTTACTAGACGTAATGCCTTAGAACATATTATTTGTGACAACATTACATTTTTCAAACTTTTTCTGTTAAACATGAGTTTATCTAGTTTACAATTTAGTTTCAGAAATAAATTTCAGACTTATAACGAAGTGTGTAGACTTTATGGAGTTAAGGTATATAAAATTCAACATTTTGATGAACTCTTTCTTTTTTTGTTGGATTTGTCTTTCTATTTGATTCAAGATAAATGAAATTTATTTGGATTTGGATTAGTTCTTCTTGGTCTTTCATCCTTCTTCTATTGTGAAATTTGCCTTCCTTCATATTTTCTCTAATCAACGTAAATAGAAATGCTATTTTTACTAGACGTAATGCTTTAGAACATATTATTTGTGATTACAATACATTTTTCAAACTTTTTTTTGTTAAAGATGAGTTTATCTAGTTTACAATTTAGTTTCAGAAATCAATTTCAGACTTATAACGAAGTGTGTAGACTTTTTTGAGTTAAGGTATATAAAATTCAGCATTTTTATGAACTCTTTCCTTTTGCGTTGGCTTTGTCTTTCTATTTGATTCAAGATAAATGAAATTTATTTGGATTTGGATTAGTTCTTCTTGGTCTCCCATCCTTCTTCTATTGTGAAATTTGCCTTCCTTCATATTTTCTTGAATCAACGTACTTAGAAATGCAATTTTTACTAGACGTAATGCTTTAGAACATATTATTTGTGATTATAATACAATTTTCAAACTTTTTCTGTTAAATATGAGTTTATCTAGTTTACAATTTAGTCTCAGAAATTAATTTCCGACTTATAACGATGTGTGTAGACTTTTTTGAGTTAACGTATATAAAATTCAACATTTTTATGAACTCTTTCTTTTTGTGTTGGCTTTGTCTTTCTATTTGATTCAAGATAGATGAAATTTTTTCAGATTTGGATTAGTTCTTCTTGGTCTTTCATTCTTCTTCTATTGTGAAATTTGCCTTCCTTCATATTTTCTTGAATCAACGTACTTAGAAATGCAATTTTTACTAGACGTAATGCTTTAGAACATATTATTTGTGATTATAATACAATTTTCAAACTTTTTCTGTTAAAGATGAGTTTATCTAGTTTACGATTTAGTCTCAGAAATCAATTTCCGACTTGTAGACTTTTTTGAGTTAACCTGTATAAAATTCAAAATTTTATGAACTCTTTCATTTTTGTTGGCTTTGTATTTCTATTTGATTCAAGATAGACGAAATTTGCTAGGATTTGGATTAGTTATGCATGGTCTTTCATCCTTCTTCTATTGTGAAATTTGTCTTCCTTCATATATTCTTGAATCAACGTACATAGAAATGCAATTTTTACTCGACGTAATGCCTTAGAACATATTATTTGTGACTACAATAAATTTTTCAAACTTTTTCTGTTAAACATGAGTTTATCTAGTTTACAATTTAGTTTCAGAAATCAATTTCAGACTTATAACGAAGTGTGTAGACTTTTTTGAGTTAAGGTATATAAAATTCAACATTTTTATGAACTCTTTCTTTTGTCTTTCTATTTGATTAAAGATAAATGAAATTTGTTTGGATTTGGATTAGTTCTTCTTGGTCTTTCATCCTTCTTCTATTGTGAAATTTGCCGTCCTTCATATTTTCTTGAATCAACGTACATAGAAATGCAATTTTTACTTGTCGTAATGCTTTTGAACATATATTTGTGATTACAATAAATTTTTCAAACTTTTTCTGTTAAAGATGAGTTTATCTAGTTTACGATTTAGTCTCAAAAATCAATTTCCGACTTGTAGACTTTTTTGAGTTAACGTATATAAAATTCAAAATTTTATGAACTCTTTCATTTGTGTTGGCTTTGTCTTTCTATTTGATTCAAGATAGATGACATTTTTTAGGATTTGGATTAGTTATGCATGGTCTTTCATCCTTCTTCTATTGTGAAATTTGACTTCCTTCATATTTTCTTGAATCAACGTATATAGAAATGCAATTTTTACTAGACGTAATGCCTTAGAACATATTATTTGTGACAACATTACATTTTTCAAACTTTTTCTGTTAAACATGAGTTTATCTAGTTTACAATTTAGTTTCAGAAATAAATTTCAGACTTATAACGAAGTGTGTAGACTTTATGGAGTTAAGGTATATAAAATTCAACATTTTGATGAACTCTTTCTTTTTTTGTTGGATTTGTCTTTCTATTTGATTCAAGATAAATGAAATTTATTTGGATTTGGATTAGTTCTTCTTGGTCTTTCATCCTTCTTCTATTGTGAAATTTGCCTTCCTTCATATTTTCTCTAATCAACGTAAATAGAAATGCTATTTTTACTAGACGTAATGCTTTAGAACATATTATTTGTGATTACAATACATTTTTCAAACTTTTTTTTGTTAAAGATGAGTTTATCTAGTTTACAATTTAGTTTCAGAAATCAATTTCAGACTTATAACGAAGTGTGTAGACTTTTTTGAGTTAAGGTATATAAAATTCAACATTTTTATGAACTCTTTCTTTTTGTGTTGGCTTTGTCTTTCTATTTGATTCAAGATAGATGAAATTTCTTTGGATTTGGATTAGTTCTTCTTGGTCTTTCATTCTTCTTCTATTGTGAAATTTTCCTTCCTTCATATTTTCTTGAATCAACGTACATAGAAATGCAATTTTTACTAGACGTAATGCTTTAGAACATATTATTTGTGATTACAATACAATTTTCAAACTTTTTCTGTTAAAGATGAGTTTATCTAGTTTACGATTTAGTCTCAGAAATCAATTTCCGACTTGTAGACTTTTTTGAGTTAACGTGTATAAAATTCAAAATTTTATGAACTCTTTCATTTGTGTTGGCTTTGTCTTTCTATTTGATTCAAGATAGATGAAATTTGTTAGGCTTTGGATTAGTTATGCATGGTCTTCCATCCTTCTTCTATTATGAAATTTGACTTCCTTCATATTTTCTTGAATCAACGTATATAGAAATGCAATTTTTACTAGACGTAATGCCTTAGATTTTTTTTTTGCTAGGTCAAAATGGTTTATTAAAGCAAAAAAACGTAATTACAAGAATTACAAAGTGGAAGGCCTCCCCACCCCCATAAACCAAAGGGGAGAAAAAATAACATCAAAAAATAACTAAAAACTCATAAAATAAGCTCCTAAACTCAAATAACTAACAAAAAAAGAAGAAAAATAGGAATTTAACATCGTTTACGCCCCTTTGCCACCCTATAATTCGTCTTCTTAGGTTGGAGACCACCAAGGATTTCCGCCAAAACATCAGGGTCTCCATAAAAGTCATTGTATTGATCATCACAAGTATCATCATATTCATCTTCATCCGAAGCATAATTACCACCAGGAACAAGCTTAATAGGAGTTTGAGGTTTTTTCTCTCTTTTTTCTTTTCCCGTACTTTGTTACCTTAGAACTTCTAATCTATCAAGAAAAGTTTTCTTCTTTTCTGCATCAACAGTTTCAGTTAAGCTCTCAACTAAATCCTTAGCCTTTGAAACATTGCTATTCTTGTTTTCATTGTGATCACTAATCGTACCCCATTCAGAAGAATTTTTAACTTCAGCTGCCATATTAGCAGCAAGCAATTCAGCCTCTTCCTCATCTAAATCTTCAACAATCCTTTGCTGATCTTCCTCCAAAGCAGCACCCTCAACATCATCTCTAAAGCCCAATTATGAACTTAACACTTCATATGTATTTTTCCTCACTTTTTCAGAAGATTCAAGCAAAGCATCAGTTAGAGGCGTGAAAGAAAACTTTGTACCTTTTACTGGCGTCCAATTCTCATTAGAAGCTTTAGTAAACGTATTAGGGTTGGAAACTGATTTGTTTTCCAAATCAGACTTGTAAACGGACTTCTTGTTGGTCACGGACTCAGAGTTTTGAGTTAACCTGTATAAAATTCAAAATTTTATGAACTCTTTCACTTTTGTTGGCTTTCTATTTCTATTTGATTCAAGATAGACGAAATTTGTTAGGATTTGGATTAGTTATGCATGGTCTTTCATCCTTCTTCTATTGTGAAATTTGTCTTCCTTCATATATTCTTGAATCAACGTACATAGAAATGCAATTTTTACTCGACGTAATGCCTTAGAACATATTATTTGTGATTACAATACATTTTTCAAACTTTTTTTTGTTAAAGATGAGTTTATCTAGTTTACAATTTAGTTTCAGAAATCAATTTCAGACTTATAACGAAGTGTGTAGACTTTTTTGAGTTAAGGTATATAAAATTCAGCATTTTTATGAACTCTTTCCTTTTGCGTTGGCTTTGTCTTTCTATTTGATTCAAGATAAATGAAATTTATTTGGATTTGGATTAGTTCTTCTTGGTCTCCCATCCTTATTCTATTGTGAAATTTGCCTTCCTTCATATTTTCTTGAATCAACGTACTTAGAAATGCAATTTTTACTAGACGTAATGCTTTAGAACATATTATTTGTGATTATAATACAATTTTCAAACTTTTTCTGTTAAATATGAGTTTATCTAGTTTACAATTTAGTCTCAGAAATTAATTTCCGACTTATAACGATGTGTGTAGACTTTTTTGAGTTAACGTATATAAAATTCAACATTTTTATGAACTCTTTCTTTTTGTGTTGGCTTTGTCTTTCTATTTGATTCAAGATAGATGAAATTTTTTCAGATTTGGATTAGTTCTTCTTGGTCTTTCATTCTTCTTCTATTGTGAAATTTGCCTTCCTTCATATTTTCTTGAATCAACGTACTTAGAAATGCAATTTTTACTAGACGTAATGCTTTAGAACATATTATTTGTGATTATAATACAATTTTCAAACTTTTTCTGTTAAAGATGAGTTTATCTAGTTTACGATTTAGTCTCAGAAATCAATTTCCGACTTGTAGACTTTTTTGAGTTAACCTGTATAAAATTCAAAATTTTATGAACTCTTTCACTTTTGTTGGCTTTGTATTTCTATTTGATTCAAGATAGACGAAATTTGTTAGGATTTGGATTAGTTATGCATGGTCTTTCAACCTTCTTCTATTGTGAAATTTGTCTTCCTTCATATATTCTTGAATCAACGTACATAGAAATGCAATTTTTACTCGACGTAATGCCTTAGAACATATTATTTGTGATTACAATACATTTTTCAAACTTTTTTTTGTTAAAGATGAGTTTATCTAGTTTACAATTTAGTTTCAGAAATCAATTTCAGACTTATAACGAAGTGTGTAGACTTTTTTGAGTTAAGGTATATAAAATTCAGCATTTTTATGAACTCTTTCCTTTTGCGTTGGCTTTGTCTTTCTATTTGATTCAAGATAAATGAAATTTATTTGGATTTGGATTAGTTCTTCTTGGTCTCCCATCCTTCTTCTATTGTGAAATTTGCCTTCCTTCATATTTTCTTGAATCAACGTACTTAGAAATGCAATTTTTACTAGACGTAATGCTTTAGAACATATTATTTGTGATTATAATACAATTTTCAAACTTTTTCTGTTAAATATGAGTTTATCTAGTTTACAATTTAGTCTCAGATATTAATTTCCGACTTATAACGATGTGTGTAGACTTTTTTGAGTTAACGTATATAAAATTCAACATTTTTATGAACTCTTTCTTTTTGTGTTGGCTTTGTCTTTCTATTTGATTCAAGATAGATGAAATTTTTTCAGATTTGGATTAGTTCTTCTTGGTCTTTCATTCTTCTTCTATTGTGAAATTTGCCTTCCTTCATATTTTCTTGAATCAACGTACTTAGAAATGCAATTTTTACTAGACGTAATGCTTTAGAACATATTATTTGTGATTATAATACAATTTTCAAACTTTTTCTGTTAAAGATGAGTTTATCTAGTTTACAATTTAGTCTCAGAAATCAATTTCCGACTTGTAGACTTTTTTGAGTTAACCTGTATAAAATTCAAAATTTTATGAACTCTTTCATTTTTGTTGGCTTTGTATTTCTATTTGATTCAAGATAGACGAAATTTGCTAGGATTTGGATTAGTTATGCATGGTCTTTCATCCTTCTTCTATTGTGAAATTTGTCTTCCTTCATATATTCTTGAATCAACGTACATAGAAATGCAATTTTTACTCGACGTAATGCCTTAGAACATATTATTTGTGACTACAATAAATTTTTCAAACTTTTTCTGTTAAACATGAGTTTATCTAGTTTACAATTTAGTTTCAGAAATCAATTTCAGACTTATAACGAAGTGTGTAGACTTTTTTGAGTTAAGGTATATAAAATTCAACATTTTTATGAACTCTTTCTTTTGTCTTTCTATTTGATTAAAGATAAATGAAATTTGTTTGGATTTGGATTAGTTCTTCTTGGTCTTTCATCCTTCTTCTATTGTGAAATTTGCCGTCCTTCATATTTTCTTGAATCAACGTACATAGAAATGCAATTTTTACTTGTCGTAATGCTTTTGAACATATATTTGTGATTACAATAAATTTTTCAAACTTTTTCTGTTAAAGATGAGTTTATCTAGTTTACGATTTAGTCTCAAAAATCAATTTCCGACTTGTAGACTTTTTTGAGTTAACGTATATAAAATTCAAAATTTTATGAACTCTTTCATTTGTGTTGGCTTTGTCTTTCTATTTGATTCAAGATAGATGACATTTTTTAGGATTTGGATTAGTTATGCATGGTCTTTCATCCTTCTTCTATTGTGAAATTTGACTTCCTTCATATTTTCTTGAATCAACGTATATAGAAATGCAATTTTTACTAGACGTAATACCTTAGAACATATTATTTGTGACTACATTACATTTTTCAAACTTTTTCTGTTAAACATGAGTTTATCTAGTTTACAATTTAGTTTCAGAAATAAATTTCAGACTTATAACGAAGTGTGTAGACTTTTTGGAGTTAAGGTATATAAAATTCAACATTTTGATGAACTCTTTCTTTTTGTGTTGGATTTGTCTTTCTATTTGATTCAAGATAAATGAAATTTATTTGGATTTGGATTAGTTCTTCTTGGTCTTTCATCCTTCTTCTATTGTGAAATTTGCCTTCCTTCATATTTTCTCTAATCAACGTAAATAGAAATGCTATTTTTACTAGACGTAATGCTTTAGAACATATTATTTGTGATTACAATACATTTTTCAAACTTTTTTTTGTTAAAGATGAGTTTATCTAGTTTACAATTTAGTTTCAGAAATCAATTTCAGACTTATAACGAAGTGTGTAGACTTTTTTGAGTTAAGGTATATAAAATTCAACATTTTTATGAACTCTTTCTTTTTGTGTTGGCTTTGTCTTTCTATTTGATTCAAGATAGATGAAATTTCTTTGGATTTGGATTAGTTCTTCTTGGTCTTTCATTCTTCTTCTATTGTGAAATTTTCCTTCCTTCATATTTTCTTGAATCAACGTACATAGAAATGCAATTTTTACTAGACGTAATGCTTTAGAACATATTATTTGTGATTACAATACAATTTTCAAACTTTTTCTGTTAAAGATGAGTTTATCTAGTTTACGATTTAGTCTCAGAAATCAATTTCCGACTTGTAGACTTTTTTGAGTTAACGTGTATAAAATTCAAAATTTTATGAACTCTTTCATTTGTGTTGGCTTTGTCTTTCTATTTGATTCAAGATAGATGAAATTTGTTAGGCTTTGGATTAGTTATGCATGGTCTTCCATCCTTCTTCTATTATGAAATTTGACTTCCTTCATATTTTCTTGAATCAACGTATATAGAAATGCAATTTTTACTAGACGTAATGCCTTAGATTTTTTTTTTGCTAGGTCAAAATGGTTTATTAAAGCAAAAAAACGTAATTACAAGAATTACAAAGTGGAAGGCCTCCCCACCCCCATAAACCAAAGGGGAGAAAAAATAACATCAAAAAATAACTAAAAACTCATAAAATAAGCTCCTAAACTCAAATAACTAACAAAAAAAGAAGAAAAATAGGAATTTAACATCGTTTACGCCCCTTTGCCACCCTATAATTCGTCTTCTTAGGTTGGAGACCACCAAGGATTTCCGCCAAAACATCAGGGTCTCCATAAAAGTCATTGTATTGATCATCACAAGTATCATCATATTCATCTTCATCCGAAGCATAATTACCACCAGGAACAAGCTTAATAGGAGTTTGAGGTTTTTTCTCTCTTTTTTCTTTTCCCGTACTTTGTTACCTTAGAACTTCTAATCTATCAAGAAAAGTTTTCTTCTTTTCTGCATCAACAGTTTCAGTTAAGCTCTCAACTAAATCCTTAGCCTTTGAAACATTGCTATTCTTGTTTTCATTGTGATCACTAATCGTACCCCATTCAGAAGAATTTTTAACTTCAGCTGCCATATTAGCAGCAAGCAATTCAGCCTCTTCCTCATCTAAATCTTCAACAATCCTTTGCTGATCTTCCTCCAAAGCAGCACCCTCAACATCATCTCTAAAGCCCAATTATGAACTTAACACTTCATATGTATTTTTCCTCACTTTTTCAGAAGATTCAAGCAAAGCATCAGTTAGAGGCGTGAAAGAAAACTTTGTACCTTTTACTGGCGTCCAATTCTCATTAGAAGCTTTAGTAAACGTATTAGGGTTGGAAACTGATTTGTTTTCCAAATCAGACTTGTAAACGGACTTCTTGTTGGTCACGGACTCAGAGTTTTGAGTTAACCTGTATAAAATTCAAAATTTTATGAACTCTTTCACTTTTGTTGGCTTTCTATTTCTATTTGATTCAAGATAGACGAAATTTGTTAGGATTTGGATTAGTTATGCATGGTCTTTCATCCTTCTTCTATTGTGAAATTTGTCTTCCTTCATATATTCTTGAATCAACGTACATAGAAATGCAATTTTTACTCGACGTAATGCCTTAGAACATATTATTTGTGATTACAATACATTTTTCAAACTTTTTTTTGTTAAAGATGAGTTTATCTAGTTTACAATTTAGTTTCAGAAATCAATTTCAGACTTATAACGAAGTGTGTAGACTTTTTTGAGTTAAGGTATATAAAATTCAGCATTTTTATGAACTCTTTCCTTTTGCGTTGGCTTTGTCTTTCTATTTGATTCAAGATAAATGAAATTTATTTGGATTTGGATTAGTTCTTCTTGGTCTCCCATCCTTCTTCTATTGTGAAATTTGCCTTCCTTCATATTTTCTTGAATCAACGTACTTAGAAATGCAATTTTTACTAGACGTAATGCTTTAGAACATATTATTTGTGATTATAATACAATTTTCAAACTTTTTCTGTTAAATATGAGTTTATCTAGTTTACAATTTAGTCTCAGATATTAATTTCCGACTTATAACGATGTGTGTAGACTTTTTTGAGTTAACGTATATAAAATTCAACATTTTTATGAACTCTTTCTTTTTGTGTTGGCTTTGTCTTTCTATTTGATTCAAGATAGATGAAATTTTTTCAGATTTGGATTAGTTCTTCTTGGTCTTTCATTCTTCTTCTATTGTGAAATTTGCCTTCCTTCATATTTTCTTGAATCAACGTACTTAGAAATGCAATTTTTACTAGACGTAATGCTTTAGAACATATTATTTGTGATTATAATACAATTTTCAAACTTTTTCTGTTAAAGATGAGTTTATCTAGTTTACAATTTAGTCTCAGAAATCAATTTCCGACTTGTAGACTTTTTTGAGTTAACCTGTATAAAATTCAAAATTTTATGAACTCTTTCATTTTTGTTGGCTTTGTATTTCTATTTGATTCAAGATAGACGAAATTTGCTAGGATTTGGATTAGTTATGCATGGTCTTTCATCCTTCTTCTATTGTGAAATTTGTCTTCCTTCATATATTCTTGAATCAACGTACATAGAAATGCAATTTTTACTCGACGTAATGCCTTAGAACATATTATTTGTGACTACAATAAATTTTTCAAACTTTTTCTGTTAAACATGAGTTTATCTAGTTTACAATTTAGTTTCAGAAATCAATTTCAGACTTATAACGAAGTGTGTAGACTTTTTTGAGTTAAGGTATATAAAATTCAACATTTTTATGAACTCTTTCTTTTGTCTTTCTATTTGATTAAAGATAAATGAAATTTGTTTGGATTTGGATTAGTTCTTCTTGGTCTTTCATCCTTCTTCTATTGTGAAATTTGCCGTCCTTCATATTTTCTTGAATCAACGTACATAGAAATGCAATTTTTACTTGTCGTAATGCTTTTGAACATATATTTGTGATTACAATAAATTTTTCAAACTTTTTCTGTTAAAGATGAGTTTATCTAGTTTACGATTTAGTCTCAAAAATCAATTTCCGACTTGTAGACTTTTTTGAGTTAACGTATATAAAATTCAAAATTTTATGAACTCTTTCATTTGTGTTGGCTTTGTCTTTCTATTTGATTCAAGATAGATGACATTTTTTAGGATTTGGATTAGTTATGCATGGTCTTTCATCCTTCTTCTATTGTGAAATTTGACTTCCTTCATATTTTCTTGAATCAACGTATATAGAAATGCAATTTTTACTAGACGTAATACCTTAGAACATATTATTTGTGACTACATTACATTTTTCAAACTTTTTCTGTTAAACATGAGTTTATCTAGTTTACAATTTAGTTTCAGAAATAAATTTCAGACTTATAACGAAGTGTGTAGACTTTTTGGAGTTAAGGTATATAAAATTCAACATTTTGATGAACTCTTTCTTTTTGTGTTGGATTTGTCTTTCTATTTGATTCAAGATAAATGAAATTTATTTGGATTTGGATTAGTTCTTCTTGGTCTTTCATCCTTCTTCTATTGTGAAATTTGCCTTCCTTCATATTTTCTCTAATCAACGTAAATAGAAATGCTATTTTTACTAGACGTAATGCTTTAGAACATATTATTTGTGATTACAATACATTTTTCAAACTTTTTTTTGTTAAAGATGAGTTTATCTAGTTTACAATTTAGTTTCAGAAATCAATTTCAGACTTATAACGAAGTGTGTAGACTTTTTTGAGTTAAGGTATATAAAATTCAACATTTTTATGAACTCTTTCTTTTTGTGTTGGCTTTGTCTTTCTATTTGATTCAAGATAGATGAAATTTCTTTGGATTTGGATTAGTTCTTCTTGGTCTTTCATTCTTCTTCTATTGTGAAATTTTCCTTCCTTCATATTTTCTTGAATCAACGTACATAGAAATGCAATTTTTACTAGACGTAATGCTTTAGAACATATTATTTGTGATTACAATACAATTTTCAAACTTTTTCTGTTAAAGATGAGTTTATCTAGTTTACGATTTAGTCTCAGAAATCAATTTCCGACTTGTAGACTTTTTTGAGTTAACGTGTATAAAATTCAAAATTTTATGAACTCTTTCATTTGTGTTGGCTTTGTCTTTCTATTTGATTCAAGATAGATGAAATTTGTTAGGCTTTGGATTAGTTATGCATGGTCTTCCATCCTTCTTCTATTATGAAATTTGACTTCCTTCATATTTTCTTGAATCAACGTATATAGAAATGCAATTTTTACTAGACGTAATGCCTTAGATTTTTTTTTTGCTAGGTCAAAATGGTTTATTAAAGCAAAAAAACGTAATTACAAGAATTACAAAGTGGAAGGCCTCCCCACCCCCATAAACCAAAGGGGAGAAAAAATAACATCAAAAAATAACTAAAAACTCATAAAATAAGCTCCTAAACTCAAATAACTAACAAAAAAAGAAGAAAAATAGGAATTTAACATCGTTTACGCCCCTTTGCCACCCTATAATTCGTCTTCTTAGGTTGGAGACCACCAAGGATTTCCGCCAAAACATCAGGGTCTCCATAAAAGTCATTGTATTGATCATCACAAGTATCATCATATTCATCTTCATCCGAAGCATAATTACCACCAGGAACAAGCTTAATAGGAGTTTGAGGTTTTTTCTCTCTTTTTTCTTTTCCCGTACTTTGTTACCTTAGAACTTCTAATCTATCAAGAAAAGTTTTCTTCTTTTCTGCATCAACAGTTTCAGTTAAGCTCTCAACTAAATCCTTAGCCTTTGAAACATTGCTATTCTTGTTTTCATTGTGATCACTAATCGTACCCCATTCAGAAGAATTTTTAACTTCAGCTGCCATATTAGCAGCAAGCAATTCAGCCTCTTCCTCATCTAAATCTTCAACAATCCTTTGCTGATCTTCCTCCAAAGCAGCACCCTCAACATCATCTCTAAAGCCCAATTATGAACTTAACACTTCATATGTATTTTTCCTCACTTTTTCAGAAGATTCAAGCAAAGCATCAGTTAGAGGCGTGAAAGAAAACTTTGTACCTTTTACTGGCGTCCAATTCTCATTAGAAGCTTTAGTAAACGTATTAGGGTTGGAAACTGATTTGTTTTCCAAATCAGACTTGTAAACGGACTTCTTGTTGGTCACGGACTCAGAGTTTTGAGTTAACCTGTATAAAATTCAAAATTTTATGAACTCTTTCACTTTTGTTGGCTTTCTATTTCTATTTGATTCAAGATAGACGAAATTTGTTAGGATTTGGATTAGTTATGCATGGTCTTTCATCCTTCTTCTATTGTGAAATTTGTCTTCCTTCATATATTCTTGAATCAACGTACATAGAAATGCAATTTTTACTCGACGTAATGCCTTAGAACATATTATTTGTGATTACAATACATTTTTCAAACTTTTTTTTGTTAAAGATGAGTTTATCTAGTTTACAATTTAGTTTCAGAAATCAATTTCAGACTTATAACGAAGTGTGTAGACTTTTTTGAGTTAAGGTATATAAAATTCAGCATTTTTATGAACTCTTTCCTTTTGCGTTGGCTTTGTCTTTCTATTTGATTCAAGATAAATGAAATTTATTTGGATTTGGATTAGTTCTTCTTGGTCTCCCATCCTTCTTCTATTGTGAAATTTGCCTTCCTTCATATTTTCTTGAATCAACGTACTTAGAAATGCAATTTTTACTAGACGTAATGCTTTAGAACATATTATTTGTGATTATAATACAATTTTCAAACTTTTTCTGTTAAATATGAGTTTATCTAGTTTACAATTTAGTCTCAGATATTAATTTCCGACTTATAACGATGTGTGTAGACTTTTTTGAGTTAACGTATATAAAATTCAACATTTTTATGAACTCTTTCTTTTTGTGTTGGCTTTGTCTTTCTATTTGATTCAAGATAGATGAAATTTTTTCAGATTTGGATTAGTTCTTCTTGGTCTTTCATTCTTCTTCTATTGTGAAATTTGCCTTCCTTCATATTTTCTTGAATCAACGTACTTAGAAATGCAATTTTTACTAGACGTAATGCTTTAGAACATATTATTTGTGATTATAATACAATTTTCAAACTTTTTCTGTTAAAGATGAGTTTATCTAGTTTACAATTTAGTCTCAGAAATCAATTTCCGACTTGTAGACTTTTTTGAGTTAACCTGTATAAAATTCAAAATTTTATGAACTCTTTCATTTTTGTTGGCTTTGTATTTCTATTTGATTCAAGATAGACGAAATTTGCTAGGATTTGGATTAGTTATGCATGGTCTTTCATCCTTCTTCTATTGTGAAATTTGTCTTCCTTCATATATTCTTGAATCAACGTACATAGAAATGCAATTTTTACTCGACGTAATGCCTTAGAACATATTATTTGTGACTACAATAAATTTTTCAAACTTTTTCTGTTAAACATGAGTTTATCTAGTTTACAATTTAGTTTCAGAAATCAATTTCAGACTTATAACGAAGTGTGTAGACTTTTTTGAGTTAAGGTATATAAAATTCAACATTTTTATGAACTCTTTCTTTTGTCTTTCTATTTGATTAAAGATAGATGAAATTTGTTTGGATTTGGATTAGTTCTTCTTGGTCTTTCATCCTTCTTCTATTGTGAAATTTGCCGTCCTTCATATTTTCTTGAATCAACGTACATAGAAATGCAATTTTTACTTGTCGTAATGCTTTTGAACATATATTTGTGATTACAATAAATTTTTCAAACTTTTTCTGTTAAAGATGAGTTTATCTAGTTTACGATTTAGTCTCAAAAATCAATTTCCGACTTGTAGACTTTTTTGAGTTAACGTATATAAAATTCAAAATTTTATGAACTCTTTCATTTGTGTTGGCTTTGTCTTTCTATTTGATTCAAGATAGATGACATTTTTTAGGATTTGGATTAGTTATGCATGGTCTTTCATCCTTCTTCTATTGTGAAATTTGACTTCCTTCATATTTTCTTGAATCAACGTATATAGAAATGCAATTTTTACTAGACGTAATACCTTAGAACATATTATTTGTGACTACATTACATTTTTCAAACTTTTTCTGTTAAACATGAGTTTATCTAGTTTACAATTTAGTTTCAGAAATAAATTTCAGACTTATAACGAAGTGTGTAGACTTTTTGGAGTTAAGGTATATAAAATTCAACATTTTGATGAACTCTTTCTTTTTGTGTTGGATTTGTCTTTCTATTTGATTCAAGATAAATGAAATTTATTTGGATTTGGATTAGTTCTTCTTGGTCTTTCATCCTTCTTCTATTGTGAAATTTGCCTTCCTTCATATTTTCTCTAATCAACGTAAATAGAAATGCTATTTTTACTAGACGTAATGCTTTAGAACATATTATTTGTGATTACAATACATTTTTCAAACTTTTTTTTGTTAAAGATGAGTTTATCTAGTTTACAATTTAGTTTCAGAAATCAATTTCAGACTTATAACGAAGTGTGTAGACTTTTTTGAGTTAAGGTATATAAAATTCAACATTTTTATGAACTCTTTCTTTTTGTGTTGGCTTTGTCTTTCTATTTGATTCAAGATAGATGAAATTTCTTTGGATTTGGATTAGTTCTTCTTGGTCTTTCATTCTTCTTCTATTGTGAAATTTTCCTTCCTTCATATTTTCTTGAATCAACGTACATAGAAATGCAATTTTTACTAGACGTAATGCTTTAGAACATATTATTTGTGATTACAATACAATTTTCAAACTTTTTCTGTTAAAGATGAGTTTATCTAGTTTACGATTTAGTCTCAGAAATCAATTTCCGACTTGTAGACTTTTTTGAGTTAACGTGTATAAAATTCAAAATTTTATGAACTCTTTCATTTGTGTTGGCTTTGTCTTTCTATTTGATTCAAGATAGATGAAATTTGTTAGGCTTTGGATTAGTTATGCATGGTCTTTCATCCTTCTTCTATTATGAAATTTGACTTCCTTCATATTTTCTTGAATCAACGTATATAGAAATGCAATTTTTACTAGACGTAATGCCTTAGATTTTTTTTTTTTGCTAGGTCAAAATGGTTTATTAAAGCAAAAAAACGTAATTACAAGAATTACAAAGTGGAAGGCCTCCCCACCCCCATAAACCAAAGGGGAGAAAAAATAACATCAAAAAATAACTAAAAACTCATAAAATAAGCTCCTAAACTCAAATAACTAACAAAAAAAGAAGAAAAATAGGAATTTAACATCGTTTACGCCCCTTTGCCACCCTATAATTCGTCTTCTTAGGTTGGAGACCAGCAAGGATTTCCGCCAAAACATCAGGGTCTCCATAAAAGTCATTGTATTGATCATCACAAGTATCATCATATTCATCTTCATCCGAAGCATAATTACCACCAGGAACAAGCTTAATAGGAGTTTGAGGTTTTTTCTCTCTTTTTTCTTTTCCCGTACTTTGTTACCTTAGAACTTCTAATCTATCAAGAAAAGCTTTCTTCTTTTCTGCATCAACAGTTTCAGTTAAGCTCTCAACTAAATCCTTAGCCTTTGAAACATTGCTATTCTTGTTTTCATTGTGATCACTAATCGTACCCCATTCAGAAGAATTTTTAACTTCAGCTGCCATATTAGCAGCAAGCAATTCAGCCTCTTCCTCATCTAAATCTTCAACAATCCTTTGCTGATCTTCCTCCAAAGCAGCACCCTCAACATCATCTCTAAAGCCCAATTATGAACTTAACACTTCATATGTATTTTTCCTCACTTTTTCAGAAGATTCAAGCAAAGCATCAGTTAGAGGCGTGAAGAAAACTTTGTACCTTTTACTGGCGTCCAATTCTCATTAGAAGCTTTAGTAAACGTATTAGGGTTGGAAACTGATTTGTTTTCCAAATCAGACTTGTAAACGGACTTCTTGTTGGTCACGGACTCAGAGTTTTGAGTTAACCTGTATAAAATTCAAAATTTTATGAACTCTTTCACTTTTGTTGGCTTTCTATTTCTATTTGATTCAAGATAGACGAAATTTGTTAGGATTTGGATTAGTTATGCATGGTCTTTCATCCTTCTTCTATTGTGAAATTTGTCTTCCTTCATATATTCTTGAATCAACGTACATAGAAATGCAATTTTTACTCGACGTAATGCCTTAGAACATATTATTTGTGATTACAATACATTTTTCAAACTTTTTTTGTTAAAGATGAGTTTATCTAGTTTACAATTTAGTTTCAGAAATCAATTTCAGACTTATAACGAAGTGTGTAGACTTTTTTGAGTTAAGGTATATAAAATTCAGCATTTTTATGAACTCTTTCCTTTTGCGTTGGCTTTGTCTTTCTATTTGATTCAAGATAAATGAAATTTATTTGGATTTGGATTAGTTCTTCTTGGTCTCCCATCCTTCTTCTATTGTGAAATTTGCCTTCCTTCATATTTTCTTGAATCAACGTACTTAGAAATGCAATTTTTACTAGACGTAATGCTTTAGAACATATTATTTGTGATTATAATACAATTTTCAAACTTTTCTGTTAAATATGAGTTTATCTAGTTTACAATTTAGTCTCAGATATTAATTTCCGACTTATAACGATGTGTGTAGACTTTTTTGAGTTAACGTATATAAAATTCAACATTTTTATGAACTCTTTCTTTTTGTGTTGGCTTTGTCTTTCTATTTGATTCAAGATAGATGAAATTTTTTTCAGATTTGGATTAGTTCTTCTTGGTCTTTCATTCTTCTTCTATTGTGAAATTTGCCTTCCTTCATATTTTCTTGAATCAACGTACTTAGAAATGCAATTTTTACTAGACGTAATGCTTTAGAACATA
Source organism: Papaver somniferum (assembly GCF_003573695.1). Lineage (NCBI taxonomy): Eukaryota > Viridiplantae > Streptophyta > Magnoliopsida > Ranunculales > Papaveraceae > Papaver > Papaver somniferum. The sequence continues at coordinate 7,977,713 of NW_020621381.1, read as the reverse complement.
TTATTTGTGATTATAATACATTTTCAAACTTTTTCTGTTAAAGATGAGTTTATCTAGTTTACAATTTAGTCTCAGAAATCAATTTCCGACTTGTAGACTTTTTTGAGTTAACCTGTATAAAATTCAAAATTTTATGAACTCTTTCATTTTTGTTGGCTTTGTATTTCTATTTGATTCAAGATAGACGAAATTTGCTAGGATTTGGATTAGTTATGCATGGTCTTTCATCCTTCTTCTATTGTGAAATTTGTCTTCCTTCATATATTCTTGAATCAACGTACATAGAAATGCAATTTTTACTCGACTAATGCCTTAGAACATATTATTTGTGACTACAATAAATTTTCAAACTTTTCTGTTAAACATGAGTTTATCTAGTTTACAATTTAGTTTCAGAAATCAATTTCAGACTTATAACGAAGTGTGTAGACTTTTTGAGTTAAGGTATATAAAATTCAACATTTTATGAACTCTTTCTTTTGTCTTTCTATTTGATTAAAGATAAATGAAATTTGTTTGGATTTGGATTAGTTCTTCTTGGTCTTTCATCCTTCTTCTATTGTGAAATTTGCCGTCCTTCATATTTTCTTGAATCAACGTACATAGAAATGCAATTTTACTTGTCGTAATGCTTTTGAACATATATTGTGATTACAATAAATTTTTCAAACTTTTTCTGTTAAAGATGAGTTTATCTAGTTTACGATTTAGTCTCAAAATCAATTTCCGACTTGTAGACTTTTTTGAGTTAACGTATATAAAATTCAAAATTTTATGAACTCTTTCATTTGTGTTGGCTTTGTCTTTCTATTTGATTCAAGATAGATGACATTTTTTAGGATTTGGATTAGTTATGCATGGTCTTTCATCCTTCTTCTATTGTGAAATTTGACTTCCTTCATATTTTCTTGAATCAACGTATATAGAAATGCAATTTTTACTAGACGTAATGCCTTAGAACATATTATTTGACAACATTACATTTTTCAAACTTTTTTCTGTTAAACATGAGTTTATCTAGTTTACAATTTAGTTTCAGAAATAAATTTCAGACTTATAACGAAGTGTGTAGACTTTATGGAGTTAAGGTATATAAAATTCAACATTTTGATGAACTCTTTCTTTTTTTGTTGGATTTGTCTTTCTATTTGATTCAAGATAAATGAAATTTATTTGGATTTGGATTAGTTCTTCTTGGTCTTTCATCCTTCTTCTATTGTGAAATTTGCCTTCCTTCATATTTTCTCTAATCAACGTAAATAGAAATGCTATTTTTACTAGACGTAATGCTTTAGAACATATTATTTGTGATTACAATACATTTTTCAAACTTTTTTTTGTTAAAGATGAGTTTATCTAGTTTACAATTTAGTTTCAGAAATCAATTTCAGACTTATAACGAAGTGTGTAGACTTTTTTGAGTTAAGGTATATAAAATTCAACATTTTTATGAACTCTTTCTTTTTGTGTTGGCTTTGTCTTTCTATTTGATTCAAGATAGATGAAATTTCTTTGGATTTGGATTAGTTCTTCTTGGTCTTTCATTCTTCTTCTATTGAAATTTTCCTTCCTTCATATTTTCTTGAATCAACGTACATAGAAATGCAATTTTTACTAGACGTAATGCTTTAGAACATATTATTTGTGATTACAATACAATTTTCAAACTTTTTCTGTTAAGATGAGTTTATCTAGTTTACGATTTAGTCTCAGAAATCAATTCCGACTTGTAGACTTTTTTGAGTTAACGTGTATAAAATTCAAAATTTTATGAACTCTTTCATTTGTGTTGGCTTTGTCTTTCTATTTGATTCAAGATAGATGAAATTTGTTAGGCTTTGGATTAGTTGCATGGTCTTCCATCCTTCTTCTATTATGAAATTTGACTTCCTTCATATTTTCTTGAATCAACGTATATAGAAATGCAATTTTTACTAGACGTAATGCCTTAGATTTTTTTTTGCTAGGTCAAAATGGTTTATTAAAGCAAAAAAAACGTAATTACAAGAATTACAAAGTGGAAGGCCTCCCCACCCCCATAAACCAAAGGGGAGAAAAAATAACATCAAAAAATAACTAAAAACTCATAAAATAAGCTCCTAAACTCAATAACTAACAAAAAAGAAGAAAAGGAATTTAAATCGTTTACGCCCCTTTGCCACCCTATAATTCGTCTTCTTAGGTTGGAGACCACCAAGGATTTCCGCCAAAACATCAGGGTCTCCATAAAAGTCATTGTATTGATCATCACAAGTATCATCATATTCATCTTCATCCGAAGCATAATTACCACCAGGAACAAGCTTAATAGGAGTTTGAGGTTTTTTCTCTCTTTTTTCTTTTCCCGTACTTTGTTACCTTAGAACTTCTAATCTATCAAGAAAAGTTTTCTTCTTTCTGCATCAACAGTTTCAGTTAAGCTCTCAACTAAATCCTTAGCCTTTGAAACATTGCTATTCTTGTTTTCATTGTGATCACTAATCGTACCCCATTCAGAAGAATTTTTAACTTCAGCTGCCATATTAGCAGCAAGCAATTCAGCCTCTTCCTCATCTAAATCTTCAACAATCCTTTGCTGATCTTCCTCCAAAGCAGCACCCTCAACATCATCTCTAAAGCCCAATTATGAACTTAACACTTCATATGTATTTTCCTCACTTTTCAGAAGATTCAAGCAAAGCATCAGTTAGAGGCGTGAAAGAAAACTTTGTACCTTTTACTGGCGTCCAATTCTCATTAGAAGCTTTAGTAAACGTATTAGGGTTGGAAACTGATTTGTTTTCCAAATCAGACTTGTAAACGGACTTCTTGTTGGTCACGGACTCAGAGTTTTGAGTTAACCTGTATAAAATTCAAAATTTTATGAACTCTTTCACTTTTGTTGGCTTTCTATTTCTATTTGATTCAAGATAGACGAAATTTGTTAGGATTTGGATTAGTTATGCATGGTCTTTCATCCTTCTTCTATTGTGAAATTTGTCTTCCTTCATATATTCTTGAATCAACGTACATAGAAATGCAATTTTTACTCGACGTAATGCCTTAGAACATATTATTTGTGATTACAATACATTTTTCAAACTTTTTTTTGTTAAAGATGAGTTTATCTAGTTTTACAATTTAGTTTCAGAAATCAATTTCAGACTTATAACGAAGTTGTGTAGACTTTTTGAGTTAAGGTATATAAAATTCACAGCATTTTTATGAAACTCTTTCCTTTTGCGTTGGCTTTGTCTTTCTATTTGATTCAAGATAAATGAAATTATTTGGATTTGGATTAGTTCTTCTTGGTCTCCCATCCTTATTCTATTGTGAAATTTGCCTTCCTTCATATTTCTTGAATCAACGTACTTAGAATGCAATTTTTACTAGACTAATGCTTTAGAACATATTATTTGTGATTAATACAATTTTCAAACTTTTCTGTTAAATATGAGTTTATCTAGTTTACAATTTAGTCTCAGAAATTAATTTCCGACTTATAACGATGTGTGTAGACTTTTTGAGTAACGTATATAAAATTCAACATTTTTATGAACTCTTTCTTTTTGTGTTGGCTTTGTCTTTCTATTTGATTCAAGATAGATGAAATTTTTTCAGATTTGGATTAGTTCTTCTTGGTCTTTCATTCTTCTTCTATTGTGAAATTTGCCTTCCTTCATATTTCTTGAATCAACGTACTTAGAAATGCAATTTTTATACGTAATGCTTTAGAACATATTATTTGTGATTATAATACAATTTTCAAACTTTTTCTGTTAAAGATGAGTTTATCTAGTTTACGATTTAGTCTCAGAAATCAATTTCCGACTTGTAGACTTTTTGAGTTAACCTATAAAATTCAAAATTTTATGAACTCTTTCATTTTTGTTGGCTTTGTATTTCTATTTGATTCAAGATAGACGAAATTTGCTAGGATTTGGATTAGTTATGCATGGTCTTTCATCCTTCTTCTATTGTGAAATTTGTCTTCCTTCATATATTCTTGAATCAACGTACATAGAAATGCAATTTTTACTCGACGTAATGCCTTAGAACATATTATTTGTGACTACAATAAATTTTTCAAACTTTTTCTGTTAAACATGAGTTTATCTAGTTTACAATTTAGTTTCAGAAATCAATTTCAGACTTATAACGAAGTGTGTAGACTTTTTTGAGTTAAGGTATATAAAATTCAACATTTTATGAACTCTTTCTTTTGTCTTTCTATTTGATTAAGATAGATGAAATTTGTTTGGATTTGGATTAGTTCTTCTTGGTCTTCATCCTTCTTCTATTGTGAAATTTGCCGTCCTCATATTTTCTTGAATCAACGTACATAGAAATGCAATTTTTACTTGTCGTAATGCTTTTGAACATATATTTGTGATTACAATAAATTTTTCAAACTTTTTCTGTTAAAGATGAGTTTATCTAGTTTACGATTTAGTCTCAAAAATCAATTTCCGACTTGTAGACTTTTTTGAGTTAACGTATATAAAATTCAAAATTTTATGAACTCTTTCATTTGTGTTGGCTTTGTCTTTCTATTTGATTCAAGATAGATGACATTTTTTAGGATTTGGATTAGTTATGCATGGTCTTTCATCCTTCTTCTATTGTGAAATTTGACTTCCTTCATATTTTCTTGAATCAACGTATATAGAAATGCAATTTTTACTAGACGTAATACCTTAGAACATATTATTTGTGACTACATTACATTTTCAAACTTTTCTGTTAAACATGAGTTTATCTAGTTTACAATTTAGTTTCAGAAATAAATTTCAGACTTATAACGAAGTGTGTAGACTTTTTGGAGTTAAGGTATATAAAATTCAACATTTTGATGAACTCTTTCTTTTTGTGTTGGATTTGTCTTTCTATTTGATTCAAGATAAATGAAATTTATTTGGATTTGGATTAGTTCTCTTCTTGTCTTTCATCCTTCTTCTATTGTGAAATTTGCTCCTTCCTATATTTTCTCTAATCAACGTAATAGAAATGCTATTTTTACTAGACGTAATGCTTTAGAACATATTATTTGTGATTACAATACATTTTTCAAACTTTTTTTTGTTAAAGATGAGTTTATCTAGTTTACAATTTAGTTTCAGAAATCAATTTCAGACTTATAACGAAGTGTGTAGACTTTTTTGAGTTAAGGTATATAAAATTCAACATTTTTATGAACTCTTTCTTTTTGTGTTGGCTTTGTCTTTCTATTTGATTCAAGATAGATGAAATTTCTTTGGATTTGGATTAGTTCTTCTTGGTCTTTCATTCTTCTTCTATTGTGAAATTTTCCTTCCTTCATATTTTCTTGAATCAACGTACATAGAAATGCAATTTTTACTAGACGTAATGCTTTAGAACATATTATTTGTGATTACAATACAATTTTCAAACTTTTCTGTTAAAGATGAGTTTATCTAGTTTAAGATTTAGTCTCAGAAATCAATTTCCGACTTGTAGACTTTTTTGAGTTAACGTGTATAAAATTCAAAATTTTATGAACTCTTTCATTTGTGTTGGCTTTGTCTTTCTATTTGATTCAAGATAGATGAAATTTGTTAGGCTTTGGATTAGTTATGCATGGTCTTTCATCCTTCTTCTATTATGAAATTTGACTTCCTTCATATTTTCTTGAATCAACGTATATAGAAATGCAATTTTTACTAGACGTAATGCCTTAGATTTTTTTTTTTTGCTAGGTCAAAATGGTTTATTAAAGCAAAAAAACGTAATTACAAGAATTACAAAGTGGAAGGCCTCCCCACCCCCATAAACCAAAGGGGAGAAAAAATAACATCAAAAAATAACTAAAAACTCATAAAATAAGCTCCTAAACTCAAATAACTAACAAAAAAAGAAGAAAAATAGGAATTTAACATCGTTTACGCCCCTTTGCCACCCTATAATTCGTCTTCTTAGGTTGGAGACCAGCAAGGATTTCCGCCAAAACATCAGGGTCTCCATAAAAGTCATTGTATTGATCATCACAAGTATCATCATATTCATCTTCATCCGAAGCATAATTACCACCAGGAACAAGCTTAATAGGAGTTTGAGGTTTTTTCTCTCTTTTTTCTTTTCCCGTACTTTGTTACCTTAGAACTTCTAATCTATCAAGAAAAGCTTTCTTCTTTTCTGCATCAACAGTTTCAGTTAAGCTCTCAACTAAATCCTTAGCCTTTGAAACATTGCTATTCTTGTTTTCATTGTGATCACTAATCGTACCCCATTCAGAAGAATTTTTAACTTCAGCTGCCATATTAGCAGCAAGCAATTCAGCCTCTTCCTCATCTAAATCTTCAACAATCCTTTGCTGATCTTCCTCCAAAGCAGCACCCTCAACATCATCTCTAAAGCCCAATTATGAACTTAACACTTCATATGTATTTTTCCTCACTTTTTCAGAAGATTCAAGCAAAGCATCAGTTAGAGGCGTGAAAGAAAACTTTGTACCTTTTACTGGCGTCCAATTCTCATTAGAAGCTTTAGTAAACGTATTAGGGTTGGAAACTGATTTGTTTTCCAAATCAGACTTGTAAACGGACTTCTTGTTGGTCACGGACTCAGAGTTTTGCAAAGCCACGGACTTGTCTACCAAATCAGCCCCAAGCGTATATTCCAAATTAGACGTTTCAGAGTTTTGCTTGGACTTGGTTTCAAAATTCTGGTTTTGCACGGACTTGCCTCCACAAACGTTTGTTGTACCAATCTTGTTCCCGGACATACCAGCTTCAACAGGCTTAGTCACAGCTCCTTTACGTGCAGCAATAGCTTCCTTAGCTGCAATTGCGCTTTTGCACTTGATTAACCTGAATTGAGCCTCACGGAATTCATTTGAAGAAATAGCAAGCTCGTTCTCCAACTGTTCATTGCTAGATTGAACTGTTGCCTCAATTATGTTATCATTAGTAACTCCAATAGTACTTGAATCTGAAGCACAAAGTATAGTTTCCTGATTTGCAAGCTTTTTCAGAGCTTTTTAGAGTTTTTCAGAGCTCTTTAAATATTTTAGGGCTTTTTAGAGTTTTTCAGGGTTTTTTAGAGTTTTCAACGCTTTTTAGAGAACATTCAAAGTTGATCTTTACTATTGCAGGGATTTGTTATTATCATTCTTTATCGAATCTTCTGGCTTGTAGATCCCAGTGCTACGGAGTATTATTAAATTTAAGCTTTTCAAAGCTTATTGGAACCTTCCTGAGCTTTTTAGAGTTTCTCGGAGCTCTTTCAGGACTCTTTAGTGTTTTTAGGGTTTTTAGGAAACATCCAAATATAATCTTCATTACTGTAGGTAATTTTGTTAGTATCATTCATTATAAAGAATTAAGTTACTTTTAGTTGGCTTTAACGAATCCCCTGGATAGTAGATACTAATGATACGAAATATAATTAACTTAAAGCTTTTTCATAGCTTTTTAGAGTTTTTCAGAGCTCTTTAGATTTTTCAGAGCTCTTTAAATATTTTGGGGCTTTTTAGAGTTTTGAGGGTTTTTTAGAGTTTTCAACGCTTTTTAGAGAACATTCAAAGTTGATATTCACCATTGCAGGGATTTGTTATTATCATTCTTTAACGAATCTCCTAGCTTGTAGATCCCAGTGCTACGGAGTATTATAAAATTAAAGCTTTCCAAAGCTTATTGGCGTCTTCCTGAGCTTTTTAGAGTTTCTCAGAGCTCTTTCAGGGCTCTTTAGTGTTTTTAGGGTTTTAAGGAAACATCCAAAGATAATCTTCATTATTGTAGGGAATTTTGTTAGTATCATTCATTATAAAGAATTAAGTTACTTTGAGTTGGCTTTAACGAATCGCCTGGATAGTAGATACTAGTGCTATGAAATATAATTAACTTAAATCTTTTTAAAGTTTTTCAGAGCTCTTTAGATTTTTCAGAGCTCTTTAGATATTTTAGGGATTTTTAGAGTTTTCAGGGTTTTTTAGAGTTTTCAAGGCTTTTTAGAGAACATTCAAAGTTGATCTTCACTATTGCAGGGATTTGTTATTATCATTCTTTATCGAATCTCCTAGCTTGTAGATCCCAGTGCTACGGAGTATTATTAAATTTAAGCTTTTCAAAGCTTCTTGGAGTCTTATTGAGCTTTTTAGAGTTTCTCTGAGCTCTTTCAGGGCTCTTTAGTGTTTTTTGGTATTTAGGAAACATCCAAAGATAATCTTCATTATTGTAGGGAATTTTGTTAGTATCATTCATTATAAAGAATTAAGTTACTTTTAATTGGCTTTAACAAATCCCCTGGGCCTTAGAACGTTCAACTTTTTTCTCTCTCATGCGAATTTTTCTCTCCAAAAAATTGGCGAATTTTTTCTTTAGGGTTTTCAACTTTCATCAACGTTTTTCCTTCATTCTAGATCATCTTTGGTGATTTAGGATGGGGGAAAACCCTGATTCAAACGTGAATAATCATGGGAACAATAAGGTATCTTTTGTTGATTTGGTTAAGGATAAAAAAACCCTATATGTTAACAGATTCAGATTTCTTATCTCTCCCTGAGGCATCAACATATTTGGAAGAACCATCTTTGGTTTTGCCTAATAATCTTCTTCAAGAGGGACGTGATATATTTCAGTTCAGTCTCATTGGGAGATTGAACTTTAAGGGCTTAAAACTTGCTGATGTTCAAAAGAGTTTGGAGGAACAATGGGGTTTCGGTGCTGGAAGATGTAAGTTAGTTCCAATGACAAAAGGGTTCTTTATCATAAAGTTAACTTCAGCATATGACAAGGAACATGTATGGCATGGTGATACTTGGCTTATACAGAATCAACAGCTTAGGGTTTTTAATTTTTACCCAAATTTTGATCCAGAAAGACAACAGAGCTTCAGTTTGGGTAAGTTTCCCTGGTTTGTACATTGAGTTATGGACTAAGAAAATTCTTCTTTCCATTGCTAATATTATTGGAAAACCGATTGCTATTGATCAAAAGACTTTGGATCATGATGTTGGAAACTATGCTGCGGTTATGATTGATATTGACTTTGCTAAGTTGATTCCTAAAAGAATTCGCTTGAATGCAAATGGAAAAGAGTTCTGGCAGTATATTGAAATTCAAGACTTAGAGAATGTCAAATTCTGCACTCATTGTAAGTTTATGGGCCACAAATTTGAGAATTGCCTTGCTGCAAAGAAAATTTTGGGAGATTCTAATGCTGTAAAGAAGTCACCTACTGTGAACATTAAGAATGACAAAGAAGGAAAATCACTCAAATCTGTTTGGAAAAAAGTTGGTGAAACTTCCCATGCAGGCCATGCAATTAACGTCAATAATGTGAAGGCTGGTAAGGAGAGTATAAATTCAGTTCATGAGGTTGCTGTTTCTGAGGATATTGAATCAATTCATGAGAAGTCTGATGATAAACATCTAGAAGAGCAGCTCGAAAAAGCTTTTACTGAGTATCGTGAAGCTCAGATTAAGTTGATGAGATGTAAAAACAATATTTCAGCCAAAAAAGATCTTGCTTTACGTAAGAATTCTATCCATATTGACAATGCAGATAGTACACAAGGGAACTCTAGCAAGCAATTCGTGCAAACTAGGGAACAAGAGTCCGTGCAAACTAGGAAAGCTCAGCAAGAGTCCGTACAAACTGGGAAAGCTCAGCAAGAATCCGTGCAAACTAGGGAAGCTCAGCCAATTTTGGGAGATCAGTCCGTGCAAACTCTTAAAGCCCAGCAAGAGTTCGTGTCTAAAAAGAATTTGGAAGATATTCCAAATATTCAGTATGATTCTGCGTTTATAACAAACTCAGTTATGGAAACAAATTCCGTGTTCAAGCAAAATCCTGAAAAGGGTACGACCAGTTCTAAAGAGGATTGGAAAATAGTTATGGGTAAGAACTCCCCTAATAAACGTACATCTTTTAAATTTAAATCTTTTGATACTCCTTTGGTGGATGAGCTTTTTCAAGCTGAACTTGTGGTGAATAACAAGTATGGTGCCCTAGCTTCAGAGTTAGGCCTTACTAATGATTCTAGTGAGATTTTGGTGGAGGAGGAACAAGATGATTCTAGTGACTCGGACAATAGTATGGGTTCGAAAGATTGGGGTGAAATTGATGCAGATATTCTATCCAGGAAGCAAGCTAGAAAAGTGGCCAAGCAAGCTGCCAAGATCATGGCTATGAATTCAAAGTGTAATGAGGACAGTCCAAGCCGTGAGCATAACAAGGACATTCAAGCAGGGTTGGAGGAAAATGTTTTTGATCTAGATAATATTTTGTCTACAGAGGAACTAGATGATGCAAGTACTATTCAACTTGATGAAGTGCGTACTAAATTCATTAGAGATCCAGCCTTTCGAAGAGACTATTTAGAGGAAAAAAAGAAGAAAATGGATAAAATGTCAACAAAAAAGAATGTTCAATCTCCTATTAAGCTTGTTCCAGGTGGTAATTATGCTTCAGATGAAAATGAACAGGATTATGACAATGATGAAACTTATGATGATTATGAAGATGAATTCAAGGGGCACTATGATTTGACTAAAATAATTGATGATCTCATTCCCAAGAAGAGGAATTTTAGAGTTGGAAATAAGGGGCGAAAACGTTATTAGTTTTCTTCTTTATGCTATTTTTTAGTGCTTAAGAGTTTATTTTATGCGTTTTTTAGAGTTTTTTGCCCCTTTGGTTTATGGGGGTGTGGAGGCCTAGCGCCTCCCATTTTGTAATTCTTGTAATTACGTTTTTTTGCTTTAATAAACCATTTTGACCTAGCAAAAAAAAAAATTAACAAATCCCCTGGGTAGTAGATACTAGTGCTATGAAATATAATTAACTTCAAGGTTTTCAGAGCTCCTTAGATTTTTCAAAGCTCTTTAGATATTTTAGGGCTTTTTAGAGTTTTCAAAGTTTTCAACGCTTTTTAGAGAACATTCAAAGTTGATTTTCACTATTGCAGGGATTTGTTATTATCATTCTTTAACGAATATACTAGCTTGTAGATCCCAGTGCTACAGAGTATTATTAAATTTAAGCTTTTCAAAGCTTATTGGAATCTTCCTGAGCTTTTTAGAGTTTCTCAGAGCTCTTTCAGGGCTCTTTAGTGATTTTCGGTTTTCAGGAAACATGCATTGATAATCTTCATTATTGTAAGGAATTTTTTTTAGTATCATTCATTACAAAGAATTAAGTTACTTTTAGTTGGCTGTAACGAATCCCCTGGCTAGTAGATACTAGTGCTACGAAATATAACTAACTTAAAGATTTTTCAGAGCTTTGTAGAGTTTTTCAGAGCTCTTTAGATATTTTAGGGCTTTTTAGAGTTTTCAAGGTTTTTTAAAGTTTTAACGCATTTTAGAGAACATTCAAATTTGATCTTCACTAGTGCAGGGATTTGATATTATCATTCTTTATCGAATCTCCTAGCTTGTAGATCCCAGTGCTACGGAGTATTATTAAATTTAAGCTTTTCAAAGCTTATTGGAGTCTTCCTGAGCTTTTTAGAGTTTCTAAGAGCTCTTTCAGGGCTCTTTAGTGTTTTAGGTTTTTATGAAACATCCAAAGATAATCTTCATTATTGTAGGGAATTTTGTTAGTATCATTCATTATAAAGAATTAAGTTACTTTGAGTTGGCTTTAACGAATTTAGATATTTTAGGGCTTTTTAGAGTTTTCAGGGTTTTTTAGAGTTTTCAAGGCTTTTTAGAGAACATTCAACGTTGATCTTCACTATTGCAGGGATTTGTTATTATCATTCTTTATCGAATCTCCTAGCTTGTAGATCCCAGTGCTACAGAGTATTATTAAATTTAATCTTTTCAAAGCTTATTGGAGTCTTCCTGAGTTTGTTATTATCATTCTTTCAGGGCTCTTTAGTGTTTTAGGTTTTTATGAAACATCCAAAGATAATCTTCATTAATGTAGCGAATTTTGTTAGTATCATTCATTATAAAGATTAAAGTTACTTTTAGTTGGCTTTAACGAATCCCCTGGATAGTAGATATTAGTGCTACGAAATATAATTAACTTAAAGCTTTTTAGAGTTTTTCAAAGCTCTTTCGATTTTTCAGAGCTCTTTAGATATTTTAGGGCTTTTTATAGTTTTCAGGCTTTTTAGAGTTTTGAAGGCTTTTTAGAGAATATTCAAAGTTGATCTTCACTATTGTAGGGATTTGTTATTATCATTCTTTAACTAATCTCCTAGCTTGTAGATCCCAGTGCTGTGGAGTATTATTAAATTTAAGCTTTTTAAAGCTTATTAGAGTCTTCCTGGGATTTTTAGAGTTTCTCAAAGCTCTTTCAGGGCTCTTTAGTGTTTTTAGGGTTTTTAGGAAATATCCAAAGATAATCTTCATTATTGTAGGGAATTTTGTTAGTATCATTCATTATAAAGAATTAAGTTACTTTCAGTTGGCTTTAACGAATCCCCTGGTTAGTAGATACTAGTGCTACGAAATATAACTAACTTAAAGCTTTTTCAGAGGTTTTTAGAGTTTTTCAGAGCTCTTTAGGTATTTTAGGGCGTTTTAGAGTTTTCAGGGTTTTTTAGAGTTTTCAACGCTTTTTAGAGAACATTCAAAGTTGATTTTCACTATTGCAGGGATTTGTTATTATCTTTTTTTTTTTTTGCTAGGTCAAAATGGTTTATTAAAGCAAAAAAACGTAATTACAAGAAATACAAAAAAGGAGGCTCTAGGCCTCCCCACCCCCATAAACCAAAGGGGAAAAAAAACTCTAAAAACTCATAAAATAAGCTCCTAAACACAAAAAGACATGCAAAAAGAAGAAAACTAGAAAATTAAAAACGTTTTCGTCCCTTGTTACCAACTCTAAATTTCTTCTTCTTGGGAATGAGACCAGCAATAATTTGAGTCAAATCATAGTCTCCATAAGACTCCTTGTAAACATCTTCATAATCATCATAGGTTTCATCATAGTCATAATCCTCTCCATTTTCATCTGAAGCATAATTACCACCCGGAACAAGCTTAATAGGAGATTGTGCCTTCTTCTTAGTTGACATTCTATCCATTTGCTGATTTTTTTCCTTGAAATACTCTTTTCTAAAGGTTGAATCTTTAATGAAATTAGCACGCACTTCATCAATATAAATGGTGCTTGCCTCCTCTAGTTCCTCATTTGTCAAAATATTATTCATATCAAAAACACATTCGTCCAACCCGATTAGGCTAGGATTTTCTTCATTGGACCTAGAATTCTTGGCCATGATTTTCTGCTTGGCCACTTTTCTAGCTTGTTTCTTTGCTAGAATATCTGCATCAACTTCACCCCAATCTTTTGAACCCATACTAATATCCGAGTCACTAGAATCATCTTGTTCCTCCTCCACCAAAGCCTTACTAGAATCGTTAGCAAGGCCTAACTCAGATGTCAGGGCACCATATTTGTTATTCGCCACTAAATCTGTTTGAAAAATCTCATCCACAAATGTAGTTTCAAAAGATTTAAATTTAAAAGGAGTACCTTTGTTTGGAGAGCTCTTACTCTTTACTGTTTTCCAATCCTCTTTAGATGATCCTGGTTTAGAATTAGAAGCAGAAGTCGAATTCAAAACTGAGACCTGAAGATCAGTTTTCTTGGACTTACTCTTGGTCATAGATTCACGCTTTGAAGAAGTATCCAAATCATCCACGGCCTGAATATGAGTTGTTGTTGTTTGCTTGGGTACGGACAAATCTGTACGATCAGAATCCTTGTTGTACACGGACTATCTATCCACTAGCTTGTCCTGAGCTTGCTTAGACACGGACATATTTTCAGACTTGTTCACTGACACGGAATTTCCAGATTTAGAAATAAAATCGTTTCCTGCCATATTAGGATTTACGGATATTCCTTCCAAAACCACAACTGACGTGCCTTCCAAATTTTGCTTAGACACGGAATTGTGTTCAGAGTTTTGTTTGGAACTGGAGCTGTATCATTCTTAGTCCCAGACAATGAATCCAAACTGGAGTCTTTTCACGTCCCAGTGATACGAGTATTATTAAATTTAAGCTTTTCAAAGCTTATTGGAGTCTTCCTGAGCTTTTTAGAGTTTCTCAGAGCTCTTTCAGGGCTTTTTAGTGTTTTTAGGGTTTTTAGGAAACATCTTTTTTTTTTTTTTGATAAGTCAAAAAATTATATTGCAAGAAACGATATTTACAAGATAGTTTAGGAGAAAAGAGGTCAGAGAAACCCCAAAAACTCACACAAACTATTTAAAACGATAATAAATTACATTTGGAAACTCAATTGAACTTAAGAAATCTGGTCTTCCCTCAAAGTGAATACCTACTCCTTCTTCTAACAAACAACCACGCTTAGCCATTCCATCCGCAACAAAATTTGCTTCACGAAAAGTGTGTTCAAACCGAATAGCACCATATAAACCCTTAGCATTCAGCCATCTTTGTGTAGCAAACCATGGAACATTATCCTCCTCCAAAGACTTCAGCACCGAAGAAGAGTCTGATCTAATCAACAAACAATCATAACCCCATTGAATTGCCCATTCAAGACCAACAATAATACCATATAACTCAGCCATATAGTTAGTCGCAATTCCTAAGCCAATACACATAGCCCCTACCACTTACGAACTCGCATTTCTAGCCACAACACCAGCCCCTGCCACTCCCGGGTTTCCTCTTGAGGCACCATCAGTACACAACAGCAATTCATTGTTATTAGGAGGCGTCCAATAACACTCCTTTGGATCTGAAATCTTCACTTTCCTATGCTTAACACGAAAGAAATCCAATATTCTCAAATCTGCTACCGTATTGAACATAAAACTCTTCATTCTAACTGAGTATTCATGCATCAAATTGAACACTCGTTTTTGGATAAAGGACCAGCAAGGAACTTTCTTCTCATATACCTTCTTATTTCTAGTGAACCAAAGTTCAAATCGCACAACCAAATTTGCTACCAGCCACAAATCTCTAACAATGCCACTTTGAAGCCTAGCTCCATTGTAAGACGTGATCAAATCATAATAAGGTTTTATATTGAAAATACCTGCTATCTAGTTCCAAGCTTTTTGCGCAAAACTACAGCTCCAGAGGACGTGCTGAAGTGTCTCCTCTTCAATTTGACAAACGCTGCACCTAGAAGCCAATTGAATCTTAAACCTGCTGCGAACTTTATCAAGAGTTGCACACGCTCCCCGAACAAACTTCCAATTCTGAGCCGCCAAAGAAGGATGCACAACTTTCCTCCACAATAGCGAAGCTTCTTTCATAGTAGGGAACTTCTTTCTAATCAATTCTCTAGCTGACTTAACTGAAAACACACCCTTCATATCAGGCATCCAAATCCTTTTGTCCCTCCCACTACAAAGTGTTGGAAAATTCTCCATAACCACACCAGCACTTACAAGATCTTGCAAGTGAGCTCCTTGCAACAGCCAATTACCATGTGAAATAATATCACAAACCCGACCTAATCTGTCCAAGTCTGAACGATTAAGAACACTTGCCAAAGTCTCACTTCCATACCACACATCATAGAAAAGAGACGTATTCCTACCATCTCCAATGATGCATTTTGTATTATTCACAACTTCCTTATGAACCCAACGAATTCCAGGAAGAATAGAAGATTTTACACCAGCCATCTTGAGACGCCCATCCCTGCAAGTGAATTTAGACTCCAAAAACCGAGCCCACTTCTTAGAAGAAGATTTAATATACCACCAAAGCTTCATAAGCAAAGCCTTGTTCATAGTTTTTAAACTAGTGATTCCAAGACCACCCTCCTCCACAGGACTGCACAGTTTATCAAAACCAACCACAAAAGCTCTTGAAAGATTTGAATCACCCGACCAAAGGAAATTACAGATCACACGCTCACTTTGCTGAATGAATTTCACCGGCCACTTATACACAGAAATATTATGAATGGGATAACTCGAAAGAACATTTTTAACTAGAACAACTCTGTCTTGAAAAGAAAGCATCTTACCTTTCAGAACCGAAAGTTGCTCTTTAAGCTTATCCACCACATTGCTAATATGATGATATCTCACCGCACCAGGCATAACTTTCACCCCCAAATAACGATCAGGAAAACGCGTAACTTCCATCCCTACAAAAGCAGCAATGGTATGACGTCTACTCAAAGAGCCACCACCAAAGTAAATTTTGCTCTTCTCTCTACAAACACGCTGACCTGAAGCTTGCTGATAAGAATCTAGCAACTTCACCAAACTTCTCAAGCTCTTCATATTTCCCTTGCAAAAAATCATAATATCATCAGCAAAGAATAAATGAGTTGGAGCAATACCATTACGCCTAACCAGGTGAGACATATCGTTGTTTTGAAATAGTTTTGTGATGTTTCTACTAAGAACATCCTCAATCAAAACAAAAATAAGAGGCGAAAGAGGATCCCCCTGACGCAACCCTCTATTAATTCTGAAAAAACCTTCCGGGCTACCATTGAGAAGAATAGATATGCGCGCTGACTCCAGAATTTTCTGAATCCACAAACACCAATCCTCAGAAAAACCATATCTTTTAAACACCTCCATAATGAAAGACCAATTAACAGTATCAAAAGCTTGAGAAATATCAAGCTTCAGGCCCAAATTACCATCCTTCCTTTTGATGTGCAGCTCATTCACCATCTCAGAACCCAAACTAATATTCTCATGAATATTCCTACCTTTCATAAAATCCACATGCTCCTCTGACACTAACTTATCCAACACCCGACCAAGTCTAGTAGCCAGAATTTTAGTGAAAATCTTGAAGAAGAAATTGCTTAGACCGATAGGTCTATATTTCCTCAAGCTATCCGCACCTCTAACCTTAGCAATCAAAATAATTAGGCTATTTTAGGAGCTTAGACCGATAGGTCTATATTTCCTTCATACTAATTCCTCGTAATAGTTTTCAGAGCTTTTTGGAGTTTTTCAGAGCTCTTTAGCTATTTTAGGGTTTTTTAGAGTTTTCAGGGTTTTTAGAGTTTTCAAGGCTTTTTAGAGAACATTTAAAGTTGATCTTCACTATTGTACGGATTTGTTATTATCATTCTTTAACGAATCTCCTAGCTTGTAGATCCCAGTGCTACGGAGTATTATTAAATTTAAGCTTTTTAAAGCTTATTGGAGTCTTCCTGAGCTTTTTAGAGTTTCTCAGAGCTCTTTCAGGGCTCTTTAGTGTTATTAGGGTTTTTAGGAAATATCCAAAGATAATTTTCATTATTGTAAGGAATTTTGTTAGTATCATTCATTATAAAGAATTAAGTTACTTTCAGTTGGCTTTAACGAATCCCCTGGCTAGTAGATACTAGTGCCTAGAAATATAACTAACTTAAAGCTTTTTCAGAGCTTTTTAGAGTTTTTCAGAGCTCTTTAGATTTTTCAGAGCTCTTTAGATATTTTAGGGATTTTTAGAGTTTTCAGGGTTTTATAGAGTTTTCAACGCTTTTTAGAGAACATTCAAAATTGATTTTCACTATTGCAAGGATTTTTTATTACCATTCTTTATCGAATATCCTAGCTTTTAGATCCCAGTGCTACGGAGTATTATTATATTTAAGCTTTTGAAAGCTTATTGGAGTCTTCCTGAGCTTTTTAGAGTTTCTCAGAGCTCTTTCAGGGCTCTTTAGTGTTTTTAGGGTTTTTAGGAAACATCCAAAGATAATCTTCTTATTGTAGGGAATTTTGTTAGTATCATTCATTTTAAAGAATTAAGTTACTTTTAGGATGCTTTAACGAATCCCCTGGCTAGTAGATACTAGTGCTACAAAATATAACTAACTTAAAGCTTTTTCAGAGCTTTTTAGAGTTTTTCAGAGCTCTTTAGAATTTTCAGAGCTCTTTAGATATTTTAGGGCTTTTTAGAGTTTTTAGGGTTTTTTAGAGTTTTCAACGCTTTTTAGAGAACATTCAAAGTTGATTTTCACTATTGCAGGGATTTGTTATTATCATTCTTTATCGAATCTCCTAGCTTGTAGATCCCAGTACTACGAAGTATTATTAAATTTAAGCTTTTCAAAGCTTATTGGAGTCTTCCTGAGCTTTTTAGAGTTTCTCAGAGCTCTTTCAGGGCTCTTTAGTGTTTTTAGGTTTTTAGGAAACATCCAAAGATAATCTTCATTATTGTAGGGAATTTTGTTAGTATCATTCATTATAAAGAATTAAGTTACTTTTAGTTGGCTTTAACGAATCCCCTGGCTAGTAGATACTAGTGCTACGGATATAACTAACTTAAAGCTTTTTCAGAGCTTTTTAGAGTTTTTTAGAGCTCTTTAGATTTTTCAGAAGTCTTTAGATATTTTAGGGCTTTTTAGAGTTTTCAGGGTTTTTTTAGAGTTTTCAACGCTTTTTAGATAACATTCAAAGTTGATCTTCACTATTGCAGGGATTTGTTATTATCATTCTTTATCGAATCTCCTAGCTTGTAGATCCCAGTGCTACAGAGTATTATTAAATTTAAGCTTTTCAAAGATTATTGGAGTCTTCCTGAGTTTTCAAAGTTTCTCAGAGCTCTTTCAGGGCTCTTTAGTGTTTTTAGGTTTTTAGGGTTTTTTTTTGCTAGGTCAAAATGGTTTATTAAAGCAAAAAAAACGTAATTACAAGAATTACAAAATGGGAGGTTCTAGACCTCCCCACCCCCATAAACCAAAGGGGAAAAAAACTCTAAAAACTCATAAAATAAGCTCTTAAACATTAAAAAATTAGCATAAAGAAGAGAAATAGGAAATTAAAAACATTTTCGTCTTCCAACTCTAAAATTCTTCTTCTTGGGAAAGAGATCATCAATTATTTGAGTTAAATCATAGGGCTCCTTGTATTCATCTTCATAATCATCATAGCCATAATCCTCTTCATTTTCCTCTGAAGCATAATTTCCACCTGGAACAAGCTTAATAGGAGATTGAGCTTTCTTCTTAGTTGACATTCTATCCATTTTCTCATTTTTTTCCTTGAAATAATCTTGTCTAAAGGCTGGATCTCTAATGAATTTAGCACGCACTTCATCAATCTGAATAGCACTTGCTTCCTCTAATTCCTCCCTAGACAAAATATTACCATATCAAAAACATTCTTGAATATCCTTGTTATGCTCACGGCTTGGACTGCCCTCATTATACTTTGAATTCATAGCCATGATCTTGGCAGCTTGCTTGGCCACTTTTCTCGCTTGCTTCCTGGCTAGAATATCTGCATCAACTTCACCCCAATCTTTCGAACCCATACTATTGTCCGAGTCACTAGAATCATCTTGTTCCTCCTCCACCAAAACCTCACTAGAATCATTAGGTTTTTAGGAAACATCCAAAGATAATCTTCATTGTTGTAGGGAATTTTGTTAGTATCATTCATTATAAAGAATTAAGTTACTTTTAGTTGGCTTTAACGAATCCCCTGGCTAGTAGATACTAGTGTACGAATATAACTAACTTAAAGCTTTTTCATAGCTTTTTAGAGTTTTTCAGAGCTCTTTAGATTTTTCAGAGCTCTTTAGATATTTTAGGGCTTTTTAGAGTTTTCAGGGTTTTTTAGAGTTTTCAACGCTTTTTAGAGAACATTAAAAGTTGATTTTCACTATTGCAGGGATTTGTTACTATCATTCTTTATCGAATCTCCTAGCTTGTAGATCCCAGTGCTACGGATTATTATTAAATTTAAGCTTTTAAAAGATTATGGAGTCTTCCTGAGCTTTTTAGAGTTTCTTAGAGCTCTTTCAGGACTCTTTAATGTTTTTAGGGTTTTTAGGAAACATCCAAAGATAATCTTCATTATTGTAGGGAATTTTGTTAGTATCATTTGTTATAAAGAATTAAGTTACTTTTAGTTGGCTTTAACGAATCCCCTGGCTAGTAGATACTAGTGCTACAAAATATAACTAACTTAAAGCTTTTTCAGAGCTTTTTAGAGTTTTTCAGAGCTCTTTCGATTTTTCACGGCTCTTAAGATATTTTAGGGCTTTTTAGAGTTTTCAGGGTTTTTTAGAGTTTTCAACGCTTTTTAGAGAACATTAAAAGTTGATTTTCACTATTGCAGGGATTTGTTATTATCATTCTTTATCGAATCTCCTAGCTTGTAGATCCCAGTGCTACGGATTATTATTAAATTTAAGCTTTTAAAAGATTATGGAGTCTTCCTGAGCTTTTTAGAGTTTCTTAGAGCTCTTTCAGGGATCTTTAATGTTTTTAGGGTTTTTAGGAAACATCCAAAGATAATCTTCATTATTGTAGGGAATTTTGTTAGTATCATTCATTATAAAGAATTAAGTTACTTTTACTTGGCTTTAACGAATCCCCTGGCTAGTAGATACTAGTGCCACAAAATATAACTAACTTAAAGCTTTTTCAGAGCTTTTAGAGTTTTTCAGAGCTCTTTAGATTTTTCATAGCTCTTTAGATATTTTAGGGCTTTTTAGAGTTTTCCGGGTTTTTTAAATTTTCAATGCTTTTTAGAGAACATTCAAAGTTGATCTTCACTATTGCAGGGATTTGTTATTATCATTCTTTATCGAATCTCCTAGCTTGTAGATCCCAGTGCTATGAAGTATTATTAAATTTAAGCTTTTCAAAGCTTATTGGAGTTTTCCTGAGCGTTTTAGAGTTTCTCGGAGCTCTTTCAGGGCTCTTTAGTGTTTTTAGGTTTTTAGGAAACATCCAAAGATAATCTTCATTATTGTAGGGAATTTTGTTAGTATCATTCATTATAAAGAATTAAGTTACTTTTAGTTGGCTTTAACGAATCCCCTGGCTAATAGATACTAGTGCTACGGATATAACTAACTTCAAGCTTTTTCAGAGCTTTTTAGAGTTTTTCAGAGCTCTTTCGATTTTTCAGAAGTCTTTAAATATTTTAGGGATTTTTAGAGTTTTCAGGGTTTTTCTAGAGTTTTCAACGCTTTTTAGAGAACGTTGAAAGTTGATCTTCACTATTGCAGGGATTTATTATTATCATTCTTTATCGAATCTCCTAGCTTGTAGATCCCAGTGCTACAGAGTATTATTAAATTTAAGCTTTTCAAAGCTTATTGGAGTCTTCCTGAGTTTTCAGAGTTTCTCAGAGCTCTTTCAAGGCTCTTTAGTGTTTTTAGGTTTTTAGGAAACATCCAAAGATAATCTTCATTATTGCAGGGAATTTTGTTAGTATCATTCATTATAAAGAATTAAGTTACTTTTAGTTGGCTTTAACGAATCCCCTGGCTAGTAGATACTAGTGCTACAAAATATAACTAACATAAAGCTTTTTCAGAGCTTTTTAGATTTTTTCAGAGCTCTTTCGATTTTTCAGAGCTCTGTAGATATTTTAGGTCATTTTAGAGTTTTCAGGGTTTTTTAGAGTTTCAATGCTTTTTAGAGAACATTCAAAGTTGATTTTCACTATTGCAGGGATTTGTTATTATCATTCTTTATTGAATCTCCTAGCTTGTAGATCCTAGTGCTACGGATTATTATTAAATTTAAGCTTTGATAGACACATTTTTGTGTCTGAATTGTCCTCAATGTCTCTATTGCTAGCGCTTGATTTTGTACTTATTATGGTGTTTTTATGTTTGTGTAGGTGTTTTTGGAGAAATACACTTGTGTGGAAAAAGTTGCTCAAAAAATGCTATTTGGACCCTTGGAGGACATTTGCTATACGGACCCCAGATTTGGCTAAGGGGCACCCAAGGTTATGCGTAGCCCATTTTTGTCCACAACACCCATCTTCTTCAAATTCAAATTTCGAAATTTGGCGGAAAATGGAGCAGTGAACTGCAGAATTTTCGATCGGATTTTGGACATGTTACACAGAAAGTCAATGGTTGGGATTTGCTGGGATGACGTGACTAGCATTAACAGGCTGGATATGGGTGATTTCGTCAAATGAAATTGACCGGATTCTCAGTTAGAAGGAACAGGGCATATGCACGTACATGAGTTATTCTCGAGATTTTCAGAGTTATTTTTGGGAATTCTGCGTGTGGCTGGAGGGACTTGAAGTTGTTTTGATTGTTTACTGAGTGTGTTGGAGTATTTCAAAACCATGCAGACGCGTGATGGAGCTAAAAAAGGAAGATTATTCTCATAACAGACCGTGAAGATAAACATAATTATTACGGGATTATTTGCATTCACTCAGGAATATCCCGGTGCTGTTGGGTATAAAAAAGTGAATGGAGTTGAGGCGAGGAGGGATCAGGGAGTGATTAGGGGAAGAGTTTTAAACACCCGATTTTCATCATTTTCTCTCCATTTTATCTTTGTAAACAATTTTTGAAGCAATGAACAAATATTTTGAGCGTGTTTATACAATGATGAGCTAAACCCAATCCTTGGGGCTATGGAGGAAGCCGTTGTTTTGGTAAAAGTGATATATTTCTATCAATTAATTACAACAACTCTATTATGATTTTTGCATTGAACTAAAAATTGTTTATATGATTTTGATTAGTTAGGTGTATTTTCTCTTGATAGAATATGCTTGCTTCAGGGTTTTAATATTCTATGCTTGGATGAACATCTATTATTTTGGAAATCTACATGTCTAGGGAATACTATTAGAATCAATTTGAATGTTGAGTTGCATAATTATTGTTTTATTAAATCACTAATATCAACCAATGGTGGAATCCTATCTCTATTCTCTCCATAATTTTCACAACATCTTTTTAAATTAGTTCGCTATTTTTATTTATTAAAAAAAGAATCTTAAAATCCGCTTTCACAAGTCTTGAACGAATCATGCTACTACAACAACTTTGAATCACATCAAATTTTTGGCGCCGCCAACGCGGACTTGTCTTTAGGCTAGATTTTTTTTTTTGATTTTTTTTTATTTAGGTTTTTATTTTTATTTGTTCTTCTTTACGTTTTTGGGTTTTTGTCTTTTTCTTACATCTTTTAATAAAACTTTTCAATTTTTTGGCTCTGAGGCGATTTTTCCTTAGGGTTTAGGGTTTTCAAACTTTTCAATTTTTTTGGTTCTCCTCAATCATCTACGGGTGATTTGAGATGGGAGATGCTTCTCATGCGTCTCATGTTAGGTCTCGTACTTATGCTGATCAGGTGAAGGGGAAGCAACAGCTTCCAACAACATCTATTGATATCAGTTCTTTACCATTGCCAACGATAAAAGAAGGCAAACCAGCGATTGTTTTACCTGAATCTTTCTATTTGGAAGGTTGTGATATTTGGAAATTCAGTCTTATTGGACGTTTAGATTTCAAAGGAATTACTTTCCAAGAGGTGAAGGATGATTTGGAACATCAATGGCAGCTAGGTCAAGGTGCGGTTCAGCTAATTCCTATGAGTAAAGGTTTCTTCACCATCAAGTTACAATCCCAAACAGCAAAAGACAAGCTTTTGAATGCTGAAGCTTGGTTTTTTAGGCATCAAAAGCTAACCCTAATTGAATGGTTTCCTGGTTTTGATACTGAAAAACAAAGATCATCTCATGCTTCCGTGTGGGTTTCTTTTCCAGGGCTTCCATTAGAATTCTGGACAGAAAAAACGCTATTGTCCTTGGCTAAATCATTAAGAACTCCAATTGTGGTTGATAGACGTACTCTTGCTCATGAATATGGCCACTTTGCATCAGTTTTGGTGGATATTAATTTTGCTGAAGCATCTACTGATGCTATTCATATTACGGTTGGGGGTTTAGATTTTTGGCAATCTGTTGAGATTCAAAAAGTTCCAAAATATTGTTCCAAGTGCAAGTTGATTGGGCATACTGATCAAGAATGTAGAAAGCAGCACAAGGAAAATACTGAGCGACAACTTGTGGTAAGCAAACAAGTTAGCGTTGATGATTCTCAACCTGGCGTGAGCAATATTCCTAAACCTGCTGGTGGGGAATGGCAAGTGGCTAGGCGTAAGAATAAGGGTAAGAAAAAAGCTCACAACGTCAATGTAGATGTTCGTGATGTTGTTGATAATATTGCTGGTGAAGAAGCTGATGTGGAGTTTGCTGCTAAGCCGGTGAAGGCTCAGCAGTTGGAGGTTGTTATGGCACAAGCCAATGCTGATTTTGAATCTGTCTATGTTGAATTGGCGAGAAGTAAACAAGCGCAGGCTTCAAAATCAGTTTTAGTTAAGAATGGAAAAGTGGGTGAAACTAATCCATCAACTATAACAAGTTTGGTTGGAACTAGGATTCCCAAACCTGTTAGGATTGTGACCGCAACTCCTACTCCTCTTTGTGATTAGCTTACGGCTGGGGAGTTTCTTTTGAATAAAAACAGATATAATGCTATTGAAACAATTCAAGATGTGGAGGAGAGTTCAGCTGATGCAAAGTTTAGGGCTGATCAAGAAGCTAGGCGTGTTCGCATGCAATCCATGCATAAGGTAGTGAATACTACTGAGGGTAGGAATGCTTCTGATTCCGAGTCTCTTCAGGACTCCAATTTGAGAATTTGTGCTGAAAAAGGAAGTTTACCAAGAATTAATTCTGGTGCAACTTCTCAGATTGATACTAACTCCTCCAAATCTGGTTTTTAATGCGTGTTCTATATTGGAACATAAATGGCATTGCACGTGATGCTGCTAAAATAAGTTGCGTGAGTTATTTCATGATTTCAAGCCGGATATTTTATGTATTGCAGAGCCAAAGGTACATTGTACTTTAAATTTCTTGCAAACTTTATATGTGGATGGCTATAAGAAAGAAGTTATTCATAATTCTGTTGGTTCGTCTAAAGGAAACATATGGATTTTTTGGTCCAGCTGCATAGCTACGCCTGTAGTTATGAATTCTAGTAGGCAAGCTATTACTATTGAAGTAGAGGGGGTTTTGATTTCCTTTGTTCATGCTAGCTGTTTACGTGTCACGAGAAGAAGTTTATGGCAGCAACTTTCTTCAGTTGATAATAATACTCCATGGTTGGTTATGGGTGATTTTAATTGTGTTCTTCGCAATGAGGAGAAGAGAGGAGGTAGACAACCACGTACTTCAGTCATCAATGATTTTAGTGATTGGATGGAGGATAATGATCTTTTTGAAGCTGATTTTTTGGGTTCTAAGTTCACTTGGGCTAATGGCCAATCTGGTGTTCGTAGAATCTTTGTAAGCTAGATAGAGCTTTGATCAATGAGGCGTGGCTTATTAAGTTTGAGAATTGGAGGTGTAAAGCTCTTCCTCGTGAAGTTTCTGACCATTCCACTCTTATTGGCTTTCCTTTTGTTAATACTAGACCGAAACGAGCTCCTTTTAGAGTTCAGAAGATGTGGTTTCTCATTCAGACTTCATGCGCATGGTGAGTGAGAGTTGGAACGCCCCTATTACTGGTACGCCTGCTTTTATTTTTCCTTCCAAACTTAAAAGGTTAAAGGTTATCATGAAAGAGTGGAATTTACGTGTCTTTGGCAATGTGTATGCTAAGCTCAAGCAAGCGCAGTTGACTATGGAAGTGGCGCTTACAATTTCAGATGAGGATCCAGAAGATGTAACTAAGCTGAATTATGCCAAGAGGCTTCAGTTACTCTTCAGGAAATTCGTGCACAACAAGCTACTATGTTGAAGCAAAAGTCAAGAAATAAATGGCTTCAGGAAGGTGCTAGTAATACTTCTTTTTTTCATGCCAATATTAGGACTAGAAGGAGTAGTAACATGATTTCGGAGTTGGTGGATGATAATGGGGTTGTTATAACTGATTGTGACCAAATTAAAGACCACACCGTGGCCTATTTTGAGGATAAATTTAATGGTGCTGAGTTGCCTATTGATGATGCTTTGTTTCAATATGATCATAACATTATTTCGTGGAAGATAGTCAGAGAATGGATGAGATTCCTACTATTGAAGAGATTAAGAATGCTGTTTTTGATCTTGGCGCTGATAGTGCCCCTGGGCCGGATGGTTTCTCTGGTTGTTTCTATAGGCATTGCTGGGATGTGATTCAGCAAGACCTTTTCAATGCTGTCACGTATTGCTGGCGTCGACAGATGATTCCTCAAGGTACTAATTCTAGTCTTATTATTTTACTTGCCAAGTTTAGAGGGGCCAATTCTCTTCGAAACTTCAGGCCTATTGGTCTTAGTAATTTTTTCTTTAAGATTTTTACTAAGATTTTAGCTACAAGACTGGGGAGTGTTCTTGATAATTTGGTTTCAGAAGAGCAAGTTGCATTTATGAAGGGGAGAAATATCCATGAGAACATTAGTGTGGCGTCGGAGATGATCAATGATTTAAAAACTAAGCAGGAGGGATGGTAATTTGGGGTTGAAGCTAGATATTACTCAAGCTTTTGACACGGTTAGCTGGTCCTTTGTCTTAGAGGTTTTTCGAAAATATGGTTTCTCTCATAGATGGTGTTCTTGGATCTGGTCAATCCTTAATTCAGCAAGGATTTCTATTCTTCTTAATGGAAGTCCTGAGGGTTTCTTCACAATCAATAGAGGTCTGAGGCAAGGTGATCCCTTATCTCCCCTTATTTTTGTTCTTATTGAAGATGTTCTGAGTAGAAATCTCACGTTGTTTGTGGAAAAGAAGATGACGCCAATGCTCTCAAAGAAAGGTATTTCTCCCACTCATCTTTTCTTTGCTGATGACATTATGATTTTTTGTAAAGGCAATATGAAGAGTTTGTAATCTTCTATCTTTGCTTGGTAAATATCAAAGTGCCTCTGGGCAATCTGTTTGTCGTCAAAAGAGTAAGGTTTATTATGGTGGTGGTTCTTGAGTCGCTGTGGAACTATCACTAATTTGCTTGGTATGGAAGTTTCCAATTTTCCGGACAGTATTTGGGAGTTCAGATCATGCCTGGGGTTGTTCGATATCGTCACATAAGCAATGTGATTGAGAAAATAAAGAATCAACTTTCGGTTTGGAAGGGAAGATTACTTTCTTTTCAAGATAGAGTTGTTCTTATTAATTCAGTGATAGCTAGCTATGCCATTCACAACATGGCGGTGTACAAGTGGCCTAGAAAGTTTGTTCAGCAGGCGGAAAGAGCCATTCGTAATTTTCTTTGGTCTGGTGATGCTGATGTTACTAGGAAATTTGTTGTTGGGTATCCTAAAGTTTGTTGTCCTCTGAAGGAAGGTGGTCTTGGTATAACCAGCATGGTTGTTATTAATAAAGCTCTTCTCATGAAGCTGTGGTGGAGTATTCGTTCTTCAGACAAGAAATGGGCTCGTTTTTTGTGGGCAAAGTTTACTACTAGAAATGGTGGTATCAAACTTTATGGTGTGAATCTTCAATTCTGCCGGGCATTAAATTGATTCATTCTATTGTGGACAAGCATTCTAAGGTTCTTATTGGTGATGGGAGGGCTACATCTCTTTATTTTGATGTTTGGTATGGGAATGAGAGCATTGCTGATTTGCTTAATGAAACTGACCTTGACAGAAATGTTAAGGTTAGTGATATTATTGATAATAATACTTGGCAGTTGCAGGGTGTCATCTCCAGAATTTGATGCGTGCTGGGGTAGTCTTGGAGGATTTGCCTTTGTTACAAGGAGGGAAGGATTGTAGAATTTGGATGCCAGAGATGAATGGACGTTTTTCTGTTTCTTCAGCTAAGAATCTCATTAGAAGGGAGTATTCAACTTCAGCGGTGTATGGTCTTTTGTGGAGGAAGGAAATTCATCCTAAACTTGCTGCCCAGAATTGGAAGATTTGTAGAGAGGTTTGTGCTACTCAAGAAGATTAGGAGTAGATTCAAAATTGAATTAGCCAACAAATGTTACTTATGCAATGCTGATGAGGAATCGTTGGAGCACATTATTTGGAGTTGTCCGTTTGCTATGCAAATCTGGCAGTGGTGTTCAGGTTTGTTTCATTTAAGACCTTATTATGATGTTGTGACCTCATATAAATCAGCAAAAGGTAGGAGTCGTATTATTAAGGATTTATGGCTTCTTGCTAACTTGGTGATTCGCTCGGAGTTGTGGCAGACTAGGAATTTAGCTTGTTTTCAAAATTTGGCAGCTAACATTCACTTCTTCAAGAAGAGAGTTTTCTTTTTGGTTCATGAATATTCTGTTAGGGTGAAGAGTTCCATGCGTAATACTTCAGCAGATTTGGAATTTTGAACCACTTCCGTGTGGCTCATAGGCAGGTTCATCAGGTCGATCCAATTGAAGTTTTTGGCATCCTCCTAATAGGGATGAGATTTTATTATGTTGTGATGGTGCGGCAAAAGGAAACCCAGGTGTTGCAGGGGCTGGTGTTGTGGTGCGTGATGCGGATTGTAACTTTGTTGGGGCTATGAGCATTGGGCTGGGAATTACAAATAATTTCTTGGCAAACTTTATGGTGTTATTGTTGGTTTAGAATGGGCTTTGAAGTGGAATATGAGAAAGGTTCTTGTGCGTTCAGATTCAATGGGAGCTATTGCTGCCTTGACGGGTACAAATCTTCCTTGGTTTGTTAAACACAGGTGGAGAAGAATTAATAACAGTTATGATTCTATTCGTTTTGTTCATACTTTTCGTGAGGCAAATTTTGCAGCTGATTGTATGGCAAAAGGGGATGTTATCTTAGAAATGGTGAAGGGTTAAGCTTTGATGACAGGCCGGATTTTCTTAGGCATTTAGAATTTCCTTATGTTTCTTATTTCAGATTTAAATAGTTTGTAAGTTTTTGGGGCCTTAGGACCTCTTTTCTTGTGAACTCTTTGTACATATTGGCTATTCATTAATACAATCTGGATTTAGCAAGAAAAAATCTTTTTCTTACAGATTTTGGAATTTGGAGCGAAAGAAAATTTTGCCAAAGCTTTTGGCGAATACTTAAAGACTGGAGTAAAAGGCAAGGCGAAAGGGGCAAAAGAAGAAGATTTTTTTTTTATAAAAAAAGAGAGAAAAAAAGAAGAGAGACATTTTTATTTTTATAGATTTTTATATTTTTTTAGACTTTCTTTTTCTTTTGCACTTTTTTTTTTGGACTTTGGACTTTAAATTTTGGGACATTATTTTTAAACCCTACGGAAGGGTAGTTTATATATAAACTGTTTGCAGAGAAGGACGGTGATTACGATATCACCTCGGCCCCTCGGGTTCGTACATGACATAGGAGTCGTGGCCCGAGTCGACTACAAAGGTTCATCCCCCGTCTGGTACGGGAGGTAAGTTTGTCGAAACACTCGCGAATTCCCTGTCAGCGAGTTACTGTCTTCCTTCGTATGTATATATGTTGAGGACTTGAAAACGGCTGCTTTAATTTTCTAGTAAAGGGCAAGGACTGGCCATACAAGATAAGGGTTCGGATTTCATCACCGTTCTCTTCTTGCCCGCCTTAGGAAAATGACACCAAACGCGAACCTAAGCCTAAAATTTTGACTAGAACGAGACCGATAGGGTAACGAGCTTAACAGGAAAGTCATTCGAAAAATATTGGTTACTCTTTTAAGCATACTTCGAAGTTCTTGACGGTTTCTGTAAGTTGAGTGCTTGACTGCGCCGCCTTGTAATACCGGTGAGGCCTTGGGTATCAAAGCTCCACCGAGCTTCCCTCGCCTCTATTCAACTTACTTTGACTCGGATTGATTCCAAAGGGGTTTGCTTAAATTGTAACGAATTCCCGTTCGAAGGATTAGAAGCTGGTCTAGAAACAATCTAAGTGGAGCCATCATGCTTTTTGTTTGCTAGAAATCCGTAGGTTTGCTGTGGTGGAGTAAGCCTTGTTTGTGTTTGCATAGAACATCCCTTCCGTTTTAGGACTTTTCTTTTTGATTTTGTTTTTCTAGTGTATGCCCGAAGTTTTTAAACGTGCTTGGAAAAGAAACACTCTAGGTCGTTTGATTAGTGACAAACCTAGTAGTTCTTCTTGTGAAGGCGGGGAGCTCGAAGACTCTTCTTTTGAGAGCCCCGTTTTTGGAAACTTCATTTTTGAGTATCTGTCTCTTCGTGAGGAAAGTACCCCTAGTACTCCTTCTCCTTTGGTGTGCCAGAAATGGCAACCTTGAAAGCTTTGCTAAACCCAACTAGGACCTCCCGTCCATCTTGTATCAAGTTAGCTGAAACCGAGGCAAATTATGAACTGAAACCCGGGACTTTACAGATGCTCCCAATGTTTTTAGGGAAGGAGAATGAGAACCCCTATTTTCATGTTAGGGAATTTGAGGAAGTTTGTAGTACTCTGAAAATTAAGAACCTAAGTGATGATGCGTTGAAACTTAGGTTATTCCCCTTTTCCTTAAAAGAAAAAGCCAAATCTTGGCTGTATAGTTTGGACTCTGAGTCAATTGAACCTATGACCAACTTACTTCTGCCTTTATACATAAGTTTTTCCCAAGGCATAAAACATCGTCTATTAGGACACAAATATGTACTTTTTCCCAACAAGAGGGAGAATCTTTATATAGGTACTTAGAAAGGTTCAATGACTTGATATCTCAATGTTCTCATCATGGTTTGGAGAAGGTTAGGTTAGTTCAGATCCTCTACGAGGGTTTAGATTATTCAACAACAACCATGGTTGAATTTTTATGCACAGGTGGGTTTGAGAATAAAACTATTGATGAAGCGATGACATTTTTGAATGAAATCGCCGATAAGACCCAACAATGGGAAAATAATAGGGAACCCCAGAAAACAATTCTTCTAAGTAGAGGAAATGTTAATAGGGTAGAAGGATCTCATGAGTCAGATGCCAAAATAACAGCTGTAGCCAAGAGGTTAGAAGCCTTAGAATTAGGTCATTCTAGTGGTAGTAGTGGAAGAAATGAGCCTTTTTGGGAAGGCCATGTTGTTGAAGAGCAAGCCAATGCTCTTTATAACAACACTAGGTTTGATAACCGACAGAAGTTTGACCCATATTCAGAAACCTATAACCCTGGCTGGAGAAACCATCCAAAACTTTCTTGGTCCAAGGGACAGAATCAAGGTCAGTCTAGTAATGCTCAGGTTCCCCCAGGTTTTGGCTATACTAAGAATCCTTCAGCTCCGGGACAGTTTCAGAACCCTTCGGATAAGAAGATTATGAGTTTAGAAGAGTCTCTTGCTTTGTTAACTCGTAACACTGTGCAGTTTCAGCAATCTGTTGCTCAAGGTTTAGAAGAAAATAAGAGAATAGGTCAGTCTAACTCTCAGGCTATTTCCGAGTTGAAAACCCAGGTTAGTCAGATAAATGAGTCTTTAAGAGAAAGAGGTAAGTTTCCTAGTCAGACTCAACCCAACCCTAGAGGAATTAATGAAATAGGTGAAAGACCATCTGATCATGTGAATGCTATTAAAACCCTTAAAAAATTGGCGAATTTTTTCTTTAGGGTTTTCAACTTTCATCAACGTTTTTCCTTCATTCTAGATCATCTTTGGTGATTTAGGATGGGGGAAAACCCTGATTCAAACGTGAATAAGCATGGGAACAATAAGGTATCTTTTGCTGATTTGGTTAAGGGTAAAAAATCCTATATGTTAACAGATTCAGATTTCTTATCTCTCCCTGAGGCATCAACATATTTGGAAGAACCATGTTTGGTTTTGCCTAATAGTCTTCTTCAAGAGGGACGTGATATATTTCAGTTCAGTCTCATTGGGAGATTGAACTTTAAGGGCTTAAAACTTGCTGATGTTCAAAAGAGTTTGGAGGAACAATGGGGTTTCGGTGCTGGAAGATGTAAGTTAGTTCCAATGAAAAGGGTTCTTTATCATAAAGTTAACTTCAGCAGATGACAAGGAACGTGTATGGCATGGTGATACTTGGGTTATACATAATCAACAGCTTAGGGTTTTTAATTTTTACGTACATTGAGTTATGGACTAAGAAAATTCTTCTTTCCATTGCTAAAATTATTGGAAAACCGATTGCTATTGATCAAAATACATTGAATCATGATGTTGGAAACTATGCTGCGGTTCTGATTGATATTGACTTTGCTAAGTTGATTCCTAAAAGAATTCGCTTGAAGGCAAATGGAAAAGAGTTCTGGCAGTATATTGAAATTCAAGACTTAGAGAATGTCAAATTTTGCACTCATTGTAAGTTTATGGGCCACAAATTTGAGAATTGCCTTGCTGCAAAGAAAATTTTGGGAGGTTCTAATGCTGAAAAGAAGTCACCTACTGTGAACATTAAGAATGGCAAAGAAGGAAAATCAATCAAATCTGTTTGGAAACAAGTTAGTGAAACTTCCCATGCAGGTTATGCAATTAACGTCAATAATGTGCAGGCTGGTAAGGAGAGTATAAATTTAGTTCATGAGGTTGCTGTTTATGATGATATTGTGAAGTCTGGGGACGTGATTATTGAATCAATTCATGAGAAGTCTGATGATAAACAACTAGAAGAGCAGCTCGAAAAAGCTTTTACTGAGTATCGTGAAGCTCAGATTAAGTTAATGAGATGTAAAAACAATATTTCAGCCAAAAAAGATCTTGCTTTACGTAATAATTTTGTCCATATTGACAATGCAGATAGTAGACAAGGGAACTCTAGCAAGCAAATCCATTCCGGACTAATGAAACTACTCAGTTCGTGCAAACTAGGGAAGCTCAGCAAGAGTCCGTGCAAATTTTGGGAGATCAGTCCGTGCAAACTTTTAAAGCCCAACAAGAGTTCGTGTCTAAAAAGAATTTGGAAGATATTCCAAACATTCAGTCTGTGACCAAGTATGATTCTGAGTTTATGTCCGTGACCAAGCAAAATCCAACGCCAAACTCAGTTACGGAAACTTCTTCAAATTCCGTGTCCAAGCAAAATTCAATGCCAAACTCTGTTATGGAAAAGGGTACGACCAGACTTGCGTTTATTTCTAAACCAGGGACACCTAAAGAGGATTGGAAAATAGTTATGAGTAAGAACTCCCCTAATAAAGGTACATCTTTTAAATAAACTCCTTTTGTGGATGAGCTTTTTCATACTGATCTTGTGGTGAATAACAAGTATGGTGCCCTAGCTTCTAAGTTAGGCCTTACTAATGATTCTAGTGAGGCTTTGGTAAAGGAGAAAAAAGCTGAGATCATTGCTATGAATTCAAAGTCTAATGAGGAAATTCGAAGCCGTGAACATCACAAGGATATTCAAGCAGGGTTGGAGGAAAATGTTTTTGATCTAGATAATATTTTGTCTACAGAGGAACTAGATGAGGCAAGTACTATTCAACTTGATGAAGTGCGTGCTAAATTCATTAGAGATCCAGCCTTTCGACGAGACTATTTAGAGGAAAAAAAGAAGAAAATGGATAGAATGTCAACAAAAAAGAATGTTCAATCTCCTATTAAGCTTGTTCCAGGTGGTAATTATGCTTCAGATGAAAATGAACAGGATTATGACAATGATGAAACTTATGATGATTATGAAGATGAATTCAAGGAGCACTATGATTTGACTCAAATAATTGATGATCTCATTCCCAAGAAGAGGAATTTTAGATTTGGAAATAAGGGGCGAAAACGATTTTGATTTTATTAGTTTTCTTCTTTATGCTATTTTTTAGTGCTTAAGAGCTTATTTTATGAGTTTTTAGAGTTTTTTTGCCCCTTTGGTTTATGGGGGTGTGGAGGTCTAGCGCCTCCCATTTTGTAATTCTTGTAATTACGTTTTTTTTTGCTTTAATAAACCATTTTGACAACAAGGTTTCCATGCCTGATAGTGAACATGTTGTAGTTCACCCTTCTGAACCAGAAACTGAGGAGACTGATAGAGTCTCTAAAGACACCAATGAGGGCTCATATTGAGCCCGGCTTTGTCCCTAGAGCCCCATTCCCATGGATGCTAGTTCCAACTAAGAGGGAGTCCAATTTTAATGATATATTGGAGGTTTTTAAGCAGGTAACTA
This sequence comes from Papaver somniferum, assembly GCF_003573695.1. NCBI lineage: Eukaryota > Viridiplantae > Streptophyta > Magnoliopsida > Ranunculales > Papaveraceae > Papaver > Papaver somniferum. The sequence goes on along the minus strand of NW_020621381.1, from coordinate 7,944,082 downwards.
TCAACCTTCCACTACTAGATGCAATTAAGCAGATTTCCTCTTATGCCAAGTTTCTCAAGGATATGTGTACGCCAAAGCGAAAGCTTAATGTCCAGAAGAAAGCCTTTCTATCTAGTCAGGTGAGTTCTATTATTCAGAATACCATTACTCCTAAGTATAAAGACCCAGGGTCCCCTACCATTTCTTGCACAATAGGTAAATACCGTGTTGAGAAAGCGTTGCTTGACTTAGGAGCTAGTGTGAACTTACTTCCATATCATATGTACCTTAAGCTAGGACTTGGTGAGATGAAACCTAACCAGATGACACTTCAGTTAGCTGATAGGTCCGTTAAAATTCCTCGTGGTGTGATCGAGGATGTTCTCATAGAGATTGACAAGTTTATTTATCCAGTGGATTTTGTTATCCTAGATACCCAACCTGTCCCTGACCCAGAGAACCAGATACCGGTAATTTTAGGTCGCCCGTTTTTAGCTACATCCAATGCGATCATTAACTGTCGAAATGGTAATATGAAATTGTCTTTTGGTAATATGACTATTGAGCTGAACATTTTTAATATTAGTAAGCTACCCTCTGAACTAAATGAATCGAACATAGAAGAGATGAACATGATAGGAACATTAGTCGAGGAGTCATTACCAAACACTTTGTTAGAAGATCCATTAGAGAAATGCGTAGCTCACTTTGGGATTGATTTTGATGATGATAATGTGATTAATGAGGTGAATGCTTTGTTAGATTCAACCCCTTTGTTAGATACTAGTAATGGATGGAAACCTAAAGTCGAACCACTACCAGTTTCTAAGTCTACCCTAGTTCCTTCGTTAGGAGAGCCTCCTAAGTTGGACCTAAAACCATTGCCAGATACCTTGAAATATGTGTTTATAGGCCCGTCTGAGACTTAACCTGTGATTATTTCTTCCGTCTTGGATAGTGATAAGGAAAGTAGGCTAGTAACCGTCCTTCAAAACAACAAGGAAGCTTTAGGGTGGACCATAGATGACATTAAGGGTATAAGTCCCACTGTTTGTATGCATCAGATCTATTTAGAGAGTGATACCAAACCTTATAGGGAGATGCAACGTCGACTAAACCCTAATATGAAAGAGGTAGTTCGAAACGAGGTCCTTAAGTTGTTAGATGCAGGCATTATCTACCCCATTTCAGACAGTAAGTGGGTCATCCCCGTTCAGGTTGTTCCAAAAACATCCGGTATTACTGTAGTCCAGAATGATAACAATGAGTTAATCCCGACCCGAGTGACCACGGGTTGGCGTGTTTGTATTGACTATAGGAAATTGAACAAGGTCACTAGGAAGGACCACTTTTCCCTTCCCTTCATCGACCAGATGCTAGAGAGATTAGCTGGACATAGTCACTACTGCTTTTTAGATGGCTATTCTGGATATAATCAGATCGTTATTGCCCCAGAAGACCAGGAGAAAACCACTTTTACCTATCCCTTTGGTACCTTTGCGTATAGACGCATGCCTTTTGGGCTTTGTAATGCCCCTGCGACTTTCCAGCGTTGCATGATGAGCATATTTTCTGACAGGGTAGAACGGTTCTTAGAGGTCTTTATGGATGATTTTTCAGTGTTTGGTTCGTCTTTCGATGAGTGCTTGCATCATTTGTCACTAGTGTTGACTAGGTGTAAGGAAAAGAATTTAGTGCTTAAAGTGTCACTTCATGGTTCGTTCAAGAATTGTTTTAGGGAATATCGTATCTTCTAAGGGTATAGAGGTAGATAAAGCCAAAGTTGACCTGATTAAGACTTTACAGGTCCCAAAAACCGTAAGAGATATTAGGTCATTTTAGGGCATGCAGGTTTTTATCGTCGATTCAGTAAGGATTTTAGCTTAATTTCTAGACCTCTTTGCAATTTGCTTGCAAAAGATGTTAAGTTTGTCTTTGATGATGCTTGTTTAGAGGCTTTTGAGAAGCTTAAGAATTTACTCACTACTTCCCCCATAGTCCAAGCACCCAACTGGAACCTACCCTTTGAGATCATGTGTGATGCTTCAGATTATGCTATTGGTGTTTTGCTAGGTCAGCGAGAAAACAAATTACTTCATGTGATTTACTATGCTAGCAAATCTCTGAATGATGCCCATTTGAACTATACCACTACTGAGAAGGAACTGTTAGCCATTGTGTTTGCCTTAGACAAGTTTAGACCCTATCTCTTAGGTTCTAAGATCATCATATATACTGATCATGCTGCTTTGAAATATCTTTTGTCTAAGAAGGATACAAAACCTAGATTGATTAGGTGGATCCTTTTGTTGCAAGAGTTTTCTCCAGACATTAGAGACAAAAAGGGTGCCGAAAATGTTGTAGCAGACCACTTTTCTAGGCTAGTTGTTAGTTCCCCTGATGATTCCCTTCCTATAAGGGATAGCTTTCCTGATGAACAATTGTTCTTTGTTACCCAATTACCTTGGTATACCAATATAGTGAACTATCTTGTTACTGGTCGAATGCCCCAACATTAGGGTAAACAAAATCGTTCTAGGTTTTTAGCTGAGGTTAAGCACTTCTTCTGGGATGATCCTTATTTGTTTAAGTATTGTCCAGACCAGATTATTAGGAGATGTATACCTGAGAGTGACCAGTCCAGTATTATTTCCTTTTGTCATGATCATGCTTGTAGGGGTCACTTTAATGCCAGGAAAACTGCTGCTAAGATATAGCAGTGTGGATTCTATTGGCCTTCGTTGTTTAAAGACTCCCACAGTTACTGTGTGACTTGTGAACGTTGCCAGAACTTAGGAACCATTTCCCGTAGAAACATGATGCCCTTGAAACCTATTTTAGTTGTGGAGGTCTTTGACGTGTGGGGTATTCACTTTATGGGTCTGTTTCCTAATTCTTTTGGTAACTTATACATCCTTGTCGCTGTAGACTATGTCTCTAAGTGGATTGAGGCGGCTGCGTGTAAAACCAATGACCATAGGGTTGTGATTGAGTTCTTGAAAAATAATATACTGACACGTTTTGGTACACCGCGAGCTATAATTAGTGATGGAGGGTCGCACTTTTGTAATGGATCTTTTAGGCTTTTGATGAAGAAATATGGTATTACACATAAGGTAGCTACCCCGTATCATCTATAGACTAGTGGTCAGGTAGAAGTTTCCAATAGGGAGATAAAACGTATATTAGAGAAAACAGTTAATCCTAATCGGAAAGACTGGTCGTTTAGGCTTACTGATGCCTTATGGGCTTACCGAACTGCGTTTAAGACCCCCATTGGAATGTCACCTTATCAACTTGTGTATGGAAAGGCATGTCACTTACCTGTTGAGTTAGAACATAGAGCTTATTGGGCTGTTAAGCAGCTAAATTTTTCACTTGACAAGGCAGGAGCCCATAGGAAACTCCATAAGAGGAGTCTTTGGAACATGTTCTTTGGAGCTGTAGTGCTGCGAAACGTGCTTGGCAATGGCTGGCAGGTATTTTCCATATTATTCCTCATTATAACTTGCTTGCTGCTAACAAGGAAGCGAAAGGGCGTAGTAGAATGGTTAAAGACCTGTGGTTAGTCTCAATCTTGGTGTTGCGTTCGGAGCTGTGGTACCAAAGGAATAAGATGATTTATGAAAAGAAGAAGCCTTGCTGGACTTTCTTCAAAAAACGTGTGTTTAACCTCATTCATGAGTACTCGGGCAGAATGACAGGATGTATGTTCAACAAGGTAGAAGATCTTGAGATTCTGAATTTTTTCAGAGTTGAATACCGTAGGGTGAAGATATTAGAGCCTGTTGAGTGTTTTTGGCAACCTCCTATGCAAAATCAGCTCTTGCTGTGCTGTGACGGTGCCTCTAGAGGCAATCCAGGGGTGGCGGGAACTAGTGTGGTGGCGAGAAATTCGGCTTGTGAAGTGGTTGGGGCGATGTGTGTTGGTCTTGGTATTATTTCCAATTATATGGCGGAATTGTATAGCATTCTGATTGGTTTAGAATGGGAAGTTCAATGGGGATACCGTGATGTTCTAGTGCGGACTGATTCATCAAGTGTCATAACAGCTTTGGAAGGGGATTTTATTCCTTGGTTTGCTAGACAGAGATGGTGTGATGTTAAGGGCATGTCTGATTCTATAAATTATGTGCACACGTACCGTGAAGACAATTGCGCAGCTGACAAGATGGCGAAGACTGGTTGCTTTTTAGATTATGGAGGGAGACTCACTTTTTTTGGTCGTCCTGATTTGTTAAACTCAATAGAATTCCCATATGTTTCCTGTTTTCGATTTAAATAGTATTTTGAGTTTTTGGGGTTGTTGTGACCTCTTTTCTCATGTACTATCTTGTAAATAACTCTTTTCTTTAATACAATTTTTTGACTTATCAAAAAAAAAAAAAAACCATAGGAAACTCCAGCTCAATGAGTTGGAAGAGATTCGTAGAGATGCATACGATAGTGCTAAGGAGTATAAGAACAAAATGAAACTTGTGCATGATAGAAATATCTTAAGAAAGTCATTTTCTCCAGGTCAAAAAGTTCTTCTGTATGATACCCGCTTGCATCTTTTCCCTGGGAAGTTACGTTCTCGGCGGACGGGTCCTTTTATTGTTCGCACTGTCTTTCCTCATGGAGCTGTTGAGATCGAGACACCGGATGGTAGTAGTTCTTCGAAGGTTAACGGTCAGAGATTGAAACCCTTTTTAGAGCCCTTTCCTACAGATGATATTGAGGAGGTCCCTCTGGAGGACCCTGTTTACCCTTGATTGACCATCGAGGCGATTGTATGTTGTATATTAGTTTTTGATTTCTCTCTTCACCCAGGTACTATCTTTCCGACTTCTCTCTTTACTAATTCCTCATGTTACTTTACTGTTTGGTATTGCTCTTTCATTAGAAACATTGAGGACAATGTTAGATTTAAGTTTGGGGGTGGGGAAGAAACTTTTTGTTAGCTTTTAGTTGCAATAAATAAACTCCAGAGCCTAGAAATTTATGCTTATTAAGGTTGGCACTAACCAATCTGATTAGATGGAAACATCTAAAGAGTCTATTCATAAAAGCACAGAGCTCAGGTGTTAGAATTAAAAAAAAACATGGTAGTTTCGCCATATCTCGTTGAATCCTAATCCTTCGGGTTTTTTTTTTAAGTGATTTGGTGGGGCACACGATTCAAGTTGTTACCTTTGCTAGGGTGGAATAGAGTGATTGAGATACAAAAAAAAATGAAAAAAAAAAAGAAAAAAAAAAGACCAGACCATTAGACCAACCGGAATAAATTCAATAAAGTCGACCACTGGTGCCCTTGTATATGCCAGTTGTGTTGACCTAGAGATAGGTTTATCGACCACTGGTCCCCTTGTATATGCCAGATGTGTTGATATTAGTCAGACCGGTATCTCAGTCCATTAGGATAGGTTCACCTTGGCAGAGGCCTTCAGACAGATATGGGAAACACCGTTCACTTTTAACCATCTCTTTATCCATCTTCTTAATCTTTCCATGTGATTGGTTGACTCAGGTTATGATGTACAGAAACTATCTGAGTAGAGCTCTGTCACTTATATATGAATTTAGTATGCTGAGTGCAATCTCGTGTACAACAATTGGAATTTCGCATCAGGGTACTTCCTCCTATAGTCAATGAGAGTACGCCAACCAAGGAGATTCTTTAGTGCCTTCCAAGGTTCTGCGTAGATAGCTAGGGTCTGGAGTAATGATTTTGTGGGTACACCTCTGGTAAACCCTCCGGAGACAACAATCCGCCACTAGGGCCACCTAGTGGTTTAACGGCTTGCTGCACGTGCTAAGTGTAGTCATTTTATTTTCTAGATTAGATTTGCTCGAGGACTAGCAAATAATAAGTTTGGGGGTATTTGATAGACACATTTTTGTGTCTGAATTGTCCTCAGTGTCTCTATTGCTAGCTCTTGATTTTGTACTTATTATGGTGTTTTTATGTTTGTGTAGATGTTTTTGGAGAAATACACTTGTGTGGAAAAAGTTGCTCAAAAAATGCTATTTGGACCCCTAGAGGACATTTGCTATACGGACCCCAGATTTGGCTAAGGGACACCCAAGGTTATGCGTAGCCCATTTTTGTCCACATCACCCATCTTCTTCAAATTCAAATTTCGAAATTTGGCGGAAAATGGAGCAGTGAACTGCAGAATTTTCGATCGGATTTTAGACATGTTACACAGAGAGTCGATGGCTGGGATTTGCGGGGATGACGTGACTAGCATTAACAGGCTGGATATGGGTGATTTCGTCAAACGAAATTGGCTGGATTCTCAGTGAGAAGGAACAGGGCATATGCACGTACATGAGTTATTCTCGAGATTTTCAGAGTTATTTTTAAGAATTCTGCGTGTGGATGGAAGGATTTGAAGTTGTTTTGATTGTTTACTGAGTGTGTTGGAGTATTTCAAAACCATGCAGACGCGTGATGGAGCTAAAAAAGGAAGATTATTCTCATAACAGAACGTGGAAGATAAACATAATTATTACGGGATTATTCACATTCACTCAGGAATATCTCGGTGCTATTGGGTATAAATAAGTGAATGGAGTTGAGGCGAGGAGTGATCAGGGAGTGATTAGGAAGTGATTAGTGGAAGAGTTTTAAACACCCGATTTTCATCATTTTCTCTCCATTTTATCTTTGTAAACAATTTTTGAAGCAATGAACAAATATTTTGAGCGTGTTTACACAATGATGAGGTAACCCCAATCATTGGGGCTATGGAGGAAACCGTTGTTTCGGTAAAAGTGATATATTTTTATTAATTAATTACAACAACTCTATTATGATTTTTACATTGAACTAAAAATTGTTTATATGATTTTGATTAGTTAGGTGTATTTTCTCTTGATAGAATATGCTTGCTTCAGGGTTTTGATATTCTATGCTTGGATTAACATCTATTCTTTTGGAAATCTACATGTCTAGGCAATACTATTAGAATCAATTTGAATATTGAATTGTATAATTATTGTTTTATTAAATCACTAATATCAACCAATGGTGGAATCCTAGCTCTATTCTCTCCATAATTTTCACAACATCTTTTTAAATTAGTTCGCTATTTTTATTTATTAAAAAAAAAAATCTAAAAATCCGCTTTCACAAGTCTTGAACGAATCATACTACTACAACAACTTTGAAATCACATCAAGCTTTTCAAAGCTTATGGAGTCTTCCTGAGCTTTTTAGAGTTTTCAGGGCTCTTCAGTGTTTTTAAGGTTTTTAGGAAACATCCAAAGATAATCTTCATTATTGTAGGGAATTTTGTTAGTATCATTCATTATAAAGAATTAAGTTACTTTTAGTTGGCTTTAACGAATCCCCTGGAAAGTAGATACTAGTGCTACGAAATATAACTAACTTAAAGCTTTTTCAGAGCTTTTTAGAGTTTTTCAGAGCTCTTTAGATTTTCAGAGCTCTTTAGATATTTTAGGGCTTTTTAGAGTTTTCAGGATTTTTTAGAGTTTTCAACGCTTTTTAGAGAACATTCAAAGTTGATCTTCACTATTGCAGGGATTTGTTATTATCATTCTTTATCGAATATCCTAGCTTGTAGATCCCAGTGCTACGACGTATTATTAAATTTAAGCTTTTCAAAGCTTATTGGAGTCTTCCTGAGCTTTTTAGAGTTTCTCGGAGATCTTTCAGGGCTCTTTAGTGTTTTTAGGTTTTTAGGAAACATCCAAAGATAATCTTCATTGTTGTAGGGAATTTTGTTAGTATCATTCATTATAAAGAATTAAGTTACTTTTAGTTGGCTTTAACGAATCCCCTGGCTAGTAGATACTAGTGCTACGGATATAACTAACTTAAAGCTATTTCAGAGCTTTTTAGAGTTTTTCAGAGCTCTTTAGATTTTTCAGAAGTCTTTAGATATTTTAGGGCTTTTTAGAGTTTTCAAGGTTTTTTTAGAGTTGTCAACGCTTTTTAGAGAACATTCAAAGTTGATCTTCACTATTGCAGGGATTTGTTATTATCATTCTTTATCGAATCTCCTAGCTTGTAGATCCCAGTGCTACAGAGTATTATTAAATTTAAGCTTTTCAAAGCTTATTGGAGTCTTCCTGAGTTTTCGGAATTTCTCAGAGCTCATTCAGGGCTCTTTAGTGTTTTTAGGTTTTTAGGAAACATCCAAAGATAATCTTCATTATTGTAGGGAATTTTGTTAGTATCATTCATTATAAAGAATTAAGTTACTTTTAGTTGGCTTTAACGAATCCCCTGGATAGTAGATACTAGTGCTACAAAATATAATTAACTTAAAGCTTTTTCAGAGCTTTTTAGAGTTTTTCAGATCTCTTTAGATATTTTAGGGCTTTTTAGAGTTTTCAGGGTTTTTAGAGTTTTCAAGGATTTTTAGAGAAAATTCCAAGTTGATCTTCACTATTGTAGGGATTTGTTATTATCATTCTTTAATGAATATCCTAGCTTGTAGATCCCAGTGCTACGGAGTATCATTAAATTTAAGCTTTTAAACTTTATTGGAGTCTTCCTGAGCTTTTTAGAGTTTCTCAGGCTCTTTCAGGGTTGTTTAGTGTTTTTAGGGTTTTTAGGAAATATCCAAAGATAATCTTCATTATTGTAAGGAATTTTGCTAGTATCATTCATTATAAAGAATTAAATTACTTTCAGTTGGCTTTAACGAATCCCCTGGCTAGTAGATACTAGTGCTACGGATATAACTAACTTAAAGCTTTTTCAGAGCTTTTTAGAGTTTTTCAGAGCTCTTTCGATTTTTCAGAGCTCTTTAGATATTTTATGGCTTTTTAGAGTTTTCAGGGTTTTTAGAGTTTTCAAGGCTTTTTAGAGAAAATTCCAAGTTGATCTTCACTATTGTAGGGATTTGTTATTATCATTCTGTAATGAATCTCCTAGCTTGTAGATCCCAGTGCTACGGAGTATCATTAAATTTAAGCTTTTAAACCTTACTGGAGTCTTCCTGAGCTTTTTAGAGTTTCTCAGAGCTCTTTCAGGGCTCTCTGGTGTTTTTAGAGTTATTAGGAAACATCCAAAGATAATCTTCATTATTGTAAGGAATTTTGCTAGTATCATTCATTATAAAGAATTAAATTACTTTCAGTTGGCTTTAACGAATCACCTGGCTAGTAGATACTAGTGCTACGGATATAACTAGCTTAAAGCTTTTTCAGAGTTTTTAGAGTTCTTCAGAGCTCTTTAGATTTTTCAGAGCTCTTTAGATATTTTAGGGCTTTTTAGAGTTTTCAGGGTTTTTTAGAGTTTTCAACGCTTTTTAGAGAACATTCAAAGTTGATTTTCACTATTGCAGGGATTTGTTATTATCATTCTTTATCGAATACCCTAGATTTTAGATCCCAAAGCTACGGAGTATTATTAGAGTTAAGCTTAATGTTAGAGTTTCTGAGCTTATTGGATTTGTTATTATTATTCTTTGAAAAGCTTATTGGAGTCTTCCTGAGCTTTTTAGAGTTTCTCAGAGCTCTTTCAGGGCTCTTTAGTGTTTTTAGGGTTTTTAGGAAACATCCAAAGACAATCTTCATTATTGTAGGGAATTTTGTTAGTATCATTCATTATAAAGAATTAAGTTACTTTTAGTTGGCTTTAACGAATCCCCAGGCTAGTAGATACTAGTGCTACAAAATATAACTAACTTAAAGCTTTTTCAGAGCTTTTTAGAGTTTTTCATTGCTCTTTCTTTTTTCAGAGCTCTTTAGATATTTTAGGGCTTTTTAGAGTTTTCAACGCTTTGTAGAGAACATTTAAAGTTGATTATCACTATTGCAGGGATTTGTTATTATCGTTCTTTATCGAATCTCCTAGCTTGTAGATCCCAGTGCTACGGATTATTATTAAATTTAAGCTTTTCAAAGCTTATGGAGTCTTCCTGAGCTTTTTAGAGTTTCTCAGAGCTCTTTCAGGGCTCTCTAGTGTTTTTAGGGTTTTTAGGAAACATCCAAAGATAATCTTCATTATTGTAGGGAATTTTGTTAGTATCATTCATTATAAACAATTAAGTTACTTTTAGTTGGCTTTAACGAATCCCCTGGCTAGTAGATACTAGTGCTACGGATAGAACTAACTTAAAGCTTTTTCAGAGCTTTTTAGAGTTTTTCAGAGCTCTTTCGATTTTTCAGAGCTCTTTAGATATTTTAGGGCTTTTTAGAGTTTTCAGGGTTTTTAGAGTTTTCAAGGCTTTTTAGAGAAAATTCCAAGTTGATCTTCACTACTGTAGGGATTTGTTATTATCATTCTTTAATGAATCTCCTAGCTTGTAGATCCCAGTGCTACGAAGTATCATTAAATTTAAGCTTTTAAACCTTATTGGAGTCTTCCTGAGCTTTTTAGAGTTTCTCAGAGCTCTTTCGGGGCTCTCTGGTGTTTTTAGAGTTTTTAGGAAACATCCATAGATAATCTTCATTATTGTAAGGAATTTTGCTAGTATCATTCATTATAAAAAATTAAATTACTTTCAGTTGGCTTTAACGAATCCACTGGCTAGTAGATACTAGTGCTACGAAATATAACTAATTTAAAGCTTTTTCAGAGTTTTTCAGAGTTTTTTAGAGTTTTTCAGAGCTCTTTATATTTTTCAGAGCTCTTTAGTTATTTTAGGGCTTTTTAGAGTTTTCAGGGTTTTTTAGAGTTTTCAACGCTTTTTAGAAAACATTCAAAGTTGATTTTCACTATTGCATGGATTTGTTATTATCATTCTTTATCGAATACCCTAGCTTTTAGATCCCAATGCTACGGAGTATTATTAGATTTAAGCTTTTCAAAGCTTATTGGAGTCTAACTGAGCTTTTTAGAGTTTCTCAGAGCTCTTTAGTGTTTTTAGGGTTTTTAGGAAACATCCAAAGATAATCTTCATTATTGTAGGGAATTTTGTTAGTATTATTCATTATAAAGAATTAAGTTACTTTTAGTTGGCTTTAACGAATCCCCATTTTTTTTTGCTAGGTCAAAATGGTTTATTAAAGCAAAAAAACGTAATTACAAGAATTACAAAAATGGAGGCTCTAGGCCTCCCCACCTCCATAAACCAAAGGGGCAAAAAAACTCTAAAAACTCATAAAATAAGATCCTAATCACGAAAAAACATGCAAAAAGAAGAAAACTAGAAACGTTTTCGTCCCTTATTTCCAACTCTAAATTTCTTCTTCTTGGGAATGAGACCAGCAATAACTTGAGTTAAATCATAGTCTCCATAAGACTCCTTGTAAACATCTTCAGAATCATCATAGGTTTCATCATAGTCATAATCCTCTCCATTTTCATCTGAAGCATAATTACCACCCAGAACAAGCTTAATAGGAGATTGTGCTTTCTTCTTAGTTGACATTCTATCCATTTGCTCCTTTTTTAACGAATCCCCAGGCTAGTAGATACTAGTGCTACAAAATATAACTAACTTAAAGCTTTTTCAGAGCTTTTAGAGTTTTTCATTGCTCTTTCGATTTTTCAGAGCTCTTTAGATATTTTAGGGCTTTTTAGAGTTTTCAACGCTTTTTAGAGAACATTCAAAGTTGATTTTCACTATTGCAGAGATTTGTTATTATCATTCTTTATCTAGCTTGTAGATCCCAGTGCTACGAAGTATTGTTAAATTTAAGCTTTTCAAAGATTTTTGGAGTCTTCCTGAGTTTTCAGAGTTTCTCAGAGCTGTTTCAGGGCTCTTTAGTGTTTTTAGGTTTTTAGGAAACATCCAAAGATAATCTTCATTATTGTAGGGAATTTTGTTAGTATCATTCATTATAAAGAATTAAGTTACTTTTAGTTGGCTTTAACGAATCCCCTGGCTAGTAGCTACTAGTGCTACGAAATATAACTAACTCAAAGCTTTTTCAGAGCTTTTTAGAGTTTCTCAGAGCTCTTTCGATTTTTCAGAGCTCTTTAGATATTTTAGGGCTTTTTAGAGTTTTCAGTTTTTTTTTTAGAGTTTTCAACGCTTTTTAGAGAACATTCAAAGTTGATCATCACTATTGCAGGGATTTGTTATTATCATTCTTTATCGAATCTCCTACCTTGTAGATCCCAGTGCTACAGAGTATTATTAAATTTATGCTTTTCAAAGCTTATTGGAGTCTTCCTGAGTTTCCAGAGTTTCTCAGAGCTCTTTCAGGGCTCTTTAGTGTTTTTAGGTTTTTAGGAAACATCCAAAGATAATCTTCATTATTGTAGGGAATTTTGTTAGTATCATTCATTATAAAGAATTAAGTTACTTTTAGTTGGCTTTAACGAATCCCCTGGCTAGTAGCTACTAGTGCTACGAAATATAACTAACTCAAAGCTTTTTCAGAGCTTTTTAGAGTTTCTCAGAGCTCTTTCGATTTTCAGAGCTCTTTAGATATTTTAGGGCTTTTTAGAGTTTTCAGGGTTTTTTTTAGAGTTTTCAACGCTTTTTAGAGAACATTCAAAGTTGATCATCACTGTTGCAGGGATTTTTTATTATCATTCTTTATCGAATCTCCTAGCTTGTAGATCCCAGTGCTACAGAGTATTATTAAATTTAATCTTTTCAAAGCTTATTGGAGTCTTCTTGAGTTTTCAGAGTTTCTCAGAGCTCTTTCAGGGCTCTTTAGTGTTTTTAAGTTTTTAGGAAACATCCAAAGATAATCTTCATTATTGTAGGGAATTTTGTTAGTATCATTCATTATAAAGAATTAAGTTACTTTTAGTTGGCTTTAACGAATCCCCTGGATAGTAGCTACTAGTGCTACGAAATATAACTAACTTAAAGCTTTTTCAGAGCTTTTTAGAGTTTTTCAGAGCTCTTTCGATTTTTCATAGCTCTTTAGATATTTTAGGGCTTTTTAGAATTTTCAGGGTTTTTTAGAGTTTTCAACGCTTTTTAGAGAACATTCAAAGTTGATTTTCACTATTGCAGGGATTTGCTATTATCATTCTTTATCGAATCTCATAGCTTGTAGATCCCAGTGCTACGGATTATTATTAAATTTAAGCTTTTCAAAGCTTATGGAGTCTTCCTGAGCTTTTTAGAGTTTCTCAGAGCTCTTTCAGGGCTCTTTAGTGTTTTTAGGGTTTTTATGAAACATCCAAAGAAAATCTTCATTATTGTAGGGAATTTTGTTAGTATCATTCATTATAAAGAATTAAGTATCATTCAAAGTTGATCTTCACTATTGTAAGGATTTGTTATTATCATTCTTTAACGAATCTCCTAGCTTTTAGATCCCAGTGCTATTGACTATTATTAAAATTAAGCTTTTTATAGTTTATTGGAGTCTTCGTGAGCTTTTTAGAGTTTCTCAGAGCTCTTTCAGGGCTCTTTAATGTTTTTAGGGTTTTTAAGAAATATCCAAAGATAATCTTCATCATTGTAGGGAATTTTGTTAGTATCATTCATTATAAAGAATTAAGTTACTTTCAGTTGGCTTTAACGAATCCTCTGGAAAGTAGATACTAGTGCTACGAAATATAATTAACTTAAAGCTTTTCATAGCTTTTTAGGGTTTTTCAGAGCTCTTTAGATATTTTAGGGCTTTTTAGAGTTTTCAGGGCTTTTTAGAGTTTTCAACGCTTTTTAGAAAACATTCAAAGTTGATCTTCACTATTGCAGGGATTTGTTATTATCATTCTTTATCGAATCTCCTAGCTTGTAGATCCCAGTGCTATGGAGTATTATTAAAATTAAGCTTTTCAAAGCTTATTGGAGTCTTCCTGAGCTTTTTAGAGTTTCTGAGAGCTCTTTCAGGGATCTTTAGTATTTTTAAGGTTTATAGAAAACATCCAAATATAATCTTCATTATTGTATGGAATTTTGTTAGTATCATTCATTATAAAGAATTAAGTTACTTTTAGTTGGCTTTAGCGAATCCCCTGGATAGTAGATACATACGAAATATAATTAACTTAAAGTTTTTCAGGGCTTTTTAGAGTTTTTCAGAGCTCTTTAAATATTTTAGGGCTTTTTAGAGTTTTCAGGGTTTTTTAGAGTTTTCAACGCTTTTTAGAGAACATTTAAAGTTGATCTTACATATTGCAGGGATTTGTTATTATCATTCTTTATAGAATCTCCTAGCTTGTAGATCTCATTGCTACGGATTATTATTAAATTTAAGCTTTTCAAAGCTTATTGGAGTCTACCTGAGCTTTTTAGAGTTTCTCGGAGCTCTTTCAGGGCTATTTAGTGTTTTTAGGTTTTTAAGAAACATCCAAAGATAATCTTTATTCTTGTATGGAATGTTTTTAGTATCATTCATTATAAAGAATTAAGTTATTTTTAGTTGGCTTTAACGAATTCCCTGGTTAGTAGATACTAGTGCTACGAAATATAACTAACTTAAAGCTTTTTCAGAGCTTTTTAGAGTTTTTCAGAGCTCTTTAGATATTTTAAGGCTTTTTAGAGTTTTCAGGGTTTTTTAGAGTTTTCAACGCTTTTTAGAGAACATTCAAAGTTGATCTTCCCTATTGCAGGGATTTGTTATTATCATTCATTATCGAATCTCCTAGCTTGTAGATCCCACTGCTACGGAGTATTATTAAATTTAAGCTTTTCAAAGCTTATTGGAGTCTACCTGAGCTTTTTAGAGTTTCTCAGAGCTCTTTCAGGGCTATTTAGTGTTTTTAGGTTTTTAAGAAACATCCAAAGATAATCTTCATTCTTGTAGGGAATGTTTTTAGTATCATTCATTATAAATAATTAAGTTACTTTTCGTTGGCTTTAGCGGATCCCCTGGATAGTAGATACTAGTGCTATGAAATATAATTAACTTATAGTTTTTTCAGGGCTTTTTAGAGTTTTTCAGAGCTCTTTAGATATTTTAGGGCTTTTTAGAGTTTTCATGGTTTTTTAGAGTTTTCAACGCTTTTTAGAGAACATTCAAAGTTGATCTTCCCTATTGCAGGGATTTGTTATTATCATTCTTTATAGAATCTCCTAGCTTGTAGATCCCATTGCTACGGAGTATTATTAAATTTAAGCTTTTCAAAGATTATTGGAGTCTACCTGAGCTTTTTAGAGTTTCTCAGAGCTCTTTCAGGGCTATTTAGTGTTTTTAGGTTCCTAAGAAACATCCAAAGATAATCTTCATTCTTGTAGGGAATATTTTTAGTATCATTCATTATAAAGAATTAAGTTACTTTTAGTTGGCTTTAACGAATCCCCTGGTTAGTAGATACTGGTGCTACGAAATATAACTAACTTAAAGCTTTTCCAGAGCTTTTTAGAGTTTTTCAGAGCTCTTTAGATATTTTAGGGCTTTTTAGAGTTTTCAAGCTTTTTTAGAGTATTCAGCGCTTTTTAGAGAACATTCAAAGTTGATCTTCACTATTGCAGGAATTTTTTATTATCATTCTTTATCGAATCTCCTAGCTTGTAGATCCCATTGCTACGGAGTATTATTAAATTTAATCTTTTCAAAGCTTATTGGAGTCTACCTGAGCTTTTTAGAGTTTCTCAGAGCTCTTTCAGGGCTCATTAGTGTTTTTAGGTTTTTAAGAAACATCCAAAGATAATCTTCATTACTAGGGAATTTTTTTAGTATCATTCATTATAAAGAATTAAGTTACTTTCAGTTGGCTTTAACGAATCCCCTGGAAAGTAGATACTAGTGCTACGAAATGTAATTAACTTAAAGCTTTACATAGCTTTTTAGAGTTTTTCAGAGCTCTTTAGATATTTTAGGGCTTTTTAGAGTTTTTAGGGCTTTTTAGAGTTTTCAACGCTTTTTAGAGAACATTCAAAGTTGATCTTCACCATTGCAGGGATTTGTTATTATCATTCTTTATCGAATCTCCTAGCTTGTAGATCCCAGTGCTATGGAGTATTATTAAATTTAATCTTTTCAAAGCTTATTGGAGTCTTCCTGAGCTTTTTAGAGTTTCTCAGAGCTCTTTCAGGGCTCTTTAGTATTTTTAAGGTTTATAGAAAACATTCAAATATAATCTTCATTATTGTATGAAATTTTGTTAGTATCATTCACTATAAAGAATTAAGTTACTTTTAGTTTGCTATAACTAACTTAAAGTTTTTTCAGAGCTTTTAGAGTTTTTCAGAGCTCTTTAGATATTTTAGGTATTTTTAGAGTTTTCAAGCTTTTTTAGAGTATTCAACGCTTTTTAGAGAACATTCAAAGTTGATCTTCACTGTTGCACGGATTTGTTATTATCATTCTTTATCGAATCTGCTAGCTTGTAGAACCCATTGCTACGGAGTATTATTAAATTTAAGCTTTTCAAAGCTTATTGGAGTCTACCTGAGCTTTTTAGAGTTTCTCGGAGCTCTTTCAGGGCTCTTTAGTGTTTTTAGGTTTTTAAGAAACATCCAAAGATAATCTTCATTATTGTTGGGAATTTTTTTAGTATCATTCATTATAAAGAATTAAGTTACTTTTAGTTGGATTTAACGAATCTCCTGGTTAGTAGATACTAGTGCTACGAAATATAACTAACTTAAAGCTTTTTCAGAGCTTTGTAGAGTTTTTCAGAGCTCTTTAGATATTTTAGGGCTTTTTAGAGTTTTCAAGCTTTTTTAGAGTATTCAACGCTTTTTAGGGAACATTCAAAGTTGATCTTCACTATTGCAGGGATTTGTTATTATCATTATTTATCGAATCTCCTAGCTTGTAGATCCCATTGCTATGGAGTATTATTAAATTTAAGCTTTTCAAAGCTTATTGGAGTCTACCTGAGCTTTTTAGAGTTTCTCAGAGTTCTTTCATGGCCCTTTAGTGTTTTTAGGTTCTTAGGAAACATCCAAAGATAATCTTCATTATTGTAGGGAATTTTGTTAGTATCATTTATTATAAAGAATTAAGTTACTTTTAGTTGGCTTTAAGGAATCCCCTGGATAGTAGATACTAGTGCTACGAAATATAATAAATTTAAAGCTTTTCTAGAGCTTTTTAGAGTTTTTCAGAGATCTTTAGATTTTTCAGAGCTCTTTTAGATGTTTAAGGGCTTTTTAGAGTTTTCAGGGTTTTCAGAGTTTTCAAAGCTTTTTAGCGAACATTCAAAGTTGATCTTCACTATGGTAGGGATTAGTTATCATCATTCTTTATCGAATCTCATAGCTTGTAGATCCCAGTGCTACAGAGTATTATTAAATTTAAGCTTTTTAAAGTTTATTGGAGTCTTACTGAGCTTTTTAGAGTTCCTCAGAGCTCTTTGAGGGCTCTTTAGTGTTTTTAAGGTTTTTAGGAAATATCCAAAGATAATCTTCATTATTATAGGGAATTTTGTTAGTATCATTCATTATAAAGAATTAAGTTACTTTCAGTTGGCTTTTACGAATCCCCTGGCTAGTAGATACTAGTGCTACGAAATATAACTAACTTAAAGCTTTTTCAGAGCTTTTTAGAGTTTTTCAGAGCTCTTTAGATTTTCCAGAGCACTTTAGATATTTTAGGGCTTTCTAGAGATTTCAAGGTTTTTTACAGTTTTCAACGCTTTTTAGAGAACATTCAAAGTTGATCTTCACTATTGTAAGGATTTATTATTATCATTCTTTAACGAATCTCCTAGCTTGTAGATCCCAGTGCTATTGACTATTATTAAATTTAAGCTTTTTATATTTTTTTTGAATTCTTGAGCTTTCTAGAGTTTCTCAGATCTCTTTCAGGGCTCTTTAATGTTTTAAAGGTTTTTAGGAAATATCCAAAGATAATCTTCATTATTGTAGGGAATTTTGTTAATATCATTCATTATAAAGAATTAAGTACCTTTAGTTGGCTTTAACGAATCCCCTGGAAAGTAGATTCTAGTGCTACGAAATATAATTAACTTAAAGCTTTTCATCGCTTTTTAGAGCTTTTCAGAGCTCTTTAGATATTTTAGGGCTTTTTAGAATTTTAAGGGATTTTTAGAGTTTTCAACGCTTTTTAGAGAACCTTCAAAGTTGATCTTCACTATTGCAGGGATTTTTTATTACCATTCTTTATCGAATCTCCTAGCTTGTAGATCCCAGTGCTATGGAGTATTATTAAATTTAAGCTTTTCAAAGCTTATTGGAGTCTTCCTGAGCTTTTTAGAGTTTCTCAGAGCTCTTTCAGGGCTCTTTAGTATTTTTAAGGTTATTAGAAAACATCCAAATATAATCTTCATTATTGTATGGAATTTTGTTTGTATCATTCATTATAAAGAATTAAGTTACTTTTCGTTGGCTTTAGCGAATCCCCTGGATAGTAGATACTAGTGCTACGAAATATAATTAACTTAAAGTTTTTTCAGGGCTTTTTAGAGTTTTTCAGAGCTCTTTAGATATTTTAGGGCTTTTTAGAGTTTTCAACGCTTTTTAGTGCACATTCAAAGTTGATCTTCCCTATTGCAGGGATTTGTTATTATCATTCTTTATCGAATCTCCTAGCTTGTAGATCACATTGCTACGGAGTATTATTAAATTTAAGCTTTTCAAAGCTTATTGGAGTCTACCTGTGATTTTTAGAGTTTCTCAGAGCTCTTTCAGGGCTCTTTAGTGTTTTTAGGTTTTTAAGAAACATCCAAAGATAATCTTCATTCTTGTAGGGAATGTTTTTAGTATCATTCATTATAAAGAATTAAGTTACTTTTAGTTGGCTTTAACGAATCCCCTGGTTAGTCGATACTAGTGCTACGAAATATAATTAACTTAAAGCTTTTTCAGAGCTTTTTAGAGTTTTTCAGAGCTCTTTAGATATTTTAGGTCTTTTTAGAGTTTTCAAGCTTTTTTAGAGTATTCAACGCTTTTTAGAGAACATTCAAAGTTGATCTTCACTATTGCAGGGATTTGTTATTATCATTCTTTATCGAATCTCCTAGCTTGTAGATCCCATTGTTACCAAGTATTATTAAATTTAAGATTTTCAAAGCTTATTGGAGTCTACCTGAGATTTTTAGAGTTTCTCAGATCTCTTTCAGGGCTCACTAGTGTTTTTAGGTTTTTAAGAAACATCCAAAGATAATCTTCATTATTGTAGGGAATTTTTTTAGTATCATTCATTATAAAGAATTAAGTTACTCTAGTTGGATTTAACGAATCCCCTGGTTAGTAGATACTAGTGCTACGAAATATAACTAACTTAAAGCTTTTTCAGAGCTTTTTAGAGTTTTTCAGAGCTCTTTAGGTATTTTAGGGCTTTTTAGAGTTTTCAAGCTTTTTTAGAGTATTCAACACTTTTTAGAGGACATTCAAAGTTGATCTTCACTATTGCAGGGAAATGTTATTATCATTCTTTATCGAATCTCCTAGCTTGTAGATCCCATTGCTACGGAGTATTATTAAATTTAAGCTTTTCAAAGCTTATTGGAGTCTACCTGAGCTTTTTAGAGTTTCTCAGAGCTCTTTCATGGCCCTTTAGTGTTTTTAGGTTTTTAGGAAACATCCAAAGATAATCTTCATTATTGTAGGGAATTTTGTTAGTATCATTTATTATAAAGAATTAAGTTACTTTTAGTTGGCTTTAAGGAATCCCCTGGATAGTAGATACTAGTGCTACGAAATATAATTAACTTAAAGCTTTTCCAGAGCTTTTTAGAGCTTTTCAGAGATCTTTAGAATTTTCAGAGTTCTTTTAGATGTTTAAGGGATTTTTAGAGTTTTCAGGGTTTTTAGAGTTTTCAAAGATTTTTAGCGAACATTCAAAGTTGATCTTCACTATTGTAGGGATTAGTTATCATCATTCTTTATCGAATCTCATAGCTTGTAGATCCCAGTGCTACAGAGTATTATTAAATTTAAGCTTTTTAAAGTTTATTGGAGTCTTCCTGAGCTTTTTAGAGTTTCTCAGAGCTCTTTCAGGGCTCTTTAGTGTTTTTAAGGTTTTTAGGAAATATCCAAAGATAATCTTCATTATTATAGGGAATTTTATTAGTATCATTCATTATAAAGAATTAAGTTACTTTCAGTTGGCTTTTACGAATCCCCTGGCTACGAAATATAACTAACTTAAAGCTTTTTCAGAGTTTTTTAGAGTTTTTCAGAGCTCTTTAGATTTTCCAGAGCACTTTAGATATTTTAGGGCTTTTTAGAGATTTCAAGGTTTTTTAGAGTTTTCAACGCTTTTTAGAGAACATTCAAAGTTGATCTTCACTATTGTAAGGATTTGTTATTATCATTCTTTAACGAATCTCCTAGCTTGTAGATCCCAGTGCTATTGACTATTATTAAATTTAAGCTTTTTATAGTTTATTGGAGTCTTCCTGAGCTTTTTAGAGTTTCTTAGATCTCTTTCAGGGCTCTTTAATGTTTTTAGGGTTTTTAGGAAATATCCAAAGATAATCTTCATTATTGTAGGGAATTTTGGTAGTATCATTCATTATAAAGAATTAAGTTACTTTCAGTTGGCTTTAACGAATCCCCTGGATAGTAGATACTAGTGCTACGAAATACAATTAACTTAAAGCTTTTCATAGCTTTTTAGAGCTTTTCAGAGCTCTTTAGATATTTTAGGGCTTTTTAGAGTTTTCAGGGCTTTTTAGAGTTTTCAACGCTTTTTAGAGAACATTCAAAGTTGATCTTCACTATTGCAGGGATTTGTTATTATCATTCTTTATCGAATCTCCTAGCTTGTAGATCCCAGTGCTATGGAGTATTATTAAATTTAAGCTTTTCAAAGCTTATTGGAGTCTTCCTAAGCTTTTTAGAGTTTCTCAGAGCTCTTTCAGGGCTCTTTAGTATTTTTAAGGTTTTTAGAAAACATCCAAATATAATCTTCATTATTGTATGGAATTTTGTTAGTATCATTCATTATAAAGAATTAAGTTACTTTTAGTTGGCTTTAGCGAATCCCCTGGATAGTAGATACTAGTGCTACGAAATATAATTAACTTAAAGTTTTTTTAGTGCTTTTTAGAGTTTTTCAGAGCTCTTTAGATATTTTAGGGCTTTTTAGAGTTTTCAGGGTTTTTTAGAGTTTTCAATGCTTTTTAGAGAACATTCAAAGTTGATCTTCCCTATTGCAGGGATTTGTTATTATCATTGTTTATCGAATCTCCTAGCTTGTAGATCCCATTGCTACGGAGTATTATTAAATTTAAGCTTTTCAAAGCTTATTGAAGTTTCTTATAACCCTCCTCACTCAACATGATGTCGTTCTTCCCACCAAAATCATTCACATTATCATTTTTTTATCAGACTTATCGTGGTGAAGCCAATAACATCAGTTTTTGCAACAGCTTTCAATCGAGATCTCGCACCCTTCAACAAATTCATCTTTTCATTAACGAATAATGAAGGAATGATCAAATCATAATCGAAATGTTCATCATGTGCTTTTGTTGATATAATGGAAGAGTCTTGACTGATATCTGCTATCTCCTGAATCGTAGCTTTTGTAACCTCAGATCCTCTTTGAACTGGAACAGTTGTTGAATTAACGGATTCTAACTTCTCAGTAATGTGTTCGACGTTCTTCTCAGCAATATTTTTTTCAGCAATCTTTTTGGCGTCATCATAGGTTTCTCCTTGCTCGAATAAGAGTTCTTCCAGCGGAGTTGGTAGCTTGGATTCTTTTATGTTGAGTAAGAATATCTCTAAGACGAGCAACAATATACATGAGCCCGTATGCTTGTGAGATCCGAATCGAGAACGAAGTTCTGAACAAAATTCTTCCATGTTAGCTTAGTAATAAACTGTTTTACCGATTCATACAAATCAATGCCATCACCTTTAAGATTAGCAATAACCTTTAGTATTTTAGTACTTGTTGTACCATGTAAGCTGAAATATTGATCAGCTTGAATGATCCATCCTTCAGGATCAACTCCATCAAAAGTCGGAAACTTCATGATATAGAAGAAAAAAATGCGGAATTTTGGGAATAACCGAACCTGCTCTGATGACAGATGTTAGGGTTCTAAACCCAAACAACTATACAAGAACCCTAAAATAGAATTTACAAATAAAAAGAACAAATAAAGAACTGAGTTTTGTATTAATTGATTGATTGATTGCTTAAACTTAGAACAAACTATGAATATATAGATAACTCAACTTGACTCCTAAGTTACTAGCGAATAAGGCAATATATACTACTACTTAAAATAACTAAATTGTCCTAATTGGTGTTGGTGTCCCAACATAGCCTCTCCGTAATTGGTTAACTGGAGTCTCAAATTTCTTGGAACTGGTATGTAGTTGCCCCTGAAATTGAAAAAACAGAATTACGATGACTATGCAATCTAGACTTCTAGCTTTTGCTTGTGCCTCTGATATTGTTTTTTGAGATAACCGCGTGAATTTGTTTTCCCTCTTCATGAATTGTTTACGGAAACAACGACTAAAAGACTTAACAACATACAGCATTGTCGAGGTACATCTCATATGTTTATTATTTTGGCTCTCCGAGTTTTGACTGCTTCAGTTGCGATGTTTGTCGCACGCTCGAAATTCTCCATGTTATCTATGATCCACGCAAGTCAGTATGGTAATTTGTTTCTGAAGAAAGATCACTGAAAAAATCATATATAATTAAAGGATATGAACAGTAGTTATGCCATATATGGAACAATATTTATGCCATAGTGGTTTGGGATTCAAGTCACCTTTTCAAAAAAAATTTGATCTTCAACTCTTAATTGCTTGTTTACCAAAAAAAAAAAAAGAAAATCTCATTAATTGCTTAAACTTTTCGAAGGAATTTGTTCCGATTAGGAAATCCAGTTAAGATGGGATTATGTCGGACGTCAGTTTTTGGTTGGTGGTTAGATTTGGGTCCTGGCCAAGGTCGAGGATTTTTTTTCTTATGGTTATTAAGAGCCAAGGTTACCCGGGCGGAGATATAATCTCTGCCGTCCATTATTCCGCTCGATCTCAACCTTTTTTAGCCCACATACATACACATCACCTTTTCTTAGACTATTGATTATCCGTGGAAGAACTATATTCCGCAAAGTTAGATTTATATCGTGGTAAAAATTAAAGAAGAAAAACGAGACCTAGGGAAAATATTAGAATTCCTCATATTGAAATGCGTGGGCACAAATCAAAAAATATATCGGGACGGGCGAGGCGTAGCCGAGCTACACCAAATCAAAAATCATAAGTATATAGCGGGACGTGGCGAGGCGAAGCCGAGTCACACTAAATCAAAAATTATAAGAATGCATCAAGACGGGACGAGGCGAAGCGGAGCCAAGCATGCATTGGGACGGGGCAAGGCTAAACCGAGCCACACCAAATAAAAATGCACAAGGGGACGAGGCGAAGACAAATCAGACCAAACCAAAAATATGATTGAAAGTAAAAAAATGATGATAAATGGTTCGGGTCTACCCGGTGCGTAGCACGGACGCAAAATCTAGTATATATATATATATTTTTGTGAGGTACTATAAGGGG
Source organism: Papaver somniferum (assembly GCF_003573695.1). Classification (NCBI taxonomy): domain Eukaryota; kingdom Viridiplantae; phylum Streptophyta; class Magnoliopsida; order Ranunculales; family Papaveraceae; genus Papaver; species Papaver somniferum. The sequence continues at coordinate 7,920,836 of NW_020621381.1, read as the reverse complement.
ATGAGCATTACTAAGGGATAATCATCCCCATGGAAGTGACACATCAGCTTATATGTGTTCTATTGTGGTGATCTGTGTGGGCCCCCACAAGAAATGTGGTCATCCACAAACACCGACCGTATATGACAACCCAGGAAAAAGACAGTCATTTCATTACTAATATTTCCTACGGGGAAAAATCAGTAGAGTCATGACCGTATCAATAAAAATTTCTTCCTTTCACCTTCTTAGCAGCATTTTCTTCCAACATCTTTTCGTAAGATCCAAACCATCCCAATCTTCTACCATCTTAGCAGCATTTTCTTCCAACATCTTTTCGTAAGATCCAAACCATCCCAATCTTCTACCATCTTTTAGTAAGAACGAAACCATCCCCATATTCTTTCTATACAGAAGTACGATTTTGCTCAACTATTATTTCAAGTTCCTCCAAAAACATTTCATCAATTAATATCTTAGCTTTCTCCAAGAATGGTATCACTCCAAATCCAAGCTTGTACGTGTTTTGCTCTATCTTTTCCCTTTTCTATCGATATCCAAACTTGTACTGCTTCGTTCTATCTTCTTCCTTTTTCTATCTTCTTCGTAGAACTGCCATCGTATGCTCAGACATCAATATCGGTAATTACCTCGGGCGCTTTCTGTTCCACTGTATCATTGCTCAAGTATATTTGTTTCTCAGGCTTTGATCAGATACCCAAGACTGTTCCCCTGTTCCTTCGCTAACTTACATGAACATGTAATTCAAGGCATGACCATTAGTAGGAGTGTCTGTAGCTAAATCCTTCTCACAAAAGACATTAATTATCTAGGAAAATGCACCATATGTAGGTTAAATTTCCATGACGTATACACCACTGATAGATTTAAAAACTAAGCTGCAAAAACTACATGACATCTGCTACTCATGGATAGTCCCTAAACAAATTTCCTTGAATAATCTTTTTCCATTTTAGGTTTGGTACCATGGTTGTGGCGAGGCAGTACAAATTCTGGAAAAATACATACCTATAAGGACCTGTAGAATACCGATAGAACCTTAACTAAGTAAATTACGTGCAAAATTTTAGTTTCAGCTAGAAATTGGCAGTTTTACATGTAGTTCCTTAGGAAACTAAACACAGGTCTGATGAAAATAACCAATGAGGTGTAGTTTTTAGACTAAGAAATAGGTAGATCAACTTTAAGGCTAGTGATCGAGTAAGAAATAGGTAATCATATATGTGGTTCACTAAAATTGGTATAAAATGCCTTTATCGCTAACAGGTAGGTTAAATTTATGGTTAGCGATCGATGAAATAAAGCCTGGAAAGCATAAAGTGTTTAAGGAAACCAAAGATTATTTATCGCTAGAGAAAGGGTTAATTTGCGTTACCTCCCCGGAGAAGATCATAATTTGAGTTACCTCCCCTACACAACAAATATTAGTAAAACCTCCTCTCGTCACTTTTTCCATCCAAACCCGGTTAGCTGAGAAGATCATAATTTGAGTTACCTCCCCTGGAGAAGATCATAATTTGAGTTACCTCCCCTAAGAGCATCCAGCTGTACGAAGCAGCTGACTCAGCTAACCGGGTTTGGATGGAAAAAGTGACGAGAGGAGGTTTTACTAATATTTGTTTTGTAGGGAAGGTAACTCAAATTATGATCTTCTGCAGGGGAGATAACGCAAATTACCCCATAAATTCATGTATGTTCTGTTAGAGTGCACCAAACTTAACTTTCTAAGAGTAGGTAAGAGTAGGCAAGTCTGCTAATACCTTACTACCTCGGTTTCAAAATAAAAATTTACACACAAACCTGCCTATTATTTTGAATAAGGGAGTACTTGCATACCTGTACACCCCGCTCCATAAACATTGATTCTATAAGTTGCGGCACGTCCCACTTGCGAGAGACATTATAAGTTGCGATTGGCATACAGTTCAAGAAACTTACACTCGGCTATACACTCTGCACCCTGCAAAAACTCACTCGGCTATACACTCTACACCCTGCAAAAACTACCAAGAAAAGGGATGTTAGCTTTAAAGCATATTCTGTTGCTTGTAGGGTTCTGATGACCGTGTCCACCTGTCTCTGAGAACCCACACCCACCGTTGACATTTCTACCTGTGAGGGAAAAAATATTATCATTTGAGTACATCTAGAAACAATCCAAAATGCCTCAATTCAAACCTTAGACGTATAATGAAGCACCCATGGAACTTAATAGATAAAATGAACAATTTATAACCATGTAAATAAAGTGTAGGGGGTCTGATGAGAAGGAATAAGACTACCACAGCTGGATCTGCAAAGAGGATGAACTACCTCAGCTAGCTATCTGTAAACATATTAATTTCCACTGAAGTCCACTTCAGTAAAAGGGTGATAAGTAATAAGTATTGGTAACGCACAAAGAACCAAGTAAGCTTAGCTGCACCAAAATATGTATAACCATAGGTTCAAACCCATGCGCTCTTCCGACTGAGCTAAGATAGCTAGTGGGACTGGCAACACATGAGGAATGGCAAAGCGATCAGATTCATGACCATGTATTTCGGGTTATTATACTGTAGAATTTTCATAGGATCACAACAACGTACAATTACAATAATAAATATGGATTGATGTCTGTCATACTCACTGCTCTAGTCTTGCAAGGATCTACCAATTGGTGTGAAAGCAAGCAACAACCTTACGAAATACAGCCTAAACAACAAAAATAAGAACAGGTCAAGAAGGGTTCCTCGTAACATCTCTTTCATATGGAAAAAATTACGCCAGCATCCACTTCAAATGTAAACATGTTAAAGTATACAGTGATTTTGAACATTACAGCTATTCAGTTTACTTGAAATGTACAAAAGAACTTACACATGGCTTAACTAAGGTATCCGTATCAGGTTCTAGATAAAAACATATAAAAGTATCAAGTATAATTTCACTACCCCATAGTCTATTCCTGTTACAGGGTAACAGTCAGAGACCATTACTTTGATAATGGTAGCTAGGGGTTGTAAGCTTTAATGCAACGATCCTAAGATGCTCAACTTACTGAAGAGGTTTATAATACCTAAGGGATATGCAATAATGAAGACACTAATGAGCTGTGTCGACTCACTTCCTTGTCTGTTACATATATAACTATGGACCATTGATATGGATAAAGTATCAGTCAATACACTGCTCCTAAGGTGCTTAGCTTACTGAGGAGGATCAATTTACCCAATGGTTATGCAACATAATGCTTATTTTGTTGCATTTTAGAATCTGAACAAACTATCTTATAATCGAGATATAAGAATTTGTATATGATTCAAAAATTCAAACCTAAAAAATTAAAACAAACCTAAAAATTTCAAAAATCCCTTCAAAGATTATAAGTTTTCAGACTAACTTCACTGTTTTAGAAACCAAACAAATCAAAACAATGTAAAACCACAGAGACAAAAAAGCATAAAACCTATGAAAATCCTTAAAATAGAAGTCCAAGAAATAAATATGTTCCAAGAGGATTTGAACCAAAATGTGACCCTTAACCATCAGTGAACATGAAACACATCAGTAATTATAAAAAGATGACGACACTTAAGATCATTGAGCCCGTGACTTTTACGTACTGGCATGGACAATCAGCTCACTATCCCTAAACCTGTGATTTTTATGTATCTCGTGGATATTTATCTCACTGAATCTGTGTTTTGCACTAGTAAAATAAACTGCAGCGCCTTAAACAGCAGCCAATATCATATTTCATGCAAGCAGTTGAGTGGAGCTAGGGCTGTTTAGTCATTGTAAGTTTTGACGGGAAACTACAATATCAATCTTAATATTAAGTCAGGCTAGATATTTGAATTGTTTTTAAAAATCCCCAACCAAGAGACTACCGCGTCAATTTTGAATTTAAGTTTTGTCCTGTGCAGTATTGTATACGTGAAACATATATACACAACAATTACCATTAACTAAAAGCTCTTATCAACAAACAACCAAATACCCGAAAGCAGCATAGGCTAGATACATGTAGACTTAACATAGAAACAGATAGTACCTGCGAGTAAAGTTCTCCTAACTGTAATTATGACAAATACTACCTATGACCACCACAGCACACTATGTCCATGCATGAATCTTAATTCCCAGGTAAGGTTAATCATTCACTTATTGCAGAAACAGTTTAGTAGAAGCTTTCACTCGGTTATATCCTGAAGACCTGGCAAAAAATCCCAAAAAAAGTAATGTTCAGCTATTAGACATAGAACATGCAAAATTTCTGCTAGTTGTTAGGTTCCTCGTGACCATGGCCACCCATGCCCACGGTCTCTGAGAACCCACCAGTGAAATTTTTACCTGTAAAGGAAAAAAAAATATTAAACGTTGAGTACCTCTGAAAACAATCCAAGACGGCTTAATTGGATAAGAACTCCACTTCAATATAAGAAGTATAAGTGGCCTGATAAAAGAAATAAAACTACCATAAATGATGAACAACCTCAGTGGATGTGATGAATGTGATAAGTAATAAGAGTTGGTACCGCAGGAAGAACCATGTTAGAGTAGCTGCACCCTAAAGTGCGTACAACTATAGGGTCTCTCCGCCATCTGTGGGAATCGAACCCACGACCGCATGGTTCAAAGTTCAAACCCATGCGCTCTTCCAGCTGAGCTAAGATGGCAAATGGTAATACATGGAAACTGAATGAGCTCTGGTAGAGCGATGAGATTCATAATCGTATATCATATTGGGTTACTATATTGTAGTATCTTCACGGAACAAAAATTGAATTCATTATGACTTAAATATTCAACATTAGAAAATCAGTCTAGCATCAAAATAAACTTATCCAACAACCAAAGGAACCGAACACTTGGCAATTTCATTTAGAAAAATTAGTTCTGCGTTCACTATCTGCATCAAAATCGTGTTAAAAGACAACACTATTCATACCATCATTGGAATTTCGATCCATTACAACTATGGAAATGACATGGCTTTCTGGATGGTCTAGGAAGCTGAACATATTTAATACAAAAAGTAAGTATTTAAGGAGAAACTGGATTCTCATATCTAAGAGATGCAAAGGAAAAGTCATTTGTTCATAGATCTAGAGTTAACTATACCAATCAACCATACTTAAAGCAATTTGGCATACCTTGGCTATTGAGAGATAATTTTGCTTCCCGAAGATATAAAATTACCTGCATATAATATAGTATAATTTTGGTAAGACAACGTCAACGACGAAGGAAATGCAAAACATATGCTCCTTCCAGGGATTAGTCCATGGTTGAATACCATCATCCGATTGAGATATCTCCACTATAACGGCAGCTTGCTATTGGATTGCTTCACCTACTTCAACCATTGAGCACATAAGTAACGATAAATGGAGAATAATTAAGGCCAATTTGTTAGGTTTAAATTTGAAATTCCCTGAGAAGGAACTTGATGCTCCTGCAAAGAAATAAAAAACCCAAATCAGTTATTCATACTAATATATCAACTTTGTTTCCAATTTCAGTTGCAAATTTTGGTTCAAGTTGAAGAAGTGTGTCACAAACATTTGCTAAAACATGAACCGATTTGCTCGGTTATGGAAGCCTTGTAAGATCCTTCATGGGTTCGTTGTACATACTCGCAAAGTTCAGATCATAATAGATACTGGCGTTCCTAGGGCTAATACATTCATGCCATCAGTTTGACGACCAAACACATAAGGAATTTACCTAATCTAATAGGTTAACATCTCCAAAATAAAAAGCCTTACACAAGTGAATATGTAAATAATAACCGGTCTGTTAGAATGGGTGGCTTAAATTGCTATGGCAGCCTCGGTGTCTCTTGATCTGAGCTGATACGAGAGATGAAGGTGATGCTTCCTAAAAACTAAAATAAAAAAGGAAATTAAGGAGAATAAGTTGATGATCTCCTCATTATTTATTTCCAATACTGAAAAAAAAGGAGGGAAAACAGTAACGAAAACGAATGATTTCTTTAGGGCATCAGGTCTCCAAGGTGTTAACATCGATGATGCATTCAGACGTACATTACCTATTTACCAATAGAATTTCCTTATTTGCGCCCGTCACACTCAACAGTTAAAGAAAACCACAACTATCATTCAAAAAAAGCTAATAAAAACTATGCAAAAAGTAAAGAAAATTAGTGTAAATAACAATAGAGGTGTACAAACTGACCTCGCTTGAAGGACGTGTCTGACAGCTGAGGTGCAGAGTCAATGAAATGCAAGGATGGATACATGAGGTAGAGCAACTCAGAAGACACATTATCATAAAGGCAAGAGCCATTTTTGAATGAATAACATGAGCTTAGAGTTAATATGATTAACATTGGCAATATCCTGACATGACCAAAAACATGCAAGAACCGTCTGGCAGTGTGAATTCATAGAAGATACCTAACACCACTAACAATACTTTGCAATATTGTTGTGCATGTGAACCTGTTTTTCAGCCAAGGATTCCGACTCATTTCTACTCTTGTGCAAATACGCATCGTGAGCACCATATCCTTGTGGGCCATAATGCCACTCTTGATTTTGTTTATTCAGCCAAATCCATATCACCAGAGCACAACACCTGAAATAAAACAATAAGAAATTTTGTTTACGTCGACGGGTAAGGTCCCGTTGTGTTCCTATAAAGAAACTCCAGGGATTTTAGAGAAAAATATTGACAAACTATTTATACGTTTTTGAATTTGGCATACAAAGTGTAAACGAAGTTTATTTAATTTATAATAACCAAAAAGTTATCTATGGCATTGATAATCATTTTCCAACTCATTATAATAATCAAAAAGTTTATTTATACGTTCTTAAACTGCCAAGTACTCAATTTCTTAAAATATGCAACTCCAAAGTGTAGGAACTTACTTGTAATGTGGGATGCAATTTGAAATGCAAATGGATTTCAGTTTATGTTCATTCATAAACTTATTGCAATATCCTCATCCTCTGATCATACGGTTTCCATATACCTATCAAGAACAAAAACACTAAATTCAGAACTTAATAAGGAAGTAAGAACAACATTAAAAAAAAAGAAAGATTGTCACACAGGCAATACTCCGCTTCTCTGTTAAATATACAACAGACATTTGCTCCTGCTCTATGGCTTCTGTAACTAAAAAAAATAAATGTAACGCACCTGATACCACCAAAACACATAAGCACAGCAGGCTTACCTTGAGCTTTGAAAACCCTAAGATAAAGTTAACAATCCAAATGGTCCAATGCCACCTTGAACACAGCATATTTCCCATCCCAAAGCTATTAAGTAATATTAATCCACAAAGGATTAAATGATTCTGCATTTTCTAAACTTCCTGAACAACATTTAACTTCGATATCAGCCTGAAAAGATTCAGAATCATAGTAAGCAAAAATCTGGCCACTAAAATCAATAGAAACCCTAGATTAATATGATTACATTTTACAGCTTCATACCAATAGAAAGCTTGCCCAAACTTTTCTGACTAAAGTTTCTAGAGTGAGAAGAATAAACCAAACAAAATCAACTTTCAATTTACTGATTCAATAACTACGTTTGCAAGATGAACTTTCAGTTCATAAACTGTGTAACCGTAAATAATTGGAATTATACCCGACCTAGAGATCACCTTCAGATGACCAAAGCTCTATACAAATTCCACAGCACAGACATCATCCATCTGGCTTCCTAGAAGAAGAACCAAAGAACCCATTATCAGAAATTCATAAAAAGAGAACTGAAACGAAGGAATTTAAACCCAATTTGATTTCAATCAATCAAAAGAAGCAAAAAAACAAAAGAAAGAGCTTACAAATTAAAAACTCCAGGGTTTCCACATATTTACCTTCTTCTTATTTCCTGTCATATTCTTTGAAATTCAACTTTTCCTCCTAAATTTCCTGCAAACACAGAGCGCATAAAGGAAACATAAACCGCATTGAGGTGAGAACCAAGAGTCCAGGTAGAAGAATATAATGGAGGCACACTTGATGGTGATGTGAATTGAGTTTTTCTTCTCTTCCATGTTGAATATGAAACACTTATGGTAGGGCTGCACATGGGCGGGTATGGGCGGGTATAAGCTAAAACCAACCTCGCACCCACAGACTGCGGGTTTTTTTTTTTCATAACCAACCCCGCACCCATAAACAGCGGGCGGGTTTGTTACCCGCCCGCTACGGGTTGGGCGGGTATGGGTTTAAACGGGTTTAAACCCGCTTTATATTCAAGTATTTAGAGTAACTTCTATTCTCCTTGATTAAGTGAGGAAAAAAAAAAAAAACCAAAATATTCATATCTAGGAAGTTCACAGATGAAGATTAAGTGTTGAATCTGTTGATTTTTCGATTGTTGTCGATTTCTGGTGAAGATTCGAAGTTGTTGTTGTCGATTTCTGGTGAAGATTTCTGGTAATTGTCGTTCGTAGGTGAAGAAGAAGAACTGAGGAGGAAGAAGAGGAGAGGCCGAACAGAGAGAAGAGTGTAGAAAGTGAATGAGGGTTATCAGTTATCCTATCTACTAGTATTAGGGTTTCATAATGGACGACTAGGATTAGTTTTATCTAATGGTATATAATCTGCGGGTTTTTTGGACGGGTATGAGCGGGTATTAGCTTAAACCAATCTCGCACCCACAGACAACGGTTTTTTTTTTTCATAACCAACCCCGCACCCACAACGGGCGGGTATGGATTAAAAACCCACGGATTTAGCGGGTACGGGTGGGTTTGGGTATCGTGGGTGGGTCTTGTGCAGCCCTACTTATGGTTCACTGTACTGATTACTGTTTGGATTTTGAAGTAGAAGTCAGAAGTGCTTCTCCAGAAGCAGAAGTTAGAAGCAGAAGTCAGAAGTCCAGATTTTTTGCTTCACAAAAAGTCGACTTTTCTGCTTTTATAAGTCATTCTGAAATTTTACACCCATACTAACCGACTAGAATGAATAAAGCATTCTAGGTTTGTGTTGTTAGCGGCACGGCATTCTGTTCATCCCCTCAATTCATAGTGAAGCAGACATGGGTTTGGGTTTTCAATTCCGTCGTTTATCAGGAATTGCAAAATTCCTCCATAGATTTTCCCACTCAAGAATTATATATCAACAAGCAAGAAATATTTCTAGTAGTGTTGTACCAACTAAATTTCAATTTCCCATACCTCATGTTTGGGCGAATCTTGATCAAACCAATGTCCACAGATTATGTCAAATCCACAGGTATATAAGTGTTGGTTATTTTTTCGGAGGTTTTTATTATAAAAATTTCTTTTTTTGAAGCAAAAAATCAATTCATTGAAAGGGAATCAGTTACAAGAATGATTACTGTCTGTAAGCAGTTGAGTGCTGATTTAAGGTGGACCATAACTCGTCCAAGTACAAGAAATTTCTTTAACTCTAGCTAGTCTAGAGAGAATGTCTGCTACTTTATTCATTTCCTTTGGAATGTAATAACATTTCCAAGAGGTATTTCTACTAAAAAAGATACGAATGTCTTTAATCATATTAAGCAAGCGCTAGTCAATAGGAGAATTCTTCATTGCTGCATCAACTACTGTCTTAGCATCCAGTTCAAACTGCACCTTCTCTATCTTGAGTGAATGTGCCCATTTAACGGCTTCCCACAATCCCTTGCATTCCGCCTCCTTCGTGCTTCTAATGTCCTCTAGGTTGGTGCATTTGGCTGACTGCTGGGTACCTGCATAGTTTCAAATGATTAGACCTATACCACCCACTGAATTTAAGAACGATCCATCACAATTAATGGTAACAACGTCAGAAGAAGGTGGAATCCAGTTAGAAGAACTACGACAACATCTATAATTACTAAGAACAAGTTTGTTCCATTTTGTTGTGTGGTCTTCTATATAGCTCTTGCACTTCTGGATCAACTTGTTTGGATGAACTTCACTGTTTTCAAAAATCTTATCGCATCGAGTTGTCCATAAGCACCATGCAGTTATGGATCTTTTGCGTAACTCCACTACTGTGATTTTTTTGAGAAAAATATCATCAAACCAAGAACCAATCCAATCCTCCATAGGATTATTACCATTATCCGACCAACCAAGAATTGCAGACCAGACCATACGAGGAGTGTTGCAGTCTCTAAGGACATGTGCCGGTGTCTCTTGATTACATTCACAATACGGACATATATTAACAATTCCTGGTGCTTTCTGACTGAGAATATCTCTTGTAGACAACAGATTGGATATAGCTTTCCTCAGAAAATGTTTGATCCTGGGAAGAAGTGGTAGATTCCATAACGATTTATAGATTTTGACCATTCTCTCACCTACAAACTCAGAACCATTCTCTTCTTCAAACAACTTGCGATAAGTAGATTTAACAGAAAATGAGCCATTTTTCTCTAATAGTCAAACTAGTCTGTCATCCTGACTATCATGAATAGGAATGTTTAGGATGTGGTTAACTATGTTATCTTCGAAAATATCTCTCAAAATATTAATATCCCAAGAAGAAGAGTTTGGAGATAAAAGCTGATAAACATACTGGAATTGGAGATGGGTGGTGCTACCAGATTTAGGGTTTGGAGAAGTTGGTAGATCCTTGATCCATCTGTGCTTCATCTCCAAGACAGCGAAAGTTGTTCTTAAGGATAAAGCTCAACTCAGAGTTGACACTTCTCCAAGACCAAGTCGAGTTCGACTTGTTTTTTAAATTAAAAAGATCACCATCTGGGTAGTACTTAGCCTAGAGTGACTTAGTCATCATTGATTCTGTGTCAGAGCACAACTTCCATGCCGACTTTGCTAACAAAGATCTGTTGAAGATTTTCGGATTTCTGAAACCTAAACCCCCCTCCTTTTTAGGTTGTTGAGTTCTTTTCCAAGTGACAACATGATTGCCCCTGCAAGAATTTTTATTTCTCCAGTATTTCTGTTGGGATGAAGACATCTTGTTGATTGTAGCATCTGGCAGTTAAAAATTTGACATATGATGAATGGGAATGGCGCTGGAGACGTTTCTAACCATCACTGATCTTCCCGCTTCACTGTTGTTCATACCATTCCATTTTGCAAACCTGTGATCCATTTTATCACAAAAAGAAGAGAAAGGAATACGTTTTCTTCTACCCACAAAAAAAGGCAGCCCTAAATATCTTTCATCTGAAATATCCAGTTATCTCACCTGTAAGGTACCACTTATTAGTTGAAAAGCTTCTGGATCCATATTTGCACTGAAATATATAGCTGATTTGTTGAAGTTTATCATCTGACCTGAGCAACTTGAGAATTGATCAATAACCTGAAGGAGCTTGTTAACTTGGGTATCATTAGCTTTACAAAATAGTAAACAATCATCCGCGAATAACATATGGTTTATTTTTGGAGCCGAGCGAGAGATTTTCATACCAGTTAACTGACCCGTGTGTTCACAATGTGCCAGAAACCTTGAGAAAGATTCCATTGCCAAGATAAATAAGTAAGGTGAAAACGGATCACCTTGACGAATACCTCGAGATGGTTTGAAAGCTGGAGTTGGAGAGCCATTAAGCATAACTTCAATCTGTGTAGTAGAGATGCACTGAGAAACGAGCTGCCTAAAATTTTCGGAGAAGCCAAAATGTTTAAGAATATCCAACAAAAAACTCCATTCAAGCCTATCGAAGGCTTTGGACATGTCCATCTTAAGCGCTAGATGGCCGCTAATTCCTTTTTTTCTCTTCATTGCTTGAACAATTTCCTACACTAGATAAATATTCTCAGAAATTAATCTGCCAGGAACTTACTCGGATTGCATAGGCGAAATGATTGAAGCGATATGCTTTTTCAATCTTAAAGCTATAATTTTAGATATAACTTTATAGATTTTGTTGCAAAGAGCAATCGGCCTAAAGTCTTCCGGTTTTTGAGCAATATGAACTTTTGGAATCAGTGAGACTCTTGTTCTGTTTATCTGCTTGAGAAGAAAACCTGAGTGAAAAAATGATTTCACAAGCTTACATACATCCTCTTTCACCGTTCCCCATTGTGTTTGGTAGAAGCCAGGGGGAATCCGTCTTGACCTGGAGATGTCCATGGTTCCATGGACATCAGAGCTGAGTGGATTTATTCGTCTGAGGGGATAGCTTCAAGCTGGTGGTTATCCTCATCGGTAATACAATGTGGTATGTGTCGAAGGAAGTTGTTGTTGTCCACTGGAGAAGATGTCGTCATGATGTTTTGGAAGTGGTTCTTGAGCAGAGCTGATAAAGAGTCTCTATCATTACACCATGTACCATCTGGAGCTAATAAGGCATCTATTCTGTTGCGCGATTTCCTCCTGTTCATTCTGATGTGGAAATATTTTGAATTTAAATCCATATCATTGTAAAAATGATCCCTTGCATTTTGTCTATTAGAACTTGCTTGGATTTCATTTAGTTGTCGGATTTCTTTTTCTATCTTGACGACTTCTTCTGTATTAGAACCACTGACATCTGAAGCTTGAAGATTAGAAAACACTGTTGCAACTGGACAATGAAGTTGGGTATATCTTCAAACATACATTTACTCCATTGGGAAAAAAACTGTCTTGTGGTATACAGTTTGTTAGTGAAAACAAAAGCATTAGAACCTGTGAATCTGTTAGACCAAGAAGCTTTAATTTTCTCAACACAACTATCATTTGATAACCAATGTTCGAAAAACTTCCAATTTCTACCTGTTACGTTGTTATGTTTTCACAATTCTAACATAATGGGAGCATGGTCCGAGCCATCTTGAGGTAAATGAGTAAGCAAGGAATCAGGGTAAGTGACGAGCCAGTAACTGTTAACTAGAGCTCTATCTAGCCTAGACTTAAACTGATCTGTGCCGTGCTTATTACTAGACCACGTAAAAGGGTTACCACTAAATCCCATATCAGAAAGATCTGCCTCATTGATTAATTCTAGAATATCACTAGAAACAGTTTGTGAAGATTGGGAATTTCTATCATTAGGGGAAAGAGTGATATTCAAATCACCTATAATAACCCAAGGTGTATCTATAGAATTTCTAAGTTGACTAATGTATGTCCATTGATCAAGCTTCTCATGAATGTAAGGAGTTCCATAAATGCAAGACAGGTATCAGACACCTCTACTAGGATCATTTAGAATTTTAGAATTTATTATTTTATCAGTATGGGAGACAACATCAAGTTGGAATCCATCCTTCCAAAGAAGAATAAGAACTCCAGACAAACCAATAGAGGGAACAACAAACTTGTTTGGCATATTTAAGAATTTTGAAAGGTCAAGAATTCCATTGTCCTTAATTTTTGTTTCACTCAGGAAAATAATATCAGGTGAGTGTAACTGGTTAAGAAGGTTCAAGTGATCACGGGTGTCTCTACCTAGAAAACCCTGACAATTCCAGCTTACAACTTTCATGTTTATTGAAATAAGGAATGAAAGTAAAAAACTGGACAAAACTCAAGGAAATAACGAAAATTATTGATCAAAAGTTTAGAAAATACCAGCGAAGGAACTGCAGCCGCCTCATCCATTACATGGAAGTTCTCCTTAGTAATATCATTCTCAACCAGGTCATGCTACATACCATCAATCTCACTAACAGATGGATCTTTACCAGTATTGTGACCATTATTTAGAACAGGGTTAATATCTTGAACGTCATCATCATCATCATCAACGGAACTTCTCGATCTTTTGAGGGTTCTAGTTGCTTCAGGATCTTTTTCTTGCTTTGACAGCTTTCTTCTGCTGGCCTCACATATTCTTTGGATCAGCTCGTCAATATCTTCACAGATTTCCACTCCATAAGTAGCAGCTAGCTCATGACAGTATTGAATATACTGATAATTAGTGTATCTCCTTATCTTTAGGTCATGTGCAACATTAACATATTCATATTTGTTGTGATCAATTGTCAGACAATGAGGACAAAGATTTTGGGGTTGGCATTCCCAGTGGTATCTAACCCATGTTACACCCCCAGCTTTGGTGTTCCACCATCCACCTCTAAAAAGAGGTTTGCTCAAATCAATTTTTACACTGGAAGAAATCATAGAACCGTAAGTAGGACGACAGTTCTCTGGTTTTGTCCAGACTTTAGGACCCAATTCAACAAGTGCTTCTTCAATCACTTGAACTGAGTGATGCTCAAGCAATAAGTTTTTGAACTGAATCGTCCACTCCTGTTGGGTAAACTTTCATTCTTCCTGAGGAATTGAATCATCATAAGCGAGAAGGTTTAGGTGAGACTTACAAACATTCCAAGGAGATTTCTTAAGTACTGATTCCATTTTTTCTTTTGTTTGGAACTTGAAAAGGAAAATATTTTTGTCTAGTGCACGGATCTCCCTGAACTTATAAGGCTTCCAAAGTGGTTTCAGTTCTTGCCTTACATCATCAGTTTCCACCGAACCTTCAATAAAAAGTTTACCTATTAAAGTATGACCTCTTTCTTCCTTTGCAACTGCTAAATCCTTAGATGAACCTACTTCCTTTCTTAACCTCATGGCTGAAATGTCACGAATATTGACATTTTAAAGCTGATTAGTAATTGTCGATATTGGGTTTTTGGAAGTGGATTCCATAATGTTTCAGTGAAGAAAGGAGTTGAGGATTTCGTATATGGAGTGAAGATGAAAGATCCACCTATCTTGGTTATATAGAGAAGAAAAGGTCTGAAAATGACCAAAATTAGTTGCAGTAATATAAGAAAAATCTTTTATACGCGTAAAGACGTATACCGCATGGATTATCTTCAGAGATGTGGCATTAATAGAGAACAAATATACCGGAGGACAGATCAAAGTCGCTTTGGCAGGGTGGCAATGACAGTTGACTATAATAACAAAATTAACCAATCCTTGCTGCAATTTCGGGAAATAGCTGTAAAACCGCCAATTAGACTTTTTGAAAATTTGAAAAATTCCTAACTCGGCGGTATTGAGTAACTCGACTCGGATCATTGCAGACAAGATAACATCTTGACGATCTCTGTGGTTGCTAGAAGCATTTGAATCGTACAAATGATTCACTGTTACATACTGGTTCATACTGGTAGGATCCATCATGAGAATGATGGGTTGCAAAACTGCATGAAAAGAAGTTGACTTGCATACTGCGGTTGGTTGAAACCATATTGATTGGAACAAAAAAATGATAATACAGGTGATGAGTGCCAAATAATGTATATATTTATCCCTTTTTGTTGGCAATTTAACTCATCTTTTATGCATTAATTTTACATTTTATCCCATATTCTGTATTTTCATTGTTTTCAAGAATAAATATTTTTCTTACTTAATTTTGCATTTTTTAGGTAGTAAATAAAGATTTGATGAGTTGCGGAGCAGAAAAGAGCTGAAGAGTAGTGAAAAGCCGGAAGAAATTACGCAAGGAAGCCGCGAAGAATGGTGCGCATAAGCCCAAAAGACTAGAAATGGGCTCAAGAAGGAAGAATTGCTCTTAAAGAAGATATGGGCTTGGCATACCCAAGGCCCAAAACCCTTACCCAAACCCATTTTCTATAACCAAAACCGCCTCCATTCCAAGCCTTCAGATTAGATCACATTTAGATCCTACGGTCGCTTCTTTGCCTGCGCATCAAATCTCGATACTTCCGCTTAACACTACAGTACCTAACATCATCTAACACCGTTGACTTCGTTGTGTTTCAAAATCCAACGGTTGCATCGATTCATCTCTCATCTCATCGTTAGATCTACCAACCATCTCCGCATCCCGCAGCTCAGAATCACAGAACATCAAGACTCGATGGATTCGCTCAACACTATAGCAACCTATACCTATACCCTAAACTCGACCCATTCTTCTCTTCTTTCTTCTCTTTCTCTCGACCTCCTCTGCGAACAGCCATCTTCTCCACCGTACACCACCACCTTCTCCACCTCTGTCACCACCATCTCTACCACCTAACCTCCACCTAATCACTACCAAACACCACATCATCACTCCCTACCTATCTAGACCCCTATTCCCTCCATCTCTCACGTTTCATCCATGAAACCCTAGGCGTGAGAGGTTGATGAAATAGGTGACCTAGAGAGAAATTGAAGCTATGGAGAGGTAGAGGAGTACAAATGGAAGCATGGGTCGAGAAGAATTGGGAGTTATCACATCAAATTAGGTAAAAAAAAATCAAACCCTGATTTCAGTTAATTTGGGTATTTTCGAGTAAGCTCTAATTTCTGTTAGGGAGAGCATAGGGAAGCTAGAGTAGGGATATGGGTCTGATTTGTACTGTCAATTTAGGTAGAAATAATTTACCTAATTTCTGTTTGATTTTGGGATTTAGGTGAAGAACCCTAATTTTGTATTTTGGGGGAAATTGTGTCTGTGGGTATAAATAGCCCTGTGGGTGTGTTGTAAACCTTATGTTGGGACTAGCCCACATCCAGAACTTCCAAGTTCTGTTAACTGTTAAATTTCAATTTTCAGTTTCTTGCTCATGTTATTTGCTTCCTGTTATGCTCATTTCAGTTCATGTTGTGCTTAATAGTGTTTTCTGTTAATTGCTGTACTCTTGTCATGGTTGTTATGTTAGTTATTTATAGTTAATGTTCATGTTCTGCTGTTAAACTTGCTGTTAGTTAAATGTTCATTGTTAATACTTGTGTCCTGTTAATGCTATTCATTCCTGTTGATGTTTGTTACATGTTCATTGTTGTTGCTCCTGTCACTGTCAGTTACATGATGGAATACTAGGCTAGATATCTTAAAAGCTTTGAACTAATTGTGCAATGGCAAGAAATCAGTGCTCATAGCAAGCTGATGTTCTTGCCATTCTTGTTGTATGCTTAGGTTGCACTTTGATTGAGTATTGGGAGAAGCTAGTGCTTATAGCAAGCTAGTTTTCAACCCATTCTATAGGAATGCCTGTGTTCTGCCTAGTATTGCTTCCTTTCAGTTTCTTCACCACATCCTTGCCCTTGGCTTAAGCCTTGGTTCATCTTATTTTGTTTTGCTTACTGTTGGTTCACTTTTGTTCTGCCTTTGTGTTCTGTCTTATTGCTGTTTAGTTTTTTTTTCATTGCTTTTGTTCTGTAGCTTCTCTTATTCCATTTGCCCTGCAACTCTCTTGCTGTGTTTTCCATTGCTTGTGCATATCCTATTGCTTGCCCCTGCAGCACTTGTGCTGTATTGCTGTTGCATACCATTGCTTTGCTTTCCCCTGCTGCTGCTGTGCAGCATTGATGCTGTTGATGCAACTCTGTTGCATTTCTCTTCCACTGCTGTGTTGTTGTAGCTGCTCTAGCACTACTGCTGCTGCTGCTGTTGTGCACTGCCCCTTTCTGCTGTTACTGTTGGCCTTGCAGTGCAGCTCCTGCTTCTGCTGCAGCTGCTGCTGCTTTCCCTTGCTGCTGCCTGCCAAGCCAAGTCCACAGTTCAGCCCAAGTCCAAAGTCCAACTGAGCCTAAGTTCACATCAGTTCACTAAAACAAAGCCCAGTTAAGCCCAAGACCTAGTTCATTACCAAGCCCAAGGCTCAGTTCAAACTGAAGCCCAATTCAGTCATCTGTGGGCTTAACCAAGGTCCATTTGTTTAAGACCAAAGCCCAAATTCACTAAGGCCCATTCCATAGTTAAGACCAAAGGCCTAGTTCAAATAGCCAAGCCCAATTTGCACTTTCAAAGACTAACTGAGCCCAAGCTCAGTTCCTTTTATTGTTATCAAACCCAATAGCACTTTAAGCCCATCACTTCCAAAAGGCTTCTAAGCCCAAAGCAAAACTAGGAACCCAATTAGCTAAGACACATTTCCGAAACACACCCGATCTCTGTGGATCGACCCGTACTTGCACGAGCTACAACTGACGACCGTGCACTTGCGGTATTACTGTAGGCCTCCGTTTTTATCGCTTTATTTCTATACACCTCTCCGGGCCTGCCAAGTTTTTGGCGCCGCTGCCGGGGATAATTTTTAGGACCTTTTCAAAGCCTACCAAGTTTTTGGCGCCGTTGCCGGGGATAATTTTTATACTCTTTTAGAAGCCTACCAAGTTTTTGGCGCCGTTGCCGGGGATTGGTGCTGTGTTTTATCTGTGTTTTTCTTAGCTATTTTTGCATTTCATTGCATAGCATTTGCATCTGCATCTGCTTCACTTCATTTGCTGTTGGACCTGTTGTTCTGAACCTGTTTTTCCTCTGCTGGGACGCCACCAAGGAAAAGAACCAAAACCCAACTGGGTTTTTGCAACAATATCAGAGCAGCTGGGCTGTGCTAAAAAGGTAAGCCTAAACCCATTCAATTGAGAGAACCCAACCTGTGGGCTTCCAATTTTTTAATTGTGGGCTTGTAATAATTAACCCAATTTTTTGGGCTTTTTATTTTTCTGTTGGGTTTGTAATAATTTATTTGTGGGCTTGTATTTATTTTGTGTGGGCTTGTTTAAATTCTTTCATTGGACCTGTATTTTGGACTCTGGGTTTAAACCCAGCTGAGCTTGTAAGCATCAATTGGACTTGTATTCCACTCGAAAGTGGACCTCGAAACCAAAGTTTTAAAACAAACGTCGGGCCTTAACCAACTGGGCCAAATTAAAATTTCAAAATTAAAACTTGGATTTTCGTAGGCCGCAGCTGCATTTCATTAGAGGACAAACTGTGGGCTTGCTCCCATTTCAAAAACCAAATTTTATTTTCTTTCATTTTTATTTAAAAAAAAAAAAAAAAAAAAAAAAGTTTTATTTTTCTCCCATTTAAGTCCAATTTTAGTGTTTTGAAACTTCCTTTGTCTCTACACTTCGTCTTTTGGGTTGATCCTCAACTCTTTAGACTTTTGGTGTATGGTGATTTTTTTGTATATAATCCAGTAGATAAAATTTCTTAAAAACCCTTTTGTTCCTTTTGTATATATTTTTCTAATCCAATATGATCTCGGCTGAAATATGTTGGATTTTTGCCTTGAATAACGGAGTTTTAATTCTGCTTTCGCCGAAATCGGGTATTCTCTCTCCTTTTACTCTACTCAGCATATCCCTTTCCATATGTTGCTTTTTAATTCTTTCCATATTTTGAAACATTGAGGACAATGTTTAGTTTAGGTTTGGGGGTATAGAGTAGATACCATGATAATATGCCATAATTGAAAACGAACTCCTTCTTCTTTTTGAAAAAATTGAAAAATTCCAAAAAAAAAAAAAAAAAAATTAAAAAAATGAAAAATCAAAAAAAAATGGAGCTCATTTACCTTGAAATGTTGACTCTTGTGCAAATATGTATTTTTATTAGGAGTCTTAGTCTAGATATTTAGGCACCCTGATTCTAGCACAATTCACATAGTGATAAGAAATTTGCACGCGCACGATCTACCAATACATGTATGGCCTCGATCTTCAAGGTGTTTGATAGGAAGTTACGATTGCCAATCACTTTAGAATACTGAACGAAACTTGACTAGCTTGTTCTTTGGTTGGTTGGGATAGAAGATGGAGGTTACATTAAGAAAGACAACCATCGAATTTAACTGGGTGCATCAAAAAGGGCTACCTCTTGCAAAGTGTCATGTAATCTTTTGTTTCTTTTTGTTATGTATCAAAAGTGTTTCCTTGTTCAAAAAAAAAAAAAAAAAAAAAAAAAAAAAAAAAAAAAAACCAAAAAAATCAAGTATTTGTTCAATTCCATCCTCTCTTGTTCCAAAAATAAAAAGAGAGTACTCAATGTAAATAAGAGTCATGTAAATAGTCATCTTTTGTGTTTTTGTGTTGTAAGCAAGGAGGGTGTATGCCATTGATGTACAACACGAGTAATTGTGAAATACCTCCAACTCATTCACAATTCTCGTAAAGTCCGGACAGCTAGCTAGATTTCGACCTCAGTTCTTAGCCTGAGAAACTATCTCTTGGTGATTAGTAGTCATGACTTCAGATCTTTCTTTACACATGTGTAGATACACTTTACACTCTTATCACATGTCTTTATTTGTTATCAGTGCTAGGATTGTGCCTTCGATAGCTAGATTGACATCTCCATTTTGCTGTGAGCCTAAACTGTTTTGCACATGTCACGTTTGATGGAATCTGAGCTTATATTTTGTCCTTAGGTTTTGTAGGCACACCTCTGGTAAACCTTCACGAGACTTCAACTCGTCCACTAGGGACACTTAGTGGTTTAAAAGGCTTAGTGCATACGCTAAATGCATTCGAGAGACCAGCGACAGTGGTATAGTTAGGATTTCCTTAGTTTTGTTTTACTTGAGGACAAGTAAAATTCAGGTTTGGGGGTATTTGATGAGTGCCAAATAATGTATATATTTATCCCTTTTTGTTGGCAATTTAACTCATCTTTTATGCATTAATTTTACATTTTATCCCATATTCTGTATTTTCATTGTTTTCAAGAATAAATATTTTTCTTACTTAATTTTGCATTTTTTAGGTAGTAAATAAAGATTTGATGAGTTGCGGAGCAGAAAAGAGCTGAAGAGTAGTGAAAAGCCGGAAGAAATTACGCAAGGAAGCCGCGAAGAATGGTGCGCATAAGCCCAAAAGACTAGAAATGGGCTCAAGAAGGAAGAATTGCTCTTAAAGAAGATATGGGCTTGGCATACCCAAGGCCCAAAACCCTTACCCAAACCCATTTTCTATAACCAAAACCGCCTCCATTCCAAGCCTTCAGATTAGATCACATTTAGATCCTACGGTCGCTTCTTTGCCTGCGCATCAAATCTCGATACTTCCGCTTAACACTACAGTACCTAACATCATCTAACACCGTTGACTTCGTTGTGTTTCAAAATCCAACGGTTGCATCGATTCATCTCTCATCTCATCGTTAGATCTACCAACCATCTCCGCATCCCGCAGCTCAGAATCACAGAACATCAAGACTCGATGGATTCGCTCAACACTATAGCAACCTATACCTATACCCTAAACTCGACCCATTCTTCTCTTCTTTCTTCTTCTTTCTCTCGACCTCCTCTGCAACAGCCATCTTCTCCACCGTACACCACCACCTTCTCCACCTCTGTCACCACCATCTCTACCACCTAACCTCCACCTAATCACTACCAAACACCACATCATCACTCCCTACCTATCTAGACCCCTATTCCCTCCATCTCTCACGTTTCATCCATGAAACCCTAGGCGTGAGAGGTTGATGAAATAGGTGACCTAGAGAGAAATTGAAGCTATGGAGAGGTAGAGGAGTACAAATGGAAGCATGGGTCGAGAAGAATTGGGAGTTATCACATCAAATTAGGTAAAAAAAAATCAAACCCTGATTTCAGTTAATTTGGGTATTTTCGAGTAAGCTCTAATTTCTGTTAGGGAGAGCATAGGGAAGCTAGAGTAGGGATATGGGTCTGATTTGTACTGTCAATTTAGGTAGAAATAATTTACCTAATTTCTGTTTGATTTTGGGATTTAGGTGAAGAACCCTAATTTTGTATTTTGGGGGAAATTGTGTCTGTGGGTATAAATAGCCCTGTGGGTGTGTTGTAAACCTTATGTTGGGACTAGCCCACATCCAGAACTTCCAAGTTCTGTTAACTGTTAAATTTCAATTTTCAGTTTCTTGCTCATGTTATTTGCTTCCTGTTATGCTCATTTCAGTTCATGTTGTGCTTAATAGTGTTTTCTGTTAATTGCTGTACTCTTGTCATGGTTGTTATGTTAGTTATTTATAGTTAATGTTCATGTTCTGCTGTTAAACTTGCTGTTAGTTAAATGTTCATTGTTAATACTTGTGTCCTGTTAATGCTATTCATTCCTGTTGATGTTTGTTACATGTTCATTGTTGTTGCTCCTGTCACTGTCAGTTACATGATGGAATACTAGGCTAGATATCTTAAAAGCTTTGAACTAATTGTGCAATGG
Source organism: Papaver somniferum (assembly GCF_003573695.1). Taxonomy (NCBI): domain Eukaryota; kingdom Viridiplantae; phylum Streptophyta; class Magnoliopsida; order Ranunculales; family Papaveraceae; genus Papaver; species Papaver somniferum. The sequence goes on along the minus strand of NW_020621381.1, from coordinate 7,899,042 downwards.
CAAGAAATCAGTGCTCATAGCAAGCTGATGTTCTTGCCATTCTTGTTGTATGCTTAGGTTGCACTTTGATTGAGTATTGGGAGAAGCTAGTGCTTATAGCAAGCTAGTTTTCAACCCATTCTATAGGAATGCCTGTGTTCTGCCTAGTATTGCTTCCTTTCAGTTTCTTCACCACATCCTTGCCCTTGGCTTAAGCCTTGGTTCATCTTATTTTGTTTTGCTTACTGTTGGTTCACTTTTGTTCTGCCTTTGTGTTCTGTCTTATTGCTGTTTAGTTTTTTTTTCATTGCTTTTGTTCTGTAGCTTCTCTTATTCCATTTGCCCTGCAACTCTCTTGCTGTGTTTTCCATTGCTTGTGCATATCCTATTGCTTGCCCCTGCAGCACTTGTGCTGTATTGCTGTTGCATACCATTGCTTTGCTTTCCCCTGCTGCTGCTGTGCAGCATTGATGCTGTTGATGCAACTCTGTTGCATTTCTCTTCCACTGCTGTGTTGTTGTAGCTGCTCTAGCACTACTGCTGCTGCTGCTGTTGTGCACTGCCCCTTTCTGCTGTTACTGTTGGCCTTGCAGTGCAGCTCCTGCTTCTGCTGCAGCTGCTGCTGCTTTCCCTTGCTGCTGCCTGCCAAGCCAAGTCCACAGTTCAGCCCAAGTCCAAAGTCCAACTGAGCCTAAGTTCAAATCAGTTCACTAAAACAAAGCCCAGTTAAGCCCAAGACCTAGTTCATTACCAAGCCCAAGGCTCAGTTCAAACTGAAGCCCAATTCAGTCATCTGTGGGCTTAACCAAGGTCCATTTGTTTAAGACCAAAGCCCAAATTCACTAAGGCCCATTCCATAGTTAAGACCAAAGGCCTAGTTCAAATAGCCAAGCCCAATTTGCACTTTCAAAGACTAACTGAGCCCAAGCTCAGTTCCTTTTATTGTTATCAAACCCAATAGCACTTTAAGCCCATCACTTCCAAAAGGCTTCTAAGCCCAAAGCAAAACTAGGAACCCAATTAGCTAAGACACATTTCCGAAACACACCCGATCTCTGTGGATCGACCCGTACTTGCACGAGCTACAACTGACGACCGTGCACTTGCGGTATTACTGTAGGCCTCCGTTTTTATCGCTTTATTTCTATACACCTCTCCGGGCCTGCCAAGTTTTTGGCGCCGCTGCCGGGGATAATTTTTAGGACCTTTTCAAAGCCTACCAACAGGTCCAATAATGGAAGCCTTCCATGACACACAACGGATGAGGCTCTGCAAAAAATTAAGAACTCATTAGATAAATTAAGAATGACATGCTAAGAACCAGAGTAAAGAAAGGAAAAACAGAAAGGAAGTTTGAGATTAATCGAAGAACATATAAAAGGAAAAGGCGAGAAAGATTCAAAATAATAAAACAATCCAAATCATGTAGAACAATAAGTTGAATGAAATCAGAAAATCATGAAACTAAAATCGATTAGAACTGGTGAAAATTGACAAAGAAATGTAAACTGAGTTAACTCAGTTTACTCCGGTTTGCAGAGTTTCTCTTTCTCCCACTTTATAAAAATTTCTTTGAGTATTTTTGATGACATTTCTAACTTGCCGCGAGCATTTATTTTTTAGATTATCAACAGTATCTGAGATACCAAATCAGTTAGCTCGTGATGTATACCTTATAACATTTTTGGAGTGTACCCTCGACGAGCTTCAAGGTACGCTTAGTTAACGTCGCCCCTTTTATCTTTTATAAAACAGGGTTTGCTTCATTTGACCTACTTCTTCTTTACTTTGCAATTCAATAATCAGGTCCTAGTTATTGTTGGTTGAATAAACCTGAAGAGAGCAACCATCCATTTGATAGGAGCGGAACTGTGTTACTTCTGGTGGATGCATTTACCTCTGATTCTTTAATGTTTGGTTCAAAGCATACCTTAATGTTTGAGACAGTTAAATTGCTTCAACGGAGGTAATTCTGACAAATTATGCACTATAATATGCTAGACGAGATGGAACCTAATATGAGTGGATTACTCTAACTTCGGTACTTTGCATTTTTGGTTTTCAATCTCTGAGTTCAGATCGTTATGTTTCTGCGAGAGCATGTATAGTCCACACAATTATGAAGGAGTATATTACATTTCCTATCTTGCTGTCTAACAAGACCTTTCCTGAGGTGAGGTACGAATCCTTATCATGAATTGTGTATTGTCTTCTTGTTTTGATTTTCTGTCTTCGCACATCTAATTGTTAACCCGATGGATAAAGAAAAGAAAAGAAAAAAGTATATACTTGAAGTGAACTTGGTTATCTAAATTGCATGAATCGAGATCCTATAAGTACTTAACTGCTGGTTGTTAAACACGGAGTTATGAAGAAGTTTGGTTGTTACCATCTACATTTATAAAGCAAATAAGAAGTTTGGATGTTTTCCGCCCTTAAATGCATGTGGTTCCTTTGAATTTTCTTGTTTAATTGCTCTAAAGTCGTGTTACTGGGTGTTATTTTAACGTTCTGACGTGTATTTATAATCTGTATCATGTTGGATTTTAGGAAGTGGAAAGGCCATGCTATCTTATCTTTAAAGACTTCAAGAGTCCGTCGCAATATATCGGGAGAATGACAGAGGTTGAAACATTTAGCAAACGTACTTTTCCAACCTCAGTGAACATATAATTTGCATAATCCATAGCTTCCTTCTTGTCCTCCGTGTGCTTGTAAAATGATTTCGTTATTTCAGTCTGAGGCATCTGTAATTAATAAATTCTTGATTGGTTATAATGTAGCCATTGAGGAGCTCAATTTGGTACAACATGAATTGCTGGACCAGAACTTAGGAAGCATGAAAACTAAGAAAGCTGATGTCGCGATGGAATTATACGATTCTTCTCTTCGGAATTTACTTTTATACTTTCCTGGTAATATTTGTCTTGCAGTTCTCTTTTTTTTATTGGAAATATCATCACATCTGGCACTTTTCACTCAAATCAAGTTTATGTTAGCTTGCATATATGCGTAGTTCTTAGTAAGGGGGATAGCTTGGTGCCATTCAGGTTCTGATTCCAATGTGAAAACTTAGAAGGAAGGAACACTATACAAAAATTATCTAGCATTAGGGTTTTGTACCTATGAACTGCAGTCCCTCCATATTTGTAATTATGCTCTCCATATATGGAGTTTAATTACTTCTTCATTACCCCATCTAGATACGTCCATGCTTTATATTAGAGAACGGCGTTTTTGTTGCTGGTGTCATGCTTATATTTAAAACCATCTTTTTCTTTACTTCTTCATTACCCCATCTAGATATGTTCATGCTTTATATTAGAGAACGATGTTTTTGTTGCTGGTGTCATGCTTATATAAACCATATTTTTCTTTATTTTAGGTTGTATATCTGTAGATGAGGATGAGAACCGATTATTTGTCTCAGACAACAATCACCATCGGATCATCATAATTGCTGGCAATTAAAATTTTTTAGACTGTGTATGTATCATAGTATATATTTGTTTCATCCATTTGGTTTGAATTGAGTTCATGTATTTAAGCTTTTAGGATTGGCTTTATCCTTGTAAATCTTCATTTAGCTGCCTTTTGAATTACAAGAGGATAATAATTGAGTCTGACTATCTCAGTCTCACAAAAGCTATTCAAGGAAAGGAAAATGATGTTCCATGGAAGTTAAGATGCATTGTTGAAAATATTACTTTCATTTTAGTTTATTTCGATAGTTGGTTTTGCATGCACACAAACAACTTGCTAATAAATGTGCTGTTAATTTAGCTAAATATACTCGTAAAGAGAGCATTTGTAATAGTTGGGAAGGATATCTCCTATTTTCGTGTTGAACTAAATCGCACACGATTGTGCTAAGCTCAATATAATATTTCTTGCATTAAAAAAAAATGTTTACTTTCTTCTGCTAAATCCTTTATGTTAAAGAACAAACAAATTGTATATATAATTTGAGTAGAAATTGCTGGCCTCACATTGAAAGTTAGGCCAAAAACTCCAATTCTAGAACTCCTGGCCTCTAAGAATCAAGGGTTTTGGAAAAAAAAATCGGAGTCTTTTTGCCACACGGAAACCTTGGCGATGAGTACCTTCCCGAAAAATCTAATCTAATCTTCTGCCGCAGCATTCCCCTTCCCTATTGTTCGTGACTTTCTTTCTTTTTGAGATTGAAGTAGAAGCTATTCGGGATATCCTAGGTATTTGAGATTGAAGTAGAAGCTATTCAGGATATCCTAGGTTTTACTCTTTGTTGTATATATATAATTTGAGTAGAAATTGTTGGACTCACATTGAAACGTGGGCCAAAAACTCCAATTCTAGAACACCCGCCAATAAAAATCAAGGGTTTTGAAAACAAATCGGAGTACTTTTGCCACACGGAAACTTGGCGATGAGTACCTTCCCGAAAAGCCTAATCTAATCTTATGCCGCAGCATTCCCCCCTGTGACTTTCTTTCTTTATCATAAAACCCTAGACATCGTTTTTTTTTTGGGGTTTTCCCTATTGTTAATTCAATCAGTTTTTTGGGGGGTTTTCCTTTAGTCTGATTTTTTTATTTATTGTTTCGTGATGGTACTACTGATGATGGAACGGAGATAGAGCTATTCGTCATTGGAGCTATTCGTGATTGTTTTTGGAATCATTATTTGAGATTGAAGTAGAAGCTATTCAGGATATCCTAGGTATTTGAGATTGAAGTAGAAGCTATTCAGGATATCCTAGGTTTTACTCTGGGTAAAATTTTATGCTTCTTAAACGATGAGTAATCTCCATTAAAAGCGATATAGTTTGTTAATGATCATTAATCGCTATCTGAATTTGTGTTTTTCAGTGTTGTTTTAAAGATCAAACAACATTGGACTTAGGTTCTAATGACACTTCAAGTGAAAATGAACTATTGAAGTGTGCAGAGGTTGAGCATTTTACAAGTAAGAATACGAAGGCTGTTGTTGTGATTTGTGATTTTTGGTTCTTTGTTCGTTGCTTGACTGTTGCATCTTGGAAGTAATCACTGCTACTCCTTTGTTTATTTTCTTCTGGCCATATCAACAGAATATGATCTATTTCATTTTTTAGAGGTCATTTCACAACACCAAGACGATGAGACCAGAATGGAATGCTGACTGCAGAATAGTAGTGCAGTAAGAAAGAATCCAAATTCTGAAGAAGAGGTTTATGCATGGCTTGGATACAGTTTCAAAAGTTCCTTTTTTGACATATTTAAAATATTTTTCGTATTGTGGTTTAAACCTTTCACCTGCTTTCATCCTTCACATGTTTCAGGTGAAATTACCCATGCAAAATGAAAAATTAGGGAAAGCTTTCAGGCATTTGGTTAGATAATATTTAAACTCATAAATGAATCGGGTAAGCCTCCTAAAGTTGCATTAATTTCAACTGTTTACTTATGTTCAAGGAAAATAAGAACCTATTTAAGTGTAGCCAGTACTTAGTAGGCTCAAAGCCTCCTTTTGGTCGAACGTTCTCATTGATAATTTTGGCAACTACTTCATACTGTGTCTACCTATATGATTTGTATTGGTTGTTTAAATCTAACTAACTGAGTTAATTTTTCCGGACACGACCATTGTGACATGTCCTTTAAGAATTAAGGAATGGTCGGAGTCCTTAAACATGACTTTAACGAAAATGCTCTAAACCCATTTCTTATCTCATCTTTCATCTCTCATTTTGTTTTCCGTTAAATGTGTTTTAAGATTATTTTCAACACAAGATTATGCATAGCTAATTAGGTAGCTGACTGATCAATTAGGCATGGGACGTGGCCAACTTTTAAAAATGTTGGTGATTTTCGTGTAATCTGTGCTAATGTCATCATAGTGTTATCATTGTAGGTAGTTCTTTTTCTTAATCAACTGCAGCCTATGCAAATGAATCCAATGCCATACCCATTTCCTAGCGCCTCCACGTTGGGGATTCATATCTAATTATTTAGATTCTCAGCACGAAAAATGTCTTGCCTCCACGTTGGGGATTCATATCAGAGAAATACTAACTCATTATAAAAAATAGTATGCTTTGACAAGTATTGTGTGGACTGCTGAGAATTCCAAGGATCTGTAAATAATGCAAGTATTTATGGCAGAAGAAGCCGCCATAACGGGTATTGATGTACGCGGCACCGACTTTACTGGTGCATCTGATCATGGCTCTTCAGTTAAGAAATCAACAACTCTATAAAATAGTGATGCGAAAGATATATTGAGGAAGGTCCATTGATATATTGGTTAGGTAAAACTGGTAATGAGGATCACAGATGCTCTGCATTTGCACATTGATAATGAAGATATTAGGTGTTATCTAATTTTCTAAAAGGAAGGTCCACTTGAAACTCTCAACTTGCATTCAATTGTTTTTCGTTTCACAAAGCACGAATAGTTTCCCTATCTAAAGATTTCTTCGTTGATACATGCCTCCTTTTTGTTTACTGCCTTTGCAAGTACTCATGGTCGCATCATATTGGAGTTTTGATTCAATTGTGCTATGTAAGGTAAAAATGATTATCATGAAGAAGATAAAAGATAAATATACTACCAATGGCAATGGTGACCAAAGTTTACTATATCAAGGTAAAAAAAGTGAAACTTAATCTCAATTTTCTGTTTAGAGTACTGTTTTATATTTTATCTGTAGTTCATCAAGAATGGGTTTTATTTTAGATGGATAGTTCACCAAGAATGGGTTTTATCTTAGATTGATCTCTGTCTAGCTTTTGAGTCACAGCTCAAACAATGTTATTGCAAAGCACATATGTGGAGAATTGCAGAGTTCTGTTTTATATTGTGCACAACGGATTTGACTTTATAAGATTTTTAATAAGGTGTACGTATTGTGTAGGGAACTGTTTTTTAGCATCCTTTTCTGAAGATTGTCCTTTCTTGCTAGCCATAGGAGGCTCCAAAGTGAGAAGAGTGAATTTCTATAATTACTACTGCTATTATTATTATCAAATGGCATTTTCCACTTCTCTCTTCAAGTTATGACCTCCATATATCAGGTAAATGTCATGGTGGAGGATGCCATACTAAATGCAGGTATTTATCCTTTGTTCCATCTGTTATTGTGGATGTATAGCTACTTGATGCAGTATTTGAACGTAATAGGTGATAGAGCAAACACCGTTAATTGCATCTATGTAGCAAACTTGATCATGAAGTACGTCTTCTCAATTCATTTGCATTAGTTTAGTCTTCTTTCTTATTCTTTAAGATTTTCGGTTCCTTATTCTTCATTACAGTATGGCCTTCCCAAAGACTGGTGACTCACTTGCCAGTCTATGGATGTTGACAAGGTATGTTTTCACTTATCTGACGAAGCATGTGTAAATTTAACCTTATACTATCCAAATGAAAACGAATTGTATTCTCGGCATAAAAAATTCCAACCCCTTTTTCACGAAATTTATTGAAACATGTCTTGATTTTGTCTGTAGTAAATCCTTCGTATTGTTCATTGGAATTGTGATGGGGTGACTCATCTAGGCCACTCAGGCCACTCTTCTCCGTTGGTTCTGGCACATGGTATGAATAAATAAAACACATTTTTTTAACGTGATTATGTTGGTTTCTTATATTTATAGTTTGATTAATTTGTCATTCATGATTGAGTAGGTTTTCGTGATACTTCCTTGACCTTAAGGCTTAACTATGATGTTGTTGATGGTTTATCCGCTAAGAGTGGCAAACACTTCTTTCATAGCTCCTGCAAACATCTCCTTGACATGGTTGGTGGAAAAATAGAGACTCCCAATAAAACTAATATATTTTAGCTTAAAGGTATTGATTTTTGGTTTTTGCTTACTCATTTTAGATTCAAGGTACTGACCAAAGGTTTCTCCAAGTGGCTTACTTTTACCAGTATGGTGTTTTGATACTATTTCTTCGATCTCGAGGGTATTACTGAAGATGCTTTCACAAGTATGTTGCTCGCAGCACCAAACATATGAATTAATTCACAAGTATGTGCCTCCAATTACACTATTCTTCTTCTTCAAATGAGTCATGCTACATTTGAAGCAAAAGTATACGTAAATGAGCAGATAGCCCAGATTCCACAGGTAAAGAGGCGGGTGATCAAGCTGGAAACGATCATTTCGATGTCAATTATGAACAACTGAGACAAGAAGGAGAAAACAATCTACATGTCTTTTTAGAGTATTAAGTCCAAACATCACAGAACATGTGTTTGCTATTAAGTTGTTTATCATCTTCTGCCAAGGGTTGTATTTCTTTTATTTACGATTAAGTTGTTTATCATCTTCTGGGGAGATTAAAGATGTTATTACAGGTTCATATTCTATTCTGTGCTTCCGAATATTCAAAACAATTAAGAAAGGGTTTCAGATACTGACTTATTAAAGTTTCTGCAGGGTACCCAAATATTATGGAGATATGTGGGAAGTTGATATCTGAGAAAAGATCATTGTTGAATCAGATAACTGAGAATTGGTTGCCGCAGAGAGTTGATTCTGGTTGTTTAAGGGAAGGATACCCATATGATAGTCTCATGTCATCAGTAGCCACTTATATTAACAAAATATTGTTTTGTGATATAGGTAATTCAGTTTTCAGCAGATGGATTATATGGATGTTGATGGGTATCCATTTAAATGACGCAATTTTTCATTTGTGAAGTTGGTCAGGCAATTTTAGAACTTGATATGGACTCTGGGGATGTCTCAGAGCTGCGACTTTCAAACTTTGAAATCCTTGGTCTGCCATATTGGTATTGTTACCCTCCGGAGAGAGTTTTTGTTAGGTGAGTTGATTTTATGTAATTGTCAATGGTTGGACCAATAAACTAGTTTGCTATCAAGGACCGCTGGACTGATATACATCATTGATCAACTTTTGTTAAGAGTGTTGTCTACTGGTTAAATGTATGACTACGGATTTTGTTTATTCTCATGTTTCAGTGGTATTGCAAGTCAGAGACCAGGCATTGATCATCGTCAAAGTTTTAGTGTTCTATCAGGTATATTTCTGTTGCAATTGTTTAGTTTAATTTGTGGATCCTTTTCATGAAGAAGTCATAGTCCGCTAGGTTTTTGCATACTATCACTTTCAGTTCAGTTGTCATTCAAACATCAGAATGTTTGAAATGAGCTTACTATATAAGATATCTAGTTAACTTATTTTATCGACTTCCAGCTGTTGAATTTCAGTATGTCACCAAGTATTTTGATTTCCGAAGTAATGTGCATATAGTATCATATTTCACTTTTTGTTTTGTAGTTTTGTAAACAAGCATTCTTGACAACCTAATATTGGTTCATAAGGGATGTTACTGTCCTATTAGTGTACTAAAGATTCTTTGTCTAATTTCTTATAAATTGATTGTGTATCTTTGTTGTTTCTATTTCCTAAATATGGCGGATTCTTATCTAGTTTCTCATGCTGCCAACAGGAAGATGTGACATAGAAGTGAATGTGCAAATCCCCAAGGATACAGAACTTGCAGCACCGCTTCAAGAAGGATGTATCTGGTGCCAGGCTAGACGTTCTGCGGCCGAAGTCTCTGGGTCGGAGGAGGTTGCTACTTCTGCAAAAAAGGTGTGTGAAATTCTCATGTGTGCCTTTAATCTACGTTTGATGGGGTAGAATTTAAATTTCATTTCATATACCAGAAGGTACGAGAAAAAGGTCCACCCAATCAAAAGCAATGAAAATTGACAACCTAAGACAATTTAGACGTCATGATTTTCATTTTCAACCAACTTTTATGAAGTTTGGAATATTAAAAGCTGTACACATCTTCTATGAGTTGTACAGATTAACTAAGAAGTGGGAACCCATGACTTCTTACTGTCAACTGCTAATTATTTATAACTGTATTAAAATAAGTTATATTCTGGTGTTATGGAACTCACGTATTGAATAGTTGAAAGAAGGCCTTATTTTTGATTGTTTGCAGGTTGGTATTGCTCAACAGTGGTTTGAGGAATTGGATAACCTTTCCTTTTTGAGGGAAGAATTGAGTGAAGAGGAAGACAAAAATCCTAGTAATTTTCACCAAGACAGCAGAGTAGTCATCAACTGTGTGGTTAATATTTCTCCTGGGACAAGTGAGGTATGATCCTTCCTCTCTCTCTCTCTCTCTCTAGAATAAAGTGTCTTATGTCAGTTGCATTAGCTTTGGCGGTTCGTGCATTTATATTACATAATTTGACTGTGTCGATCGCATTCAGAATTACATTATTTGCAATTCTTCCGCAGGTTGTCATTAACGCCATTCTATATTTGAAGCTAAACCGGAACTCGAATTATTCTGGGAACCATCAGGAAGAAAAAGCTAACAGAATCCTAGAAAAATTAAACCCACATCATAGAGTTTCAGAGCAGCAAAGAGATGCATGTGTTCAGTTGATGTTAGAATCAAAGAGAGACCTGGGAGAACTAGTCTTTATGAGACCTCTGCATCTTAGGATAGGGTTGGCAGGTCAAGACTGTCCGAAAGGTGATACAACAAATGAAATTGTCCTGACAGACTCCAAGATTGAAGTTAACGCATCTCTCAGGTAATAAATGATACGATATAGTATTCTATATTTGTTTGTAGTTTTGGCAGATTAAGGGTTTCACAACATTTTGCAAGGCGGAGCTCTGAAGGAAGCAAAAAGTGTGACAACAGTTATTACCCGGTTGCTTATAGAAGCAATAAGTTTAGGGTAGAAATTCGCTGCTAAGTCTATCAAGGGTCGACTTCAGTGTCGTTTTTAATACCAGTTTATCTGCAGTGAATCCTAGATAAGGATTATCTGTTGCGGAATAATCTGCAGCAAACTTATCGTCCGAATTCTAAAAACGGCCGCCTTTGCTGGTGAGTTTCACATTTCCAAGGGGGAAATCATTTTCTTTTGCAAATCATTTTTATGAGAAGATACCATATATATTTCTTTTGATCCACAAGATAAAATTATAAAAATGGGGTGAACTAATTATCAATTTACAGATAGATGACCGTCCGGAAAATTTTCCAGTTCGTTCTCTGGTGACTTATCTGGCGCGAGATTTTCAAACATTTTTGTTCCCTCCGCAATTGTCTGAGTCAGAAAACTCTTTGTCTAAAATAATGCTATGCTGTTTTTAGGTTAACTTGTCTGTTCATTCTTGAAACACTAAATAAAGAACATTTCATTCTAATCAAGTCAACCCGACCATTAAATATAATGATTCTCTACAATTCTCTGCCCAACAAGGTTTCTGTAGCAAATCAACGGTCTTCTGCATCCTGTGTCACTTTGATTCATCAAAACATTTTAATGGTTTTAGGATCTCCATGTACCATGGAATCCCACAAAGAAATTGGACTCAGTTATGCTTATTCTTAGAATTAATTTCCAAAAAATCTATAAACTTTATGTCCCCTAATTTTCTCCGGGATTTTCAAAACAAACACACGAAGAACAGAACACCCAAACCGTGTTTCTCTCCCATCCCCAATTTTTCTCCTCCTGATCCCAGAGAGATCTCTTGGAACCTTTGGGTTTTCGGGGAGAAATCTCTCTCTGCATTGGAATTGCCGGAAAATTCATTCTGTGAGTAGTATTATGTTGTGGATGAGCATTCGGTAGTATTGGTCTCTAATCTTTTTGTTTGGGTTTCAAAGTATAATTGTATTTTTATATTTTCATGGTCTTCACGAACCTTTTCTCTACAATACATTTGGGTTTGTGAATAGGGCGCTTTTTTTTTTTTGCCTCTTGGTATTGCGGTCGGTGATTAGTTGAACAGTTTTCAGAAGTAATTAATTTGCTCCGACACCATGAGTTGTTTCCCGTGTTTTGGGTCAAATGAGAAGAGAGCGGCAAAAAGAAAAACTAGCCCACAATGCTCGCCGCAATTTGACGATAAAGAAGTAAGGCATCATGCAACATCGGTACCGCTACCACAGGCTCCAGGTTGGTATCATTATATATATTGGAATTCTCGCTCACAGACATAGAATGAGTATATTACCCTAAAATATGCCCATTAATGATAAATTATTTCGGTATTATTGTGATGACAACTATAAATTTTGCTTCTCGATCACATATTAATTGTTGAAGTTTTTTTTAATGATTCAGTCTATGTTTCGGAGGAAAATAATAGAACACCAAAGACCCAAGACGAAACAAAGCAACAAAGCGAAGCCACCAGCAAAGAGGGAAATGGAAACATTGCTGCACAAACATTTACGTTTCGTGAGTTAGCCACAGCAACTAAGAACTTCAGACAGGAATGTCTACTGGGAGAAGGTGGATTTGGAAGAGTCTACAAGGGGCGTCTTGAAAATGGTGGCCAGGTAAAAAGGACTTGGCTTTTTTCTACTCAACATACCGAACACTTTGTTGTCTGGAGGTCTTAGAACAATTTTTTTATGCTTATATAATAATCAGCTTGCGGCTATTAAGCAACTCGACCGGAATGGATTGCAAGGAAATAAAGAGTTTCTCGTTGAAGTGTTGATGTTGAGTCTCCTTCACCATCCAAATCTGGTAAATCTTATAGGCTATTGTGCCGATGGAGATCAGAGGCTTTTGGTTTATGAGTATATGCCACGTGGATCCTTAGAAGATCATCTACTAGGTACTACACTTTTTTTTTTCTTTTTTTTTGTCTCTTTTGTATTATGAACTTACTGTAATTCATCCAACTACATTTCATTCATCCAACTGTATTTCACTAGCGATTGACTCCCTTGTTTCACTGAGTCAAATGTTGCATAACATCTACATTGGCAGATATCGGATCAGATCAAAAGCCACTAGGGTGGTTTACAAGAATGAAAATAGCTACAGGTGCAGCTAAAGGTCTGGAGTATTTGCACGATAAGGCAAATCCCCCAGTTATCTACCGTGATCTGAAATCATCCAACATCTTGCTGGATGAAGAGTTCAATCCAAAACTCTCCGATTTTGGGCTTGCGAAGCTTGGTCCTGTTGGGGAGAAGCAACATGTTTCTTCTAGAGTGATGGGTACGTATGGATATTGTGCTCCAGAGTATGTAAGAACAGGCCAGTTGACTGTGAAGTCGGATGTATACAGTTTCGGAGTTGTTTTACTCGAACTAATCACTGGGCGAAGAGCAATTGACACCACCAAACCAACCCAAGAGCAAAATTTGGTTTCTTGGGTATTTATTCTTATCTTTCCTTCCCTCTTTTTTTCCCTATACACATCACTTTTCATATGAAGGACATGAAGATGTGCTACACATAGAAAATCACGAGCTAGTCACTCAAAATCAAAGCACAGTATTTTGTTTGATTGGTCAATTAACTTTTATCTGATGACTCTGTGTAATTGTTTCACTCATCCAGGCGCACCCCATGTTTAAGGAGCCAAAGAGGTACCCAGAATTAGCAGATCCCCTACTTGAAGGTGATTTTCCAGTAAGAGGTTTAAATCAAGCGGTTGCTGTTGCAGCCATGTGCCTTCAAGAGGAAGCTCAAGTTCGTCCGTTGATTAGTGATGTTGTTACTGCACTCAGTTTCCTGTCAGTGGGTCCAATTGAAGAAGGATCTTCCACACCTGATCCTCTTCCGCATCCAGAAGACGAAGAAGATGATGATAAAGAAAGGAGGGACGAAGAAAGTTCAGAGGAACGTCAACGAGCTGTTGCTGAAGCCATAGAATGGGGTGCTAATACAAGAGAAGAAAACAAAAGATCTCATGGCTAATGTCGCAGTTATTTTCTTTGTTTGTAAAATCTTTACATCCTTTTGTTCGATGATTGCAACAACTACTTTTGAGCTCGGTTCTCTTTCCTTTCTTGGTAAATGGATACCTTATACATATGACACCATTTCCTTTTGTTCGATTAAGAGTGATATTTTGGTCGGATTAGGGTATTGTCTCTCTCTCTCTCTCTCTCTCTCTCTAGTATTTATTGGGGAAGAAGGACTTGAAATGAGATTTGACTTCTCTACCCATCTTTCTTCTATGTTTTGAATTCCAATACTTTTCCTATATCCTATAAAAATTTATGTTCTAGTAACTTTCTGCTGTTTTCCTTATTAGCATTCAATTTTTAGCAGGCAAATCCACCGCCAAAAGTTGGCGTTTAATTTTTTGAAAAAGAAAGAAGACAACAAGGAAAAGAAGCAGAAATCACTGCAACACTCTGGCCAAAGGAGGCAGTAAGGCCTGGCCAAAGCCAAAAAGAAAAAAATCAAAAGAAAATAACTGTGACTCAAAATGTAGTTAAACTGATCGCCAACTATTTCAGCCATCATAAATGTAATTAGGCCAATCACAATGGTAAGCGATTTCGTTTTACTATGGCTTAATTGTAGCGAAATCCAGTTACTATGGTCTTCCGTATTGCTTTAATGTGGCAAAATCCATCATCTGTTGGAATCGATTCAAACCGGTCAATCGGTAATTTAGGATATTTGAGATTCAAATATTTTAGGGTTTAGGTAATTTAAAATTTTGAATATTTTTGAATTTAGTCCAATATTTATCCTAGTCTTTAGGAAGTTTAATTCCGTTTTTATTTGTTTTACTAATCCTACTACAATGTTTAAGTGTTTTAGGGTTTTATTAAGCCTATAAAAGGCCGGTCCTACTAGTGAAAATATATGGAGAATGTTTTAGTCTTTTTGGTTTAACAAATTTCTTTTCATCTTTATTTTTGATTGCTAAATTTTCTACATTTGGTATCGAGAGCCAGACGATCCTGTGGAGATGGCAACTAATGGTATGCTTTCGCAACCATACATTCCTGTTTTTAAAAGTGATAACTTCAAATTCTGGTCCATAAAGTTGAGAACAATTTTTATTTCTCATGATTTATGGGAATTAGTAGAAAACGGTTGTGATGAAGTAAATCCAGATGGAAGGCTCACTGCAGCACAAAGGAATGAGTACAGAGAAAAAGTGAAGAAAGATGCAAAAGCTTTCTCATTCATACAAGAAGGTTTGGATGATTCAATTTTTCCAAATATTTCTAACTGCAGAACAAAAAAAAAGCATGGACTGTGTTACAAGTAAAATATGAAGGTACTAATAAGGTGATTACCATGAAATTGCAAACTCTTCTTAGTGAGTTTGAAACCTTTTCCATGGGAAACAACGAGTCAGTGCAGAAATTTTTCGATAAAGTCACCAAAAATGTGAATGCCATCAGGTCATATGGTGAAGAACTCTCTGATCAAAAAAATTGTGGAAAAGGTATTACGTTCTCTTCCTTCTAAATTTGAACATGTAGTAGCTGCTATTGAAGAATCCAAAGATTTATCAACTTATTCTTTGAATAAACTAATTGGGTCTCTTCAAGCACATGAGCAAAGGTTGAACAGGTTACTGAAATTCTTATAGCTAAAGAAAACGTTAAAAATTCTTCTGCTCAATCATGTTCAATATGCAAAAGGACAAAACCATACTACTGATGTTTATTACTTCAAAGACAAAAATCCACTGCAATGCTACCACTGTAAAAAGTTTGGGCATATTGAAAAATACTGTCGTGAAAAACCAAAAGAGGAGCATGCAAATTTCTGTGTAGGAGCATCTGATGATGAAGAAGAGTTGAAATTATTTTAATGATGTTGACGAAAATGATTATATGAGTTGATGATGATGATGTACAGTGATGATGATATAATGATGAAGAAGATGTTTGAATTATGGGAGGATGTTAGAATTAATTCAAACTGGTCAATCGTTTATTTAGGATATTTGAGATTCAAATATTTTAGGGTTTAGGTAATTTTAAAATTTAAATATTTTTAAATTTAGTCCAATATTTATCCTAGTCTTTAGGAAGTTTAATTCCGTTTTTATTTGTTTTACTAATCCTAATATTTAAGATTAAATTGTTACTGCAATTGTTTAAGTGTTTTAGGGTTTTATTAAGCCTATAAAAGGCCAGTCCTACTTGTGAAAATATCTGGAGAATGTTTTAGTCTTTTTGGTTTAACAAGATTCTTTTCATCTTTATTTTTGATTGCTAAATTTTCTACATCATCCACATTTAAAAGTTGATCAGATCTGATGCTGGCTTTGGTTAAGCTAAATCACACGGAAACTCGATTTCTGTTAAAAAAAATTACTTTAAGGAAACTAAGCTTCCGTGCAATATCTAACGGATACTCGATATCCGTTTCTGGTTTTCACTCTTTTACGATAATTGATGTATTTTCAAATGGTTGTAGAGATAGTGGTAAAAAGGTTCTTTTCAGACTTGTGAAGGTAGCAAAATTTCTAGATTTAAATAAAATTTAGGGAAATAGCAAACTGACGTAAAATTTTATGGAGAAATAGGGGTTAAGATTCCACCATTCAACAATACTTATGTGATCTAATATTTTTTTACTATGCAATTTAAATAATTGGGTTGATTCTAAATATTGCCAAAAGCAGATTTTCCAAAAAAATCAAATGTTAATCACAAGTATAATGCATCAAGAGTCTAAAACTAAGCATGCATTATCAAGGGAAAACACAATTGATTAATAAAAACCATTTAAATCATTTTTACCAATGCAATTAATCATATAAAAATATTGCATAAATTAATAAAATAGAGATTACCACATAATTATTGTGAGAATGGCTTCCTCTGTCACCCCTGGGATTGGGTTTAGCTCCTCATCCCAAAAACACACTCACAAGATGTATTCATGGCTAAAATAGGTGTTTTTATTGATGTATATAAGATGAAACAGGAATTAGCAACGCTGTGTAAGTGTTACAGCGTCACTGTTACAAAGGGGTAAGTGTTTTTGAGACTGCTGTAAACGATAAGCCCTTACTGCTGTATAAGAACGATACTTGTTCTGCTTTTAAGACTGTCAAAGAACGACGGACTCTGCGAGTCTGTTCTTCGTCTTCTTCTTCCTCCTCGAGCAGCAGCAGCAGCAGCAACAATACCTCCTGTAACTTCTTCTTCTCGTCTCTAAACTCCTCCTAACTCTCTCCTAAAACTTTCTAACCCTTCTTATGACTCGAACCAACACTTATATAGCTATCAAACCCCCAAAAATCTCGAGTGAATCCGACTTCTTCTTTTTTCTCTCTTCTCTGCGCTGTTGAGAGAATATCTCTCCTGTCATCTCCCTGTACGCGTTTGTTAGCTATAAAATTTCCCCAAGACTCTCCCAGGACTTGAATAATACTATAGAGAGTCTATCCAGCGTGAGACTCGCCCAAAACTCTCTCAAAAAATCTTTGAAACTTCAACAGAAAGTACGTGTCCCTGTTTGGACTTCGTGTGATTTTTCCGACTTATCCAGCCCAATTGGCTGGGTCTAGACGATTTAAACAGGCCCCTTATGTCTTGTAGAGTCCATACATACCAAATACACCCATTGAATCGCTCTAAAACAGCTCCAAGATCGAACACAAAATCTGCCAGTTCTTGCATGCATTTTCCCGCCATTTTTTCAGTTTGAAACTATGAAGATGACCTCCCCTTATCCAGTTCGAGAGTCCCTTTAGCACATGCCCTGAAATGGGGTGCCCCTTATCCAACTTAGTGGTGCCTTTAGCAATTCTTCCGGGATGTTTTCCGCACTTCTTTGGGGTTCCTCCGGGGTATTTCCGGTACACTTCTGGGGCGCTTCCGGTACACTATCAACGGAGGTCCAAATGCCACATTTTTAGCCAATTTCGCCGCAAAGCCTTATTTTTCCAAAACCACCTACAAATAAATAAAATAACCAAATAAGTACAAATTCGAGCACTAACAATGTATACAATTAATATATACTAGACACATAAATGCGTCTATCAAATACCCCCAAACTTATTATTTGCTAGTCCTCGAGCAAATCTAATCTAAAATAAAATGACTACACTTAGCACGTGCAGTAAGCCGTTAAACCACTAGGTGGCCCTAGTGGCGGAGTGTTGTCTCCGGGGGGTTTACCAGAGGTGTACCCACAAAACCTTAATACTCCAGAGCTTAGCTATCTACGCAGAACCTTGGAAGGCACTAAAGAATCTCCTTGGTTGGCATACTTATTGACTACAGGAAGAAGTACCCTGATGCGAAATTCCAATTGCTGTACACGAGTTTGCACTCAAGCATACTAAAATTCATATAAAGTGACAGAGCTCTACTCAGATAGTTGCACTATGGACATCATATTCGGAGTCAAACTAATCACATGGAAAGATTAAGAGATGGATATAGAAAAACATAGATGGTTTTGATGTTTACTAAGTGAACGGCGTTTCCCATATCTGTCTGAAGGCCTCCGCCAAAATGAACCTATCCTAATGGATTGAGATACTAGTCTGACTAATATCAACACACTGGCATATACAAGGGTACCAGTGGTCGATAACCTAACTCTAGGTCAACACAACTGGCATATACAAGGGTACCAGTGGTCGACTTTATTGAATTTATTCCTTTTGGTCAAATGGTCTGGTCTCAATTTCTTTCTTTTTTTTTTCAACTTTTTTTTCAACTTTTTTTTTCTTTCTTTTCAACATTTTTTTTTTTTGGTATCTCAATCACTCTAATTCACCCTAGCATTGGTAACAACTTGAATCGTGAGCCCCACCTAATCACTTAGAGTAACATTGTTTAAAAACAAAATAGAATAAAAATAGAAGTGAAAAGGACTCAACGAGATATGGTGAAACTATCATGTTATTTCTAACACCTGAGCTCTGTGCTTTTATGAATAGACTCTTCTAGATGTTTCCATCTAATCAGATTGGTTCCTCAACTCCTACAACCAAAATGCTTCCATCCACTTAGATTAGTTAGTGCAATCCTAAATACGCATAAATTTCTAGGCTCTGGAGTTTATTTATTGCAAAAAGGTGACAAAAAGTGTTTCTTCCCCACCCCCAAACTTAAATCTTACATTGTCCTCAATGTTCTAAAGATGAAATTAAAAGCATGAACAAGAGAAACTATTACCACTGGAGGGAAAAGAAATAAGGAAGGATATTACCGTATCACATAACGCGGGAGCCTCCCAGTAAATGCTAAATTTATAGTCATTAGCTAGACATCAAAT
The DNA here is from genome assembly GCF_003573695.1 of Papaver somniferum. Classification (NCBI taxonomy): domain Eukaryota; kingdom Viridiplantae; phylum Streptophyta; class Magnoliopsida; order Ranunculales; family Papaveraceae; genus Papaver; species Papaver somniferum. Next base: position 7,880,062 of record NW_020621381.1, on the reverse strand, counting down.
ACCTCTAAAAGAATTGTCACCTTCCAAAGTCGTATACCAATAGTCGAAACAATTGTGGGTCCATAAGACCAAATAGAACTGCCACTAATAGGAGACAAATGGTCAAGATCAGAAAAATGAGCAGAAAGAGCACAACCTGATCTAAAGTTTCTCGCAAGACAAATGGATTTATCTGGAGTGCCCAATTGGGCTTCATATGAGTGTCTCGACAAACAGATTCATCCGAAAAACGGGCCTCTAACATATGGATTTTCTCCTGGACAGTATCAGGAAGATCGGGTTGTGGAGTCTGAATAGACTCAGGGAATACCTCACTAGGCTCGAGTCCCAAGTTAGGGACTTCCAATGGGGATACTTGACTATCACAAGAATCATTACTACCCCCAAACATAGGGTTTTCACTACTCTCAGTCAAACCTTTAATTATTGCTTGGATTTCTGAATCTTCGGAGTCCTTGAAATGCTCAAGAGCTTCTTGTAGTTCTACAGTCGGTTCACCTATCTGTCTTAGTAAGATTGTCTCATCAAATGCATCCAAACAATCATTAAATAAAGTGTCATCCCAATTATCCTGAATTTGAACTAAAGTGCTAATCATATTCACTTCCTCTAAATCATTGGAAGGTTGTCTAGTAACATTAAAAACATTCAGTTCAGTGGTCATATTACCAAAGGATATGTTCATGAGTCCAGTCCTACAATTGATGATAGCATTAGATGTGGCTAAGAATGGGCGACCTAAAATCACCGGGACGTGAGCACTTGGGTCCTGAACTGGCTGGGTGTCTAGAACAACAAAATCAACTGGATAAACAAACTTATCAACCTCAATTAGAACATCCTCTATGACACCACGAGGGACTTTGACAGACCTATCAGCTAATTGTAGTGTCATGTTGGTCGGTTTCAGCTTACCAAGACCTAGCTGGGTGTATACATGATACGGGAGTAAGTTAACACTAGCTCCTAAGTCAAGTAATGCCTTATCGACCATGTGATTACCAATTGCACAAGATATGGTAGGGCATCCAGGGTCCTTGTACTTAGGGAGTGTTTGGTTCAGAAGAATTGAACTTACTTGACCAGCTAAAAAGGCTTTCTTATGGACATTAAGCTTACGTTTTCGTGTACAAAGATCCTTAAGGAACTTGGAATAAGATGGTAGTTGCCTAATTGCTTCTAGTAACGGAAGGTTTATGGTAACTTTCTTAAAAACCTCCATTATGTCATTAAAGTTTGATTCATTTTTTGTTGGTGCCAATAACCGGGGAAATGGGGCTCTGGGGACAAAACCAGGCTCAACAGGACCCTCATTGGTCTCTTTAGAGACTCTATCAGTCTCCTCATTTTCTGGCTCATAAGGGTGAACTACAGCATGTTCACTTTCAGGTATGTCGACCTTATTATCAACTTTCTTTCCACTCCTAAGGGTCGTGACAGCATTCACATGATTGTACGATTTCTCTCCTCTAGGGTTAGGATCAGTATGACTAGGGAACCTTCCATCTTCTCTCTCACTTATAAACTTAGCTATTTGTCCTACTTGAAGTTCTAACTTGGCAAGACTCTGGGAAGTATTCTTCAATTCCTGCCTAGTTTCTTGTTGAAAGCTCATGTGGTTCCTTGATAGCATGTCATGGTTACTTACTAACATAGTGATAGCTTCCTCTAAGGTAGAGATCTTTTTCTCGGAAGTGTTCTGAAACTGGGTTTGACCTGAAGAGTTCTTAAAACCAAAACCTGGGGGAGGCTGAGAATTGCTAGACTGGCCTTGACTCTGGCCCTTAGACCAAGAGAAATTAGGATGGTTTCTCCAACCAGGGTTGTAGGTTTCTGAGTATGGGTCAAACTTCTGACGGTTCTCATACCTAGCATTGTTATAGACAGCATGGGCTTGTTCTTCACTAACCTGACCTTCCCATAATGAATTATCGGGCTCTATTCCACAACTAGAGACTTGAGAGGCTCTATTAGGTTCAACAAGGGACCTATTTTTAGACTGACCCATTTCCAAAGCTTCTAACCTTCTGGACAAAGCAGCAAACTTAGCATCTGACGCAAAACTCGTATCTACCATATTGGTGCTACTTCTATTGACCAAGAGTCTTTTAGGGGGTTCAACACAAGATTCCCACTGTTGGGATTTTTCAGCGATAGCTCCTAAGAAGGTAAAAGCATCATCAACATTTTTACTAGTGAACTCACCAGCGCACATAGACTCAACCATGGCTTTGGTCGAATAGTCTAAACCATCATAAATAATCTGTACGAGTTTCATATTATCAAATCCATGGTGAGGACACTGAGATAGGAGATCATTGAATCGCTCTAAAAACCTATAAAGAGACTCTCCCTCTTGTTGCACACTAGCACTAATTTTCTGCCTAACAGCTGCAGTTTTATGCTTAGGGTAGAATTTCATATAGAAGGCAGCGATAAGTTCCTGCCATGTTTCTATGGATTCAGACGGTAGGTTGTTCAGCCAGGTCTTGGCTTTGTCTCTCAAAGAAAAGGGAAACATCTTAAGTTTCAAGACTTCATCGGTAAGGTCCTTTATCCTAATTGTCCCACAGATTTCCTCAAAGTCCCTAATATGAAAATAAGGGTTCTCATCATCTTTTCCTAAGAATATAGGGATCATTTGAAGAATACTAGGTTTTATCTCGAAATTAGCCGTAGTGGATGGCAATTTAATGCATGAAGCTCGGTTGGTCCTAGTTGGGAACATGTAATCTTTCAAAGTTGCCATCGTTGGCACAACTGGAGTACTAGGGGTACTTTTGTCACTCAGAGATAAATTCTCAAAACTGAAGTTTCCAAAAACAGGGCTCTCCAAAGAAGAGTCTTCGAGCTCCCTTCTTAAATCAGAAGAACTACTAGGTTTTTCGCTAATCAATCGACCTAGAGTATCTGTTTTCCAAGCCCTATTAACAAAATCGGGCATACACTAAAAAAAAATTCAAAAAGAAACAAAAATCCTAACAAGAAGGTTCTAGCAATCACACAGCAGGCTGACTCGACTTTACCACAGCAAACCTAAAGATTTCTAGCAAACAACAAGCATGATGGCTCACTTAGATTGTTTCTAGACTAGCTTCTAATCCTTCGAAAGGGAATTCGTTACAATTTAAGCAAACCCCTCTGGAATCAATCCGAGTTAAAGCAAGTTGAATCGAGGCGAGGGAAGCTTTGATACCCAAAACCTCACCGATCCAATGCGGCGCAGTCACGCATTCAACTCGTCGAAACCGTCAAGAACTTCGAGGTGTGCTTAAAAGAGTAACCAATATTTTTCGAATGATTGTCCTGTTAAGCTCGATACCCTATAGATCTCTTTCTAATCAGATTTTAAAGCTTGGGTTCGCGTTAGGTTTTGTTTTCCTAAGGCGGGCAAGAAGGGAGCGGTGATGAAATCCGAACCCTTATCTTGTTTAGGCCAGGCCTTGCCCTTTACTAGGAATATAAAAACAGTCCGGTTCGTCCTCAAACAATTATCACCTTAAGGAATACAGTAACTCGCTTGCAGGGGATTCGCGAGTGTTTCGATTAGACTTACCTCCCGTACCAGACGGGCGATGAACCGTTGTTGTCGACTCGGGCCACGACTCCTATGTCGTGTGCGAACCCGAGGGGCCGAGGTGATATTGTAATCACCGTCCTTCCCTGCAAACAGTTTGTATTTAAGGATACCCTTCCGTAGGGTTTAAAAATAAAAATAAAAATGTCCCAAAATTAATGTCCAAAGTCCATAAAAAAAATACAAAAGAAAAGAAAGTCTAAAAAAAAAAAAATTACAAAAAAAATGTCTCTTTTTTTTTTCTCTTTATATCAAAAAAATAAATAAAATTCTTCTTCTTTTGCTCCTTTTGCTTTTCCTTTTACTCCAAGTCTTTAAATGTCCACCAAAAACTTTGGAAAAAATTTCTTTCGCTCCAACTTCAAGAATCTGAAAGAAAAAGACAAAAAAACAGAAACGTAAAGAAGAACAAATAAATAAATAAAAAATAAATCTAAAAAAATGCTAACTAAACACAGGTCCGCGTCGGCGGCGCCAAAAATTTGATGTATTTTCAAATGGTTGTAGAGATAGTGGTAAAAAGGTTCTTTTCAGACTTGTGAAGTTAACAAAATTTCTAGATTTAAATAAAATTTAGGGAAATAGCAAACTGACGTAAAATTTTATGGAGAAATAGGGGTTAAGATTCCACCATTCAACAATACTTATGTGATCTAATATTTTTTTACTATGCAATTTAAATAATTGGGTTGATTCTAAATATTGCCAAAAGCAGATTTTCCAAAAAAATCAAATGTTAATCACAAGTATAATGCATCAAGAGTCTAAAACTAAGCATGCACTATCAAGGGAAAACACAATTGATTAATAAAAACCATTTAAATCATTTTTACCAATGCAATTAATCATATAAAAATATTGCATAAATTAATAAAATAGAGATTACCACATAATTATTGTGAGAATGGCTTCCTCTGTCACCTCTGGGATTGGGTTTAGCTCCTCATCCCAAAAACACACTCACAAGATGTATTCATGGCTAAAATAGGTGTTTTTATTGATGTATATAAGATGAAACAGGAATTAGCAACGCTGTGTAAGTGTTACAGCGTCACTGTTACAAAGGGGTAAGTGTTTTTGAGACTGCTGTAAACGATAAGCCCTTACTGCTGTATAAGAACGATACTTGTTATGCTTTTAAGACTGTCAAAGAACGACGGACTCTGCGAGTCTGTTCTTCGTCTTCTTCTTCCTCCTCGAGCAGCAGCAGCAGCAGCAACAATACTTCCTGTAACTTCTTCTTCTCGTCTCTAAACTCCTCCTAACTCTCTCCTAAAACTTTCTAACCCTTCTTATGACTCGAACCAACACTTATATAGCTATCAAACCCCCAAAAATCTCGAGTGAATCCGACTTCTTCTTTTTTCTCTCTTCTCTGCGCTGTTGAGAGAATATCTCTCCTGTCATCTCCCTGTACGCGTTTGTTAGCTATAAAATTTCCCCAAGACTCTCCCAGGACTTGAATAATACTATAGAGAGTCTATCCAGCGTGAGACTCGCCCAAAACTCTCTCAAAAAATCTTTGAAACTTCAACAGAAAGTACGTGTCCCTGTTTGGACTTCGTGTGATTTTTCCGACTTATCCAGCCCAATTGGCTGGGTCTAGACGATTTAAACAGGCCTCTTATGTCTTGTAGAGTCCATACATACCAAATACACCCATTGAATCGCTCTAAAACAGCTCCAAGATCGAACACAAAATCTGCCAGTTCTTGCATGCATTTTCCCGCCATTTTTTCAGTTTGAAACTATGAAGATGACCTCCCCTTATCCAGTTCGAGAGTCCCTTTAGCACATGCCCTGAAATGGGGTGCCCCTTATCCAACTTAGTGGTGCCTTTAGCAATTCTTCCGGAATGTTTTCCGCACTTCTTTGGGGTTCCTCCGGGGTATTTCCAGTACACTTCTGGGGCGCTTCCGGTACACTATCAACGGAGGTCCAAATGCCACATTTTTAGCCAATTTCGCCGCAAAGCCTTATTTTTCCAAAACCACCTACAAATAAATAAAATAACCAAATAAGTACAAATTCGAGCACTAACAATGTATACAATTAATATATACTAGACACATAAATGCTTCTATCAATAATATTTCTCTTTTTCACTCTTTTTATTTACTAAAACTCTTTTGTATTTGTTTCTATTATATATACTAGGATATGACTTTACCTACTTTTTTTTTGAAGCAAATATGACTTTACACCAATACTTCTCTTTTTCACTCTTATTATTTACTAAAACTTTTTTTTTTTATTTCTTCTCGTTATATATACTAGGATATGACACGGGCTTAGGCCTGTACCCTTTTCCTTTTGGAAGCATTTAGGCTCGTTCTTGTTACTGCTAATGATAAGTCTTAAACTTTTTTTGATGCTTGGAGTATAATTATAGAGAACATTATCATATGGAAAAATTAGGCTAAGGCCCAAAAATATTTTTTTTTTTATTGTCAGGCCCAAAATATTTGTTTGTTTCTGTGACACTCATAATTATCCGAAATTATGAAAAATGTTTGCATAACTCGTCATGCATCCTAATTTTTCAGGAGTATAATGATGGGTCGGAAAACCGACTTTGTTTATCCGCAAGTGCACGGTGTCGAAAATGTAGACAACAACAAATGTGGTTCGTTCCCTCAAGGAGTGTGAAAATACCTCTAACCTATACTAATAAAAGAAAATAAATATATATGATAATATAAGCTAAACGAATCAAATTATTGTGAGCGAAAGAAATATCAAAGGCGACAAACATGTTAGGATTCTGGAATTCCATTGTAGAGTTAAATTCATATGTATCATATCACAAAAGTCTCATATTACTCATACAGGGCAGCAACACATAGCATCCTATACGCAAGATTTGTCGATAAAAATCTTAATAATAATTTTCACAAAATATGTTTGGTCTCGACCTAAAAGTAGATATCCGAAGCACTAAATATACATGGCATATATAGTCAAAAAATTATCATAGAAAATGATTAATCGGATCTAGGATGGATTGTTTAGTATCCAACTGTGAATTATACATGGCATAAATCATGAAAGAGTTATAAATCAAATACCATCAACACTAGTAAAAACTGACCCTTTTACAACGCTAAATTGGCGTGTCCATAGGGTTTTAAACACACCAATTTGGTTTGGACTGGGCGTGGCTTCTGCTCGCGTGGTTTTAGGTATAATGGCGTGGCTTTAGGTACTCTATAGCAACGCCTACCATGCGTGTCTATTGCTGCCTGGAATAGACACGCCAAAACCCATACGTGTTGCTATATAGTGTCCCAAAAACTTAAGTACTGGTACCCTGTAGACACTCGATTTATTGTTTTGGCGTGGTTATTTGGTTCATTATAGACACGCAAATTACTTTTGTCGTGATTATTTGGTTCAATATAGATACACAAATTGCTTTTGGCGTGACTATTTGGTTTACTTAGTGTAGCCATTGGTTATCTAATAGACATGACATATATTTTTAACGTGGCTATATGTGATGTTTAGCCACGCCAATTTGATCTTGTGTGCAATTACCTTCATCCACGTGGTTATATTAGGAATCGTTGAATCTTTTTTGAGATGATGCAATATTGACCATCAAATTAGATGCATCTTACACCGTCCACATGTAACATTATGAGCCATTCATTTGATATCCTATAGACATGCCAAATAACGTGGCTATATGTGCTATTTAGCCACGCCAAATTACAATTACCTTCATCCACGTGGCTGTATTAGGAACCGTTGAATCTCTTTTAAGATGATGTAATATTGACCATTAAATTAGATGCATCCTTCACCGTCCACATGTAACGTTGTAAGCCGTTCATTGGATATCCTATAGACACACCATATAGTGTGGCTATATGTGATATTTAGCCACGCCAAATTACAATTACCTTCATCCATATGGCTGTATTAGGAACCGTTTAATCTCTTTTAAGATGATGCAATATTGACCGTCAAATTAAATGCATACTACACCGTCCACATGTAACGTTGTGAGCCGTTCATTGGATATCCTATAGACACGCCATATAGCATGGCTATATGTGATATTTAGCCACGCCAAATTACAATTACCTTCATCCATGTGGCTGTATTAGGAACCGTTCAATCTCTATTAAGATGATGCAATCTTGACTGTTAAATTAGATGCATCCTTCACCGTCTACATGTCACATTGTGAGCCGTTCATTGGATATCTTATAGACACGTCATATAGCGTGTCTGTATGTGATATTTAGACACGCCAATTTATATTTGTTTAACGTGGCTATATGTTATGTTTAGCAACGCCAATTAATCTCGAAGCATGTGTCTTACGCGTGTGACGCCTCTAAGCCGTTCATATATGATGCATCTAAACCATACACATGGTACTAACTGACCCGTTCATTTTTTCTTCTAATAAATGCTTTCTACACCGTCCACCTGGCAATATCCAAATTCTCTTATATTTTAGAAATTGTGGTTAAATCTGAAATTCATATATGCCAAAAATTTATATTATTATTAATCACACATTAAAAAATATTGAGCTTTGGTCTAGCAGTTTGCAAAAGAAAATATTAAAGAGCATTTATCCAAAAATCATTAGTTTTTCTTCAACTTTTTTGATGGTGGTGTCTCTGCATGCAATGGATCAGGTTGTGACATTCTCGACGCGCCAAACCTTGTTTTTCTCTGTTTCCCATCTGGAAGTTGGTATGCCTGTTCTACATTTTGTACATATAACTTTATCCGCGCCTTTTTAGTACTCTCAGTAAGCATTTCAGAAGCTGCATGACTCCCGGAATGTTGATTGATTGCTAGTTGCTCCTCATTCCGTTTATCATTTGCTAGGCTGCTAGGTGCTCTTAGATCACTGCCCAATTTCTTCTCAGAATCTAAAACTGGTTCTGGTTTCTTATGAGATTTTCCATGCTGTGGAGCTTCGTGCAACAAGAGATTAAATGTATTATGTATATATTCTAAATCCAAGGAGAATTCGTCTGTCATGTGAATTCTCAACAAGAGACAGAGAAAAGTCATTTTCCGACAATGTAATGAAGCAAACTTCACTGAAGGCCACACCATTATTCACAACTGATGCCCATAATAAAATCCGTAACCAAATATCTTTATTCAGTAGATCAATTTTCTAATTTACACCTGGCGTTCATGTTACATTTAGTTGTTAATATATTTCTGTCTCGTACTTATTCTTTAATCAAGCTGAATACACGATTTATGTAAAACAATATATATACTTGATTAACAAAGCAAAAGAGCTAAGAAACTGACCTTGTCATCAGAGATGGTATAACTATCTTTCGGCCATGCCATAAAACTTTCTTCAGCTTCCCCTAACAACTTAAAGTCACCACTTGGTTCGGTTAACACGAACGATGGAACTATAACCTCCTGAATATTGACAACATAACAGTTACTAGGAAGATCTTTTCCATGTATTTTATGGTTAGGCACCGTAGGTAAAATACTGCCTCTAGCAACGACGTTTCCCCTAGATCCATGCCAAAAGTCATAGTTTGCTTTCTGCGGAAATATACGTCATATGAACATCATATAAAAAGAAGATGCTAGAATTAACAATATATATTTACGAAAAAAAAAACAAAAAAAAAACATACTCCATTAGATGTCTTAGCCAGAGGTTTTGTCATAGATGTGCACAACTATTCTAGAGATATTGAAGGATTTGGTTGGGAATTACTGGTAGAGTTCTGCATAAGATTAGGAGACTGCTTCTTAGATCCATCAGAAGGGTTGCTACGTGCAGCAGACTTCCCTGGAGAAGTAGTTGGTTGGGAATTACTAGTAGGGTTCTGCATAAGATTAGAAGAGTTAGTTACTTTTGAAAGTTACACATATTTCTATTTTTCTAGGTTCTCTAATTTATACTTGGATCAATGATTCATATAATTGATGTCATCTTTGTGTCTCATATATCTTTCGTAATTAATACGAACTAGATAGACTGGTTTATGTATATTCGACTTACAAATCAAACAAGAAGGATCGGTAAAATGAACACCATACTTTGGCCAAGGAATCACTTTTCCAAGAGTTTGTCCTAATGTTTCCATACCGGCAAATCGTACTGTTAGACATAAATTCTCTTTTATTACTTCCTCAATCAGGATTTTGTGGAAATCAACCTCCACCTAATTTTTTCCATGTAATTTTTGTTTTCCTTTTAACATAAAAGCTTTACCTCTAGCAAGGACGTTTGCCTTAGACAGCTGGTCAAAAAGGTAGCAACTTCTACCCTGCGAAAATATATGGCATATGAACATCTTCAAGCGAAAACTTCAAAAAAAATTGAGATTTAAAATGCACGTAAAAATAAAACAGATACCAGGGAAACTGCTTTAATTGTCGTGATCTCAGATTGGCTCCGATTAGGTGGAGCTTTTGATGTCACATCCAGAGTATGTTTCCCCAAATTTTGTTAACTTACCTGCAGCAGTAGAGTAATATTCCATATTCGGGTAACAAATATACCAAATTCCACCGTGAATGCGAAGACACAGATGAATTGAATAGGTAACAAATATACAAGGTTCTCCAAAATACACCCTAGTGTCCGTGATTCATATAGTTGATAGCATATTTGAGACTCATATGGTCTTAAGATCATGTAACTGGTTTAAAACACATACCTTCAGAACTTTTTCAGATATTGCAATACGAAATTGTCTTCCGTTGAGTAGAGCTGGTGATTTCACAGCCTCAGAATGTTTTGGTTGACTTACCTGCATCAGAAAATTGAAATGAAAGTTGTACCTTCTTTTTGCAGTGAAACCATTTAAGCACAATGCACAACTAACTCATAATCAAATATCTAACCACATATCTCGGTCTATAAGGTTATCTAAAATATACACTAACGTCCGTGATTCATATAGTTGATAGCATATTCGTCTCTAATATCAAACAAGATATACATAAAACTGGTTTGTGTAAAAACATATCCAATGAGTTAATAAAGCAAACAAGCCAAGCAACCAACCTTTTGATCCAAGATGGTTTGATTTAATGGCCAACACATTCAGCATCACCAACATCTTTTAAAGTTTTTATCCCAGATTTGCCAAAGGGTAATTTGATGGTTTCATTTAGTACTTCACTAACCTGGACGTTGTAGCATCTCCTGACTTCAATTTAAAGACTTCCATATTTGTAGAGTAATCTCTACCAATGGCAACAATGTTGTCCTTTTCTCCAGACCAAAGTTTGCATCCTATGCCCTGCAGAAACACATGGCGCATGAGAGATAGTAAACGGAAGATTAAAAATTTAAATGCGTTGGAAAACCATACATCAATCGTTGCTTTTTCAGATGGCACATTCTGAGATTCCCCCGTGGATGGAGGAGACGGAGACTTCTTTTTTGATACTAAAGACGTCGGGGATTCAGTAGAAACGGTTGGCGTTTTAGTACAAAGAAAGTCCCGCTTCGCGGAGCCTTTCATGCTTTCAGATGACTTCTCCATACCGGATTTCCCATGTTTTTTTGGAAGTTTCTTAACTAATTCTGGACCTGTCTTATTCTTAGATCGATTGAAGGCGTTGCTAGGTCCTACATCCCGTGACTGTAGTTGAACACGTTGTTAGAAAAAAATTAGATACTGTCTGCCAATTTTTTAAAAAAGTTACACAATCTAATCAAAAATCAGTTCACTTACTTCTCCTCCAGACTTGCTGATACTGTTGCTCAAAATGTTCTCAATGTCGATTCCTTGAGATATCAAGTTATCTGTTAATATCTTATACGCAGTTTTAATAGACTCTAATTCTTTCTCCTTAGCTTTCAGATTTTCACGCAGTTCATCATTCTCTTTTGAGGCTTGTCTTGGTTTTCTTCCATTTTGAAAGTAAATGGTTTCCGTCACTCCAAAGCCAGCCCCTTTGACACGTCCACCCTTATCCGGGCCGATCGCAACTGTTAGGGCATCCTCGTTATGACCAACCGTATGAGTTCCCTCTCGAATCATCTTCTGCGTCTCTTCCTGTTCAAATAATGTGTTAAATTCTGATTTAAATCTTGCGCACTTACTTTGGTTAAAAACATGAGGACTGAGAAGTTTCTGTTTTCTCACAATTTCAAATGTCTTCTTCCTGACAAAATCGTCTGGTACAATTTCGTGTTTGTCTTTCCCTGCTTTTTCCCACATGAAGCACCGGTCTGCAAGATCTTTTTCGGCAACATCTCCCCTTTGGACCTGGTAGTTACCAGAAACAAGTATGGATTTACATCAGCACAGATATTAATTGTGTAAAACAGAAAACCAATTCCAAAGCATCCAATGTGACAAAATTACAGATTGGTGTAAGACGACACATCCATATACCGTTATGAGTTTCTGTGTATATCAGACACGCAACACGACATACAAAACAGAAGTTCAATGGAACACTATCTGATATGGGAACTTGGATGGTGATATTGTCTCTTTTCCCTTCTCCGAATTTTCCTTGCAGAGGAAATATAAATAATTTCGTTCATATGATGGGATAGGCAATAAGAACGAAACACAAATTAGAAAAAGCAATGTGTATTCCATACCTTAAATTTGGGCAATTTTACATAATCAAGGAACTTGTCACAGCTTTCTTGGTCCACTACCGTTCTGTACTTTTTGGGGACAGTTCTTACTATGTGCGCTCTTTCCTTAAATGGTTTTACATGATTGTTGTACAATTTCCTTCTGAAGTCCCGCAGTTGAATAGGTAGACGCTTCATGATCACTCCCTTCATCCACAAGGGCACCTCAAAATGAAGATGCAATAACATCTAATGTATGTTAATCACAGACTCACAATTAGACAACAAAAACGACGAATTGATAACCGCAGATGCATACCAGAAGTTCCGCCCACATATTTTCTATTGTTGTTGGAGAGACTTCCTTCCAACATAAATATTTTATGCCAACCATATTACGGGCCAAATAGCCTAGGTAGCTACTGAATTCAATTCTATTGCTACCAATAGGTTGGAACATATTGTCAAAATCAATATCCCGTTTTTTGGCATTAGATTCCGAGAAGTCTTTATTCAGCTTCAACATTCTTGTCATTCTCCTCTCTTTTTTAATCTTTTCTGTAGAGTCTTCTTCTTGTGGCTTCTTTTCTGCTTCCAGAGCTTTTTCCAATTTTATTTCTTCTACCACTTCGAGATCATTTTCAGAATCTTTTGACTCTGAAAATAGCCGAAGCAACATATGAAACCATGTGATGTTTAAGTAAAAACAAGTAAGTACAAGATTTCGATCATTACCAATTTCTTCTTCATATCTACCAGTGGTTATAAAATTTTCACCATCTTCGTCATCTGATTGTGCAATGTCATTATGATTCCAATCTAACCCTCTTGTGTCTTCATCAGAATCCCCCTCATCATCTGGTTCCATCCATTGGTCATCATCTGGGGACATGTTTTAATCATCATCTTCTCCCATGACATAAACTATGTAGGTACGTGCATCTCAGTTAGGAATTTGAGCTTATTTTGGAAAATATTAGCTAAACCTAACATGATAGGCAACATGTGTTACACCTATTTTATATTATATGAAAAGAAAACAAACATGAACTCATTGATGCATGTAACTTGAGGCTAAAACATCATTGCAACACACAAAATCTCCTCGTGATTATTGTGTTATCCACAAAGCGAAAGATACCGTTTAAATGATCTTACATAACTTTTTATTACAAAATCCAAGAGCACTAAAGCATCACATAATGATTATCCATTTTTAGCTTGAAGATGATAGTCAAATTGGCCAACCAACAACATTGTATTATTAAAAGTGGCAAATTAAAATGCAGACGTTACAGGCTCGCCAAGTAACAGAGACTCAAATGATTAAATCTTGAGAAGCCTTGTATATATATATATATGATTGACACAACATCGTCGATCAAAGTATAGTTATTAACTAGTAAAACCTAGCTAAGTAACATGAAACAAAAATCCTTACCTAAATCTTAAAATAGTTGATGCATGTAACTTAGGCCTAAAACATTATTGTTGTAACAAAATGAAATCACATCTCATCGTACAACCCGTGATTGTGATTAACTTGTTCTTTGATATAGCCGAATAAAAACCCTAATCATGCTTTAACTAGTAAGCCTATAAGATCTAACATCTGATTCTATGAGATCAAACAAAAAATCTAACATAAATTTAATATTCATTCAATAATGGTTTGTAGAAATATTACCAGCAACAAAGATCGAGTTTAAAGAGGTAGATTCCTTGTAAATATTAGAGATAGTAATAGAATAAAAACCCTAATCATGTTTTAACTAGTAAACCTACAAGATCTAACATCTGATTCCATGAAATCAAACAAAAAATATAACATCAATTTAACCAAAAAATCTATCATCATTCGATAATGGGTTGTAGAAATAATACAACAACAACGATCGAGTCTGAAGAGGTAGGTTCCTTGTAAAGATTAGAGATAATAATAGAATTATGATTTCATAAGAGAATGAATCGAGTAATAAAAACTGAACGTGGAAGAAAGTAGATCGAACTCATCTTTCTTTTTCTTTTTGGAATTTAACCAAACCATCAGGAGGGAATTGATTTTCCTTTTGAAATCATCCAACCCAGTAAAATTCATTTTCATCACCCGCCAAACAAAAGATTTTTGGTGTTTTTTTTATTTCTAAATTTTTGATGTATAATCAATATGGTTAGTTTCCTTATTTTATGAGATAATATATCATAGACAGTTATGATAAAATTGTTTCCCAAATTTTTTGAAATTTAGATTCCTGTCTCTAACCACCTCGAGAAGAGGCCATAGAAAAAAAAATTAAGAAGTATATTTCGAAATTATACTTTCCTATTTCAAATAATATTTTCCTTAATAATTTTAAGCTGGGTTGTCTTCTGCATTATTCTTGGTTTATGGAGGGAACGTATGATTTTGAATTATTAGTGGCACCTATGTAGGGAACGTATTATTCTAATCATATAGTAAGCTACTAAAGAGAAAGAAACTAAACCCATCCATTTTCATGTTCATCATTTCCGGAAAACATAAAAGTTCAACGTGAACCATTCATCACATAAATATCAATTTATCTATCAAGCATAAAAAGCCTGCATCTAGTGCAATACTTAATAAAGAAATACAACCACTGATATACGCATTTATGTGTCTAATATGTCTCAATTGTACGTATTGTTAGTTCTCGATTTTGTTATTTTATGTCTTTGTAAGTATTTATAGAGAAATAAGCTCTTGCGGCAAAATTGGCTCGAAAAGTGGTGTTTTACACCCCAGGATAAAGTACTAAAGGCACCCCAAAAATGCACCGGAAGCACCCCAAAAATGTGCCGGAGAAACCCCAGAAAAATTACTACTTACACCCAAAAATTACTATTTGCACCCCATAAGGCAAGTGCTAAAGGGAAACCCGTACATGATTAGGGGGAGGACATCTTCTTCTCAAATTCAAAAAAAAACACAAACCAATTTTGGCGGGAAAACATTTCATTTCACTGGCAGAATTTGGATCGAATGTTTGGAGGAGTTTTTGTGTGATTCAATCGCTGAAACTTCATGGGTAGTTGTGATATGTCCTAACAGAGCTAGTATGGGTGTTTGTTTCGATCAAATTTGGCAGGATAACTTGGTTTAATCCAAACAGGGAGTTGGAGGAAAAACATGAGCTTGCACGAGTTGTGAGGAATTTAAACGTGTACTGCACGTGCTTGGAAGAGTTGATCGATATTCTAGAGCGTGAAGAAGGTATAGAAGGAAAGAAATACAGCTGCAGACGCGTAGGAAAACGATTTTTGGAAACAATATATTTTCGAGAATAAAAGAAATAATGGGATTAAATAAAGAGATTTTGGGAGATTCAATGTCGCAATGATGTATAAATAGGTTCCTAGGATCACATAGAAGGAGGTCGAGAGTTTTGGGGTCGAGAGGAGAGCTCAAGAGGCGTGAATCAAGAGTTTTCAGAACTCTATTGCTGCTGCTGCTCGTGAAGAACAGGGAAACAGTGACGGTTCCTTCATCCGTCGTAAGGGTTTCTTCAAATGCTCGTCACAGTTTCTTCAACTGGTTTGCAACATTTATCTTCATTGTAACAGTTTCTTCATCCTCTTCTGCAACATTTATCTTCAGATTTGTAACGATTATCTTCATCATAACAGTTGAGAGTTGAAACAGTCGGTCTGTAACGCGCATGTGCTGTTGCAGATTTCCTGTTTCACTATTTTCTCTTCTTGTAAACACTTTTTCAGCCATGAATACATATTTTGAGTGTGTTTACAACATGATGAGCTAAACCCATCCTCTGGGGCGACAGAGGAAGCTATTTCGCCAATGAAATGTGGTAATCTCTATTTTATTTAATTTATGCAATTATTACATGATTATTTGCCTTGATAAATAAATAGATAAAATGGTTTTTGTTAAACAATTGTTATTTCAATTGATGGAGCATGCTAGCCTAGGGTTTTGATGTCCCGTACTTTCGATTTACAATTGTTATTTCTAAAAAATCAACTTTTGCAATATTAAGAATCAATTTGAACGAAGGATTTGCATAATTATAATTAGAAAATATAAATCACTTTGATATTGGTAATTAGTGGAATCCATAGCCCCAGTCTTCTCCATATTTTTCATATCACTTTTATTTAAGTATCCTATACTTTTTATTTAAAATTAAGTCTAAAATCTGCTTTCACAAGTCTTGAACGAATCTTATTACTACAACAACAATTAAAAATAACATCAACCACCAATTAAAACAAAATGGTATGACGAAATGCCTTATATTTAAAAATATGTAAACTAAAAGTTCACACATCAAAAACACTGTTTAAAAAGCAAAAAACTTGTTAGATGAGTCTGGTTCTTTGTCAGATTCCAAATCCACACAAAGATCATTATCATTAACATCGTCGTATAGCAGTACTTTTCTTTCAATAGCACTTTTCTTGTTCAAACTCGTATTTTTGCTTAAAGTATTGGCAAGGAGATAATAAGATCAGACCTAAAGTGATAAATTGATTCTTATTGTTTACAGGGGGGAACAACTGTATTTTTCAACATTTCCTCCGTTCTTTCAGCTAATTATATTTATTTTTTCAAAAGAATGCACACCTCATAAATAAATAAATTTGCAAGAGCATATTGCATTATATAAACTCTGTGAACTTGTAAATAATTATCTGATTTATTTCATGATTCCAATAATAAAAGAATTGATAAAAATCACCTTCTTCTAATTGACAAAATTAGCAAACGAAACAAGAAATGAAAACAAAATTCAAAGCTTCCAGAAAAAGAAATCGATAAATCAAACCCTATCAACAACAATTTTTTTTTTTCAAATGAACCATTGTTTGAGGGTGAAAGCAGTTTCTGCTGATTTTGGTATTTCGAGTATGTGGGTGAGAAACGAGTCTAAGCCCTAAACAATGTACTACAAGGGAGTACTTTGATTTGAGAGATCAATCTGTACAAATCCGGCCTAAACCAAGAAATAACCGTTCCAGACTTGCTTCGGTCACAAAGTGAAGGAGAAGGGTGGTCTAGGGAGGGGAGCAAAGAGAGTGTTGAGACCAGAATAGTTGATTCGGGAAGAGTAGTTGTTTGACGACTTGTATCAGAAAGTGGAAAGCTAACAGATGGGAAAGCTAACAAGTGATTTCTGAGTGTTGTATTCTCCTCACCAAAACTTGTTCTTTGGCGGAAATCGGTGAGACCTATTTATACAAGTCGCAACGAAACATACCCTGGTCTCGTAAGAAGTGGAAACGGTTGAGTAAATGGAAGAAATCGGTAACGGGTAACGCCTGGAATTGATGTTTCCATAATGAAGTAAACGTTTCACCATTACTTCTTGTATTTACTAACCGCCTCACTCTTATGACACTTTCTTGTAACGGGCGTAGTGTACGCCGCACGCTGTAAATTGCCAGACCAATACCCTGATGAGCGTCCCCCAGTTTGTGACATGTTTTGATGTCTCGAGTGTTTTGTGTAGCATGCTGCTATTGTTTGGAAAGTTAAGATTGAGAGGCTTGCGGGCTCGGTGGTGACCTTCGACGGTCGAGATTTTGCATCTTGAAAAGGAAGGTTAGCCATTGATTGTGGTTACCTTCCGCTGGTAGCCAGTGGCATGGCCACGGTACTGGCATGTCTTGCACATGCTCTTGGCGTGGCTACTTAGAGAAATGCGAGTTCGGAAGTGGTAGGGGCTATGTGTATTGGCTTAGGAATTGCGACTAACTATATGGATGAGTTATATGGTATTATTGTTGGTCTTGAATGGGCAATTCAATGGGGTTATGATCGTTTGTTGATTAAATCAGACTCTTCTTCGGTGCTGAAGGCTTTGGAGGAGGATAATGTTCCATGGTTTGCTACACAAAGATGGCTGAATGCTAAGGGTTTATATGGTGCTATTCGGTTTGAACACACTTTTCGTGAAGCAAATTTTGCTGCGGATGGAATGGCTAAGCGTGGTTGTTTGTTAGAAGAAGGAGTAGGTATTCACTTTGAGGGAAGACCATATTTCTTAAGTTCAATTGAGTTTCCAAATGTAATTTATTATCGTTTTAAATAGTTTGTGTGAGTTTTTGGGGTTTCTCTGACCTCTTTTCTCCTAAACTATCTTGTAAATATCGTTTCTTGCACTATAATTTTTTGACTTATCAAAAAAAAAAAAAAAAAAGCGTGGCTACTTAGGGTTTGGTGTCGTGACCATAGAATTGGCATAGCTAAGTGTACGCCGTGGCCAAAGAGTTGGCAACGTAGCCAAAGGTTTCCACAAGTCGTTTGGTTTAGTGGCGAGCTTGTACGCTGAGATTTGTATCTCAGAAGGAAGGATAGCCGTTGATTGTTGCAACCTTCCGTTTGGAAGCCAGCGGCATGGAGGCATGGCCGGCATGGCTTTGGCGTGTCCAAATTAGGGCTTTGGCACCTTCGCCAAAAGTTGGCACCGTAGCCAAGAGATTGCCACAAGTCGTTTGGTGGCAAGTTTGTACAGCTGAGATTTGCATCTTAGAGGAAAGGGTAGCCGTTGATTGTTGCAACCTTCTGTTTGGCAGCCAGCGGCATCGAAGCATGGCCGGTGTGGCTTTGGCATGGTTTAGGCGCGACAAAGCTAGGATTTTGGCATAATTTTAGGCGCGGCCAAAATTAGGGTTTTGGCATAGTTTAGGAGCGGCCAAAATTAGGGCTTGTCATTGGGCCAAAAGCTGCCACGCATTTGGTGGCGAACTTGGACGGCTGAGATTTGCATCTCAAAAGGAAGGGTGGCCGTTGATTGTTGCAACCCTTCGTTTGGCAGCCAACGGCATAGAGGCATGTCCCGCATGGCTTTGGCGTGGTTTAGGCGCGGCCAACTTAGGATTTTGGCATAGTGTTAGGCGCGACCATAATTAGGGTTTTGGCATAGTTTAGGCGCGGTAAAAATTAGGGCTTGGCATTGGGCCAAAAGTTGCCACGCGTTTGGTGGCTAACTTGGGCGGTTGAGATTTGCATCTCAGAAGGAAGGGTGGCTGTTGATTGTTGCAACCCTTCTTTTGGTAGCCAGCGGCATGGAGGCATGGCCGGCGTGGCTTTGGCATGGTTTAGGCGCGGCCAAGCTAGGATTTTGGCATAGTTTTAGGCGCGGCCAAAATTAGGGTTTTGGCATAGTTTAGGCGCGACCAAAATTAGGGCTTGGCATTGGGCCAAAAGTTGCCACGCGTTTGGTGGCGAACTTGGACTGCTGAGATTTGCATCTCAGAAGGAAGGATGGCTATTGATTGTTGCAACCCTTCGTTTGGCAGCCAGCGGCATGGAGGCATGGCCGGCGTGGCTTTGGCATGGTTTAGGCGCGACCAAGCTAGGATTTTGGCATAGTTTTAGGCGCGGTCAAAATTAGGGTTTTGGCATGGTTTACGTGCGACCAATATTAGGGCTTGGCATTGGGCCAAAAGTTTCCACGCAAAGTTTCCACGCGTTTGGTGGCGAACTTCGACAGTTGAGATTTGCATCTCAGAAGGAAGGGTGGCCGTTGATTGTTGCAACCCTTCGTTTGGCAGCCAGCGACATGGAGGCATGGTCGGCATGACTTTGGTGCGGAGGTGTGGCTGGCATGGCATGCCATTGGCACTATGGTACGGCTGGCATGGTTGGTATGCCTTTGACACGGAGATGTGGCTGGCATGGCATGCCATTGACACTGTGGTGCGGATGGCATGGTTGGCATGCATTTGGCGCGAAGATGTGGCTGGCATGGCATGCCATTGGCACGGTGGTGCAGATGGCATGGTTGGCATGCCTTTGGCGCAGAGATGTGGCTGGCATGGCATGCCATTGGCACGGTGGTGCGGCTGGCATGGTTGGCATGCCTTTGGCGTGGGGATGTGGCTGGCATGGCATGCCATTGACACGGTGGTGCAGCTGGCATGGTTGGCATGCCTTTGGCGCGAAGATGTGGCTGGCATGGCATGTCATTGGCACGGTGGTGCGGCTTGCATGGTCGGCATGCCTTTGGCACAGAGATGTGGCTGACATGGCATGCCATTGGCACGGTGGTGCGGCTAGCATGGTTGGCATGCCTTTGGCGCGGAGAAATGGCTATTAAGGTTTAGCGTTTCGAAACCCTAGTTTAAAATATGTGGCGCCCGTGATTGGCACGTTTGGCTAGCATGCGCGGCTGGAATGTGCAGAGATGATGCCAGTCAGTACCGAGGGCTCTGCCGTGGAGCATGGCATATAAAAAAGGTGCCCCGGTAATATTACGCAAACATGTTGAATGGTTCAATAAATGTGCTAGTGGAGACATTATTACTTAAGTGTGACGTCACTGTCTGACTAAGGTTTTACGATTTTAACCATAAGCTAAAAACCACCATCAATATTAAGTTCCATGCTTAGCTCGAAACATGGGCATTGTTGCGAGGTAATCATTAGATGGTGACCGACAAGAACAAAATCGAAATGGCAAGTCATGAAAAGATGGTCAGGGAGATCCGTCTAACCTTTTCTAGAGGTAAGGAGAATTCGTGATTCTTGTGTTGGTGGCTTTGCGTAGATATTGCTCGTGGTGCTGCTAGCTAGGCCGCGGAGTAGTAGTGGTGGTTGCTGTTCGGGATGCAAACAGTTGGCGTCAGCTTGGCTAGGCTGGGGAACGCGGAGTTGTTGCCGTTGCTGGCTTGGCTTGGCAAGCCCTTGGCATGGTGTGGCTTAAAACGGAGCTGCTGGCGTTGGTCGGCTTGGAATGGAGCCGTTAGCGTTGGATCGGCTTGGGATGAGCGCTGTCTTGGCGTGGCGCGGGCTGTTGGCTTTGCGTGGCGCGGACTGTTGGCATCGATTGAAGGCGCGGTTGCCTCTTTCCATGCGTGGCTCAGATAGGAAATCCTTTCCTTATTCATATCCCAAAGTATCATGTCCATATGAAAGGTGTTAGCTCTCCTCCTCATGTTATACTGTCGGTTTCGCTTCCAAGTTCCGGGGCTGGCAGTAGAGCAGAAGCGATAACGCAGCCTAACGTGTTCCAAACACGCACTTCTACGTTTTTTTTTATTTTTTTTATCAAACCCTAATTGACTTGCATAGACAAGTATCTTTTCCAGCCAATATCACGCCTTAATTCACGACTAGTAGAAAGTTTTCCTTTTTCGGATTTCATCGCTCTGCTGAATATAAGAGGCGATCTTGGATCCTTCGTTCGTACAGATCGTGTTGAAATCACGTCTATCCTCTTTACAGGTATCATCTCGTGCTTTCTCTTGGTTCCTCACTCTGTTTTCTTGTTCATGTAGATTGTTGGTGCAGATAGGGCGAAAACTTATCCCATCTTTTGATTTTGTAGTACATAATGGGATCTTCCAGTGACAACCGTACCTATGACTCTTCGGAGAGAAGCTTTGGGTCGACGAAAACTGGTTTTCTTCTCATGAAGAGGCATTGGACAGAATTAATTCTCTGTTTCGTGAAGCTGGAGAAATTATTCAGGACATGCCTTCCACCTATTTATGTGGAGTGCGAATGCGTGCTCAGGATTTCATGACTCTGGTGGACATGGAGGAAAAGCGGGGAGATGGTGAATCATCCCAACGCGTTGAGATACCTCAGGGGAACAAAACTTCTTCATAGCCCAGTGCTAGGGCTGAATGACTCACCTCTCGGTTGAAACGGTGGAAGACTGAGTCTGTGAAACTTCTAGGGGAGAGACAACTTAATTTCCCTGCCCGAGATGGTGTCATAATCCTTGATTCTGGTACGGATGAACCGGGACATCCTCGAACGCCCGCTGAAAAAGCTTTCGAGGAAGACGCCGCCGTGGTTGACGAAACTGAAGCAGCTTTTGGAATGGACGCCGAAACTGCTGTCAGGGACGTTGGAGAAGCTGTGGTGGCATATGCTGAGACGGTTGTTGAAGTGGGTGTTGGACAGGAGGCGTAAACTGTTGTTGCTGAGGCGGTTTCCGGGTGGGATGTTGGAGTTGCTGTTACGGAGGCGGATTCTGAATGGAACGTTTGTTGTATGAAAGATTATTGGGGAAAGTGCTTGAAAGGGCTCTGACAGAGGCATTGGCGATCCGGGCGTCTTTTTTTGATGACCAGTTTCCCTTTTTGCCGTTTCTCTTCGGCGTGTAGCCGCTTTGATGTTTCACAGACTTATTTTTATCTTCTTTGTATTCATGGCGAAGTTAGGGTTTCGCCAAATAACATCCCGCTTATTTAGCTTCCTCTTTTTCGAAAGGATCTAAAACCTTCATCAAAATAAGTTGTTTGATTCCTCGTATATTCTTCTCTTCAAAGTTTCGAGTAAAGTATGTTTTGCAGGGTTTCAGCTTTTCTGGTCGTGAATTGATGGGTAATGGTTTCACGATTTATTTATTTGTTTTTTTTTTTTTTTGAGATTCAGAAAACTCGTTTGAATGGAAAAGTATGCTTCAAATAGAAATCAGAAACCTAATTAAGAATGCAAGCGGTGCATTCATCTTGGAGGGAATACAAATATTGAGTGGAAAGGGAAATCCCTGAAGAAAATACTAAAGCAAGAACGCTGGAGGAGGAAGTAGCACCGTTCTTTAGGTATTGAAGGGCTTGAGCCATCGCGAGTAAACTGTTATGCCTTCCAACTTGTCAGTGTTGATGAGTTTGCAGTAACCTCCCAAAAGAACATCTTCCACCAGATATGGCTCGTCTTCCTTTTCTTCGGGTGAATCAGCCCGAACAACTATCTTCACCGTTATATTTCCGACTTGAAATGAGGTTGCCTTGACTACCATGTCTCCAATTTGAAACTTTGGGCGTCGTGTAACCGCTTGACTCTTGGTCTCATCATCTTCGATTGCAGCTTCCAAATTCTTGGTGAAGCGCTTGAAAGGCCCAGCGTCCCACTCATATCTCTTAACAATTTCCGTACTGATAATCGGACCAAGTCCCCATGACGGGCTAAGAGAAGAAGTGACTGGTTGTAGAGAAGGTTGTTTGACCAGACTTACTTGTGTTTGGAATCTATGAGCGAGCGCCAGCGGGCTTTCTCCGGGTGATCGAGTTCCATTGGTAAGTTGTTGATACGGCAGCAAGTTGGACAGCTTGTTGGAAACTCTTTCGGGTGTCGACACTGGCAGAGGGGATGCTCCCAATTTTGCTTCGTTGTCAAATACCCATGAGCGCCCCAGGATCATGTCATAACCTAGTTCTTTGACAATGTGGAATTTGCTATGAGTTATAACGTCTCCCACCTTGATCTCGAGGTTAATGTAGCCGTATGCGTTCATTGCTTCTCCTTCCGAATTCTCGACCATGGTTGGGGAGTGGGCAGCCTCTTGCTTCAAAGTTCCTGCAGCTCTCAGAGTCTTGATGGTAATGACATTGAAGTCAGAGGCCGTGTCGATCAGTGCGTTGTCGAGCTCAGCGCCTCTTAGATAGGCCGTGATCAGCAGTCTCCAGCTTTTTTTCGGCATCGTTCCCTGAAAGAGCTTTGGCTCCTGGCGTGGCTTCCGTAACAGGAAAAAGTCGTTTGCCCGACACAACACGACCGAGGGTAGTAAAGATATCTTGGCGCTGTGTCTTGGAAAGGTAGAGAATTCCTCATACATGCTGCATCATGGATTGTACAGTCTCGTGTACGGAGTCCCCAGAGATCCCGAAATTCCTGACTGGAAGTGGATCTCTATGTACTCCTTCGTTTCCAAGCTGAAGGTCCCTTCTTCGACTTTCTCCTTGAAGATATTCTTCAGTCTGTTGCAGTCACTGGTCGGATGGTGAACAAACCTGTGGTAGCGGCAGTATTTGGGGTTTGCCATCTCGGCTTCGGTCGGTGGGCGCCTGGGAGGTGGTAGTTTGATGAAGCCATCCTGTATCCATGCCTCTAAGAGTTCAATCATCTCCTCGATCGGGAACGGGAAATCCAGGACATCTTCTTCAGCTTCGTGATGACGCATGGGAGCTTTGGCGGCGGCCCTCCGTGGCGGAGCCACCCTTCGTGCTGGTGCCGCACGCTTAGGTTGTTGGTCTGCCGCTGGGCCCTTTCTTTTTCCTCTTCGTCTACTACGCTCACAGAGGAGGGACCGGCGTTGTATTGCTTGTTGACGAGACGCCTACTTCCTCGAGTTTCGAGTGCATCTTCTCCTCTGGTTGGCCTGGTTCTTTCTAACAATGCTGGTGCTGTCGTGGCCGATCGTTTGTCTGCCTCATGGAGTTCAGAGAATGTCTGGAACCGCAAGTTCTCTAGTAAGGCACGATAGATGAGAGCCATACCGTTGATGCAGGAATTCACCAATTGCTGTTCGGTCACGTTTGGGTCGTGACGGTCTACCGCTTGAACCCTGAATCTCTTGACAAAATCATTTGGATGTTCATTATCTCATTGGAACATCCTTCCTAGATCTGAGAAGGTAACTTGCTCAGACACGAAGAAGTACTTCTTGTAGAAAGCCGTAACCATGCCACCCCAGTTGGGGATGCTGTTTGGTGTGATGCTGTTGTACCACGTGTATGCTCTTCCGGTAAGCGACTTCGAAAACTCCCTCAGACGAAGAAGTTGCTCCAAATCTTCTCGCGTGACAAAATTGGACGGTTGATTTTTCTCCAATGGGGTTCTGGCGCGAGTTTCTTCGTCTGCAAAGGTGTGCCCTGCTGAGGTGCCGGCGCCAGGGATGTTGGAGGTGTTCCTCATCGACTCTAGATGTCACCACTCCCGTGGTAGCCGCTTCGTTAGGGTCTTGAGAAACACAAGTACCTCTTTCTGAGTCGAAACCATGTCCGTCTGGGCTCTATAAATAACCTCCTGTCTTTCCATCAAATCAGCGATGGTGACATGGGGTCGGATTCCTCTGGATCCTCCAGTTTATCGTCCTGATGGCGGAGTAACTGGAGGCGCCATACTCGACGAAAAATTAAGGGCGGTAGCAGCAGCTCTGGCCCTGGTGACTGGTGGTGTAACACCTGAAGGAGCACTTTCCGTACTGGTGGGATTAGCAGGCTGCGTAGAAACATTAGGGGAGGCAGCAGCTCTGGCTCTGGTGATTGGTGGTGTAACACCTGGAGGAGCGCTTTCCGTTCCGCTGGGATTAGTAGGCGACGTATTGGTGTCACAGGAAGGAGTGTCAGTACCAGAGACGGGTTCCGTGCTGGTGTTCTCAGGGATTGTTTCTGACCCGGATCTGAGTTCTACCATGTTGAAATTGGAATTGAAAGGTGAAACTGGAAATTGGAAATCGATATTGCAACCGAGAGATTGATCTCCCATTGTGGTGGCCAATTGTTTGAGGGTGAAAACAGTTTCTGCCGATTTTGGTAATTTCGAGTGTGTGTGTGAGAAACGAGTCTAAACCCTAAATAATGTACTGCAAGGGAGTACTTTGATTCGAGAGATCAATATGTACAAATCCGGCTTAAACCAAGAAATGACCATTCCAGACTTGCTTCGGTCACAAAGTGAAGGAGAAGGGTTGGTCTAGGGAGGGAAGCGAAGAGAGTGTTGAGACCAGAATAGTTGATTCGGGAAGAGTAGTTGTTTGACGACTTGTATCAGAAAGTGTAAAGCTAACAGATGGGAAAGCTAACAAGTGATTTCTGAGTGTTGTATTCTCCTGACCAAAACTTGTTCTTTGGTGAAAATAGGTGAGACCTATTTATACAAGTCGCAACGAAACGTACCCTGGTCTCGTAAAAAGTGAAAACGGTTGAGTAAATGGAAGAAAGTGGTAACGGGTAACGCCTGGAATTGATGTTTCCATAATGAAGGAAACGTTTCACCATTACTTCTTGTATTTACTAACCGCCTCACTCTTATGAAACTTTCTTGTAACGGGCGTAGTGTACGCGGCACGTTGTAAACCGCCAGACCAATACCCTGATGAGCATCCCCCCAGTTTGTGACATGTTTTAATTTCTCGGGTGTTTTGTGTAGCATGTTGCTATTGTTTGGAAAGTTGATTTTGGGAGGCTTGCCGGCTCGGTGGTGACCTTCGACGGTCGAGATTTTGCATCTTGAGAGGAAGGTTAGCCGTTGATTGTTGCAACCTTCTGTTTGGCAGCCAGTGGCATGGAGGCATGGTCGGCACGGCTTTAGCATGGCCAAATTAGGGCTTCGGCACTGTGGCCAAGAGTTGGCACCGTAGCCAAGAGATTGCCACAAGTCGTTTGGTGGCAAGTTCGTACGGATGAGATTTGCATCTCAGAGGGAAGGGTAGCCGTTGATTGTTACAACCCTCCGTTTGACAGCCAACGACATGGAAGCATGGCCGGTGTGGCTTTGGCATGGTTTAGGCTCGGCCAAGCTAGGATTTTGGCATAATTTTAGGCGCGACCAAAATGAGGGTTTTGGCATAGTTTAGGCGCGGCCAAAATTAGGGCTTGTCATTGGGCCAAAAGTTGCCAGCGTTTGGTGGTGAACTTGGACGGCTGAGATTTGCATCTCAGAAGGAAGGGTGGTCGTTGATTGTTGCAACCCTTCGTTTGGCAGCCAGCGACATGGAGGCCTGGCCGACATGGCTTTGGCGTGGTTTAGGAGCGTCCAAGCTAGGATTTTGGCATAGTTTTAGGCACGGCCAAAATTAGGGTTTTGGCATAGTTTAGGCGCGACCAAAATTAGGGCTTGGCATTGGGACAAAAGTTGCCACGCGTTTGGTGGCGAACTTGGACGTCTGAGATTTGCATCTCATAAGGAAGGGTGGCCGTTGATTGTTGCAACCCTTCGTTTGGCAGCCAGCGGCATGGACGGCGTGGCTTTGGCATGGTTTAGGCGCGGCCAAGCTAGGGTTTTGGTATAGTTTTAGGCGCGGCCAAAATTAGAGTTTTGGCATAGTTTAGGCGCGGCCAAAATTAGGGCTTGGCATTGGGCCAAAAGTTGCCACGCGTTTGGTGGCGAACTGGGACGGCTGAGATTTGCATCTCAGAAGGAAAGGTGGCCGTTGATTGTTGCAACCCTTAGTTTGAGAGCCAACGACATGGAGGCATGGCCAGCATGGTTTAGGCGCAACCAAGCTAGGATTTTGGCATAGTTTTAGGCGCGGCCAAAATTAGGGTTTTGCCATAGTTTAGGCGCGGCCAAAATTAGGTCTTGGCATTGGGCCAAAAGTTGCCACGCGTTTGGTGGCGAACTTGGACGTCTGAGATTTGCATCTCAGAAGGAAGAGTGGCCATTGATTGTTGCAACCCTTCGTTTGGCATCCAACATCATGGAGGGATAGCTTTGGTGCGGAGGTGTGGCTGGCATGACATGCCATTGGCACTATGGTGCGGCTGGCATGGTTGGTATTCCTTTGGCGCGGAGATGTGGCTGGCATGGCATGCGATTGGCATGGTGGTGCGGCTCGCATGGTTGGCATGCCTTTGGCGCGAAGATGTGGATGGCATGGCATGCCATTGGCACGGTGGTGCGGCTGGCATGGTTGGCATGCCTTTGGCGCGGAGATGTGGCTGGCATGGCATGCCATTGGCACGGTGGTGCGGCTGGCATGGTTGGCATGCCTTTGGCGCGGATATGTGGCTGGCATGGCATGCCAATTGCACGGTGGTGCGGCTGGCATGGTCGGCATGCCTTTCGCGCGGAGATGTGGCTGGCATGGCATGCCGTTGGCATGGTGGTGCGGCTGGCATGGTCGACATGCTTTGGCCTAGCTTAAAATATGTGGCACGCGTGATTGGCACGTTTGGCTAGCATGCGCGGCTGGCATGTGCAGAGATGATGCCAATCAGTACCGAGGGCTCTGCCGTGGAGCATGGCATATAAAAAAGGTACCCCGATAATTTTACCCAGACATTTTGAATGGTTCAATAAATGTGCTAGTGGCGAAATTATTAATCAAGTGTGACGTCACTGTCTGACTAAGATTTTACGATTTTAACCCTAAGCTAAAAACCACCATCAACAACCATCCACCATATATTTAAACAATTCTTCTTGCAATGCAAAGGTGAACCTGATCACTCCAACCAGCAGGCTTGTGCGCCTTGTCATCCTCAGATTTTCCGTTTTCTGCTTCATCAGACTCCACATGCTTGTTAAGATCATGCTTGTTAACTATTGGATCCTCGGGCATATCTGGAATATTAGGATCTTCAGCAGTAATATCAATAATAGAAGCAAGAACATCGGCATTAATAGTAGGAACATCAACATAAGCAGGATTATCAACATTCTCAACACTACTGACTACATAACTGACTACAACGTCCAGAGGAACACCAGGAATAACATCAGCATAAGCAGGAACATCATCATTCTCAATACTACTGACTACAGAACTAATTACAGCGTCGAGAAGAACACCAGGAACAGTAGTTACTCCGTCCACAGTAATGATAATCCTCAATTTACGAGGATCAACCATCAATCGAGGACATTTTAAGATCCTCTCGTCAGTTTCATCTCTATAGTCCCTCTTATACAGAACTCATTTTCCTCTTAATACTCTATGTTATTTTTTCTATGCTTGGTGCAATTTATATATATTTCTAAGGAAAATCCTAATTTTTTAGGTTTTCCATCATTATCTTAAATCACCTATTCTTTGGTAATTACAACAAATATTGTAGCAATATAATGAGATATGGAATGAATATTTTCATGTTTATCTAATTTCCTTTTTAATCTAATATACATTACGAACATAAAAAACTAAAATAAATCATGATCTCATGAGATATGGAATGAATATTTCATATTTATCTAATTTCCTTTTTAATCTAATATACATTACGAACATAACAAACTAAAATAAATCATGATCTCTTAGGAAATACCCAAATAATTTTTCTACTTTTCAACTAATTACCTAGGTCGGTTGGGGTGGCCCGGCCGGCTGGACCATAGGTGTAACGCAAAAAAAGGAAAAAACCGAAGGTTGGCTAGTTAAACATACCCAACATTTAGAGGAAACACTATCTGGTGAGTGTATTGTATCGCAATAAACGCCTATTCTGCCACAATAGGAGGTCCTTGTTATTTGCAAAGGCTATCGGGTCATAACTCGGCCATTCATCCTCTTCCAAGTAAATGCTTATCATATAATTCCAATTACATTCCCTGCCAGGTGCCCATGTATGAATATTTTCTTCGGAAATGGGAGCCCATAAATCTATCCGTGGCCGATCAACCCCCTCATGGATGTAGTAAAATAAAAGGTGAACTCCGAACATTACCATCCCAAGTGATGGGTAAGAATTTATCCAAAATTTACTCCCATGAATATGATTCGAGAGTGCCGGATGTAGATGGAATGTCTCAGTGTCCAAATTGAAAGATATTATGCCAATATCCTGCTGACAACAATCCTTCCAAAAATTACAATCATGTGCTTACACACCTGAACTCCGAAAACTATAAGGAATCTCCCTTGCTATGTTCCTCCATCCCCTCTTGTCTCCTAGAGTGTGTATTTGAACTTTCCCATCCATGTGAATTCAAACTACCTTGTACTCATTGGTACGTTGACAGTAGCAGAAACCCCCAATTATGTTGTATCGTGGATACCATGAAAGTACTTGATGTCGTGCAATTGGTATGCATAGTTGTGGCAGATAGAGGTGCTCACCAGTTTCTGGATTCATAACATAAGCATGATCTTGTATGCCGTGGTGTGAAACATAAAAACATACTCGACCATTGCAAGATCCAACTATTATGTGCAACTTAGTCCAATCATCATACGTTCCATCATTCGGGGCGTCGTGATTGTTGGCTATTACGATCGGGATGAAATCTTCCCCTCTATAAAAGAGTTAGAGTAACTTTATCTTTCCCCATTCTTAGTGTGACACCAAAAATGAGTCCAATTCTTTTGTCCCCAAGGATAGTATTCCACTCTTTGCAAACCCTTTGCTTGCTAAAACGCTTTGTGCAGTTTGGAGGTGTTGTAATATCTCGGTAGTTAATTCCGGCAACATATCCATCACTATTACACTGATGAAAGATTATCAAAAAAAATAATTTACAAGCATTTAGGATTTTCTTGATATTGCAGAATGCTACAAGCAGATTCGAGTAAAGCTTATATAGACATCCAATACACCTGTTGGCGAATGGTCGCGTCCTTGATGAGCAAGCATCAGTCTGGGACATTTTTGGATCCTCTCGTCAATTTCATATCAACAGTCCCTGTTAGCAGAAATCATTTCCTCTCCCTCTTAGAAGAACTCAATTTTATCTTAATACTCTATTTTTTTTTTCTATGCTTGGTGTTATTTGAAAACTCTAATCATTTAAGGTTTTCCATAATTATCTTAAATCACTATTCTTTGGTGTTTACACCAAATATTTCAATTTCCATATTACTAAAAAAATGAGATATTGTAGCAATATAATGAGATATGGAATGAATATTTTCATGTTTATCTAATTTCCTTTTTAATCTAATATATATTCCGAACATAACAAACTAAAATAAATCATGATCTCTTAGGAAATACCCAAATAATTTTTCTACTTTTCAACTAATTAGCTAGGTCGGTAGGGGTGGCCCGGACGGCTGAACCATGGGTGTAGTGCAAAAAAAGGAAAATACCAAAAGTTGGCTAGTTAAACAATGATCCAAACTAAATTGTACATTTCAACATAGAAAATAATCCAAACACCAAAAAAAAAAAGAACACAACTACAAGAAAAAAAGCTACATAGATAACCCAAGGAATATGTTAGTGGCATGGACATCATGAGTACACGTACCTATTGTCCACCAAAATTCTTCAACGAGACAACGCTTCTCATGTGAGGAATAACTTCTCATGTTTCCCACGGTAGTGTCCTCCAAATTTCCGTCCAAGTTCTAGTGAGTGTATTGTAACGCAATAAACGCCTGTTCTGCCACAATAAGAGGTCCTTGTTATTTCCAAAGCCTATCGGGTCATAAGTCGGCCATTCATCCCCATCCTCTTCCAAGAAAATGCTCATCTCATGATTCCAATTCCGTTCCACACCAGGTGCCCATGTATGAATATTTTCTTCGGAAATGCGAGCCCAGAAATCTATGCGGGGCTGACCAACCCCCTCATGGATGTAATAAAATAAAAGGTGAACTCCGAACATGACTATACCAAGTGATGGGTAATAATCTATCCAAAATTCACTCCCAGGAATATGATGCGGGGTTGGCGAATATAGATGAAATATCTTAGTGTCTAAATTGAAAGATATTATGCAAATATCCCGCTGATAACAATCCTTCCAAAAAATACAACCATGTGCATACACACCTGAACTCCGAAAATTATAAGGAATCTCCCCCATGTTCCTCCATCCCCTCTTTTCTCCTAGAGTGTGTATTTGAACTTTACCATCCATGTGAATTCGAACTACCTTGTCCCCATTGGTACTTCGACAGTAGCCGAAATCCCCAATTATGTTGTATCGTGGATACCACGAAAGTACTTGATCTGGTGCAATTGGGATGCATAGTTGTGGCAGATGGAGGTGCTCACCAGTTTCTGGATTCATAATATATACAGGATCTTGTATGCGGTGGTGTGAAACATAAAAAACATACCAGACCATTGCAAGATCCAACTATTGGGTGCAACTTAGTCCAATCATCATAGGTTCCATCATTCGGGGCGTCGTGATTGTTGGCTGTTGCGATATGGCTGAAATCTTCCTCTCTATAAAAGAGTTGACTAACTTTACCATTCCCCATTCTTGGTGTGACACCAAAAAGGTGTCAATTCTTTTACCCCCAAGGACAGTATTCCACTCTTTGCAAACACATTTTCTTGTTAAAACGCTTTCCGCAGTTTGGAGGCGTTGTAGTATCTCGGTAGTTAATTCCGGCAACACATCCATCACTATTATATTGATGAAAGATTATCAAATTTTTTTTTACAAGCATTTAGGATTTTCTTATTGTAGAATGCTACAAGCAGATACGAGTAAAGATTATATATATAGACATCCAATACACCTGTTGGCGAATGGTCACGTCCTTAGTGAGAAGGCAATTAGCGTATATTTGCACGTTTTATCTTAAAAGCGGTTATAGCATATGCCGCGAATTTAACCTACAATTGGATTCTTATTTAAAAGGAAATAAAATCTAAAGGATAACACTACGTCATGAAGTAGGTCTGAAAGGACGTGACATTTTAGTAGGGTAATAACTATCTAGAATTTTCTTTGAATTCAACCACTACATGTGTCTGTTGGGAATAGGTCTCAGAAGAAAAGAAAAGAAAAATAATAAATGTCATAAAGGAATTATATTCATTCTCCAGAAAGAAAATTAAGCCAAGAGAAGAGAAGAAGAAAAAAGTTCAGAGATAACAATGGCTCCAAATAATACAAAAAAAGGGAGTGGTTCCAAACCATCAAAAGGCAAGACCCCAATGACAACTGAGGAGTGCTTGAAGAGAAAACATATGATGATGATGATGAAATCAGTAGTACGTGAAATGGATTTGGAGCAACTAGAGAAAACTAAGTACTATATATCGAAACAAGAAGCAAGATTGAATAAAACGAAGAAGAAAGAAGATGCAAGGAAGATCAGAGAAGAGGAAGATACGGATATGTTGTGGAACGAATTTTATCAAGCAAATTCAGTATATGAGGCAGAAAAAGAAGAGACAAAGAAGAGAAGCATAGAGAAAGTAAAAGATGAAGAATACCCAGAAGAATTTTTGATGTTGTTGCAGAAAAAGGAAAGGAAACAAGGTGTGTTGTTTATGAGAAGGATTAGGGCTAGAAGAGCATCAATTTATGTAGGAAGATATAAGGATTATACAAACCCCCCTGAGGCTGTGAATGAGATCAGTATAAAGGATGAGTATCAGGCATACCTATCACGAACATCACATAAAAATGAGGTCATACTCAACATAGTGACTGATTCTGAAACTGATACAGGATCGGAGAGGGAAAGGTTGGATTACGACTCCGAGCGATGGCCGACAACATGTAAGACTCTACCAATTCTAATTTTCTTATAGCTGGTGGATTTTTTGGGTTAAGTTGATTTAATGGAAATGATGATACAGAGTTCGCAAATGGTTACACAAGTTACTATTTTGAAGAAATATGTATCGTCAAAGTACAAAGAAAAGTTGGAATTAAGAGGGGTCTAACAGGAAATTGTGGACGACTGAATCTTGTTTCGTTTTTTGGAATCGATGTTTCGGATTTAGGATTAATTTTCATGTTTTTTCTAATGTTAATGACTGAATGGTGTTGGACTTGTTTAATGACTGTGGAATGGATTAATTTTCTTGTTTTAATGACCGTTTTCTTGTGTATGATTGAATGGTGTTGGAGTTGTTGGTTGCATTGTCAAACTCAATCTATGATCAAAGAACTGGATATATAGAAAGCACAAGTATTATGTTGAAAAAAAATGCCTACCTGGAAATATCACGCATAATAGCATCTCATTATACTCAATAGATAATACATTGCATATACACACCTAATTTAATCACACAAATTTGACGTTGTATCGAAATCACAAAGGATTACTGAAATTATATGGATTCTATAAGACTAGAGTCCATCAAGGGTAAGGGGTCTTCCTGGCTTTCATTTGAATTGCAGAAACTAGCTGTGATTCTCATTAAACTACTTATGCACCAATTCACTAATGTTGAACTCCTTGAATTAGAATACCCATCACAACAACATCTTAATATTTACAATGGCACTGGTTGATAATAGAAAACAGGAACTATCCATAAAATACAAAACGTGAATTTACCACTACAAATATTGGCTAACGGTACCATAATTTATGTATCTTTCTTTTAGCCCCTACATTTTTTTGATAAGAACATCGAATATTTCAATTTCTGTATCACTATATATAAATATGGCAGAAAATAGATAATGAGATATATATATGGAGTGAATATTTCATCTTTATCTAATTTCCTTTTTAATCGAATGTAGTTTCTGAACATAAAGAACTTAATAAATAAATCAACCTAATTTTTTTCAGCCACCATATCTAATTGTCAACACAAGGAATTTTTCTTCTCTTGCAAATCGCTCTTCCTTTTCGATCAGAATGAACTGGACATCCTATTGCTACCAATTTATTTCTATGGGTCCTAAAACTGTTAGATACAATTCATTAAGAAGAACCTTAGAAGACGATTTTAAGATCTCAGATTACGATGTACGAGTTCTTCAGCCTAGACTCGACGTGTTCATAATCTGCATGAGGAAGCATGCATATTATTGGCGTTTGCGTGAGATTAATGCATTTGCTATCGATGAGCATTGTGTAGAATTGGTGCATGGGGAAAGTAGATAATGTTGTCCCTTTGATCGTGATTTTTTTGGTCTCCAACAACAGGTGAATATACTTCAAGAACGAGTTGATCGGCTTCAAGAACAATTGTTTCATGATATTAACGACTAGGACGTGGTATTTATAGTTCATGATTCAAAAAGAGACTAGATTGACAAAATAGGTTTCTTATTGATCAATATTTCTTAGTTATTTATTAATAAAAAAGACGTAATAACACAATTCTGGAAATTAAAATGATGTGTTACATATGTCTCTAATTTTTTTTTCCCATTTATGTTATGGTTTTGTGTTTTGGTGTCAAACACCAGTTTCAAATCTATAATTCGTTTACAAAAAGAATCCCGATTAGTCATGTAATCAACATTTTTTTTTGACTTGTTACAAAATCTTTTTCATTCGTGTTCATTTTTAAGAATATCATTATTAATTTGTCTATCAATCACTTATACCTTTTGCATCTCAAATTTGCACTTCTTTTTACATTTTTCTTTTTCTCTCTCGGATTTACTTTTATGAACACATAAAAGTCTCCTCATAGATTCGCAAAATTTATAACCATAAATACAGCTGTAATAAAGAAATGCCTCCCTCTATACCAAATTGACCACCATAAAAGAAAGTCTCCCTCTAAATTCGTCGAGAATATGTTTAAAAGCATTAACTCCATTAAATAAAATTCCAACCATTATTACCCAAAATAAGACCTAGTCTGATTCTTCCAATTTCAAAAACAACTTTTAGTCCAGAAAAGATACGAAAAAAATAATCAAATATGAGAAATAGTACTATTAATATATATATATATATATTGAACACCAAGCTTCATTACTCTGATCAAAACAAAAACACTACACACGGAATATGTTAGTGGCATGGACATCGTCAGTACATGTTTCCGATTGTCCTCCAAACTTCCTCAACGAGATGGCGCTTCTCATGTGAGGAATAACTCTAAACTTTACCCACCTTGTCTCCGCAATTTCTGTCAAAGTTCTGGTGAGTTCATTATAACGCGCTAAATAGCGGTTGTTTTGCAATAGGATGTCGTTGTTATTTCCCAAGGTATCAGCTTATAAGGCGGCCATAATAGATTCGAAGGCCCTTCCAAGACAATGCTCCTCTTAGGTTCCCAATTCCCTTCTATACCGGGTGCCCGTGCATGAATATCATTATCGTAAATGGGTGCCCAAAAATCAATCCGGAGATCATAAATATCGTGAATGTTGTAAAATAAAAGGCGAACTCCAGACAAGACCATTCCAAATCTTGGAGTACTGAAACCACCATTCTCATAAATATGATGCGGGGGTGGCGAATGTGACTGGAATGTCTCATTGTCCAAATTGAAAGATACTATATGAATATTGTCATAAAAATAATGATCTATCCAAAGAATACAACCATGTGCGTACACACCTGAATCCCAAAAAGTAAAAGGAAAATCCCCGGTGTTCCTCTATCCCCTGTTGTCGCCTAGAGTGTGTACGTCCACTTTACCGTCCACTTGAATTCGAACTACTTTGTATTCACCGGTATGTTCACATTAGCCAAAAACCCCTACGACTTATCGAGGATCCTAACTAATTTGTGGCGTTGGTGTTGGATCGCATATTTGTGGCAGATGGAGATGCTCACCCATTGTTGGATTCATAATATAAAATAGGATCTTGTATGCCGTGGTGTGAAACATAAAAAATACCAGACCATTACAAGATCCAACGATTGGGTGTGACATGTTTTCAATATAGGATCCGATATTCCAGGTACCATTGTTTTCAAATGACATCTGATAGAAATCTTCTATCATCGTGTAGTAATCTTCCTCCTCAATTTGTTCTCTGTAGAAGAGTTGCGTAACTTTTTCTTCTCTCATTTTTTTAGTGAAACCGAAAAGGATCCAATTATTTTGTCCGCAAGGACAGAATTCCACTCTTTGCATACACATTTGCTTGCCAAAATACTTTCTGTACTTGGGAGGCGGTGCGGTATCTCGGGAGTTAAATCCGGAAACATTTCCATTACTATTACTGGTGAATTTTTTTTTTTTTAAATCTAAAAGCATTTAGGTTTTGGTTTTTGTATAATGCTACTAGCAGATACGAGTAAAGCTTATATAGACATCCAACGGATGCAATATGTGTCCCCAAACAACACACATGTTAGAATTTTCACATCTTTTGGTGTTTCAATATCTATTCGGTTAATGTACCCTGTAATACGAAGGGGTGCGAATCATTACACCGTTTGGTGTTCCATAAAGTTTTGTTGGCCCCTCTTTGTATTGATTAATATACTCCATATACTCAATCAACATGGTTGTGTTTTTTCGTGCTATTTTTCCGTATTTAGATAAATCATATATATATACTAAAATCAATGTGGTGTTGTACGCGTATATGAGCATATATTTATCGATATAGAAACTGTTATATTTTGTTTACTTGAGAGTGATATGCGGAATACAACTAAATTAGGTAATTGGAGATAATGCTCCTAACCTAAAAAAATTAGGGTTTTTCTAATATATATATTATTAAAGAGGTCGTACAAACCACACCAGCATAAAAGATAGATTGATATATTAGACGAAGAAAATGAGTTCCAATAAGAACAATACCGAGAGGATTAAAACAATTCCAAAAAGATAGTAATGGCTGTACCAAGAAAGCTAAGGATCACCATAACTATTGATAGCGTGTGTAAGGTTTATGATATTCCCTTGTTAGCTGAAGTTCAAGCTCATGTTGACAATCTTACTCTTCCTGCTTCTACTTTTGTTGAAATGGATGGTGTCCATGCTCCCATTCCTTTGAATGAGCCTGTTGGTGAAACTGTGTCTGGCACACCAGAAATACCCAGGGAGACACCTCTAGAAGAAAATGTACTTGAAGTTCCAGCACAGCCTGCTAACGCTGCAACACGAGCACCAGATGCGATGGTTTTAGTTGAGCAGATTATCAAAGAAACTTTCGAATAGTGTGGTTTTTGTTTTTAGAAATTATTTATTTTGATTAATTTTAAAAAAAAAATTTATTTAGGATGTTGGTATTATTTTGTTTCGTTTAGTTTTAGAATGAATAATATAGAAATATTGGTTCTTTAATATACGCTCATTGTTTTCAAATTCTTTGCTTGATATTTGTTCGTTAATCAATCAATTTTAATTAACTCGTCGAGTCAACACAATTCAGTTTTCCATAAATTATAACATAAGCCCTTATGATATTTATCAAAATTTAATTTTAATTTAGACACAACCAAAATGGAAGAAATATAGCAATAATTTATGGAAAGACTGGACCACAAGGGATCTTGGCACCAATGCCAAATTTGGGTCAAGCCAACCCAATGTAACAAACATTTTAGAAACAAAAAATAATCTTCTCCATATTATTTAGCAAAACAGAAGAAGAGGAGTACTGAAGAGATCTATCTTTTCTTTTGCATGTACCCAAGAAAGCAACAAGATACTCATTATGGTTACCTAGATCTTCTTCTTTTGCATGCGCACAAAAAATAAGATACTCATTATGATTGCGTAGATCAGTGGAAGTGAATATGAGAAACTGAAGCGTAATGATTATTGACAAAAGCAGTAGCGTGGTGATTGACAAAATACTGCTTTTGAAGGAGAGAATATACTCCACAAGTTATGATAACATCCATAACCCTATCAGTAACCCTGTTAAGAGCAATTACTCCATAAAATCAACCACTTTTATCTAAGGTAATATATATTTCCAAATAATATGGTCCCAAAATTTACCAAAAATAAAATGTTAATAAATTCAAAAATAAAGGAAAATGTTTTACTAAACAATTCATAAATTCAAAAAAAAAAAATGCTTCATTGCTCTGATCAAAGATACTGCTACATTTAAGAATAATACTTGTTTAGGTAGTCAAAAATGTGAGAAGCATATAGTTAGGTTGTTTTCTTTCTTTGTTTTATATCTTGTTACCAAAAAAAGTAAATAAAAAAAGTGTGACAAGACTATACCCAAGGGGGAAAATGTTTTTTAATTTTTATTGTTTTTGATAAGACCAAAAGTTATCAGATCTTGTGGGGTATACAATACTGGCTCTTGTTATAATACTTCTCTTCAGTCACACATAACAAGAAGCCCCAAAGTACAACTACCATAGGAATGTATCCCCAAAATCCAAAATCAATCATAGGAATGTTTGGGTCCAAGAGCATAGCTCAGTGGTATCCCATCAACTCCAGTAAGGAGGAAGTCAGGGATTCAATCCCCGCCGCCGTAAAGGTTTGTAGTAGATTAATGATATAGTGGGTTTAGCGATGCTGGGTCTGACAGTGGGGCCAGTCCAACTCGCTGGGTTCGGGTAGGGGCCTGGGTCCGGATTTCACGTATCAAAAAAAAATAAAAAATCATAGGAATGTTCCATATATATACTCATAGTATTTAGTGATGGGGCTGGTATTTAGGACAGGGTCCCACAAAAAAATTCTGGACAAATTGTTAAAGTTGAAATGATAAAATATCAAAAAAATACCACTGCAAACTGGAGTATTTATTTTTGTACTAGCCAATTCCTTTATTACTAGTGCCTTGGATATAGTAGTATCTTTTCTTTACTATAACTGAGTCAACTACATTGCACTATTTTACTCCCAATTCACATATTCTTAGAAGCAAAATAATAAATAATTAATATAGTACTAGCTAGTTCCTTGGAAGATC
This sequence comes from Papaver somniferum, assembly GCF_003573695.1. Classification (NCBI taxonomy): domain Eukaryota; kingdom Viridiplantae; phylum Streptophyta; class Magnoliopsida; order Ranunculales; family Papaveraceae; genus Papaver; species Papaver somniferum. The sequence goes on along the minus strand of NW_020621381.1, from coordinate 7,841,026 downwards.
ATAAATTCTTTTTGATGCAATTTTTTTGATTAAAATCCCAAATCATATTCTTAGAAGCAATTCTAGCTAGCTCTTACGTTTAAATTTGTATTAAAAGAACAAAGATCAATATTTATTTTTTAAACCAGTGGCCGATAATATAGGATTTTATCATGTTTGTGCCTTTAATCTGGACGAAACATGAAATATCAGCGATACATATGAATATCCTATATTATCGCATTATTGGTCGTATTCGACCGATCAGCCGATAATATTGGCAAGGATGTTTGGGCATGTTAGGTTATCAGGTGAAACTTGTTTATTTGATTGGTTGGCATTATGAATTCACGAACGACTATGATTGGCTTTGTCGACAGGACTCGATATCCAAGTTTTTTACAAGTGTCACTCTTGGACACGGCTTATTCAGCTAAACCAATTTTTATTTCGATGTCACGATCTTAGAGAGTATAGTTCATCCAAATCTAAGTTCCGAGAGTATTTCCACCAAGATAAATTGATTGATGGTAATTTTCCATTTTTTTCGATGTCACACTCTTGAACGAGCTTGTAAAACAATTTTTATTTCGATGGCACGATCTTAGCAAGTATTTATCGTCCAAATCTAAGTTTCCGCGGAATATCTCCACCAAGATAAATTGATTGATGATAATTTTTTCCGATGGTAATTTTTACCGATGTCACTCTTGGACGAGTTTCTAAACCCCTGATTTTTATTTCGATGTCACGATATCTTAGCAAGTACATTTCATCCAAATCCAAGTTTCCCGGGAGTATTTACACCCAGATAAATTTATTAATGGTAATTTTATATTTTTACCGATGTCTCTTCATGGACGAGCTTGTAAACCAATTTATATTTCGATGTCACGATCTTAACAAGAATTTATCGTCCAAATCTAAGTTTACGGGGAGTATCTCCACCAAGATAAATTGATTGATGGTAATTTTCAATTTTTACCGATATCACTGTTGGACGAGCTTCTAAACCCCTGACTTTTATTTCCATGTCACGATCTTAGCAAGTATTTTTCATTCAAATCTAAGTTTTCGGGGAGTATTTCCACAGAGATAAATTGATTGATGGTAATTTTCAATTTTTACCGATGTGACTCTTGGACGAGCTTTTAAACCAATTTTTATTTATTTCGATGTCACGATCTTAGCAAGAATTTTTCGTCCAAATCTAAGTTTCCGGGGAGTGTTTCCACTGAGACAAATTTCTTAATGGTAATTTTCCATTTTTACCAATGTCACTCTTGGACGATCTTGTAAACCAATTTACATTTTGATGTCACTATCTTAACAAGTATTAATCGTACAAATCTAAGTTTACGGGGAGTATCTCCACTAAGATAAATTGATTGATGGTAATTTTCAACTTTTACCGATGTCACTCTTGGAAGAGCTTCTAAACCCCTGTTTTTATTTCCATGTCACTATCTTAGCAAGTATTTTTCATCCAAATATAAGTTTTCGGGGAGTATATTTCCACAGAGATAAATTTATTGATGGTAATTTTCAATTTTTACCGATGTCACCCTTGGATGAGCTTCTAAGCCAATTTTTATTTCGATGTCACGATCTTAGCAAGGATTTTTCTTCCAACTCTAAGTTTCTAGGGAGTATCTCCACCGAGTTAAATTGCTCGATGTTAATTTTCCACTCATTTTTTTATATTATACTATTTATTTATTTCCCAAAGCTATACTTGTTCACTAGCCAAGTTATCATGCTTGTACATGGCTGTTACTACTCGTTTTCCCGTAGTCTACGTAATGTATACAGTTCGGAAAATCAGATACTAAGTAGTATCGATACCTCAGTTGAACTGATGATGCTAAGTAATAGAAGATATCAAAGATCACAATAATAACAAAGAACAAAATATAAAGTAAGTGCTACTAAGTTATTATGAGACACATGATATTACGTGGTTCGACTTTCGTCTATGTCCACGGGGTAATGAGTGACTTATTTGTATTAAGTTGTAGTGGTTACAAAATATCTTAAATGCTTCCCAAAATAATAGAGAACTTAAGTTGAAGTCATTACTTAAGTTCTAAAGATTAAAGAGGTATAAGCTTAAGACTAGATCTTCTTATCCTAGAAATTGAATGCCTTAATTTGTTGGTGAACCTTGGTATTTATATCCCCTTCGACTCCATGTATATATTTGCTGTCTTGGGGTCTATCGTTCCATGATATACCTTCCGTACAAATGGTACCTTCGATCACCACACGTTTTTTTCAGTCGGACTCTGCCAGCTCAGCTGACCCACGTTCCTTCGGGAACTTCCCAGCCTTAGTATAGATTTTACCTTCGTTCACCGCCAGCCTCTGCCAATCTGGTTCTGCCACATCATCTCTCTCCACGTTATTTGATTATGCGTGTATATAAGAGATTTGTGCATTTAATGCTGATTAGATATGTCATTTACCTCTGTCCCTTTGCCAGCTGCCTCCTCATAGACTAGGCTTTTAATTCTTTCATCTTAGCCGTCGAGGCATCCTTTCTTGGGACGAGATAAAGTAGATCTATTAAGGTATCCTCTGTCACTTGGATTCCTCTGTATAGCGAGGGCTTACATAGTTATCTTGTATGCGACCACTGAGATCGTGATACGTGCTCCGCAGAATATTGGTATTCACAGTTTGCCCCTTTTCTTTCATATTCTACCATTTGGTAGGATTGGAAGAAAACTCTCGTAACGCTTCCATTTTTGCACGTATCGATTGGGTGGTCCCCATATGTCCTTTCATGCAATAACTTCCCCTTGGATTTCGGGACGTTCCAATTTTTGGATTCTTCAGCCGCCTATAAGAAGGGAATAAAGAGGAGGAATTTTCATTAACTCCTTTTCTTCCTCTCGAACTGTCGCTCTCTGTCTCTTTCAGAGATTTTCTTCCACCATCAACTGCTGATATTTTCTTCGGTTTGCCAAAGCTTTGTGGTTCAGTACTCGATCATCATATATAAGTAAGTGATATTTTTCCTTTTTGTTGTTGCTTTTCGTACTTCTCCATGCTTAATTCTGTCTTCTCTTCTTCGATTTGTTGGAGAATGTTGTTGTACTTGCATGTGTGAGTTTTAATCTCTTTTACTTGTTTTTGTTGTATGAGAACTTGGGTTTGCTCCCATTTCGTATTTTGGTGTTGATTTTGCCATGATTGTTCTTTGCCTGCAATCTTTCTTATGGTGGTGAATAACCTTTGATTTCGTCTTATGGTGGGTTTAAATTTCTTCCCCTGGTTGGTTTAGTTAAACCCACGCCCAAAGTATGCTTATTTCCCCCCCCCCCAATTTACTTTTGAGTTGCCTGCAATTTCAATCTGCCATTGCTGACGAGATGTTCTTCCTGCGTAAGGGACAAAGAACCTCTTCGTCTACTGATCCACCTCCGCGGATGGATCATCCTGATGCTACGCCGTCTCCTCCTCTTGAGGATACTGAGATACCTGCTGGTACTGAGATGGTTGTGGTCCCTGAGGTCGTTGCGGACCATGAGGTAGAAGATGTTGTTGTTGAGGATCTTCCACCTCCTCCTCCTCACTATGAACTTCATATGCTTCGGTTGCGTGACAAGGATAGCTATGCTCACTTATCTTTAGCTGAGATCACCAAATCTTTTCGCCTCCATAAGTTTGAGATTTCCTTTGTTAACGGCCTTGATGTTCTTACTGAGTCCCTGATCCGGAGCTTTCCTTATGATGAGAACAACCTTCTGATTAGTGTTGGCCAGCTGGCCGCAGGTATGCTCCTCCTTTGTTTAGTAGAAAGGACCCCTTCTACTATGACGTGTTGTCTACCAGGGACGACCCGGTGAACAAAACTCAGGTTCGTGGAGTTATGCAGTACACTGGTAATTACTGGCGTTCCCTTTGTGAGAGCTGGTACCGTAGTAAGGGATAGACCACTTTGAAGTCTTATGACCCCTTTGCCGATGGAAGGTCTAAGCAGGAGGATTATACCCCTGCCAACTTCAATGCTACGTACGCTGATGCTATTCAGAAGAATAATCTTCTTCCTTGGAGTGTTGTCCCTCATCGTATCCATGTTACTTCTAAGCAAATTAGGGAAGGTAACAGCCTTCATCTGTTGGAGGAGATCGTAATACTAGTTTGACTGTCATCCCTTATTCTGCTAGGATACCTTTGTCGAAGTCTGATCGCATCCGTCTTGATCATGATGATCGCTGGCTCGTACTCCTCTTCGTGTGGTGGGTCCTTGGGGCTATGGTTTTACTACCGCTGATCCCAACGTCCCTCGTACATCTCTTTCTTTGCCTGAGAAGTATGATGGATATCAACCTTGGGTTTTCAACCATGCTGCTTTTCATGAGGTAACCTTCGTTTCTGTTTGAAGGCTTTTTCTTTAACATCTTTGTTCAATATTCCGATGGCTTTCTTTTGTAGTATGCCCCTGCTTCTTCTGCTGGAACTACTCCAGGATCTACTGCTAGGACTGCTCCGGGCTCTGCTGGTTATTCCGTAGCCACCAGGACTAGGAAAAGAAAGGCTTCGGCTGAAACTGAAAAAGCTGGGGTCTAACAACACCACCCAATATTTCTCTTAGTAATCTGTATGGACAAACTCGAATATACTTTTAAGAGAATCAACAAGACTCAATCAATTAAAAGTATATCAACGAGTTTATATCTCTCTCTTGATTTGATTTACTCAATCAGGAACTGCGAGTTCTAATCAAATGCAAGGAATAACTTGGATGGTACCAAAGACTAATATCCAAGAATCAATCAATGAAAATCAACAACCAAAGTTTGGATTACTCTAATTGATGATCTAACGCACAACCTGTATTATTTCAATTATAAAGGTAAAAAAATATAATGCGGAAATTAAAATAACACAGACACCAGAAATTTTGTTAACGAGGAAACCGCAAATGCCAGAAAAATCCTGGGACCTAGTCCAGATTGAACACACATTGTATTAAGCCGCTACAGACACTAGCCTACTCCAATCTAACTTCGGACTGGACTGTAGTTGAACCCCAATCAATCTCCACTGATCCAAGGTACAGTTATGTTCCTACGCCTCTGATCCCAGCAGGATACTGCGCACTTGATTCCCTTAGCTGATCTCACCCACAACTAAGAGTTGCTACGACCCAAAATCGCAGGCTTTGACAATAAACAAATCTGTCTCACAAGGACAAGTCTATCAAAGGATCAATCTGTCCCCTCCAGATAAACCCTAAAGGTTTTGTTCCGTCTTTTGATAATAATCAAGGTGAACAAGAACCAATTGATAATTCGGTCTTATATTCCCGAAGAACAGCCTAGAGTTATCAATCACCTCACAACAATCTTAATCGTATGGTAGCGAAACAAGATGTTGCGGAATCACAAACAATGAGACGAAGATGTTTGTGATTACTTTTTATATCTTGCCTATCGGAGATATCAATATCAAGCCAATCAATCTGATTGTACTCGTATGATAGAAGATGCAAGATCAGATCACACAACTACGATAAAAGTAGTATCGGTCTGGCTTCACAATCCCAATGAAGTCTTTAAGTCGTTAACCTGGTTTTAGAAGAAGAAAACCAAAGGTTAAAGGAGAATCGACTCTAGAATGCAAACTAGTATCACACGTAAGGTGTGGGGATTAGTTTTGCACAATATTAGATGTCTCTTTTATATAGTCTTTCAAATCAGGGTTTGCAATCAATGTTAGCTTAGTAACAAAGCATTCAATATTCACCGTTAGATGAAAACCTTATTTAGATTCAAGCTAATATTTCTCAACCGTTAGATCAAAAACATAGCTTGTTACACACACTTGACAATGCACGCTTCTAGGTTTGTTAACCGTACCCAAACGTATACACTTGTTGGTTCAACAATAGTTAACCAAAAGGTTAGAAATATGAGTATTTCATATCAACCATGTTCTTCTTCACCATAACTAGTTCAAATGACTTCAAATGAACTAGTTAGAGAGTTGTTCAATTGCAAGGAAATCTTATGTACTACACCAGATACAATTGAAGCAAAGATGATTTGATTCACTTGAATCGGTTCATGAACTTTTATATATAGCCACGGTTTGCAAACTGCATTCCTTAGTCTTTTTAAGTTTAAGTTCAGAAATCATCTTCAGATATATAACCTTCTCAAGTTCGCAGACTAGGTTCGCGGACCTAAGTTACCGGGATGAGTTTACAAACTCCAGCAGAAGTTCTCGAGTATGAGAACTGCGCCGGTTCGCGGACTAAGTTCGCGGACTTAGCTTCACGCAAGTAGTTCGTAAACTCCAGCAGAAATTCTCGGGTTTGAGAAAGAACTTCCGCAGTTCGCGGACTTGGCTCACGCCATTCTTCCGGTTCTCTTGATCAACAAAGTTCGCAAACTTTGGTTCAAGGAATAGGACTTATACATAAGTGTGTTTCCACAATAATGCTTATGTCCACCATTGGTTATGCAATCTAAATTCTCATTTCAATCATTGAAACATTATTAGAGGACGTTATATAGTTGTTACACCATTTCTCGTCAAAGCAATTTTCAAGATGATTGAAACATATCATGACTTTCATCACATGGTAAAGATAAACTTGATCGAAGCGAAAAGCTTACCAACACATATTTCAAGACTTCATATTTGGAGTAATAGAAAAGCTAAAGGAGCGAAAGAAAAGAAGAAGAACAATTATTTAAAAAGAGAGAGACTTTTTTTTTTTAGATTATCTTTTTCTTTTGCACTATATTTTTGGATTGTGGACGTTGGGACTTTTCTTTTTTTTTTTTAAAAAACCCTACGGAAGGGTTGTTTAAATATAAACTTTTTTCAGAGAAGGACGACGATTACGATATCACCTCGGCCCTTCGGGTTTGTACATGACATAGGAGTCGTGGCCCGAGTCGACTACAACGGTTCATCCCCCGTCTGGTACGGGAGGTAAGCTTGTCGAAACACTCGCGAATCGCCTGTCAGCGAGTTACTGTATTCCTTCGTTTGCATATATGTTGAGGATTTGAAAACGGCTGCTTTAATTTCCTAGTAAAGGGCAAGGATTGGCCATACAAGATAAGGTTTTGGATTTCATCACCGTTCCCTTTTTGCCCGCCTTAGGAAAACGAAACCAAACGCGAACCTAAGCCTAAAATTTGACTAGAATGAGACCTATAAGGTAACGAGCTTAATAGGAAAGTCGTTCGAAAACTATTGGTTGCTCTATTGAGCATACTTAGAAGTTCATGATGGTTTCTGTAAATTGAATGCGCCTCCTTGTAATGCCGGTGAGGCCTTGGGAATCAAAGCTCCACTAAGCTTCCCTCGTCTCTATTCAACTTACTTTAACTCGGATTGATTCCAGAGAGGTTTGCTCAGACTGTAACGAATTCCTTTTCGAAAGAATAGAAGCTGGTCTAGAAACAATCTAAGTGGAGCCATCATGCTTTTTTTTTGCTAGATAAAATAGGCTTGTTGTGGTCGAGTCAGCCTTGTTTGTGCTTGTTTAAAATTCCCTTGCAGTTAGGATGTCGAACTGGTATAGCCAATACAATGATTATTCGACTGAGCAACATGAACATTATTCTTTTTATGACCATAGTGTGAATAGTGGTTTGGAACGAGAAACTTTTGAAGGTTACAGGTCATACCATGGTGAGCCTAATTACTATCCACATGCGCACAGGTCATATGAGCAAAACAATCCTTCTATTTCTCTCAAGAGTTTCAATGAGTCAACACAGAAGTTTCACTTATTTATGAAGGAGACTTATAATATTCCGCTTCCAGAAGAGTCCGTAGAGCAAACAATTAAGATGTCTCTAGAAGATTCCCTCAAGCAATTTACTGAAAGTACAAATAGGATTGTGGAAATATTTGCTCAAGATAGTCTTAAATTCCAATATAGTGTTCCCAATACCACCCTTGAAAATAAGGATTGTTTTTATTCACATAATCATGATGACGAGGTTATAATTGGTAACACTACTTGTTTAGATGAGGTTCGGTCATTTTCATGTTATTATAATGATGACTGTGATGAGGATAGTATTGATGAAGAATTTGAAATATATAGGCATAGTGATGAGGAATCTGTTACTCCCAATGAGATTTATAATGATAACGTTAATTCTAGTACAAATCCAAATAATTTTAATTATTCACCTATCCAAAAGGATGAGGATTTGACTAGAAATACCCCTATTTTGGACGATGTAGTATTTCCTTTTCACGAAGCCAACGAAGGTTTAGAGGAACGAGTTTATTTTGAGTCTAGCGATTTAGAAACAATAGTCTTAGACAAAGAACTCGTAGAGATGAGTGAGGATGAACCTAACTTAGAAGAATCAATTGACCTAAAAATTAGGGAAGTTGTGACTAGTCTTTCTAGAGACACTGAAAACTCTAAGTTTGGGGGTGATTATCATTCTCCATATGCTTTAACTCTTAGAAAGGTCCCCCACTTGGGACTTGATATATGTGCCTCAACCATTGTGCCAGATTACCTTCATGCTAGCTCCCCCGAACCTAATAATGTCCAGGAAGAAGTTCAGTTGTTAGAAACCCATCCTCTGGTTGATGTGGTTTACCCAGGTGATAATACCCAGTTTGACTTTGTTTTCTCACCAAATATTTTTCAACCAATTGTGTGAACGTATAAGTTTCAGATGTGTCAATTATTTAGTTTTGAGACTAAACCTAATTACTTTAGGATATTAGGGTCGACATATTTGTTTAAGGAAGACCACCATTCTTATTGTGGTCAGCTGTGTAAGTCAAATCTGATTGACTTAGAGGATCCTCAATTATTCAGGTTATTATTATGTTCTTCTAAGTTTTTATTTGAGTTTTTCCAGACTTTAGAACCTGAACATTCGGATCTAACTTATGAGGAAACGCAACCCATGAAAATATTTTTTCTAGACCCAATTATAGAACCTGAACCCGAATCACAGCTAGATGTAGTTGTCTTAAACAGGAAACTAGACAAGGGTGTGCTTTATTTGTTAATTTTCTTGGCATGTTGCAGATTCCTTTTGCTTGTGATAACTCTATTTGGTTTTGATGACCCACGGATATTTCGGCTATTACTTTATGATTTTATAAGGTGACTAATCCTTTCTTGGTCTGGCTGAAGACGTTAAACTTAGCACTTCTTGGGAGGTAACCCAATCTCATGCAACACGGTAATATCTTTCCTTAACTCTTTTGCTTCAAATGGTAACAGTTTCTCCTTGTTCATGCTTTTAATATTATCTTTAGAACATTGAGGACAATGTTAGATTTAAGTTTGGGGGTATGGGAGAAACTTTTTAGTTGCAATAAATAAACTCAAGAGCCTAGAAATTTATGTTTATTAAGGATGGCACTAACCAATCTAAGTGGATGGAAGCATCTTGGTTGTAGGAGTTGAGGAACCAATCTGAGTTGGATGGAAACATCTAAATAGAGTATATTCATAAAAGCACAGAGCTCAGGTGTTAGAGAAAAAAAACAATGGTAGTTTCGCCATATCTCGTCGGAACTATTTTCTTTTCTGTTTTTATTTTCACTTCTGTTTTTATTTTATTTTCTTTTAACTATGTTTCTAAGTGCTTTGGTGGGACACACGATTCAAGTTGTTACTATTTCTAGGGTGAAATAGAGTGATTGAGATACAAAAAAAAAATATTTAAAAAAAGAAGAAGAGAAATTGAGACCAGACCATCAGACCAACCGGAATAAATTCAATAAAGTCGACCACTGGTGCCCTTGTATATGCCAGTTGTGTTGACCTAGAGTTAGGATTATCACCCGCTGGTCCCTTTGTATATGCCAGCTGTGTTGATATTAGTCATACCGGTATCTCAGTCCATTAGGATAGGTTCATCCTAGTAGTGGTCTTCAGACAGATATCGGAAACACCGCTCACCTTAGTCAACATCAAAACCATCTACGTTTTTCTCTACCTCCTTCTTATTAATATTTCCATGTGATTGGTTGACTCCGGTTATGATGTCCAGAAACTATCTGAGTAGAGCTCTGTCACTTATATATGAATTTTAGTATGCTTGAGTGCAAACTCGTGTACAACAATTGGAATCTCGCATCAGGGTACTTCCTCCTGTAGTCAATGATTGCATGCCAACCAAGGAGGTCCTTTAGTTCTATCCAAGGTTCTGCATAAGTAGCTAGGGTTTGGAGTATAAGGATTTCTGGGTACACCTCTGGTAAACCCTCCCGAGACTATAACTTGCTCACTAGGTCCACCTAGTGAGTTTGTATTTTATTTTCTAGATTAGATTTGCTCGAAGACTAGCAAATAATAAGTCTGGGGGTATTTCATAGACACATTTTTGTGACTGAATTGTCCTCAATTTTCAGTATTGTTGGTACTCGATTTTCTACTTATTATGGTGTTTTATGTGTTTGTAGGTATTTTTGGAAAATTCGGCTCGAAAAGTTGGTATAGGCACCCGGAGGACACATGTTATTCGGACTCTCAGCTTTGGATAAGGGGCACCTAACTGATAAGGGGCACCCCCAGGGAGCCAACTGCTAATCGCACCCCATTATTGGTTAAGGGGACTCCATATTCTTCCTTCATTTGAAAAGAAATTTGGTTTCAACGGTAAAGGATTCATTATCTTTAAGATAAGAATATCTTCTTGCCTTACAAACATGAAGTTTTTAAGAAAAAGAAGTTATCTTGTATTAAACAAGAAAGATATCCTTAGAAGATTTTATCTTGGATTTTATTCTGCGAATTAAAGAATATATGGGTTTAGTAAAGAAATATATAGAATAAAGAGAAGGAAAAATTCACGAAGATAGTTTTAATTAAAAAGAGGTAGATTTTGGAGTTATGGAAGAATATATTTGAGTGGTATGTATTTGTGTGTATAAATAGAGAGCTAGAGAGCACATTTGGGGAGGGAGTTTTTGGGAGAGAAAAGAAAATCACTGCTTTAATAATTTTCTCACATTTTCATCATTTGTAAACCACTTTTTGAGCCATGAATAAATATTTTAAGTGTGTTTTCGACGTGATGAGCTAATGCCTAACACTGGGACGACGGAGGAAGACGAATTTCATACATGGATAAAATTATTTAATTCTTTTTAAGACTTTTGCAATAATTTTAATTGAAATATGATTTGAATTAATGGTTGTCATTTAATTTGATGAAGTATGCTTAGCTTAAATGTTCTGATACATCATGCTTAGGATTTACAACTAATCTTTTGAGAATCTACCTTGGCAAAATCAGAGTCCATGTTAATTTTATTTATAAAGCTTTAATTGTTGAGAATAAATAAATTGAACCCTATGTTATGAATTCGACGAAATCCTAGTCCCAGTATCTCTCTTCATCCCGTGATAATATTTTGTATACATTTTTCTTTTATTTTAGTTTATTAATTCTTAAAAACAATCTCATCAAGTCCGAGTGAACAACAACCTTATTTACCACTATCTAAAATCCGATCACTAGTCCAGATTGAACACACACTGTATTAAGCCACTACAAACACTAGCCTACTCCAAGCTAACTTCGGGCGGGACTGTAGTTGAACCCCAATCAATCTCCCACTGATCCAAGGTACAGTTATGCTCCTACGCCTCTGATCCCAGCAGGATACTGCGCACTCGATTCCCTTAGATGATCTCACCCACAACTAAGAGTTGCAACGACCCAAAATCGCAGGCTTTGACAATAAAGAAATCTGTCTCACACAGAAAAGTCTATCAATGGATCAATCTATCTCCCACAGATAAACCCTAAAGGTTTTGTTCCGTCTTTTGATAATAATCAAGGTGAACATGAACCAATTGATAATCCGGTCTTATATTCCCGAAGAACAACCTAGAGTTATCAATCACCTCACAACAATCTTCATCGTATGGTAGCGAAACAAGATGTTGTGAATCACAAACAATGAGACGAAGATGTTTGTGATTATTTTTTATATCTTGCCTATTGGAGATATCAATCTCAAGCCAAACAATCTGATTGTACTCGTACGATAGAAGATGCAAGATCAGATCACACAACTACGATAAAAGTAGTATCGGCCTGGCTTCACAATCCCAATAAAGTCTTTAAGTCGTTAACCTGGTTTTAGAAGAAGAAAACCAAAGGTTAAAGGTGAATCGACTCTAGAATGCAAACTAGTATCACACGTAAGGTGTGGGGATCAGTTTTGCACAATACTAGATGTCTCCTTTATATAGTCTTTCAAATCAGGGTTTGCAATCAATGTTAGCTTAGTAACAAAGCATTCCATATTCACCGTTAGATGAAAACCTGATTTAGATTCAAGCTAATATTTCTCAACCGTTAGATCAAAAACATAGCTTGTTACACACACTTGACAATGCACGCTTCTAGGTTTGTTAACCGTACCCAAACATATGCACTTGTTGGTTCAACAATAGTTAACCAAAAGGTTAGAAATATGAGTATTTCATATCAACCATGTTCTTCTTCACCATAACTAGTTCAAATGACTTCAAATGAACTAGTTAGAGAGTTGTTCAATTGCAAGGAAATCTTATGTACTACACAAGATACAGTTGAAGCAAAGATGATTTGATTCACTTGAATCGGTTCATGAACTTTTATATATAGCCATGATTTGCAAACTGTATTCCTTAGTCTTTTTAAGTTTAAGTTCATAAATCATATTTAGATATATAACCTTCTCAAGTTCGCAGACTAGGTTCGCGGACCTAAGTTATCGGGCAGAGTTTACAAACTCCAGCAGAAATTCTCGGGTATGAGAACTGCACCGGTTTGTGGAATGGGTTCGCGGACTTAGCTTCACGCAAGTAGTTTGTCAACTCCAGCAGAAATTCTCGGGTTTGAGAACTTCGGCAGTTTGCGGACTTGGCTCACGCCATTCTTCCGGTTCTCTTGATCAACAAAGTTCGCAAACTTTGGTTCAAGGAATAGGACTTATACATAAATGTGTTTCCACAATAATGCTTATGTCCACCATTGGTTATGTAATCTAAACTCTCATTTCAACCATTGAAACATTAGTTGTTACACCATTTCTCGTCAAAGCAATTTTCAAGATGATTGAAACATATCATGACTTTCGTCACATGGTAAAGATAAACTTGATCGTAGCGAAAAGCTTACCAACACATATTTTGAGATATACATAGGCGAGGTATACTCGGCTCGAAATACCAAATGTGTATAATCCAAGTTTATATATATATAACATACGACTTCTTGTCTCAAAGAGTAGGAGATAGAGTAGATATACTTTTGAGTGATAGATAAGTTCAAGTCTTCACATACCTTTTTGTCGAAAAGTTCCACCGGTTCCTTGAGTAGTTCTTCTACTTGTATGATGAATCGCCATGAAGTCCTTGAGATCAACTACACTTTTTATCCTAGTCCGAGACTTAGCTATAATAGACTAGAAATTAAGACTTATATTTTTGATCACTAACATTGACAAACATGCTTGAGATAGCAACGCGTGCGAGTTCGACCGAGCAATGTTCTAACAGAAACAGCTACGCCAACACCTGCGGAGGTAAGGATCATTGTCGTACCATTGTATTTGTAGGTTCCTTAGTATCTTTCCCCTGATCTTTAGCTGGCGCATGTGTTTTTCCACAGTCCTCCAAGTGATAGGGCAAGATGAAGGCTGTTATTGATCTTGAGGTATCGGATGAGAATCTCAAGACTGGTGAGGAGGTACCGGATGATAAATATATGAAGGATATTGAGGATACTGGCCTCATCCCTCATTTGGATGATATTAAGGAAGATTTTTCCAAGGAGAAACCCAGTCCCATCCGTGCTGGCTCGGTGGAGGGTGAGAACCTCGCAGCTGGTGGTGATGCTCCATTTGTTAACCCTGTTAGTGTTCAAGCTCCAGCTCATACTTTGTCTCCAAAGGTACCCTCGTTTTCTTCCCCTGGCGGAGCATTGCCTGTTGTGTCGGCTACTAATGGAGCTTTTGTTGTAGTTTCCAAGAGTGTTCCTTCGTATCCTTCTACTTCACTTCAATCAAGTGGTTCGTTTGCTAAGGTTGTTACCCCTGTGGTGAAGGTCAGCAGTTCAGACTCTCAGCCAAAGAATAAGGTTGTGATTTAACTGGCCAGCTTCTCCTTCAATGCTATGCCAACCTCGTTAGGGAGCACTCAATCTATTTCCACTGCCCCTGTTAGCAAAGTTATTGGACCTCCGCCTTCGTCACCAGATTGGACCGTACTGGGTAATCTTCCTTCTACTAGTGATATGGATTTAGGTGGTTCTCAAGCTTTTTCCTCAATTTCCAGCACATCCACCGTGCCGTCTCTTCGTCGTGGTGAGGGCTCAGTAGTCGTGCCCCATGTTCGCTCTCAAGATATTAATAGAGTTGTTGCTGAGTCTAGCAAGGGTAAGCTGCCTGAGAGCTTGAGCCTTGGTAGTTATGATGATGCTATTCTTGAAGCCATTCTGCGGGACTCGAAGGGCCCCTTTTCTGCTGAGGCTGATCGTCATAACCTGAATAGCTCTTGTAAGGTAGCTTCGCAGTTGGATGTGTTGTCTGCTCAATATCGTGCGGCTAAGGATCTATTCTTTGACCCAGACTGCCTTCGCTCCAGCCAGAGCTTTGGTGAAATCCGCAGGGGTAACATCCAAGAGATGGAGGCTTTCATGGACACCTACGCTGATTTCCTTCTTCGTCTCTCAGCGTTATCAGTAAGTAATCCTACCTTACCGCTTCGCAGTTGTTTTGATTCTTCGTTTGTTCTTATACTCCTTTGTTTGCAGCTTTGCAAGCAAACAGATGTTGGATGCACCTTGTTCAATTTCTATAGGCCCTAGTGTACTCACTTTAGTTCTCTGTTGGAGCGTGCTCGTCAAGAATATGCCCTCGTTAGCACACAACAACCTTCATCCAGTGATGCTGCCTCTATTGCTAGGGTATCTTCGTTGGAGGATGATCTGAGGAATACTCAGAGATCCTTGGAGGCTTGTCTGTTGGCTCTTGAGAGAGTTAACAATAATGCTAAAGTTGCTGAGGACTGGCGTAAAGATGATGATTCCGCACTGGATGTTGAGTCGTCCAAAGACATAGGTTCGTTTCTTCTTTCCCTTAGCTCTGTTTTTGTTCTTGTTTCGTGGCATAGTCCTGAGATAACCTTCGCCTGCCAGCTGGTAGCTCTAGCGAGCTTAGATATCTCTGGGATCAAGTAGCTAAGTTAACTTCCGATGTTTGGTATTATCAGAAGAAGTCTGACAGGTTGATGAATGTAACTGTTCATAATAAGGCCCAACTGTCCCTTGAATCTGCTCATAACGCGGATTTAATGAAGCAGATGGCTTTGCTTCATAAAGAATATGACGAATCCCTTAATTGGAAGGAGAGTCTCATTTTAAAGCAAAAGGAGGATATTGCCTTAGTTGAGAGACGCCTCTCAGCCCAAGAAATTAGCCGCAAGAAATATCATGCGGATTTCGAAGATGCTTGTGCTTCATTAGCTAAGGTTACTGCAGAGTGTAACGTTTTATCTTCTGAGGTCCGTTCTCTTAAGAATAGACTTTTCGAGGCAGGCTCCGTGTCATCTTCCATGTCTCATGCGTCCTTAGTTAGGAAGTTGGAAGAGTTAGAGAATGTTTACCAAGTTTTATCCTCTGAGAGTGCTTCGCTCCGTATTGATGTTGGTGATCTCCGAACTGAATGTGATACCCTTGTGGAATATCTTGAAGCCGCTTAGGTGGACCTTACGGAGGACAAGTATAGTTTAGAAGAATCCCTTAGCCATGCAGGAGGTAGCTTAGGGTCCTTATATTCCAGCAACATTCTTTATGTCTTTTGCCGCTTCTTATTGCTTACACCCTTCGTTCTCGCAGGTATCCAAGAACAGCTGGTGGGTGCAAATGCCAAGATAAATCATCTCAAAGGCCAGATATCCTAGATGGAGATATCCCGTCAATTTGATGTTGCTGCTAAGTTCAAGGCTGAGGCTCTTTATCAAGCTAATGATCAGCTTAGTGCTCAAGTGATGGAGCTTCGTCATAAGTCGGCTTCAGATCTGGAGGTTCAGTCTTCTCAGATGAAGGTACAATATGAGCGTTCTGTCATTGATTATATCAGTGATGCCTTTGCGGAAGCTGAGCTACAAGCTGAAGGAGTTGTCTTTTTCGTATTCCTTACCCTTGATCACGCCGTGTCCAGTCTATATTAACTGAACTTTTGTTGTATTATGCCCACATCTGAAGGGATTTTGTATCGTCTCATTTCCTTGAAACAATGCTTCGTGATGGTTTGAACCTTTGTTATCTACAACTTTTAAGACATGTTAGTCATATTTTGGTAACATTATTACTGTACCTATGTTATTGCATGAATATTTTGTTTGTAGATGTATTGTGTCTAGAAGATTGCACATTTAGGTCATCACAAGGTTCTAAGGTACGTTTAACCTTGGGTGGAACATTCATCGTCCTACCTAAGTATCCTTTGTCTAGAAGGTACCGTGGTGGCGAAGGCTCCTACGTGGGCAATATTTTTCCTGTAACCTATGCGTTCAGCGCGAAGGCTACTTTACTTCGACAAGGTATCTCTATAGGGGATATCTTAATTTTTATTATTGCCTCATGAATGGAGCCATCACTACGAGGATCCGAGTATTGACATATGCGCAGCTATGTCTTGCCTTGTCTCGTCGTCATTCCTGACGGAGGGTGTCTATTCTAACCCATTTTGTACCTAATCAAAATTTTACTTTCTCTTAGCAAAAAGTTTCTTTCATTGATTAGTAAGTTTCATAATACCTTTGATCAGGGATAGAACATGGTGGGCTATTGCCCGTTCCCTTCTTCTCTTGAGTAATCACCATTCTCTTACGGGTAATACTTTTTTAGGTACATTGCATTCCAAAAGTGTTGCAATACTTCACCTTTGAGGGTCCTTAGGTAGTATGACCCTTTTCCAGCGACGTCATGTATGATGTAGGGCCCGTCCCACGTCGGAGATAGCTTGCCCCACTCCTTCTTTATTTGATATGGTGGTATCTGACATAGCACGTATTCTTCGACCACAAAGTTTCTAGGGATGAACCGTTTGTTGTATTCGCGATCTAGCCTTCGTTGATAGTTTACCATCTTTTGCAAAGCAACCTCCCGCCTTTCTTCAAGATAATCGAGATTTTCTAGCATTAGGTCTGTTGTTAGGTTCTTCTCTCATGCCTCTGTCTTTGTTGTTTAAAGTATTATCTCCGTTGGGATGACCGCTTCGGCTCCGCAGGTTAGCAAGAATGAAGTTTCTCCCATGGACGCCCTTCTTGTAGTTCGGTAGGCCTATAAGAAATTGTGCAGTTGTTCGCACCATCTTTTCTTGTATTCTCCTAGATTTTTCTTCAAGTTCATCGCTATTGTTTTGTTAGTCGCCCCCGCTTGTCCATTGCTCTTAGGGTATATATGAGTGGACTCGTTTTTCTGAATGTTGAAAGTATCGAACAACATATCTATGTTCTTTCCTTGCAACTGCTTGCCATTGTCAGAGACTATAGCGGCTGGTATTCCGAACCTGCATATGATTTGCTCAAACAAGAATTTAAAGACATCTTTATCCCTAATTCTCGCCAAAGCCTTTGCTTCCACCCACTTGGTGAAGTAATCCGTAGCCATAATAAGGTATTTTCTCTTCGAGGTTCCCTCTATCAAGGGTCCAACAATATCAACCCCCCACTTGAAAAATGGCCAAGGGCTGATGACTAAGTTAAGCTCCGTTGCTGGTGCTTTAATCTTCCTGGAAAAGCGTTGGCATCTCTCACAGTGCTTATCCACGTTCTTTGAATCTTCGTCCATGCTTAGCCAGTAGTATCCTTGCATTTTGGCTTTGACTGCCAAGGACCTTATTTCTCTATGATTGTCGGCATCTCCGCTGTGTATATCATGGAGTATCCTTCTGCCTTCGGTTCGTGAGAGGCACCACATCAAAGGTCCAAGAAATGACCTTCTGTAAAGTATTCCATCACGCAGGCTGTATATTGCTGCTTTTGATTATAGTTTCCGAGCTTCCTTGAATCTGCTGGTAAGGTACATTTGTCAAGGTATTGGTGAATTGGAATCCTCTAATCATCCTCTGCTTCGTCTTTGTTGTCTTCGTCCGACATAGATTGGTCTTTGTCAGATTCTTCGACTTCGTCATCTGGTTCTTCTTAGTTTTCTTTTCCTTTCTAAGCTTCTCTCATGGCTCGAGTATGAACGGCCAAAGCCTCCTCAGCTTATGATATTGGTCCCTCTATCGAAGGCTCGTATATCCTTCTAATTTTCACGGAGGTGGCATTTTGTCCCTTAGCATAAATGATATGAACTTTAAGGCATCTGCGTGTCTGTTATCTTTTCGACAGACATGTCTGAATGTGACATTGTTGATCTTTAACGCATTATCTTGTGCTAACTTTAGGTACGAAGATAGTACTGGATCCAAAGTTTGATATTTGAGCTCGATTTGTCTAATGACTAACTGTGAGTCACTAGTCAAACGAACATCTGATAATCCTAGCTCCCGTGCCAAGCGTAGACCATGTATGACCGCCTCTGTGATGTTATTAGATTTTTCGAATTCTAACTTGAACGCATAGATGAGTCGGTCTCTGGTTGGGGTTGTTATTACAATCCCTATGCCTGCACCCTCTCTATTGGAGGATCCATCTACGAATATCTCCCACCTCCGCGAATTCTGAGGTTCCAAGAGATCTTCTGGTTCTTGCTTATCTTCCTCCATTCTTGGGATATCGTCTGTCTCTGCTTCGTCGTGGAGAGGTAGGTACGCTATAAAGTCTGCTAAGATTTGTGATTTCTCAGCCTTCCTAGTCTCAAAGATTATGTGGAACTGTTTGATCATGGCATTCCATTTTGCCACCCTTTCAATTTTCTCCGTTCTGTCGAGGATTTGACCTATCTGAGCCTTTGTGGAGACTTAGATGGTATGTGCGTCGAAATATAACCTTAGTTTTTGTATTTCCACTACTAAGGCATATATAAGCTACTCCACCTTGGTATAGTTATGCTCCGCTGAACTGAGTGTCTTGCTGATGTAGTATATTGGCTTTTCTCCTTGTCCTTGATCTCGTACCAATATTGCGCTCATAACGTAGCTTGTTGCTGCTAAGTACAAGATGAGTATCTCACCTGGCTCCGACTTCTGTAGGATGGGTATTGAAGCCAAGTATTCTTTGATATTTTGAAAAGCTTGATCGCATTCCGTGGTCCACATGAACCTGCTTCCTTTCCTTAGTGTATCGAAAAATGCTTTGCATTTATCCGATGTTCTTGCTATGAATCTTCCCATGGAAGCTAAGATTCCATCTAGATTTTGTACTCCTTTTAGTGTTTGTAGAGATGGAATTTCCATTATTGCTCTGACCCTTTCGGGGTCTACTTCTATCCCTCACTTAGTTACCAAGTATCCCAAGAATTTTCCTGAGGTTACTCCGAATGTGCATTTCTCCGGGTTTACTTTCATGTGAAAGTTTCTCATAGCTTCGAATATTTCTCTTAGATCTGACAGGTGGTTTTTCTCCTCTTTGCTCTTGACAAGCATATCGTCCACGTAGACCTCCAATATCTTGCCTATCCATGGCTTAAAGATCTTGTCTACCAATCGTTGGTATGTCGCCCCCGCGTTCTTTAGTTCAAAAGGCATCCTTGTATAACAATACAATCCTCGTGGGGTAAAGAACGCAGTATGCTCCTGGTCTTCTTATGAAAGGGCGATTTGGTTGTAACCTGAGTATCCATCCAAAAAGGATAGCCTCAGGTGACCTTCGGTTGCATTGACTAGTTGGTCAATGTTTGGCAGCGGTTAGCTGTCTTTGGGGCATGCTTTGTTGAGATTTCTAAAGTCTATGCAAATGCGTACGCCTCCGTTCTTCTTGAGCACAATCACCATATTGGATATCCACGTGGGATACTTGACTTCTCGTATGAACCCTGCGGTTAATAGCTTTTGTAATTCATTTTCTACCGCTTCCTGGTAGATGTATGCCACCTTACGGATGCGTTGCTTGAATGGTGGTATTTCTGGTTTGAGCCGAAGGTGGTGGGAGACCAAATTCGGGTCAATTCCAGGCATGTCTTCCATTGACCACGCAAAGACATCTGCGTAGTCCCTTAGTAGCCTTTGTAGTTTTATCTCCTCTTCCTCTTCAAGTGAAGTTCCGACGTTGATCATTTTTGGCTCCGCCTCCGTTCCGATGTCGATTTTCTTTGTTAGTTCCACTGGTGAGAAGGTTTGTTTCTGAGGACGTTGAGGAGTGCTTTTCTGTAATTGTCATTTGGCAGAGACGTTCACCTCTGGAGTGGCGGAAGTGCTTGTCTCTGGAACATAGATGGCTTCGGGTACTAAGAAAGCTCCGTCCTTCACTTTTTCGGTGTTTTCCTTTCGTCTTTTTCTTTCGTACTGCTAGGTAGCAACTCTTTCTTCGTTGAGTCTGACCTCTGCTAGATTGTATAGCCTTGCGTCTTGCTGGTCACCTTTGATTTCCATTTCACCCATGGGTGTAGGGAATCGAAGGTACTGATGATATATTGAATCTGTTCCTCGTAATCTGTGGACCCATAGTCTTCCCATGATTACATTGTAGGGAGAAGGTGCTTCCACCACACAGAACCTTGTATTGGTTACTAAGGGTCATGCACGTACCTGCAAGACGATTTCTCCCTTTGGTCTAGAGACTGCTCCATTGAAACCGTCTATTGTGCAAGTGGAAAAATCCATCTGCTCCGCTGTCAAACCCATGCGTAGGTAGGGTTCGTAAAACAATACAGTTAACAAGCTGCCCCCGTCAACGAGGACTTTCATAACGTTCCATCAGTGTATTGGAAGAGTGATCACAAGTGGATCGTTGTGCATCTCGACCTCCTGATTGCCGTCTTTTGTTGAGAATGTTAATGGCGTGGCCATCCATTCTTCCCAAGTGCTAGTAGGTGGTCCTCTTAGATTGAACACCTCGTGGTTTCTAGCTTTCTTTTGTTTCGAGCTAACTCGGGGATGTCTTCGAGTAGTTCTTCTTGACCTCCGCTGGAGAAGGTGATCATGTTGATGTATTTTCCATCCTGAGGTAGTTCTACCCTTTTCTTCGGGGCCACCTCATTTTCAGCTGGCTATATCTGTACGTACTCCATGAATTTACCTTCATCTATGAATCTCTGAATTGTGTTCCTTAGGTGATATCATGTATCAGTTGTATGGCCATAGTACTGATGGTACTCGCAGTACTCCTTATCCTCCTTCGTATTCTCTGGTTGCTTTCCCCTAGTGTTAGGGTAAGGAAAGCTCGGCTTCTCTCTTTCCTTGATTAGGATGTGGGAGAATGTGGTATTTAGCTTTCTGTAGATCTTATCTACAAACTCGTCTCTTCCTTTTCCTCTGCCTTTGCCATCTCCGTATTTTGATATTTTGTCTCGAGAACTGGTTCTGCCCCTTGTCTCATTTTACCTCTTAGGTATCTCCGGAATTGGTTCCAGAGAGTTGGTTCGTTGCGGAGTTGTTGTTGTCTTTGCTTGTGCCCTGGGGTTGTCCTTCTGGATTTCTTTAAGTCTGATGTAGTGGTCTTGGACAACACTGAGTTCTCCTTCGGAATCAAGGGCTATGTTGTGAAGCTCAACGAAGATAACTGAGTTTCTATCAAGTCCGTACTTATAGAAATTAATGCTATTTCTGGATTGACTTTTCCGATTGCCTGGCACGTCTTCTGCCACCTCTCTGTGTAATGTATGTCTCAAAGAATACTGTAGACAATTGCTCAAAGGAGTCAACTGAGTTTGCTGGTAAATTGTCATACCATGCCAATGTTGATCCTGTCAAGCTTGCAGGAAAATACCTACAAAATACTACCTCATCTCTTTCCCAATGGGAAAGGACACGAGTGTAGTATCGTAGGTGGGCCGCGGGATCAGAAGTACCATTGTAGGTCTGAAACGCAGGTACTGGGCATTTCGCATGGATAGGTTCCCTCAAAATGCGAAGAGACAACGGAAATGTTGTCGATTCATGGAGCACTTCTTCTAGTCTTGCGCCTGCATGGCCGGTTTCCATCCCTTGTATTTCTTTCCGGATCTTCTCCATTTGCTCCATAACCATGTTCACATTGTGAGCATCTCTGGAAAATGCCTCATCATAGTAGGATTGAGAGGGCTTGTAGGTTGAGTCCGTCTCGTCTGGATCGTGGTGCGTTCTCCTAGTCCCCTTAGGTGTGTTAGCCTTTGGTGGGTTAAGATCCACCCTTCGTCTTCCTGAGATAGCTCCGTTCTCACGCCTCTTTAACGGAGGGTGAGTTTGGGAACCTTCGATCTGTATATCCAGCATATATTTTAGGTTCTGGTTCTCCTGGGCCATCACGTGCATGGCATCTTCGTGTTCCTTGTTTCGTAGTAGCAAAGCTGCTACTTGTGTTGCCATCTGTTCTTCATTGTGGATTCCACCACCCTGTGCTGTCAGCCGGATCCTCAGAGTTATCCACTCCTTCCTCGATGATCGGACCGTCTGGATCTATCTGGATCGGAGTTAGGTTTCCCAACCCTCGTCCCATAGAATTAAGGTTATAGGTAACCTCGCGTTGGCCGCAGGTGGCTGCGTGACATTGGGATGCTCCGGTAATGGCATGTCGTAAAGTGGTTGTGCTCCCGATATTTTCCCCATCCCTTCAGCAAGAATAAGTGGCTTGGAAGCAGCTGTTCTTCTTGCTATTTCACTTTTCCCGTCCTCTGCTTCGGTTCTTTGGTTTGCTTGAGACGGTTTTTGAGATCCTCCTCTTGTGCCTGCTGGTCGTGAGCTTGTTGGTACATCACTTGGTTTCTGCATACCTTCGACTTTTGTTATCCTACGGTCACAGAAAAAACAACAAAAATCTGCTACTTGGGTGCCTTCGTCAAAAGTAGCAATTAATGCTCTGACACAGAAGACGGCTAAACAACTTTATCAGAAAAAATACTGAAATGACGTCTTGGAAAGACATGTACTGACTTTTCTTTTATGGTACTCTTGAAGATAACAACTTTAAATGTTGAAAAATAATTAAAGGGGTACCAGATCTTTTCGAAAAACGGGGCATTAAATGCTTGAAAAGATTTTTGCTTCCTTAAATTCTCGCTGAGATTCCGCAGTGCTCAGAGGTACTCAGATCTGAAGAACACTTTGTCGGAAAAGGTGTTTTAGTACAAAACAAAAGTTTTAACGTTTTGTGAGTGGATTTTTGTGAAAACTTTTGTAGATCTCTGAGATTGCTAGTCTTTAGAGGCTATGAACTCAAAGAACTTGCGAAAACAATAGACGAACCAATCACTAGAAAGTGAGATCCATCGTTGTTGAACTCAGATCTCTTCGTTAAAGAAGATGCGTAAGTAAAATTAATGACAGAATATAAAAACTCAAGCTGGTGAGCAAAACCCTGTATTGCCAAACTGTGACTACTCGTTTTCCCGTAGTCTACGTAATATATACAGTTCGGAGAATCAGATACTAAGTAGTATCGATGCCTCAGTAGAACTGATGATGCTAAGTAATAGAAGATATCAAAGATTACAATAATAACAAAGAATACAAATATAAAGTAAATGCTACTGAGTTATCATGAGACACAAGATATTACGTGGTTCGACTTTCGTCTACATCCACGGGGTAATGAGTGATTTATTTGTATTAAGTTGTAGTGGTTACAAAAGATCTTAAATGCTTCCCAAAGTAATATAGGGAACTCAAGTTGAAGCCATTACTTAAGTTCTAAACATTAAAGAGGTATAAGCTTAAGACTAGATCTTCTTCTCCTATAAATTGAATGCCTTAA
Organism: Papaver somniferum; assembly: GCF_003573695.1. NCBI lineage: Eukaryota > Viridiplantae > Streptophyta > Magnoliopsida > Ranunculales > Papaveraceae > Papaver > Papaver somniferum. Next base: position 7,817,253 of record NW_020621381.1, on the reverse strand, counting down.
TTTGTTGGTGAAGCTTGGTATTTGTAGCCCCTTCGACTCCATGTATATCTTTTCTATCTTGGGGTCCATCGTTCCCTGATATACCTTCCGTACAAATGGTACCTTCGTTCACCGCACGCTTTCTCCAGTCGGACTCTGCCACCTCAGCTAACCCACGTTCCTTCGGGAACTTCCCAGCCTTAGTACAGATTGTACCTTCGTTCACCGCCAGCCTCTGCCAATATGGTTCCTCCACATCATCTCTCTCCACGTGCTTTGATTATGCGTGTAGATAAGATATTTGTGCATTTAATGCTGATTAGATATGTCATCTACCTTTGTTCCTTCGCCAGCTGCCTCCTCATAGACTAGGATTTTACTTCTTTCATCTTAGCCGTCGAGGCATCCTTTCTTGGGACGAGATAAAGTAGATCTAAGAAGGTATCCTCTGTCACTTGGATTCCTCTGTATAACGAGGGCTTACACAGTTATCTTGTATGCGACCACTAAGATCGTGACACGTGCTCCGTAGAATATTGGTATTCACAGTGGCTAAGCTAGAGGTTGAATATTAAAGTGAAACGTGTGTTAGGGTATAAAACACGAGCAAGGAAGGGAGAGTATTACTCCGCTTTTTCTTTTCCAAGTTTTGATACTGAACGTAGGGTTTCAGTATCAAAACTAAATTTAAGGTTTCAGTATCAAACCAGACAAAATGATCAGGACTGCTCTACTAGTAACTTCCTTCTGATTTCTTCTTCTTGATGAAGACAAAGAGATTGTTGGTTATTTTGGTTGCAAGGTTGTTCCTTGTTTTGGAGATGTGGATTTTGATCAGTCTGATGTCGATGATGATGATGATGATGTTGTTGACGATGAAGAAGAGGAGTATGATTTTGAGGATGATGAGTATAATTTTGAGGATGATGATGATGAGGAGGATGATGATAATGATGATGATTTAGATGATCCATAACACTTCTTTTGGTTTGGTTCAATGTTTTAGGATGAAGATGAATACGATGATGATGATGATGATGATTGGCCATACAAATATGTGGTTACGATTGTTGACAGCAGCAGTGAAGAAGAAGGGGATTCTCAATGATCTAGTCCTCCATCATGGTTCTACTATGCAATAATGGTATTCAATTGGTATTCAATCTCATCTTGATCCATCATCTTTTGTTTAGTTATATATGTGTGTGTGTGTCTTTTCTCTTTATGTATTATTAGTGTAATCTTATGTATTTTTTCTTTTTTTTGGATGTTTAATCTGTTTGTAAAGCTGCTTGGAAGTATATTTTTTGTGAATTTTTAATATTTACGGATGCAATATTTTCCTTAGATTCCAAGTGCATATGTTGTTTAATTTCTATTCATTGTTAATCTGTTGGAGTATCAATCTTTTGACAAAACAGAATGAATGAGTAATGTGTTTAAGGGGGCTTGGTTTAGAGATTTGGATCTAAAGAGTTAGGGTTAACCATTATTTTGTTGTGGCTTTGCTGTTAAAGTGATAGGATCATGAATATGATAGGGACTGTGTATTGAGTATTTGTATCAAAATGAAAAATATAACCAAATTTTTCATAAATTTCAATGCCAAATCTGACAAACTTAACCAAAACAAATATATCAGAATTGAGAGCACAATTGAATAGTAAGCCTTCTTTGATTGCTACATAATTTTGCTTACATATTAATAAAATTAGCATGCTAAAAATAATGTAAAAAACAATTTTCCAGCTATAACGAAAATTGAATTTAGTCAATGCCGAGTGCTCAACCATAGGTGGCTTCCCAGGTTCTTATTCATTGAAATCATTATCCAAATGGTCACCATAGATTTTCTCAAATGCATCCCAAGAAGCAAAACCCTTAGGAGGAGGATCATTTTCAATATGGCTACTTGCAGGAATAATCCAAAGATTCATATTATGAACTAATTCCAATTCTTCATCGACATACTCTTCTAATATATCACCAATTATTTCCACAAAGTCATCCCATGAAGCAAAGCCCTTCATAGGAGGAGGATCATTATTAACAAGACCATTGGCAGGAACAACACATTTCTCATTAGAACTCATCCTCTCAATTCCTTCTTTCTTTTACTTATGAACGTGGTATCTAATTTCGTATTTCTAGGATCCAAATCTAGCTAAATATATTGTGTTTTCTTTCCTACACATATCTAGTATGCGAAACTAAATATAGTGCGTGGGTTATGTTTACCATGAATATAACAAACGAAAATTAAGGTGATATATGGAAAGTGCGATTTTACGGATTTTGCGAGACCCAGCAAAAAAATACTCCCTCCGTTTCTAAAAAATAGGCAGGTTTCCTTTTTTGGGTATGTCAAAAAAAATAGGCTTGTTTCCATATGTGAAAAGTCAAATGTTATGATTTATCAAAAAAAAGAAAAGAAAAATAAAAGTCAAATGTTATGATTTTACTACTATACCCATAGAGGGACCACTTCTCTCTCCATTTTCTCTCCTAATACAAAAATGGGACCACTTCTCTCTCCTCTTTCTCTAATAACAAATGAGTGGGGACCAAAGGATAGATTAGGAAAACACATGGAAAAGTGGCTCCAATGATTAGTTTTCTTCATTTTTGTGAAAACCAAACAAGCCTATTTTTTAGAAACGGAGGGAGTATTGCATTAGGATTATAGGATTAAACTACTGATTGACAGTTCTAATTAGACGCCTATAATCTTGCTGAAACCCTAAAGAAATCTCTATATATCCTGGCACGTTAAGCATTCATATCGATGAGATAGTACACTTGTTAAAAATAAAATTTTACCTTCCTTATTTAACAAAATAGTCCATTCACACTATAATTCAGTCTAGCAAGTCGTTACCATTCAACCTAAGGAGAAACTAAAAAGAAAACACCTCTATGATGAAATTTCTCACGGTGATTATGAACATCTCTATTTGTATTTGTGATTGTTGATGTGTTGCAGTACATTGTATTTTCTTTTGAGAATATCTCAGTGAAATTTGTAGGTTTAGTTGATAATGAAACTGAGTCAGACATACTATCTTATTTGTTTGTAGGATTTCACCATTTAAGGTGCATGGTTAAACGTCTTGTCCCTTGGCAAAGCACGCCTATTGAATTTCAGACGCAATTTTTCCAACTACATTATTACTACAATCTTAATTGATTTTTTTGCAAAATTCATAGACACCAGCACTGCACTGTTTATCAGGGTTTACACGTTTGCATATCCGGAAGAGCCAACACCTGTTGACAGGCATTATGTGACGCTGGTGTATTGCAATATCTTGATTTGATTAATCAGCACATTAGTGTATTCCTGACATAATTGATCAATTGGTTAACAGATGGGCCATATCTTAAATTGCAGCATGGTTTGGCTCATGCATCATGCTATATCTCAATACCCTAGTCCCTGACCAACAACTAATCCGGTCTATTAGTGGGAACCACAAAAATGTACCAATGTTATGTCCGGAACAACGCCTGAGACATAACTCATTATCATTTCATCTGATTTCATTCATTTGAGCTGCACAAAACGTCATCGGCAATAACGAAAGAATCAATCAACTCTTCTATGAAACATAGATTTAAGTATAAATTTAAGTTTAATCCATCTCTCATAGAAGTATTGACACTGATTCATAACCTTGGAAATGCAAATCTGGGTTAATCTTCATCTAAGATATTTCTCATTCATTCATTTGAGGGTTTCTTGGAGATTCATCTGCAGAAAACTTTATCAACAACAATGAATCAATTGATTCTTTTGTGGAAATCGATTCAGGCCTAGATTTAAGTTTAATCGATCTCTCATAGAAGTATTGATAGTGATTCATAATTTTGGAAATGCAAATCTTGGTCATCTTCATCTAAGGTATTTCTCATTCATTCATTTGGGGGTTTAATGATTTTACAAATTGGAGGTTACACACTACTGATTTTGAACGGTACAATTTCTGATGGTGATTATGAACATCTCTATCTTTCAGATTTTAGGTTTATTATGTTGCTGCGAATTATATCATGTTTTGAGAATGTTTTGGTGATTATGAACATCCTAATTGCATGCTTTATGCCTCCAACAAGTAGTTTTATATGTCAGTTGATAGATGATCTTAAACTCAGACATAGAATGTCAGCATTGGTGAATAAATCTTGTATTCTGTAGGATGATCTTGTATTCACTGTCAGATTATAGAATTAAATTACGTGTGCATAAGGCTCCACCAAGTAGTGTTTATGTCAATTATGTGCAAGTCAAATATGATGCAACCAACGCAATCCAATTTTTGTTAGTCATGTATTTGACAGAAGATATAAAGATCAAACCTATATGGATGTTCGTAATTTGTCCCTTTGCCAGATCGTAGATTAAGACTAGGTGTGTATATACCTCTCCATTAAGTGAATTAGACTGGATAGAGAAACACTAAAGTGACTTGTTTTCAGTATACACTTGTTTTCAATACATTTTAGTCTTGTACATGTTCCAGTTCTTTGATTGTAGTTTTAGTTTCTAGAATACACCCTGCATCTCCAACATTATTGACGCACAATCGTTGGACAATATAAATAAGCCGACTTCATCATATTACATTTAAAAAAGTTACAACCGTTCTGTTCATTCAGTGTTGAGCAACATTTAGCAGCAACACTATCATTTCATATCCACTTACATGTTCATAAACTAAAACATACCCAAAACATTAAGGAAAAATTGGTCTGCCATTTACAAGTATTTCACCATCTTACTCACAAAAAAAATATACCAAAAAGAAAAAGAAAAAAGCAAAATAAACATAACATTCCCCTGCATTTCCAGTCTCCATTGCCAGAACCAAAAAAGAAAACATGATTCAGTGACTTACCATTTGCATTAGACCCCTCTCCATTTGAATTCTTCTCTGTACTTTGATAATACTCCCTCCGTCCCACTATTAAGTGACCTAGTTTATAACTAAATTTAGTTATAAACTAGGTCACTTAATAGTGGGACGGAAATAGCTATTTCTTGACCTTTTTTTAACATTATATCATCATTTCCATTCGAGCACTTACCCAAAAATCCACCATCTCTCTACAGAAGAATTCAAATGTCGATAACGCTTACTCATTGTCATACTCATCACTCGGAATTTCTCCTCATCAGATTCCTCTTCCTCCTCATCAGAGCCCTCTTCCTCCTCGTCTTCATATGCATCTTCCGCTTCGAAATCAGTCTTTTGGGCCAACAATTCATCATTAATCTGAATTCTCTCATCTTCGCGAAATTCCAGAATTCTCTGTTTTAGTTCTTCTTCAGCTTCGTACTCTGCAACCTCCCTTTCCAGTGAATCTTGAGTGGGTGTATCACTTTCGTACCCAACAACAACAACATGATCTTCATCTTCGGAAGCAGTTGCATCACTGTCGATTGGCCCATATTCTTTCTTCATTGCTGCATTAATCTCAGTCATTCCAGACAACCTCGTTCTTTTATCATGCAGTGCCCAGATCTTTTCCTCCTATGCTTCATCTATGAAAAGATCAAGATGGCGCTTCTTTGGCAAAATCTGTACCGGTTTTTCTACTGGTTTCTCTTCTGCTTTGTTTTCATTTTTTTTTTGCTAGGTCAAAAAAATATGTATTTGTCCGAATTCGAACTCGTGACCTATTGTTTCTTCGCTCAACCTTGAACCATCTGTGCGATTTTCTGCTTTGTTTTCATTCATTGCAGCATGCATATCTTCTCAGAGAGGATCGAGTTTAATATCATTCAACAACTCACTTACTCCCTTTTGTACTTTCTCTAGGTCATCCTTTTCATCAGCCCAATCATCTGCATAGTGGTTGATAACCTTTCTTGTCTTTCTTTCTCTTCTAACTCTTTCAATAGTTGCTCTTCAGTCATGGGGGCTTTACCCTTTCATATGCGTCAATCATCATCACCAGCCATTTTGATTGATTTGATTTAGAAAGGTTTGATTTAGAAAAATTCAGTATACATTAATCTCCCTCAACAAATATCTCTCTAAAATTATTTGCTCTCTGACCCTTTGGTTTCCCTGTTAATCCCCTTATAAACTACTTTATCAGGAATAAACTATAATTTCTTGGAGGGTCACGCCTATTCCCAAGAGAAAGCTTTAATCGAACACGTACCCTAGTCTAAATGGCATCTATTCTAGCCCACTATGTCATAATGACGTGATAAACCTAGGTAAAATGGCATTTTGGTTAATTAAAGTAGCTTTAATAACTAGAGAAAAAAAAAAAAAGTTATTTCCTTCTCTTACTTGCGCGGGAGAAAGACTGAAAGAGGCCAAATTGAGAAACCCTAGGTAAGGAAATAGAAAAAAAAAATTCTTTCCTTCTCTTACCAGATTAAATTCGAACTTACTTATTTAATTTCATGAATGAGGGATGGGTTTTTCTTAATTTGAAATTACTATCCCTAGGGTTTCAGGTATATACATTTCCTAAAACTAAAACCGTTTTCTATTATATTCTATAAACCTAGGGTTCTGTCAATTTTAGGAGTTTTTTATGATCTTGGCTGTGATTCTATATCTTATTTGTGATGGAAATTGTGGAAGCACATCGACATTGTTAGGATTTCTTTTGTATTGTTCAGGTCTTTCATTTTTTATGATCATAAACCAATTTAGAGAGAGTTCATCTAGAGCATTCTCTGATATATTCTAATAATAAGATTGTAATTTCCTTATTGATTTTTTTAGACAGTATTAATTGGTTGAAACAATTGATGTTTTTTGTGAATTTTGTGACGGAAATTGTGGAATTTGGTTTAGGTTGAGTTAATTTTTGTTAGTAGTGGTTTTTTTCATGGATTTAGGAATTAGCTTTTGTTGCTGTAAGGAGTAAAAGTTGAAAAAGCGGGGGTCTAACAACCACACCCAATATTTCGCTTAACATTCTGTATGGAAAAACTCCAATATACTTTCTTAAGAATCAACTAGACAGTTAGACTCAATCAATAGAAAAGTATATCGAAAGAGTTTATATCTCAATCTCTCGATTTGATCTATACTCAAGCAAATAGAAATCTGCGAGTCTTTATCAAAGAGAGATTGGATGGTACCAAAGACCAATATCCAAGTGTCAATCAATTTAAATCAACAACCAAAAGATCGGATATTCTAATTGATTGAACACCGTACAACCTGTATTATTTCAATTATATAAACAAATATAATGCGGAAAAGAAATAACATAGATACCAAAATTTTGTTAACGAGAAAACCGCAAATGCAGAAAACCTCGAGACCTAGTCCAGATTGAACACACACTGTATTAATCCGCTACAGACACTAGGCTACTCCAAACTAACTTCAGTCTGGACTGTAGTTGAACCCCAACCAATCTCACACTGATCCAAGGTACAGTTATGATCCTACTTCTCTGATCCCAGCAGGATGTTACGTACTTGATTCCCTTAGTTGATCTCACCCACAACTAAGAGTTGCTACGAACCAAAGTCGAAGACTTTAATAAACAAATCTGTATCACACAGAAAAGTCTATGATAACAAATAAATCCGTCTCCCACGAATATACCTATGAGTTTTGCTCCGTCTTTTGATAAATAAAGGTGAACAAGAACCAATTGATAATCCGGACTTATATTCCCGAAGAACAGCCTAGTATTATCAGTCACCTCACAATAGTCTTAATCGACGCAGCGAAAAAAGATATTGTGGAATCGCAAACGATGAGACGAATATGTTTGTGATTACTTTTTATCTTGCCTATCGGAGATAGAAATCTCAAGCCAATTATTACAATTGTACTCGTACGATAAAAACAGCAAGATCAGATCACATAACTACAAAAAAGTAGTATCAGTCTGGCTTCACAATCCCAATGAAGTCTTTAAGTCGTTAGCCTGGTTTAGAAAGAGAAACCAAAGTTTAAAGGAGAATATACTCTAGCTTAGCACAACTAGTATCACAAAGAATGTGTGGGGATTAGGTTTCCCAGTTGCTAGAGTTCTCCCTTATATAGTCTTTTAAATCAGGGTTTGGAATCAATGTTAGCTTAGTAACAAAGCATTCAATATTCACCGTTAGATGAAAGCCTGATTAGATTCAAGCTAATATTTATCAATCGTTAGATCGAAAACATAGCTTGTTGTACACAAATGAAATGCACGTTCCTGGGCTTGTGTGACCGTACCCAAACTTGTACATTAGTTGGTTCAACAATAGTTAACCAAATGGATAGCCATATGATCACTTTCATATAAACCATGTTCTTCTTCACCATAACTAGTTCAAATGACTCAAATGAACTAGTTAGAGAGTTGTTCAATTGCAAGGAAATCTTATGTACTACACAAGACACAATTGAAGCAAAAACGATTTGATTCACATGAATTGGTTCATGAACTCTATAGCCACGGTTTGCAATTGCATTCCTTAGTTTATAAATATAAGTTCACTAAACATCATTTTTAGACATAACCTACTCAAGTTCGCGGACTTAAGTTCCAGGATGGAGTTCACAAACTCCAGCAGAAATTCTCGGGTTTGAGAACTTTGCCAGTTCGCGGACTTAGCTCATGCACTACTATGGTTCACTTGATCAACAAAGTTCACAAACTTCGGTTTAAGCGATAAGGACTTATACATATATGTGTTCCAAAACAATGCTCATATCCTCCAAATGGTTATATAGTCTAAACTCTCATTTCAATCATTGATACATTTTCATAGGACGTTATATAGTTATTATTCACAAACCATTTCTCGTCAGAGCAATTTTCAAAGTGATTGAAACATAACATGACTTTCGTCACTAGGTAAAGATGAACTTGGATAAAGCGAAAGCTTTACTAACACATATTTCGAGAAATAGATAGGCGAGGTAAACTTGGCTCGAAATACCAAATGTGTATAATCTAAGTCTATATAGCAAAACGACTTTTGTCTCAAGATAGGATATAAATAGACTTTTGATTGATAGATAAGTTCAAGTCTCCACATACCTTTTAGTCGATGAAGATCCACCAGTTCCTTGAGTAATCCTTCGTCTTGTATGATGATTTCTATGGAGTTCTTGAGCTCAAATACACTTTCTATCCTAGTCCGAGACCTTAGATATAGTAGACTAGAAATCAAGACTTATAGTTTTGATCACTAACATTGACAAACATGCTTGAGATATCAACGCATGCGAGTTCGACCGAGCAATGCTCTAACAATCTCCTCCTTTGTCAATTTTAGTGCAAAACTATCAATACATATGGAATACCAAAAATCTATAAATAAACTTTTGTAGCTCCTATTCCACATGCCTAATCTTCAACATTACTTGAAATCTTCGTCACTTCCAAGTACTCCAATGGTCCCAAAGGTTGTAAGTTTAGCATCACCGTTATTGAAAATCCGTAGCTATAACAACGATAAAACAAGAGTTCCCAATCATTGTTATATTTTGTCATAGTATCATTACACAGCGTCAAAGTTCAATTGTATCACAACTTTAACAACAATACTATGGTGATATGTCAATCCCCCTTAGTCAATACTCCATCTCACATGGAAACCACTTCCCCTTACATAATGATCCGAAAAACATATGTATTTGTAGTGTGAACTACATATTAATTCTCCCCTTTTTGTCAATAAAATTGGAAAAGGTACAAAAATGGGATCCTAATGAAATTTCCCAAAGAGACATTTCATGACTAAAATAAAGCATATATCATCTTATTTAGATGCAATCATAAAGCCGAAGCTAAATGCATTCATCAAAGAGTCTATGAAGATACAAGATAACCCCTAAAATATTCCACAGCCGCACTCCCTACAAAGATTTGGCAATTAAGTACAAGTTCAAAATAACTCTCCCCCATTATATGTCATTCCAGAAATAACAACAAGAGCGACCTTAATTTCAAAAAGAAAAGAAGGATTTCTTTGGACATAACAAAATACATACAAGTATGAATTTGAATCCAAAAAACTCAATTAAATTAATCATAAGAGAACCCCTGATTTACTTAATTGGAAATGCTCAACACAAGTAAACTTATAGAGACTTAAAAACACTCAATTAGATTAATCACAAGAAAACCCACAATTAATCTAATCGAAATACACAACTAAACTAATCACAAAGGTAATCAATTTAATTGGTCATACTCGACATAAAGTATCTCATGGAACAACTACAAAGCTAATCATAAAAATAATCAACTTGGTTGTTTAGTGCTCAACATAAGACACATTACGGAGCCTCCCAGTAATACATAAAATATGGATCGGGGAAGATCAAAAACTGCGGAATACACAAGGATTCATTCTATTTTTCCATCACCATTTGCACAATGACATCCAATAGACATAATACTTGAAAACAAAAGATTTTAACGTATCTTCCATCAAAAATTGACATAATAGGCTTAACTTTTGTATTTGTCAAAAGTCAATTCATTCTTTCATCAATACATACATATCAACTCACGAACGACTGTACTTTTGACAAAGTATGGGACAATCAAGTGCACGGACGTAAACACACATATCCTATAACAATATTGTAATATATAAAACCATAAAAATTAATACTGCAAAAATCATCTTCCAAACAAATTTAGAATTTAAACCAATAAATCTAAAAACATGAAGATGGAAACGTTGGACATAGCTATGTGTAATCACAATAATGGATATTCCAAACTCTAGTTATTCTTCTAAGAAAAACAAGAAAAACAGAAGATTTACTAGGCAAACTAAAATCAACAAGCTAAGAAAGAATAGACTCCAGTGTCATGGACGAACACGAACTACAAACACATAGACGGTTCAGAATCTTCACGAGTCTTGAGATCTTTGAGCTTGTGACGGACAGCATCCCTTGCACCTTCAGAGAAGAAATTCTCTTTGTTAAGATCATTGATGTGATATTTTATGAGACCAAGGTGAGTGGTAACCTTTTCCAACTCAGTTTTCAACACATCAAGACTTTTCAAGGTATCAACGAGCTGCAGTTTAGATTCCTTAAAGTATTTAAGAAACCATGAACCACTTCGGCAGAGATCATCTCCTCTTTCTCAACATCCTTATGTGTGTAGGCAAAGTAACATGGGGCATTGGGATGATCATCTTAAACAAGAGTTCTTTTCTTCCTCCCTTTGGGCTCAAAACCAATACCTTTATCAAGAAAACCTTTAGCAAAACCCCAAGCATGTGAAGAGGACGACATTCTTGACAACCCAAAATAACCACGAGTATGCAAATGTGACTCAAGGTTTTGGTATTTAAGGGTTTCTTAGGGAAGAAGGTTGTTAGGGTTTACAAACTGTTGAACCATGATGGTAACTGTGTACACATACGAACACAACATGACCCTCAAAGAAAAAGAAAAAAAACAACAAAAAAATTTTTGCTACATGAGAGACTCATACATGGCTCAATAAATTCCATGACCTTGATGAAGAAGTTTAGAGCACAAGTGTAGCAGGCAATAAGAATTGCAAAGAGAGAAACAATACTAGACACACACATTTAGGCAATACCGTCTGCAGACACTAGTTTAGATATAGACGATAAGAAGATAGCTCAACTAATCAGAAAAAATTGCCATTGTATACCTGTTTTTTTACACAACTTGCTCAACAGGATTTTTATGAGCAAGTTCTTATCCCTTGTAATTAAATAGCAGAAGTATGAGCCTTGAGCTCATCAAATGTCCGTAGATTACGGTTGACTCTCTTTTCCCAAAATCTTGAGGAAAAAAGATTATGATGTGAAAAATTATCATAAAATTTGCTATCATCAAAATAAGATGCATAGTTTTTATTTTTACCTGAAGTAGCTTGACCAGGGCAATTTGACGACCTATTAATGAACTCTTTATATCCTTCAATTATCATTTTTAGATTATCTTCACCATCTTTGCCTCTTTCTTCTGGTTCCTTTTTCACATCGAGAACAACATCATTTCCTTTTCTATCATAAGAAGATTTATGAACTCTTCTTCGATGAAATGATTTAAGAAGACTGTCTCTCTTTTGAACATTTGAGGAACATCTTGAACTGACCTTCCTGGTATAGAACATAGGGCGAGTACTAAAGCCAATTGGTTTGGACATGCGAATGTCAGTTACACCTTCAAGAATCAAATGTAAGGTGTTTTGAAGACTATCAATAGATTTGTCATTCAATCTGGATTTTCTCTCTCGTTCAACATGTCCTTTTGAATCACAAAAGAGACATACTTTCTGATAAAAAAGGAGATCAGGAGAAACAGTTTTACAACCATTGTTAGGAGACTTTTTCCTTCCATGTTGTGTAGAAGACACAATCACATCATTTCTTTCAGGAAGGGATTCTGATTTTACTTCTGGTTAAGGAACGTTTTCAGTCGTAGCAGAAGTACTTGGTATATTAGACTGTTTAGAGCATCCTTGAATAGAGAGTTTACTCAAGCGACGTTCAATTTCCAAGGAATCCTTTTTCAGGCTAGCCTCAAGATTCATACGTGAAGAATGATCTTCAGTATTTTCTTTGAATTTGCAGTCACTTATTACACCAAGAAGAACATTGACATGGTGTTTCAACCGATTAAATCTATCAGCTTGGATTCTAGAAAGATTTAGAATCAATCCACTCTCTTCAACTGTTTCCCGTTCATTAATGGAGATGGTCTCTTTTGAAGGGTAATCGGAATCACACATGTCAGTGTTTGTCTGTCTTGTCAGAACACAAGGTTCATCTATATTCGAGATTGAAGAACCTTTCTCTTTAATAGTATTAGACGAGACAGAACTTTTACTTCTGGTGACGCGTTTATCAGAGATAGTACTCTTGTCCAGAGTCAGATCGCTATCGCTACAAACACATACTTGTAAGGTCTTAAACATGTTTTCCTGCTCTGATACCAATTGAAAAAGCGGGGGTCTAACAACCACACCCAATATTTCGCTTAGCAATCTGTATAGACAAACTCCAATATACTTTCTAGAGAATCAACTAGACAGTTAGACTCAATCAATAGAAAAGTATATCTAAGAGTTTATATCTCAATCTCTCGATTTGATCTATAATCAAGCAAATTGAAATCTGCGAGTCTTTATCAAAGAGAGATAACTTGGATGGTACCAAAGACCAATATACAAGTGTCAATCAATTTAAATCAACAACGAAAAGATCGGATATTCTGATTGATTGAACAACGCACAACCTGTATTATTTCAATTATATAAACAAATATAATGCGGAAAAGAAATAACACAGATGCCAGAATTTTGTTAACGAGGAAACCGCAAATGCAGAAAAACCCCTGGACCTAGTCCATATTGAACACACACTGTATTAAGCTGCTACAGACACTAGCCTACTCCAAACTAACTTCGGTCTGGACTGTAGTTGAACCCTAACCAATCTCACACTGATTCAAGGTACGTTTATGCTCCTAAGTCTCTGATCCCAGCAGGATGCTACGTACTTGATTCCCTTAGATGATCTCACCCACAACTAAGAGTTGCTACGACCCAAAGTCGAAGACTTTAATAAACAAATTTGTATCACACGAAAAAGTCTATGATAATAGATAAATCCGTCTCCCACAAATATACCTATGAGTTTTGTTCCGTCTTTTGGTAAATCAAGATGAACAGGAACCAATTGATAATCCGGACTTATATTCCCGAAGAACAGCCTAGTATTATCAATCACCTCAGAATAGTCTTAATCGACGCAGCGAAAAAAGATATTGTGGGATCACAAACGATGAGGCGAAGATGTTTGTGATTACTTTTTATATTGCCTATCGGAGATAGAAATCTCAAGCCAATTATTACAATTATACTCGTGCGATAGAAACAGCAAGATCAGATCACACAACTACAAGAAAAGTAGTATCGGTCTGGCTTCACAATCCCAATGAAGTCTTTAAGTCGTTAACCTGGTTTAGAAGAAGAAACCAAAGGTTAAAGGAGAATCGACTCTAGCTTAGCACAACTAGTATCACACAGAATGTGTGGGGATTAGGTTTCCCAGTTGCTAGGGTTCTCCCTTATACAGTCTTTCAAATCAGGGTTTGCAATCAATGTTAGCTTAGTAACAAAGCATTCAATATTCACCGTTAGATGAAAACCTGATTAGATTCAAGATAATATTTATCAACCGTTAGATCGAAAACATAGCTTATTATATAAAAATGAAATACACGTTCCTGGGCTTGACTTAAGTTCCCGTATGGAGTTCACAAACTCCAGCAGAAATTCTCGGGTTTGAGAACTTCGCAAGTTCGCGGACTAGGATTGCGGAATTAAGTTCCCGGATGGAGTTCACAAACTCCAGCAGAAATTCTCGGGTTTGAGAACATCGCCAGTTCGTTGACTGGGTTCGCGGACTTAGCTCACGCACTATTCCGGTTCACTTGATCAACAAAATTCGCAAACTTCGGTTCAAGCAAGAAGGACTTATACATATATGTGTTTCCATAACAATGCTCATATCCTCCAAATGGTTATATAGTTTAAACTCTCATTTCAATCATTGAAACATTCTCAAAGGACGTTATATAGTTGTTATTCACAAACCATTTCTCGTCAGAGAAATTTTCAAAGTGATTGAAACATAACATGACTTTCGTCACTAGGTAAAGATGAACTTGGATAAAGCGAAAGCTTTACCAACACATATTTCGAGAAACAGATAGGCGAGGTAAACTCGGCTCGAAATACCAAATGTGTATAATCTAAGTTTATATAGTAAAACGACTTTTGTCTCAAGATAGGAGATAAATAGACTTTTGAGTGATAGATAAGTTCAAGTCTCCACATACCTTTTAGTCAATGAAGATCCACCAGTTGCTTGAGTAGTCCTTCGTCTTGTATGATGATTGCCATGGAGTTCTTGAGCTCAACTGCACTTTCTATCCTAGTCCGAGACCTTAGCTATAGTAGACTAGAAATCAAGACTTATAGTTTTGATCACTAACATTGATAAACATGCTTGAGATAGCAACGCATGCGAGTTCGACCGAGCAATGCTCTAACAAAAGTTGCATTGTAGATTAGGCCGACGTTATTATAGAGCCGGAAAGGAGAATATGTTCATGTATTCTCTCGATTTTTTTTCTTCACTTCACAACGGTGTTTTATCATGATAAGAAATTGGTTTTATAGGGAAGAAGGAGTATTTGAAACTCGGTGTTCGACCTGCAACGCACGCGCACTCCACTTGTAGCCTATTAGAGAACCTACTCATTCCCTACTTCCACATATAACAAATGGCATCGTTTGACTCTGCGGAAGATTTGGCAATCACCAAAGCATGGGCAGCCGAAAGCCGAGTTCTAGATCGCTCCTCGACCTAGACCTTTTGTGCGAAGATACATATCAAATTTAACCAAGATTACGGGAACCCGAAAATAAAAAGTGTTCAACAAATCAAGGATAGGAACAACATCATCCTAAATGCGGCAGTTGGGTTTTTTATAATCAAACACCGGATCTCGCATGCGTGCCAGCTTAGCTTGTCCCCTCTACAACTTGTAAGTATCTTTATGGTTTGTTCGTCACAATACTTTTTTCAATTTATATGTAACCAAATAAGTTTGTGTGTTATTTTTGTAGCAAGAATGAAAGTGCGCTACTTAGAGGAAAAGGGGGAAGCATTCACGTTTGACGAAATCGTTCATTTCATAGTATTCATATTTACGGAGTACCACCAGCACTCAATGGTGGGTGAATCAGACTTCATACTCTTATTTGGCTTCCAGATAGGAAAGATTAATTCTCTGGTAAGAGTGTCTATATTGTGTTGTCTAGTCCGTCTAATACTTTTGCAGGTACTAATTATGTTTCTCCACAGGTATGGAAAGCTTTATGGAAGTTAAATTATTTGTTTGGAAGTTCTTAAAAGATATAGTTCCAACAAAAGATAAACTATCTAGATATGGAAATGATATTGAATTTCATTGCAGTTTGTGTAATCATCCTGTGGAATCCAGTAATCACCTATTCCTTGAATGTGGTTATGCTAGATCTATTTGGTTGGTTTTAAATATCAATGTTAGTAATATTATGGTACAACATGGTTCATTTAGGAGATGGATTCTCTCTTGGTTTTCTGCAGGAAATAATGTTACCTTTGGTGCAGGAATTATTAGACATGAGATTAATAAATTGCTAATGGTTTCGGTTTGGACTATTTGATGTTCAAATATTTTTCAGAACATAACTCCAAATAGGACAATGTCAATAGATGGCATTAATAAACTTGTGTCTCCTGGAACTAATCTTGTTTCTTTTACTAATGGGGTTGTGCAGGTGCTAAGATGGAAACCTCCTGGTAATGTGTATTTGAAAATAAATTTAGATGCTCCTTTTAAGTCAGATTCATTACAAGGTGGAATAGGGCTAATAGTGAGGAATTGTGCAGGTAGCTGCATTGGGGTGCAAGGACAATGCTTCAATGGAGGAATGAAGATAGGAGTTGAAGCCGAGGAACTGGAATGTAAGGCTGTGCTGGCAGCTATTACTCTGGCACCCTCTAAGAACTTTAATCATGTTATCTTTGAATCAGATTGTGTGACTTTAATAAAAACCATCAATGATAAAACCTATTATGTTCATTGGATGAATAAAGCTTCGGTCTTAGATATTAATTCTAACTGGACAAAACATAAAAATAGAGTAATGGGTTTTAGTTCACTTAATTCTAATCGGGGCAATAGCTTCTTCCAGTTCTTACGATTTTATTTTTCAACTGCACTAACATGTACTCCACTTTTAAAAAAGTTAGTTTTTTACTGTAGTACCGTTATAACAACTGCAGCAACACGTACTCCGTTTTTTAGCTATCATTTTGATTTATTTTCTGAATCGGGTACGAACAAAAAAACTTCAGGATGGAATGAATATTAATGGCATCAAACTCCGGTTTTTTAGAGCCGTCAAAGCATAAAATTATGCAGCAGGATAACAAGATTTGACCGAGAAAATTCTTAACATAGAACGTGCAGCATGCAAATTGAAGGATATTTACCTTCCTATTTTACCAAATTATTTACGAGATACACTTAAATATTATTAGTAAAAGTATAGCCAAATTTCCATTTACATTACATTACCTATTTATGATAATAAATCTTTACCGTCTGTGTTCATCTCTCTCGTCTTAAATCGTTTCATGTTTCTACTCTTAAATCTTCTAACCTCCCCCTAGAAAAAAAAACAAGAGGTTTACTTTGATCATCTCATTCATCTCCTGGATAAACCATATATTCCCCTGTCAGGTTTGCTTCATGTGGCGGTATAATCGGATCGAACGTGTAAGTATTTCTTTTCAGTATTGCTTTGTTAACTGAGATTGTAACTCTAATGGTCATAGTAGGGTAAATATTGTCTTCACATGCAACTGTATGTAGGTAGCTAAGAGCTTTTCCAATGGTTGTTGTATGTATTTCCTATGTGGCAACACAAACAAGACATCTTTATTCCAAAAAAGTTATTCATCTCCAATGGGGTTGTTTGTGATCATTTTCTTATTAAATGTAAATTTTATGTTTGGTAATTTTAAGATTTTACTAGATCTAAAAATGATTATTTATTGTATTAGAATTAATTTAGTAAATAAAATATATTTTTAATTTAAAAAAGCTGACTAGGATGGTAGATAATGTCAAGGGGAATGTGGGAAACTAGACATTCCCCTTGATATTTTCTACCTAAAGTCATGCATACTTTGATTTATGACATCCATGTTGGAGAATGATTTTAGTGAAAATGGATGTGCATCCTAGGTGGATTTTGACATTTATCTCCACATACATGCCATTGGAGAAGCTCTAACCTCTGATTATTTGTATGATTCATATATGATAACTGAACTCAGATTGTGATTTGTGATTACTCTTTGTGTACGTATTACTCTTTGCAATGATAATTCGTAGTTTTATTCGGACCACAATAATATTTTCACAAGATGTTGACAAGTTTTTTCTCCGTCCAGGTATCTGAGAATTCATAATGGATCCTAGAGTAATGGATAAATCTTGGATGTATACCGATAGAACCAAACCGCTTTATCAAGATGGAGTCGAAGCATTTATAGAGTTTGTTGCGCATACATACCAACAAGATATTACGAATGGGAATTGGGAACCAGACGACAACGGCAAAGTTAGGTTTCTATGTCCATGTGTGAAATGTCTCAACCTCTATGTGCACAAGGCAAGTAAAGTAAGGTTTCATTTATATTCTTATAGATTCATTCAAAATTATGCTGTATGGACTAAGCACGGAGAAGGAGATGAGTCATCTAGGTGGACACTTCTGGATGGTAATGGCAACGATGGTCGCACACTGATGAACCAACATATGCTGCAGAGACTATATAAATGGTTAGTGCTTTATTAGGAGATAAATTTTCAAAGGATTCTGAGAAGATAAAACGACCACTCAAAGATGCTGGGAAACCCCTATACGAAGGATGTTCATATTTTATAAAGATATTTGCAATGTGTGACCTGTTTAACTTGAAGAGAAACCACGGAGCTTCCGACAAGTTCTTTAATGAACTTCTACCACTGTTAAAATCCATGCTCCCTCAAGGAAATGAGATGATGAAAAGTACATATGAAGCTCAGAAGGTGATGAGAGATTTGGGTTCAGGTTACGTAAAGATACATGTATTCATCAATGACTGCATTCTCTATATGAAGAATTACAAGGATCACATCAAATGTCCCACCTGTGGAGAATCAATATGGAAAGTTGATGATACCACCCAAGAGGTGCATGAAAAAATTCCGGCAAAAGTCTTGTGGTATTTTCCAATTATCCCAATACTTAAACGACTGTTTGAATCAAAGAGAATTGTCGAATATTTATTGTGGCACGACACCACCAAAAAGAAAGACGAGGGTGTTTTACGGCATCTGGCGGACTCACCGGCATGGAAAAATATAGATGAAAGATATCCTGTAATTCGTGATGATCCGTAAAAACTGCGGCTAGGCATTTCGGCTGACGGAGTTGACGTAAACAAAGGCATGCAAAAACAGCACAGTGTGTGGCCAATTCTGACAGTGATTTACAACCTTCCGCCATCATTGTGTATGAAGAGAAAGTTCACCAATCAGTCATTAATTATCAATGGGGGGCGTTGTAAGGACATTGATGTTATGTTACAACCGTTTTTTGAGGATCTCAAGGAATTTTTTGAGGGAGTCGAATGTTTTGATACGCTGAAACAGGAGATGTTTACTCTACGTGTGGTTGTTTTATGGACAATAAATGATTACCATGCTCTCGGTGCACTGTGTGGTTGCCCCTACCAGGACGAGACTCCTGTAAGGTGTGTGGGAGAAATACTTACTATGTCAGGCTAAAAAATTGTAGAAAAGAGGTTTATACCGGGAATAGAAGATACCTATCGTACAATCATCCATTCAGACTTCATAAGGGGTTCAACGGGAAAGTTGAAACTGAAAAGGCTCTGGAACTTATGACCCCATCACAAATATACAATGAGTTAAAGTCTATAAAGAATGAATGGGGAAAGGGACTGAAGTACATTGTGGTGGAAATCATACATGATAACCCTGGAGGAGGTGGAAATATGAAGAGAATCGAAAAGACCATCGACCCAAAAAAGGGGAAGGGGAAGGGGAAGGAGACCGACAGGCCCTACTGGAAAAAGCTCAATATATGGTTCCGGCTCCTCCCCTACTGGCGCTATCATGTTATCCACCATTGCATAGATTTCATGCACGTCGAAAATAATGTATGCGAGAGTATCGTTGGAACATTGTTGAACAATGAATTAAAGTCGAAAGACCACTTCGCTGCTTGAATGGACCTGAAGAACATGGGTTTTAGAGACAAGTTGCAACCTCGGGAAAATGGCAAAGGGGGATATATACTACCGGCAGCATGTCACTCATTAACATGGAGGAAAATGACAAGTTCTATGCAACATTATCCGAGATAAAGGTTCCACAAGGGTATTGTTCAAACTTTTCAACCCTGATGAATCGAAAAGATCGAAAACTTATCGGACTAAAACCGCATGATTATCACATGCTAATGCATTAGTTTTTGCTCATTGTAATTAAATCAATTATGCTGCAGCCAACAAGATATTCTATTATCAGGTTTTGTTTCTTTCTCAGGGAAATATCTGACAAAGAAATCAAGGTGGCAGAGCTAGAAAAAATTGCAGTCGGAACTCGTTGTGACGTTGTGCTTGCTCGAGAAATACTTTCCTCCATCCTTTTTCGACATCATGGTTCATTTAACTGTGCATCTTACCAAGGAAGTGCAAATTTGTGGTCCTGTATTCTTTCGATGGATGTATCCGTTCGAAAGGTGCATGAAGCTCATTAAAGGGCATGTGTGAAACAGAAACACACCTGGAGGAAGCATTGTTGAAGGGAATATTACGAAAGAGACAATCGAGATAATCAATGAGAACCAAAAAAGCATGAATGATACAGTCGGAATTCCACCAGACAAACTCAACACATCTGAAACTGGCGAAGATTCTTATTCTTTCAGGGTAAACCAATGTGAGGTGCTAAGTTTCCTCTTGTTGATAAGGATATGTTGGATAAAGCGCATTTCTATGTATTACGGAATTCGCCTGGAGTTTATCCTTACATTGAGTAAGTATAACTTGATCTAACCAAATAACCTCATATTTTTATTTAGTTTTTGATCCTGTGTCTGAATTTCTGTAAATATAATAACATTAATCATTGTACTTTCCAGACGACACCAGAAATTTTTGAAGGATAAATATCTTGGTATAAAGGATACATGGCTAGATCAAAAACATAATGAAGAGTTCACCAAATAGTTACAAAAAGTGCTAAGAGTTTGCAGAAACTGTCACTCTTGCTATGTAACTTTTGCTTTGAGACGAAGGCTAATCCTTATAATGTATTTCATGTTGAGATTGAGTAGGAAGACTCTGAGAAAACTTCAATCAGGACTTAAGGTGGCTATCAATCCCACCGAATACACAAGTAGCGACATACGAAGCATATCACACCAATGGATACCTGTTTCACACAAAATCTAGTGATGGTTCTGTGTACCAGAATAGCGGGGTTTACATAGAGGCAACTGACACGCACATTAGAAAAGCGGGGATTACCCTTAATCATACGGATTATTACGGTGTTTTACAAGAGATATGGGTGCTGACATATCATTCGTTGAAAGCCACTTTTCAAGTGTAAATGGGTTACCAAAGCAGGGGTGTCAAAAGGTAAACTTGGCTATTTTTTGGTTGAGATTGATAAGTTGGGACTCCAGAATGATACTTTCATTGTAGCCTCCCAAGCTAAGCAGGTATTTTATGTGACAGACCAGGAAAAAAAAAAGTCTATTGTGTTAGGTGCACCTACCCAAAACTGGAAAGATGTTGGTGATGATGTCGACGAGGAATTCAGTACGACAGTTATTTGTCGGGATGTGTATCACTTACCGCAGGTAGATAAACTTTATCTCCAAAGGAAATCAATGGATGATTACTATCAGCCCGACATTAAGGGTAGAACTGTAAGGAAAGTCAACAAATGAGGTGATCCAGCTCTTCCAAGTTTCTGCTGCTGCTGCTGCAAATGTGGAAGACACAGGTTTGGTTTGTTTGTTTTTTAATATGGTAGCCATAGGTTTCTTTATATGCATGGTAGACATAGCCAGAGTAAAATGTTTGGGTCCGTGAGTATACCAAAAAGGATCGTTGTTATATTTTTCTTGAAGGAAACATCTTTGATTCACAAACAAGGTAGCATTTTTTTATATAAATAAAGATAATTTGTGCTACACTAATGTCATTTATATAAAGACAATTTGTGCACCCTACACTTTCGTCATACCGACTTCCTCTCCTCTGTAAGTAGTTCTTCTATTTGTCCATGTGAAGGGACAAGCAGTATAACCAAGATCAGAGAGAGATACATATCATGTTCATGTAACACTAAACTAAGTTATTCATGTTAACTAATATGAATAGCACTTGTGTAAATGATCTCTGAATGTACTCCACTTGTCGCAACATAGATGACTTTCAAAATAGAAAAGTCGATTAGACAAGTCACAAGAGATATAGTTTGATTTATGAAGAATCGAAACATGCGGGAGGGGGTAGAGTAAGAGTTTTTCTCACCGAAAAGGTGAGAGTGCATTGAGAACCGAACCAATTAAGGCTTAAAATGATGTTTCTTTTCTTCATTATCATTATCCCAATTGCTTCCATTAGAGTCCAAACCGGAAATCCCATTTCAAAATTGAGACTAAGAGGGAGACAAATATTCATCCTAAATTTTTGATAAAAATTTGTCATCAACCCCTTGCAATCAAAATTCATTAGAGAAGCATTCAACACAAAATGGATATTCCTCTAAGAGCAATAGAGAGCAATATCTCTGATGCACCAGTGAGGAATGATAATTGCACCCAATTGGTTAATAATATCTCCAGGAATCAGGGTACTGCATCATCCACTTCCCGGATTCAGCAAATGCCTCCTAGGGGGAGAGAAGATCCTTCATTTGAAGATTGTATAACTTAACATGGAGAAAGCAGTGCTTGTGGAGGGAGTGGTGCAGTTGAAGAAGAACCAATGGCTACTGAGAACTGCGAAGAAATCTTGTCTGATGTAGATTTTGATCCTGGTGATGGTGTTAATGATTAGTTCGTAGACAGGGGTGTTGGTGGTGCAGCGGCTGTCGGACCAGGACCCATTAGGACATGGCGCATGCGGGATAGCTGGGTTGTGACTGCTGAACACCCTATCGAAGGTAGTAAGTGATTAACGAGGGGGTGGTGCTTATTGGTCTTAAATATGTTGTGGCTGGAGGGGGAAGATATGGATTTGATACTATCACTTTGCCTGCTGCCGCCAGAAAGAGAGCTTCTTATTCGTGCTTCTCATCCAATACCCGCTCATAGAATGCCATATTCCCTGCTTCATTATGTATGTCCTGCAGTTGGCAGAGCAGCATCCAGAATGGCTGCTTTTGTGGAGGCAGGTAGTGGTCAGCGAAATCCAGCGAGTGCAATGCTACCAGAGCAACCGGTTGAGCCAGCACCAGCACTAACAGCAGTCCCTGCTTCTCAAATGACTGCATCTGAACAACCATCTCCAAGGGACTAAGCGATAATCAAGCCAGGTGATAGAATGTAGTTGTTTGTGTTTGCTAATAGATGAATGATTAGGTTGGAACAGTTTTTTTGGCTTTTGTTTAAGGAATTGGTTAGTGTAAATATACTCTTAGCCTTTGTTTTTGGTTTTGGGTTATACTATTTTGGTAATGATGATCATCATGGTACTGAATTTGGTTCAAATTTAAGTTAGCAGTTTGGATTTTACTGTTAACTAGAGAATGAATGTATAGATTATTCAAAAAAATTGATTCTTAAATCATGGTGGGGTTTTGTATGCAGATGGGTTTTAGCAATGTTGGATGAGTGAATACTATGAGTTTGGATTTGGCTATACTGACAGTTGAATTAATATTCTGTCATTCTAGGATTAGTAATAATACTAATAGGCTTGCACATAGATTTTTTTTGGAATTCGGCCTCAAATAAGCTTTGAATTAATCTTAATACCCTAGTTTCTACCGTCTTAAACAACATTTTATATATACTATTGATTCACTAATTCAAGCATTCACTGAGAAAACTTCAAAATTTACTAGCTTATACTACTATTTCTACTTCTCCAACTACCTAACAGTTCAACTACAACCTTCCTTTTTACATTCATCAAAACCGCTGCAGCATTAGAAGTTTTTCCGATAACAAGACTAAAAACATAAGTTACAAGTTCACTTTATATTTCCCCTGTTGTTTCTCCAACTCCGTCCTTACTTCATATCACTACCCAAAATTCTCTTGCAAACCTGCACTGCTCCTACTAACACTATTCAAACTCAAAAAACCAAAAAAATAACTTACCATACCATGTCAGCTGACATTGAAACACCCCTTTTCTTGTACTTATTTAGCAACACTAAGTATCACCAACGCCCCCATAAGTTTTCACGAAGATGCACCAGAGATCTTATAACAAACAACTTACAAGACTCTCTTTACAAAGGGTTTGATATTACCTTCAGGACATTTTCCAAGAATTGTCTTCCTTGTCGCTGCCGCTGCCAAACTCCTCCTCATAGTAGGAGTCGCCACCATCATCATTGCTTGAAGATGGAAAAGGGCCATTACCAACAACTTCATCTGAATCCTCCTCTTCTTCCTCACTTTCTATCACTTATTCATCTCCATACTCTAGTTCTCCATCAATATTCATACCTTGAATCTCCTCTCTGTTAGAATCCACATTTAATGGTTCTGACATGGTCCGAGAAAAATTCCAAGGATTATTTGAAGGCGCATTTATGTGCCTAAATTGTCCTCAATGTTTCGTATTGTTGGAACTCGTTTTCGTCCTTATTATGGTGTTTTGTGTATTTTTAGGTATGTTTTGGAAAATAAATATTGTTGGAAAAATCGGCTCGAAAAATCACTCGGAACACTCCCGGAGGATACTTGATATACAGAGCCCAGATTTGGTTAAGGGGCACCTCAATTACTAAGGGGCACATCAATTACTAAGGGGCACCACAGGTCACCTCCAAAACAGGCAGCTGTTATTCGCACCCCACATCTGGTTAGGTGGACACCACCTTCTTCGTTTGAACTTAAAAATTGGCGGGAAAAAAGAGCAGCTCTTTGGTGAATTTTTCGATCGAAATTTGAAGGATTTCTGGTAGACTAAAGGGCTGAAACTTAATGGGTAGTTGTGATATGTCCTAACAAAGCTGGTATGGGTGTTTGTTTCGATCAAAATTGGCTGGAAAATCCGTGACAAGAAAACAGGGTATCCCGTGCATGAGAAGAATAATTCACGAGTTTTTGAAGATTTATGCGTGTTATGCTCGTGTATGATGACTCTAGCAACACTCTGGACCGTGTAGAAGGAAAATAAGGAAGGTTGGACAGCTGCAGATGCTCGGATGAAGAAAAAAATATCCGAAAAATATTTTCTTTAAATGCCGAGTTTAATGAAGAATATTGAGAATTTTGGCGTAATTAAATGGAGCTAAGGAGTATAAATATGTTGAGGGGATCATAGAGAATCGGGGGGGGGAGAGATTGAGAGAAGTTTAGAGCACCACAGAGTAAAAAAATCGAATTTGCAGAGAGACCACCTGCTGCTGCTGCTGCCATTGAAGAACACTGAAGAACAGGAAGAACGGACCTGCACCAGCAGTCATTTTTGGACAGTGACAGCGACTCATACTGTTGGTCGCAGATCAGAGACAGACTTAAAAAACGCAACAGTACAGTAACGGCTCTTTGTAACGGCTTTTGCAACAGTTTTAAGCATTGCAAACCCGATTTTTATTATAATTCTCCCTTATTCATCATTTGTAACCCTTTGAGCATAAATGAAATCAACTTTTGAGCGTGTTTCCAACATGATGAGCGGCTAATTCTCTCGTAACCAAGGAAATGGATGAAGCTATTCACACATCAACAATGGGTAACTATTTCATTTTCTCTAGTATTTAATTATAATTCACTCAATCACTGCTTTTGCAGAGTTCTTAAAAGTTTACATAATTTTCTTCATTAGTTGTGATTCAATTAGATAGGTCATGCTTTGGTTAGATAATCTATGCTTAAGGGATACAATTAATTTTTGAGAATATGTTTGATTATTTGTGGATTAAGAAATAAAGGATTAAAAGGATAATTAGAGTTATGAAATATTTGACATCATTCATGTGTAATAGTGGATTCTAGTGTCTTGGTTACCTCTCGCCCACTTTGTTAATATTTTTGTATATAATTTTATTAAATCTTTAAATTTAATCTTCACAAGTCCGAGAGTTTGAACCTCATTACTACAACATTATCAAAAAATATAATCATTTTGGCGCCGCCGACGCGGATTTATGCTTAGGTAGAATTTTTAGGTTTTTTTTATTTCATTTGTTCTTTTTAAGTTTCTTTGGGTGTGTCTTTGTATTACAGGTTTGAAGTTGGATACTAAAGATTTGGAATCAAAACTTAAAGCTAAAAGAGAAGGAAAAAGACAAAGCAAAAAAAAAAAAGAGAGAATTTATTTATTTTATTTTATTTTTTAGAGACCTTCCATTTTTTGTAATTATTTTTTTTTCTTTTCTTTTGCACTTTATTTGGACTTTGGACTTGGACAATTTTTTTTTTTTTTAAAACCCTAAGGAAGGGTACATTAAATATAAAATTGTTTGCAGGGAAGGACGACGATTACAATATCGTCTCGTCCCCTCGGGTTCGCACATGACATAGGAGTCGTGGCCCAAGTCGACTTCAGCGGTTCTGTGCCCGTCTGGTACGGGAGGTAAGCTTTCGAAACACCCGCGAATCCCCTGTCAGCGGGTTTATTGTATTCCTTACGGTGAATATATGCTGAGGATTTGAATACGGTTGTTTTAATTTCCTAGTAAAGGGAAAGGCCTGGCCAAATTAAGATAAGGACTCGGATTTCATCACCGTTTCCTTCTTGCCCGCCTTAGGAAAACAAAACCAAACGCGAACCTAAGCTTAAAATTTTGACTAGAACGAGACCTATAGGGTAACGAGCTTAATTGGAAAGTCGTTCGAAAAATATTGGTTACTCTTTTGAGCATACTTTGAAGTTCATGATGGTTTCTTTGAGTTGAATGCGTGACTGCGCCGCCTTGTGATAGCGGTGAGGCCTTGGGTATCAAAGCTCCACTGAGCTTCCCTCGCCTCAATTCAAATTACTTTGACTCGGATTGATTCCAGAGGGGTTTTCTTAAATTGTAACGAATTCCCTTTCGAAGGATTAGAAGCTGGTCTAGAAACAATCTAAGTGGAGCCATCATGCTTGTTGTTTGCTAGTTTTTATAGGTTTGATTTGGTCGAGTCAGCCTTGTTTGTGATTGTGTAGAATTCCCTTGCAATTAAGAATGTCGAACTGGTATGATAGAAGCCAATACAATGATTATCGACCTGAATTTGAATATGGACATCATCCTTTTTATGACCATGTTGGGAATAGTGGTCGGGAACGCCATCCTTTGAAAGGATATGGGTCATACCCTGGTGAGCCCAATTACTATCCACACATGCATCAGTATTACGAGCAAGAAGATTATAGTACTAGTTCTTCGTCTCTAGAGGATACAATCAAACTATTGAAAAGTAGTCCTTTTTATGATCCCTCTGTTCCTATTCCTCCTTTAGAAGAGTCCCTCAGGGAGTTAGTTGAGTCGACGCGTAAGTTAGCTGAGATGAATAGTGTAATTATAGACGAAAGAACCATAATAATGAGTGAACTTTCTATAGAGGAATCCCTCAAGCTGATGGCTGAGATGAAAGAAAGACTTGCTCGAAATAATCTTACTTTCCAATATAGTGTTTCCAATAATACCCTTAAAAATGAGGATAGTTATTTTCATAATCAAGATGACGAGGTTAGAATTGGTAACACTACTTGTTTTGATGAGGTTCGATCTTTTTCATGTTATTATGATGAGGATAGTGTTGATGGAGAATCATACTTATGTAGGAATAGTGATCAGGAAATGGTTACTCCAATTGAGCTTTACAATGATAATATTATTTCTAGTTCAAGTCCAAATAATTTTAATAATTATTCACTTATTCAAAAGGACGAGGATTTGACTAGAGATACCCTCATTTTAGATGATGTAGTATTTCCTGTTTACAAAGCCGTTAATGATTTAGAGGAACGAGTTTATTCTGAGAATAATGTTTTAGAGTCTAGTGATTTAGAAACAATAGTCTTAGACGAAGAAGATGAACTCGTAGAGATTTTAAATATGAGTGAGGATGCATCACCTGAGTATAACCTAACAGAAGCAATTGACCATTTTCAGGATTTTGATGATCTAGAAATTAGGGAAATTATAGTTAGTCTACCTAGAGACACACAAAAATCTAAGTTTGGGGGTGATTATCATTCTCCATGTGATTTACCTTTAACTCTTAGAAAGTTCCCTCGTGTAGGGCTTGACATTTGTGCCTCAACCATTGTTCAAGATTATCTCCATACACGTTTTCCCGAACCTAATAATGTCCAGAAAGAAGTTCAGTCATTAGAAACCCATCCTATGGTTGATGTGGTTTGCCCAGGCTATGATACCCTTATTGACTTTGTTTTCCCACCAAATAGTTTTCTTCCAAATGTGGGAACGTTTATATTTCAAATGTGTTGAATATTTAGTTGTGAGACTAAACCTAAATGCTTTAGGAAATTAGAATCAACACATTTTCTTAAGAATGACTACTACCCTCACTGTGGTCAATTTTGTAAGTCAAACCTGATTGACTTAGAGGATCCCCAATTAGTTAGGTTATTATTATGTGCTTCTAAATTTTTATTTGAGTTTTTACAGACTCTAGGACCTAATAATTCGGATCTCACTTTTGAGGAGTTGCAGCCTAAAGAAATATATTTAGACCCTTTTATAGAACCTGAACCACAATTAGATGTAGTTGTCTTAATCAGGAAACTAGGTAAGGGCATGCTAGTCTTGTTCATTTTCTTGGTTTACTGCAGTTTCCTTTGGTCAGCTCTTTTTGGTTTTGAAGACCCACAGTTATTCTGGCTACTGTTATACGGTTTGAGTTGACTAATCCTTTCCTAAGTCTGGCTGAAGACTTTAAACTTAGCACTTCTTGGGAGGTAACCCATGCTCATGCAACATGGTAATATCTTTCCTTAACTCTTTTTCTTCAAGTGGTAACAGTTTCTCCTTGTTCATGCTTTTAATTTTATCTTTAGAACATCGAGGACAATGTTAGATTTAAGTTTGAGGGTGGGGAAGAACTTTTTAGTTGAACTTTTGAAACTTCTAGCCTCACATGGTATCCCGTTAGCTAAGTTTACATACTGTTTCTCACCGAAAAGATAGAAATTGGAATGTTAGGGATAACAACCTTTTGACACATTAGAGAAAAAGACATTGAGATCCTAGAAATTCAGGAGAGAACTTGTTCCTTTTAGAGGGTGACCGCGATGGACCTAACCATACATGATGGAAAGGCAAGTAGGTCAGGAAATGCCAGAAAGACAAAGCAACCTCACAATGTAGTCTTAGTTACTGGATTGCGACTCTCTCTCAGTAGAAACTTATCATCATCAGCAAGCGGAGCGACATCAAAATCTATGAATAAAGTTGAAGACTTTTTAGGTTTAGAAGAAACAATAGAAAAGAATAATTCAAAAATCAAAGTTGAAGTTATAAAGAGCAAATGATATAAGTTGTTAGAATCCATGATACCAAGACATCACAAGTTGCGAAGATCCAAGTTTTGAAAGTCCTTCTCTCATGGCCATCTAAATTGTTGTCTTGTAATTTTTGTTTCCGAAAAAAAAAATCACCATTACGTTCTTTTTGTTCAATAAGGCCATAGGGAAGTAGAAATTTATAAGTCAAGCAAGAAATCGAAGAGAAAAGTTAATTGTCAAGGTTCTATGAGGTTCGGTAGTTTATCATCAACAGTTGAAGACCGAAGAAGACGTTTCTACTGAGCACTATGAGAGAGTCGAAGAAAGATACATTTGGTTGCTTTGTTAGCCCGCTTTCAATCTGGCACAAGATCTTTTCTAGCACTGGTTTAACTCATCACACGTAATTAGTCCAGCTGTGTAGCAGATGTCCCTCTCATCTTTATCTCTCTCCTAATCTTATCCAGCTGTAAAGCAGCGGACGCATCTTACAATGTTTATCTAGCTGTGTAGCGGATATCTCTTTATCTAGCAGTGTTGCGGATGTGTCTCCCTTTTCTTCAGTCAGCTTTAGAGCTGACACCTTTACTTTCTCTGGCATTCTAGTTACTTGGAGATAGGTTGAGAATATGTATGTCCTCATAGCTCTTTGGATACTTGTGACCAATTAGAAGTAATGGTTTTGTGGGTACACCTCTGGTAAACCCTCCCGAGATTAACTCGGTTTTATTTATTATTAGTTTTGCTCGAGGACTAGCAAATAATAAGTTTGGGGGTATTTGATAGGCGCATTTATGTGCCTAAATTGTCCTCGATGTTTCGTATTGTTGGTACTTGTTTTCGTCCTTATTATGGTGTTTTGTGTATTTTTAGGTATTTTTGGAAAATAAATGTTGTTGGAAAAATCGGCTCGAAAAATCACTCGGAACACCCCCGGAGGACACTTGCTATACGGATCCCAGATTTGGTTAAGGGGCACCTTAACTGCTAAGGGGCACCTTAATTACTAAGGGGAACATCAATTACTAAGGGGCACCCCAGGTCACCTCCAAAACATGCAGTTTCTATTCGC
Organism: Papaver somniferum; assembly: GCF_003573695.1. Taxonomy (NCBI): domain Eukaryota; kingdom Viridiplantae; phylum Streptophyta; class Magnoliopsida; order Ranunculales; family Papaveraceae; genus Papaver; species Papaver somniferum. Next base: position 7,786,933 of record NW_020621381.1, on the reverse strand, counting down.
ACCCCACATCTGGTTAGGGGGACACCACCTTCTTCGTTTGAACTTAAAAATTGGCGGGAAAAAAGAGCAGCTCTCTGGTGAATTTTTCGATCGAAATTTGAAGGATTTCTGGGTAGACTAAAGGGCTGAAACTTAATGGGTAGTTGTGGTATGTCCTAACAAAGCTGGTAAGGGTGTTTGTTTTGATCAAAATTGGTTGGAAAATCCGTGACAAGAAAACAGGGCAGTGCATGAGAAGAATAATTCACGAGTTTTTGAAGATTTATGCGTGTTCTGCTCGTGTATGATGACTCTAGCAACACTCTGGACCGTGTAGAAGGAAAATAAGGAAGGTTGGACAGCTGCAGATGCTCTGATGAAGAAAAAAATATCCGAAAAATATTTTCTTTAACTGCCGAGTTTAATGAAGAATATTGAGAATTTTTGCGTAATTAAATGGGGCTAAGGAGTATAAATATGTTGAGGGGATCATAGAGAATCGAGGGGGGGGGAGAGAGATTGGGAGAATTTTAGAGCACCACAGAGTAAAAAAAGCGAATCTGCAGAGAGACCACCTGCTGCTGCTGCTGCCATTGAAGAACACTGAAGAACAGGAAGAACGGACCTGTACCAGCAGTCGTTTTTGAACAGTGACAGCGACTCATACTGTAGGTCGCAGATCAGAGACAGACATAAAAAATGCAACAGTACAGTAACGGCTCTTTGTAACGGCTTTTGCAACAGTTTTAAGCATTGCAAACCCGATTTTTATTATAATTCTCCCTTATTCATCATTTGTAACCCTTTGAGCATAAATGAAATCAACTTTTGAGCGTGTTTCCAACATGATGAGCGGCTAATTCTTTCGTAACCAAGGCAATGGATGAATCTATTCACACATGAACAACGGGTAACTATTTCATTTTCTCTGGTATTTAATTATAATTCACTCAATCACTGCTTTTGCAGAGTTCTTAAAAGTTTACATAATTTTCTTCATTAGTTTTGTTTCAATTAGATAGGTCATGCTTTGGTTAGATAATCTATGCTTAAGGGATACAATTAATTTTTGAGAATATGTTTGATTATTTGTGGATTAAGAAATAAAGGATTAAAAGGATAATTAGAGTTATGAAATATTTGACATCATTCATGTGTAATAGTGGATTCTAGTGTCTTGGTTACCTCTCGCCCACTTTGTTAATATTTTTGTATATAATTTTATTAAATCTTTAAATTTAATCTTCACAAGTCCGAGAGTTTGAACCTCATTACTACAACATTATCAATATAATCATTATTGTTCTTCTCATCAAGATAGCACTTATACATTACTTCCTCAAACTGCTGCTGCTTTAATCTTTTCTGCTCAGCCTTTTTTTCCTTCTCTTCATAATCAATTGAAGCATCACTGGCCTCATCCTCCTCTTCCTCAACTTGATTCTCCTCCACTTCACTTTCACTCTCTGTTGCACTTCTGGTTTTACCCCATGCACAACTCGAATCACCTATTCGCTGTAACCGTTTTCTTCTGCGCCGAGCATCAATCGCATCACACTTTCTCATCCACAACTGAAACTCTTCATCATTCTCGATTCCCAACCTTTCAAATTCTTCTCGCTCCTCTTGCTCTATCTTCCTTATCTTCTCTTGATTCAGAAAAGGAATCAACCTTTCAATCTCAGAGCTTGATAAATATCCAATTGCCAACTTTGCACGTACCATTGCATCTGAATCGGGTGGTAACTCGGTGTGATTTTCATTTGATGAACTACTAGCATTCTCTGTTTTCTTAATCTCTATTTGTATGATTTCTTTTTTTGGTATAATAATCTGTTTATCCCCCTCCCTTGTTTAAATAATGGTAGTAGATTAGTCGTAAATGGTCTTTTATGGAGCTTGGTCAAGTGTCATGTCACTTGGATATTCACGCCTTTTCAATGCCATGCACACCCTTTTCAATTCCATGCATGCGCACCCTCTTCAAAGCCGTCATTACTCTGCAAAACCATATTTCCAAAGCCTAATTCTAGTCGCTTAATTCATTAGCTTTTACTCCAATTGGAACTACCATTAAGAGGTGAATTGTTAGGTCACCTATATTTGATGAGTTTTGTTGGGGTCTAATTAAACCGTTTGGTTTTATGCAGATTCAGAGAAGGCTGCACCTGTTGAGAGGCACCATTGATATTTGGGGCACGTCTATCAAATGGGTTATTTCTATAACTTGGTAGAACATCTTGTACTAGTTTTTGTTGGTATCTTCTTGTTTGTTGCTGAATCCATTAAAACACTTGCACAAGCACCAAAATATTTTAATGGATTCAGCAGCAAACAAGAAGACAACAAAAAACCAAGTCCAAACATTAATACTAGTGTTTGAGATTAAAGGGCTGAAATAGTATTAAAGGAGGAGGAAATGGAAATATAGGTTTGGTGTAAAAGGGATGAATAAGTTGCAGAGCAGGAGTAGGAATAGGAAGAGTTTCTTTGTGATAGTAGTAAGAAGATAGAGACATGATGTGTATCATCTGATATGGCTCTGCATTTGGGTTATAGAAAATTGTTGAAGGATGAAGAGGAAGAAGAAGTATGGTTACAAAATGTGTCCAATTTTTTGTTGCCAGTGTTGTTGTTTGTCCAGGGTAAAGTTGTCGAGAGTAAGAAAGAGTTTATATACAGGAAGTTCCTATAACCTCTTTAGGATAATTTTCTTTTCTTTTTTAGGCAAATGTGAGCAAGTCAAGTGTCATGTCGCTTGGCTATTCACGCCTTTTCAATGCCATGCGCACCCTCTTCAGAGCCGTCATTACTCTGCTAAACCCTATTTTCAAAGCCTAATTCTAGTCGCTTAATTCATTAGATTTTACTCCAATTGGAACTACCATTAAGAGGTGCACTGTTAGGTCACCTAAAACATTTTGGTTTTACGCAAATACATAGAAGGCACGTCTATCAGATGGGTTATTTCTATAGCCATTCAGGTTGACTTGGCAGAACACCTTGTAAAAAAAATATTAACCACCCAGAGCCCAAAGCCAAAAAATTACCCTACTCAAAACCCTAAATATATCTACCATCAATCCTTTTTACCTCAGATCAATGGTTTAATTACCTTTGACGGGTTGTGTCAACATTCTCGTATCAAATCCAGAAAAGACAAACCCCTTAATGGTTTACCAACTTCATCATCATGCTTACGTATAGATTGTAACTATCCTTTGGTCCCTATGGAGTATCATAAACAGCTTAGTCTTTCAAAAAACTAATTCTAAACAACTAAAGATGGGCATATTGGTGGATTGATTCGTCCTGTTACCTACCTCCTTCGAGACCATGTGTTCGAGTTTGGGCATAAGCTTTTTCATTTAATTTTTGAAAGTCATTTAATGGATGTTGGGCTGGGGAAGAAAAAAGGCCCTCAATAGAGCTGGGCCCTGTGTTGTCGCAGTTACATCCCATTTCATGTACCCAGTAATAAATAGAACTGGTATGTCTAATAAAACCAACTTTTTAATCACGCATATAAATCGGCGTGTCTATAAAACGCACACTATGGATACGCATACTAGGGTGTCCAATAAAACGAACTTTTTAGCCACGCAATAAAACCGGCGTGTCTATAAAACGCCCACTATGGACACGCATACTAGCGTGTCTAATAAAACCAAATTTATAACCACGCATATTAAACGGCATGTCTGCAAATCGTACATTATTGACACGCTAGTATAAAACCAACTTTTTAACCACGCCTCAAATGGCGTGACTATTTTTTTGAACACACCACAATTGGTTAACGTGGCCATAAACACGCCCAATAAAAAATTAAAAGTTAACGTGACTAAACGGTGATATTTGGACAGGCTACTAGCCCTAGTGTGGCTGAAAGCACTTATATTAACACGTTCATAGAACATGGCATGCCTATAGGGTAGAAGTCTACCCTATAGACACGGCAAAACCAAAAAACGTGGCATGGAAATTTATACCTGGCGTGTCTAAAGGCCACGTTTGTACTAGTGCAATGAGACACTCAAACATTATTAAGCACTAAAAATTGACTTTGTTTTAGAATACAAAATGAAATAACATCTACAAGTTCATCCGTCGCCCTAACATGGAAAACTAGAAAATCATGAAGAGAAGAAAAGAATACGCCAAACCCTTGTTTCCTCCTATAGAACAGCTCTGTGCCGCCGATCTCCTCATCCTTTTCTTTTCCTTCTTCTCGAAACCTGTTTTGAGGCATACTCAATTTTTTGAGGCATACTCATTCATTATACCATCTAGGGTGGGTATATAAGGGGTATCTAAAGGTAGTGCAATTACCCATATATCCTTAAAAAATTTAAATTACTAGAGTGTCCTTATCCTCAAAAACCTAAAATCAAAAATCAAAATAAACTTTAAACTTAAACATCTTGGACTCCAATTCAACCAAGAAATTGATCAAGTAAAGCAAACAGGAATCGAAGTGAGCAACGTTGGAGTGCGAAATCAAATCTCAATTGCTCTTAGATGTATTTTAGAATGTATATGTAACAGACCCATCTTGTTTTTGATTGATTTTATTTTGTTTGATCGATAGAATATAATTTCAAAGATGAAATTCCGGTTTTCATAAGATCAGGTCGGCTGATCTTGGAGTAAATCTGGGTTTTAAAAATTCAATTTTTTGACAGATTCAACTTATAAAACGAAATTATACCTCGTATATAATCTACCTCTGATTTGAATCACACACTTTGGTCACTTCTAATCACTAAAATCTCAAAATTCAAAATCCAAGTTTTTTTCACTTCTTCTCTTCTTCCTCTCAAAAGCCCCAACTATCTCACAAAATTTGATTTTCTACTAATTAACCACTAATAATTTAATTTTTATCAATCCTTAAAATTCCTAGCTAATCAAATCTAATCATAATCATTAATACTAATTATGTAAGGATAGTTATGTCATTATCAAAAAGGATGGATAAAGGGTGATGTTGTTTTTTATTTAGTGACCCTATTTTAACATTATTTAGTATGCCTCAAACAAAAAATCAGTATGCTTCAAAATAGGTTTCTTCTTCTTGATATATCTGTTGGGGTTGCAAGGGTTTCGAATGGGACCAAACATACTCTTCCTTAGGCCCAGCCAACCAGTATTAACACCCATTTACACATCCGACCACAACAAGTCCTCTTTCCTAAATCCGGGAACTTTCTGTCCATCTCGAACTTGGTCACAACATCAACTCGTCTTCATCTTTTTGTACCTCTAGCCACCAGAATTCAAACTGCAACATCTCAACCAACTGCCCTTTTTCTACAGCCGTGAATCGCTGGTAGTACATGGCAGCACGTATACCATCTTCACCTAAAGACCACAGCTGCTTCCCTTCCATTCTCGCTGTGCTGTAGGAATTCGAAAATAATCACCATTACCATCATCACTGCCTGCAACTTCTTCTCTCTGTCCTTTTAAGTCTCAGTTCCAAGGAGCTGATTCATCTGCATTACCAACCAAAACAACCTCATAATCATCTCCGTTCGCATCTGCAAGTAATGAGGTTGTTGGTTTGGAAGGACTCGAGCTTCAGTTGGGAGAGACGAAGAATAATAACCAGCTGCTTCATGTTCTCCCTGGTCATCTCCGTCCCATTTAGGTTTCTTCTCCCTGCACAGCATCAATTCACCTCAATTACCACCAATTCGATAATCCACGACCCACCACTGATAGCCGAGTAGATCAACTCAAAGCCCATTCATTCTTCAGCGTAAATATCTTCTTCGTTCACTATCCGTTCACAATTTCTTCACCGTTCAACGTACACAGCATCCAACCAACAGCCGCAACCCATTACAGTCGCTTCCTCTAGCTAACAAACTCGTCAGTCGAGTCTTCCCAACTCCAGCTGACATACGGACCTGGGTCTCCTTGTTGTCCATTTCTCAATCGAGACTTGAGAGAGTTCACAATACTAACTCATTATCTACCCAAAGCTGCTGCCGAAACTGAGTATAAAGTGGAGATGATGCTGAACTATTCTGTTTTACAGCTCCGAAGTTTACCCCATCACCGAGATAGTTAACAACCACCATTATTTTCTTCCACTCCAGCTACTGCAATATGAGCAACTCCATTATCACAGCTTCATCTTCTCACCATTTGACTTCAGCTCCTTCCCAGGCAACCACAAATTTCTGTCCGTCGTCTTTCTTCTCTGTCACCTCCGGTCAAACCTTCTCTGATTCTCGAGACTTTCTTATGGTTGATAAAAATGAGTTGTGGAGATAAACACACCACAGGCTGTGGTTAAGAAATGGACAGGATGTGGTTAAAAATGAGTTGGGTGGTATAATTCTTTTATAATCATTTTATAATCTTTTTATATCCTCTATTTTTGATAATCAATCCTTTCTTTATCGATCCAAAAGAAAAAGAAAAAAAACGAAATGGACAGTTGTCCACTGTCTTTTAACTCCAAATGGGCCTGGCTCATTTGGACAAGCTAAGACTACTTTTCGCCTTCCCTCATGGCTGTGAAATGTTATAGTGATGCGGCAACTGAAGTTGTTAACTTGGAATCCACAGAAAATTAAGCTGTCCCATTTTGATGCCTTGAAATGCGTTGGTTATATTTGTTGCAAACACTGTTTTGCTTTTATTTAGCCGTTCATTCTATGGATGATTGAAATTGTTTGTACTTTCTAAGAAAAGCACTAAAATAGTGTCATTAGCTAAACTATCGAGTCATAGCTAATATAAATATGGGTATGAAATGTAGCATTTACGTGCTTATCAACACCCTCACACTTATATTTTGCTAGTCCTCCAGTAAAACAAAGAATATATCCGCTCAACAGCTGAATATGGAGATATGTCTGTTAAACAGCTAGACGAATCCACTAAACAGTGGATAGAGATGTCCGATAAACAACGAGACGAATCCACTAAACAGTGGATAGAGATGGCTGCTAAACAGCTAGACAGAAAGACCCGCTAAACAACTTATCACATCATGCAAATGTTTTTTTTTCTTTTTCTAAGACCCGCTAAACAGTTGGTGCAATTTATTTTATTATTTTATTTAAAAGCCTAACGAAAATGCTACTCCCTACACTTAAACATTACATTATCCTCAATGTAATTGAGTCGTCCAACGTAGAAATTAAGATGGGAAATTTCTAAAGTAATATGCAAAAATAAACAAATAAAAATAAAAAATAGAGTAAAGGGAAAAAAATTTGATGGGTTGACTCCCATGAAGCAAATGGTATTTGTTTCCCTGTTTTCCAGTAGCAAGTAATCTCATACAAGGCGAGGTTAGTACCTCAAAGTAAACTGCCAATTACATACATAAGGTCTGAAAAGTTGGGGATCAACCCAACGTATCAGTCTAGCTGTGAATATGAACCTGCAGCAAAAACGATCAGTACCCAGAGAACTAACCAAATTTAATATAACCCTGCAGTAATAAGAAACACAATTCCAGCATGCGCACTCATGTAAGCTCACATGAAGTAAATCAGATTCATGGATAACATGTAAAGTTTGTGTCGAAATTTCAACACCAATTGTATACCCTAAATCCGGTTCTAAGTTTGAGGAAATAACTTCTGTTGTTGAGTCTCCTTTATTAATTTACAGAGACCGCAATGCATTGACAATGCCAAAAAGCATGGGGTCTTCGTAGCCTGCAAAATGGTCTAAACAAACTGAGATTGGTTCGAAATCAGCAATACAAGTTACCTGATTAGAATCAATCGGGTCCACGTTCATATCACCAATCAGGAAATCACAAGATGAGTCAGCAAAACATGAGCTTAATGGAGCAACAATATCTGCAGCCAGGTGATTTATAGGAATCTCGCTATTCAAATGACTAGAAGGTACCTCATTATGAACGTCTACTGTTTCCAAGTCATTAGACTCAACAATAGTGTCTTTTGTATATATAGATTCTTCTAAATCATCATTATCCGAATAAATGGCATCTCTAACACAACTCTCGTCCTTTTGAATAGGAAAATAATCAGTAACATGATCATGAGTTGAATAAGATACAATAGATTCAGATTTTATACAGGTATCATTATTCCTAATATCACTACCAGTGTTAAGTTCATCATCATCCTCAAAGCATATTGATTCATTATCTACAACATCTTCATTATTAGTGTCATCAATATGAGAAAAATCAGAAGTTGAGTCATTGTATGGACGACGATCCTCTACTGGTTTCATAAGTTCAACAATTATTTTATCGGTTTCGGCAGACCTTTTAGCAGATTCAATGGCAAATAACTACCTCTGTTTGACCAACTGTTCTAAGCTAGATACGAGAGACATAAATAGTTCACTGAAAAATTGGTTATCTCTTTCATACGGTGACTCATATGTGTGTGAATAATAATTGGAATCGATATAATTTTTCTCATAACCTGGGTGAAAAAGTGGGGGTCTAACAAGCACACCCAATATTTCGCTTCACAATCTTTATGGACAATTCCAATATAATTCCAAGAGAATCAACTAGACAATCAGACAATCAATGAAAATATATCCAAGAGTTAGTATTTATATTTCTCAATTCAATCCGCAATCAAACAAATAGGAATTTGCGAGCCCGATTGAATATAAGAAATAACTTGGACGGTACCAAAAACCAATATCTAAGTGTCAATCAATTTAGTCAACAACCAAAGGTTGGATTCCCAATTGATTGAACTTACGCACAACCTGTGATATTTCAATTATATAAAAAAATATAATGTGGAAAACAAATAACACAGACACCATAAATTTTGTTAACGAGGAAACCGCAAATCCAGAAAAACCCCAGGACTTAGTCCAGATTTGAATACCACACTGTATTAAGCCGCTACAGACACTAGCCTACTCTGAGTTAACTTCGGACTGGAATGTATTTGATCCCTAACCAATCTCACACTGATCAAGGTACAGTTCCGCTCCTTACGTCTCTGAATCCCAGCAGGACTCTACGCACTTGATTCCCTTAGATTATCTCACCCGCAACTAAGAGTTTCTACGACCCAAAGTCGAAGACTTGATAAACAAATCTGTCTCACACAGAAAAGTCTATTGAATAGATAAATCTGTCTCCCAAATATAAACTGTGATGGACCGAAAAATCACGCCTGGCCGCGCCTGGGCGCGCAGGCCGTATCTTCCCCGATGTGCCATGATGAAGCTACATTTCGGGCCATATCATAGCAAAATGCACGTCCATTTGCCCTTGCAAGCATGCTCGTGGAGCATGATGAGACTATCTTAGCTTCCACACCATTCCAAACTTACCCTTGTCTGCTAAAGGGGGTAGGGTCATAAGGCCATGTCCAATGCATATTACATGCATCATTGGTTGTGCCTCAACGTAGGAAGTTCATCACAGAATATCCTATCTAGATGAGTAACCGTTATACTACTTAGGCATAAGCCGCTTGAAGCCTTTTGCCAATTCCCTACTTTACCACGCTTACCAACTTCGTGTAGCTTGATAGAAAGTATGAGCATCCACTTGTTGGCATGCAACTAAGCCTCATAAAGCTTGGTCGCAATCATCTCTTGCGTCGAGATACCGAGCTTAGATGATATGAGAGGCCATAATGCCGCAATCATCTCTCAAACAGATGATATGAGCGACAAAGTGCTGGACCGGCAATGCTGCAGCTCATTGCGACTGCCTACGTACCCTTCCCTACTCTAAAGGGATCAATCACAGACCGTAGTTCATCCTTGAAGGGACAGAAACTTAAACGAACTCGTTTGCAAGGTCATGGCCTAGCAAAATGGTAATGGCCTGGTCCGTGTAGGCCGTTCCGTCAAGATGTACAATGATTATGCATCATCGGGTCCGCGATATGGCATAGTGATGCCTAAGCATCAAATGCCCTCTTCACAGGTCTACGTAACTATAAATGAGACTTAGGCATCATTTATACTCTTTCGGCTAAGCTATGAAGCTTACTTGGTATTTTTTTTTTTTGCTAAGTCAAGAAAATATATTGATAAAAAAGATATTTACAAGATAGGTGAAGGAGAAAAGGGATCAGAGAAACCCCTAAAAAACTCCTAAAATCTATTTAAAACGATAATAAATTACATTTGGAAACTCAATAGAACTTAAAAAAACTGGTCGACCTTCAAAGTGAAAACCAACCCCGTCCTCTAGTAAACAACCACGCTTTTCCATTGCATCAGCTGCAAAATTTTCCTCTCTAAAAGAATGTTCAAAACGAATTGAACCATATAAACCTTTAACTTCCATCCATCTTTGCCTAGCAAACCAAGGAACGTTATCTTCTTCCAATGAAGCTTACTTGGTACATAGTCCGCATATGCACCTTTGATGGGCATCTAATATTGCATACATTCTTATCATTTTGTAGGTGTTTATGGATTTTTGTTGCATGAACTCCCTATACTTATGCCAAATTATATATTTTGTATCACTTGTTCGTTTGCAAGTAAAGTTTGTGGTAATTGTCACTGATTTCTTGTTTTGTAATATTTTTGTGTATTCGTTTGAACCATCCTCTTAAATTTACCAGTTTTAGTATATTATTAGATGTTTTAAACAGTTTCTAGCGGTCCAGGTGACATCTGTTAATTCTTTAATCTTAACGAACTATGAGTTATTGTTAATAAGCCTTAAACCAAACTAAGTCGTTACCTATACATTTGTTTATTCTTTTGAACCATCCTATTAAATTTACCAGTTTTAGTATTTTATTAGATGTTTTAAACATTTTCTAGCAGTTCAGGTGACATCTATTAATTCTTTAATCTTAAAGAACTATGAGTTATTGATAATAAGCCTACTACGAAACTAAGCAATTTCCTATACAATTGTGTATTCTTTTGATTCATCCTCTTAAATTTACCAGTTTTAGTTTATTATTAGATGTTTTAAACAATTTCCAGCTGTCCAAGTGACATCTATTAATTCATTAATCTTAAAGAGCTATGAGTTATTGACAATAAGCCTACTACGAAACTAAGCAGCTACCTATACTTTTGTGTATTCTTTTGAACCATCCTCTTAAATTTACCAGTTTTAGTATATTATTAGGTGTTTTAAACATTTTCTAGCTGTCCAGGTGACATATGTTAATTCTTTAATCATAACGAACTATCAGTTATTGATAATAAGCCTACAACCAAACTAAGTAGTTACCTATACTTTTGTATATTCTTTTGAACCATCCTATTAAATTTACAAGTTTTAGTATATTGTTAAATGTTTTAAATGGTTTCTAGCGATCCAGGTGACATCTATTAATTCTTTAATCTTAAAGAACTATGAGTTCTTGATAATAAGCCTAGTACGAAACTAAGCAGCTACCTATACTTTTGTGTATTCTTTTGAACCATCCTCTTAAATTTACTAGTTTTAGTTTATCATTAGATGTTTTAAACAGTTTTTAGGTGTCCAGGTGACATCTATTAATTCTTTAATCTTGAAGAACTATGAGTTATTGATAATAAGCCTACTACGAAACTAAGCAATTACCTATATTTTTGTGTATTCGTTTGAACCATCCTCCTAAATTTACCAGTTTTAGTATATTATAAGATGTTTAAAACAGTTTCTAGCAGTCCAGGTGACATCTGTTAATTCTTATTGATAATAAGCCTACAACCATACTAAGTTGTTACCTATATACTTTTGTGTATTATTTTGAACCATCCTCTTAAATTTACCAGTTTTAGTATATTATTAGATGTTTTAAACAGTTTCTAGCGGTCCAGGTGACATCTGTTAATTCTTTAATGTTAACGAACTATGAGTTATTGATAATAAGCCTACAACCAAACTAAGCCGTTACCTATACTTTTGTGTATTCTTTTGAACCATCCTCTTAAATTTACCAGTTTTAGTTTAGTATTAGATGTTTTAAACAGTTTCTAGTTGTCCAGGTGACATTTATTAATTCTTTAATCTTAAAGAACTATGAGGTATTGATAATAAGCCTACTGCGAAACTAATCAATTACCTATATTTTTGTGTGTTCGTTTGAACCATCCTCTTAAATTTACCAGTTTTAGTTTATTATTAGATGTTTTAAACGGTTTCTAGGTGTCCATCTGACATCTATTAATTCTTTAATCTTGAAGAACTATGAGTTATTGATAATAAGCCTACTAAGAAACTAAGCAATTACCTATATTTTTGTGTATTCGTCTGAACCATCCTCTTAAATTTACCAGTTTTAGTATAAATTTTTGTGGCCACATATAAACTGCCATATTATGAGCAAAACTAGCAATCACCGATTTCATTAAAACCACCCTTTCTTGAAAAGATAATAACTTACCCTTCCATCTTGCAACTTGATTTTTAATTTTTCCAACCACATTACTAATGTGAACATACCTTACCGTACCTAGCATTAGTTGCACCCCCAAATAACAATCCGGAAAAGTGGCTACTGACATTCCCAGAAAATCAGCAATAGACCCACGTCTAGTCAAAGTTCCTCCTCCAAAATAGAGTTTACTCTTTTGATGACTAACTGTTTTCCCGGAAGCTCTTTGATATTTACCTAGTAAGTCCACCAAATTCCTCAAGATTTTCATATTTCCTTTACAAAAGATCATGATATCATCCGAAAAGAATAAATGAGTAGGCGCTACACCCTTTCTGGAAACCATGTGAGTCATTCGACCCTCTTTAAAAAGTTTTGAGATATTTATACTCAAAACATCTTCAATATGAACAAAAAGCAAAGGAGAAAGTGGTTCACCTTGATGCAAACCTCTATCAATCTTGAAAAAACCCTCTGGACTACCATTCACCAAAACAGAAATTCTAGCAGAATTCAAGATATTATAAATCCATGTGCACCAAGAGTCTGAGAAACCATATTGTTAGAGCATAGATCGGTTGAACCCACCAAGCGTTGGTATTTCAAGTTTGGTTGTCATATTTTAGTGAACCAAAACTCATTTAAAGAGTCGCTTGATTATTTACTAGAGTCAACTTCGTAGAGGTTAGCTTGAAAGTATTAGGGTATGAGACATTACAAGCATTACATGAAGACTTAAAGAATGTGAAGAAGTAAGGAGATATAACGACGACATCATCCTTCCACTTGAGGTTAGTGATATTTGACTTGAACTGTTTCATTCCCTAACGTATCTTTCAAGTCGTACATACTGAAAACATAAATGTGAAGCTGTGAATGATTATACTTTAGTTAGACATAGTATTAAGGAATACAATACGAAGTATAACTCTTATCTTTTGAACTTCGTATATAATACATCGACATAATCATATGAATGTTATTGTGATTATGTATGGGTATGGGTGAAGATTTCGTCCTAGGAAACAATGTTTTACATTCGTTTAAAGGAAGTACAATTCATAAACTTGTTTTATGAATCGAAAGGGAAATCGCTAGGCTTATTGGTATTGTTATTCATTGCAAATCTTTGGATTAACAATATGTGTGTTTAGTATAACCGCTCATAACTTGTTATGTATCTTGATAAAACTATTCACAAGTCCTGACTTTTGTATTGGTATGACTTTTATTAGTAAAACCTATCTTAAGTAATCACCTAAGATGGTATGATCTATTTGTTGCAATTGGTATGACCAACTCTAGACATTGGGGGACCGATCCTAGTAAGAGGTGCAACCGATCACAAAAGGGGAATCGATCCTTATAAGAGGTGCAACAAGTTTTTAGTTATTGGAGAACCGATCCTATGAACATGTGCAACAAATACAAGTTAGATACCATATATATGTGGGAACCGATCCTACTACCTAGTCAACCAAGTTTTGGTAACTAGCGTGACTAATTCTAGTACCCACATGGAGGTAGAACCGAAACTTGTTTTGGTAGAACCGTGAAACCCATGATTTGTGATTTGATAGGATAAACAATCGCATAGTTCTTGGAAGTCAGATGAACCAATTCTAAACTTGTTTGGAAGTGTGGCAAATCGGTTCCAAGATTGTAAGTATGAAAAAGGATTTACAAAGTAAAGATGTCGACATATTGAACATGTGCAGTAACTCTTATCTTTTATTGTTCAAAGATATTCCTTAATAGCTAAAGGAGAATCGCGGATCGAAATAAATTGAGAATCTTTTAATAAAGGTTTTTAGTTTTATATGCTTTTAATTTCCAGCAATTAAAATGCATATCTTTAGAAAATAAAAATTAGTAATGTGCATTTACTAGTTGGAGATTTTCTACTGAGATTTTGGTCATTAATTGGACAGAGCATTTCCATGAATTATGAAAACCGTTTTTGGCTTTATTGCATATCTTTGAGAATATTCGGTTTTGGAAATTCCTTGGTGTCCAAACTTCCTTGGTCTATAAACATTGAAGTTTGCATTTCAAGCAAACTAATCCTCAGAGCCAGCAAAACTACCTAGTTATGTTGTTACTGGTGGAGCCGTCTATTCGGAGAGGAAAGTACCCTAATTAGGCGAAATCTCTTACGACCGCTTGTTTTAAAGACTTCTTTGGGATTGGGAAGCTCTGCGAGTACCGTTTGTGGGAAACTAGATAATTGCAGTTTATTAATAGTTTCCGATTGATCTGATTAACGGTTGTTGGACTTTGATTGCACCTAGTTTGTTTATGCTTGAGAATCTTCTCTTCTGATATAAGATTCACTCAAACTAGATCGAAGTTTCGACGGGGATCTTTAGACTGTTTGTAGTTCTAAAGACGTCTTGTGATAATCCATCGTTATCAGACTCCGTTTTGAGTGTGATTGATCACAAGAGATTCAAGTTGTTTGTGTCCAGGTGTTTATTGAAGATCAAATAAGATTTGAAGACAAAGAAGATATTTGGGTTAATAATCTTTGGTGTGCACAAAACTTGTTTCGGCTGGAAAAGGATCCAACTATAATCGGTTTATCTTTGTGATAGATTGGATTGATTAGTTTAGTAGATCGGCATCAATACAATTTTTTGTGATTCAAAGTATTGATTGCATATTCTTAACAATTACTTTGGTAGTTGTTGAAAAGATAGATCTAAGGACCTGACAAAGGAGTTTGTTGGGATAAACGGAAGAGCCTTTTGTCAAACTCATATCACGTTGATTGAGAAGAGTTGTTACCGAACAGATTTGTTGTTCCTTTACTGTTTGGAATACGAACCAAAGGAATTGTTCCAAGTGCGTGACTTATTGCAAGTTGGAGGCACAGGGATACAGACGGAACTAGGTGAACTATAGGTTTAATTGCTTGGTCTCAACTATACGAAGTTGGTTTAGAGGTTGTATAGCGGCTTAATCCTGAGAGTATTCATTCTGGACAAGGTCCCGGGGTTTTTCTGCATTTGCGGTTTCCTCGTTAACGAAATCTTGCTGTGTCATTTACTTTTATTTTCCGCAATTATAATTGTTGTTATTATAATTTAAAGTAAATTACACAAACGTTAATTCCTATTTACTTGATAGCAATCCTATTGTGTTTGTTTAAGTCCGAACCTTTTATCAAGTAAACATACTTCGTTGTTGTATTGTCTCGATCTTGTATCCATAGTCAATCACACAAGTTATCTTGTTGTCGTATTGTGTCGATCTCGTATCCATAGACGATCACACGAAGTGTGAACCGATTAGTTGTATTGTCTCGACTTAGTCCATAGACAATCACTTTCGGAGAAAGGACTTATAGGTGGAAAAGTTTTAGATTGAGGTATATTTGGGTACCCTCGTCTTTTCACATACCTCTTAAAAACCTCCAGAACAAAACTCCAACTTACAGTGTCAAAAGCTTGAGTGATGTCAAATTTAAGGCCAACATTATCATCCTTCCTCTTTTTTTGAAGATCATTAATCAGCTCAGAGGCCAAACTGAATATTTCGACCTTTCATAAAAGCCACCTGCTCTTCTGAAATTAGCTTGTCCAAAACAGTCCCCAGACGAGTAGCTAAAATCTTTTTAAAAATCTTAAATAAGAAATTACTAAGACCAATCGGTCTAAAATTCTTAAGAGAATTTGCCTCACGTACCTTCGAAAGAAGCATAAGTAAACTGGAGTTCACTCCATGAGGAAGGATGGTTGTTACAAAACTTACAGTCAATAGAACAATATCTTACAAAATGATCCAAAAAATACTTTGCCTCATTTTTGTGGATGCAAGCGTGTACCGCGGCCTTTGCATTTTGTGAAAACTAGTTTTTAATAATGAGACCTTCAATTCAAGTCAGAATTAGATAAATTATGGGTTGTTAATTATTATGGAGGTAAATTCTTTAAAACCAGACTAGAAAAAAAACTATTAATACTAAAATGTAGAGGTTGTTATTACTGTTTAGAGCTGACCCAAGTTGGAACCATAATATCGAGAGGTTTATCGATCGATGGAGGTTCTACTGTATCCTTTTCAAGAAAAGTTGATTATGAACTGAAATTCTAACCTTTTTTTTTTTTTTTGCTTTGTAATAAGCTGGATAAACAACTAGCAAATCATATGATATTTTATTTTTCTGTTATTATTACATGACAAACTTGTGAACATCTGACTATTGTGCAGCCACTACACATTAACGAATATTTGAAAAGAAGACGGATATCAGCAGTTTTCGGTACCCTTCCCTCATTTTTTCAGTTAAATAAGCTAAGAATATTACACATCTGATCCGCCATTGCTCATTTAGTACACACTCAAAACAAGAACCATGACTGGTTTCTCTAACAAGAAAAATAATATAATGCAAAGAGATGCATGGAATTCAGTTCTACAAGGCCAGTTCTACAACATTGCTACAAAATATCCAGAGGAATTTGAATTTACTGCAGCTCTTAAAAGTTTGGATCTTCGTTGCATGTGGAAGATTAAGCCGATCCCTGTACTTAGTCAAGCTTGACGTTCGAATAAAGAAGGGTATCTCTTGTGATTGGCATATTGAATAGAAAGAACATCTACAAAAGAAAACACGGCATAAGTATCAATATCCTGTTCGTAGTAACATCAGAAATATGAACTTATCACTTCAGTAGGAGCTAAAAAGGAGCTTTGCTAGTCTTCAAGGAGATTACTGTTCTATAAAGATCATGAAACCCTGTCAATAATTAAGTATAAATATAGATGTCCATCTATGGTGGTATGCAATCTCACCCCAAGAAGAGTTGATATTAACAGAATAATTCCTGTGATCCAAGCAAGGGTCCGTCTAACCAGAAGAATCTCCACAGTATGAGTTGGGCTAGCTGTGGGGGCTTTCTCTTCCAACAACCTGGAGGTACGGGAAGTAGATTTCACATTTAAAAATGCTTCAGATTCCGGAAGAGATACGCCAGTGAAGAGGATGACTCCTACAATTTGACCTGTCCAGATGATACATTGCACGTATTGCTGAGCTACAACGGAAGGGCGTGGTGGAAAAAATATACAAGGAACAATGGAAGGAAACAATTCAATCTCTTTCAAAACACCTTAACTTAAAAAATAGTCCTGCTAATCAAGGGTGGTCATCTCAAAACACCTTGAAGGCATCAAAGGTAGGATCAGAAAAGGAACGGCATTTTTCAAATAATTATAACGATTTTCAAGAAATAAAGCAGTTATTGACCTTGGTACGCCCCTTGTAATGGATCAAATATCATTTCTAGCATCATCTGGAAGAGCTCCATTCCCTGTTGAGCAACACCATCAGGTCCATATTGCTCTTGCAAAGCCTGTAATATAGTAAGATAATTTATCCATGAGATTTTCCAACAGGACTGCATGGAGGGAAAAGAAAGAAAGAGTTCTATAAACAAATTAAACCTGAAGCAGTCATCAATTCAAATTAATTGACACCTTAAACATGAAACATCACACAAAATAACTAACAATCCAGTTAAAGTTTCTATAGAGATCCGCCAATTGCCTACACATGAGAAGTTTGAGGCTTGCCACTTCTATTGCAATCAGTGCATAAGGTCGATAGCTGAAGTATCTACTAATCCAATCACATAGGCACACACCTTCAAAAGTTGAAGATATAGAAGGTTCTTGCTATAGAACTGTTTGGGAAAGCAAATACAATGGCAACACAAGTCAATAAATGTCCACTCCGTGAGCTATTTCTCAACTCACTTGCCTATAAAGAACAAGCAATTGCCTACACATAAAAAATCCATGCTTTTATTTCCACTTGCTATCAGTGCAGAAGGTCAATATGCTAAGTATCTACCCACAACAATTCCCTTCATGCAGAAACAAATCAGACAGTTTAAAATGTAGTAACACCATGACACAATAAATTCTATGCAAAACATCAACACTAAGCAGCTGTTTTGCAGGAAACGACAAAGAGAACGACATATATTACCTTAATGCCAACGAAACGACCTTTTATTAACTCAGCCTGATTCTTCATCCTTCCATCTAAATCCCTGTGTATCTCCACCGCACCTCTGATATCTCGAACAAGAGAAACAAGTTTTATTGTGAACTCCCTGTCTGCTTTCTGTAGAACAAGTCAACTCTTCCATTAAGGAACCAAAAGGTAAAATCTTGAGATCATGCATAAAAAATTCTTGCTCACAAGACAATAATTTGGAATTCATATGATAAGCAAATAGGAAATCCGAATAAGTAAACACCTTTGCCATATGCAGATTCAAACGAGTACCACTGGCCAAATCAATAGTCAACTCATCATCCACATATGAGCCACCAAACTCAGCTGCCTGCCAACAAATCATAACAAAATTTCTAAACTCTATGCTTCAAAAAGAAGATAGTAGTAAAAAAGTTACAAAGAGAAAGCGGGAGTATCATAGATGACCATATCGTGCAGTTCTTTTTCCATGCATGCTGCATTGCATTCAGAACCTTCAGATTCACCCACCGATATCATTGAGACTTCATCCCTCTCTGCAGCAAGCTCAAACCTTGAGAAAATTGCTTTTAAACCCAGACAAAAATAACAAAAAAGGGTTACAAGTTACAGGGTTACAACAGTTCAAGTACCTGGAAGTTGGACATCAGCTTTAACTGAATCGAGTACAACAGTGCTCTGAATGTAGCTGCCAAATTTCACCCCAGCTGGGATCTGATCTGCTAGTACGAAAAAATTACAGTAAATCCTTTGAAAGTTATAAGATCCATTGTAAAGATCAATTATCCAACCTCTAGTTCCACTAACTTCAAGCATAAGAACAGCATGAGGCCTGCCGAATGGGTTTGGTGATAGAATTCCATTCAGCTGCAAGTATAAAAACCATGAGTAAAGAATTCAAGAGCAAAACACCTAAAGCACATGAACTGTTGATTCAAGTGAAGTATCATAATTCCTCTAACCTTAATTGAACTTTCAGCTGTAAGTGAAGCAGGTGGCGCAAAACCAAGCAAGATCAACAGGGCTGCCGTTACATCGGAAAGTAACATTGACCCACCCTATAAAAACACCAAAGTTACTCAAAATATATCCCATGAGAAGCACAAATTCAGACATTGAAATCAAACACTACTCAACAGAACGTCCCAGAGGATTCATTGCCTCGAAATAGGGAGATAAAAAAAATCTAGATCCCATCTCATAATCCAGCAAAACACAACTAAGTTTGGTGCATTAAATTAATTGGGAGAACAATTAGAATAAAATTGAATACCTGAGAGGTGAGATCTGATGAACGCAGAAATCCCTGACTAGTACTATCAATGAAGAACACCGATCCAGTATTACCTTCTTCAGCCTATAATTGAAACAAACAAGGATTCAACATAGATTCAGAAGAGAGGCTATACCGAATGTGGAAATTAAAGTCAAATTCATAAAGAGATAAGGAGATAAAGAAACAAACCCTAATTCGTAGACAAAGAAGGGATATGAAGATGAAAAGATTAAGGGCGTTTGAGAGACGAGAAGCCATTGCTTTGATTGAGGACCTAAATCATCGTCTCCACGATTTATAAAGGAGGTACCATTGTTTTTAGTTTTTTTTCATTTTCTTTGGGGTTCCTTTTTAGTTGATCCCAAGACTGTTTGGTCCAGCGAAAAAAGTATTTCCTGTTTGGTTCATAATTATTTATAAATATAAAAAGGATAAAAATATCCTTTCATACTATTTTAGCATTATTTTTCATAAATTTTCAATTTCTTTCATAAGTGAGTTCATGCTCTCGGATAAACTCTGAACTCCCTACTTATTTTCTTGCGAGAGTTCATTCCGTTTGATGAACTATCAAGTGTTTGGTAATGCTTTTTATAGATTCGAGTTCATTCTTAAAATGAATACACAACAAAAAAATCATTATAATGAACAAAAAAAAACAGAGTTCGTTCGTCAAAATGAACACCCGATCAAAGTTCATTATTATGAACAGAAAATCAGAGTTCATTCGTCAAATGAGCGAACACCTATCAAGAACAAACTAATTCAAACCTAGAACAGGTTCATTATTTAAATTGAACACACACAAAAAACAGAGTTCATTCTTTCAAATGAACACCTAATAATTCAAGATCCAAAACAGAGTTCATTATTTAACATGAACACACAACCAAAAAATCCATAAAAAACAAAGTTCATTCTCTCGAATGAACACCTAATAATTCAAGATCTAAAACAGAGTTCATCCTTTAACATGAACAAACAACATAAATCAGAGTTCATTTTTTTTCGAATGAACACCTAATAAAAAGATCTAAAATTAGAGTTCATTCTTTAAATCTTCATCGTCTTCATCATCTTCAACAACAACAACTACGATAGCAGAGAAGAAGAACACAAAAAATCTTTATCTCTTGAATTATCACAAAAACAAATGGTTTTTACACAATCAGACGGCCTTAAACGGGTTGTTTTAATCATTCTTACAAAAAAAAATGGTTTTTACATAACCAGACGGCCTTAACCGGGCTGTTTTAATCCATCGACGACTCATATTGCTTTGAAAATGGTGAAAAGTGGAGAAGATAAATCCCCGCTGAGAATGACTCCCCCTTTTATGCCCTAATCCAACGACCCCTATTCGAGTTACCCAGATTCTCCTTTACTTATCTTACGTTACCATTGATTCCAGTAGCCAAAAATAGGGTTCATCAACATATTCTCCATTAATGGTTCTTAGCGTTACGGAAAAAAATAAACACCTTCATTATTTCCGTTAATCTATTCCTTGAGATGTCCGAGTGGAGAAGATAAATCCAGGATGAGAATGACTCCCCCTTTTAAGCCCTAATCCAACGAACCCTATTCGAGTTACCCAGATTCTCCTTATCTTACGTTACCATTGATTCCAGTAGCCAAAAATAGGGTTCATCAACATATTCTCCATTAATGGTTCTTAGCGTTACGGAGAAAAATAAACACCTTCATTATTTCCGCTAATCAATTCCTTGAGATGTCCGACTACATATTGTGGGATGTATTAGGTTAGGGCATGATTTGATGCTTCATAAAATTATCAATTGTATTACATAATTCATAACTTTTGTTGGTGATTCTATTTTGTCGTGATTTTTATTTTCAACATTATAGTTTTGTAACCGTAGCTTTTCTTCTTAATTTTTGTAATTTTGAGTTAATAAAGAAGTGAGGTTTGCTGTCATGTAACTAACTTCATTTTTGAGATAAGATTTATTCTTTCATTATTATTTTTTTGGTTTTTGTTTTGAAATAATTTATCTC
This sequence comes from Papaver somniferum, assembly GCF_003573695.1. Taxonomy (NCBI): domain Eukaryota; kingdom Viridiplantae; phylum Streptophyta; class Magnoliopsida; order Ranunculales; family Papaveraceae; genus Papaver; species Papaver somniferum. Next base: position 7,765,332 of record NW_020621381.1, on the reverse strand, counting down.
TTTGTTGGGGATTCTCTTTTTATGAAATTCTGATAAATGAGTTATTTGGTTCATCTTTTAGGATACAAGATATGGATAGTGTTTGTTATGGACTTTGTACGAAGCTTTGGTTATCTGAAGGAGATCATCAAGTCGGGTGTATTTCTAAAGGTTACACATTTACGGTTAGCCCTTACCTGCTTTTAAAATTTCTTTCACTTCTTTACCATTAGCCCTTTGGATTAGTAATTAGAGTTAAAAATTTAATGAGTTGAAAGTTAATATATATGGCCAGCGAAGGTGACCATGATCCATCAGATGAATTAGTTTATCTTTTTTTCTTTAGACTTTTATCTTGCATCAAGAGGTGTTTGGGTCTTTGGGCCAGGTAAGAAGGTGATGTGGATGTTATAAACTCTATTTTGTCATATAACACAACTAATTTCAACCTGTAATTTGAGTTACTTATAATGTATTTTTGTGCACTTGCACCAATTTTGGAGGATTTAGTAAGGTTTACTATCTAAATCCAAAATTTATGTTATTTTCAGATATTCTGATTTTTATTAATATGTTTTGTGATTAACATTATTTCTGTAGGGACCCAACATCCTCTTAGATGATTGCCTTCCCAGTAAAGCTGATAAGAACTTGTTGAATGCTGTCAAAAATTCCATTGTTCAAGGGTAAAATTCACCAAGTTTCCTTCAGGACTAACCTTTTTCATTTCTCATTATTATTAATGTCTACATGTTTTTATCTACAGGTTCTAATGGGGAGCACGTGAGGGACCTTTCTGTGACGAACCTATCAAAAATGTGAAGATCAAGATTGAACCCATATATCGAGGCACTGGTCAGATTATTCCAACTGCTTGACGGGTTGCATATTCAGCTTTCCTCATGGCTACTCCACGTCTTATGGAACCTGTATACTATGTTGAGGTGAATGTTGGTTATTCTGTGAACTTCCCAAAGAAAAACAAAAACAAGAATATAAGTAATTGGTGAAATCCTATCGATCACTTTGAACCGTTTCTTTATAAAATCATTTCTTTTACCATTTCGGCCCTACTTGTTGTACTTTTTCAGATACAAACCCCAATAGATTGTGTATCTGCCATCTATACGGTGTTGTCTCATTGATGTGGTCATGTTACGGCTGATGTTCCTCAGCCTGGTACGCCAGCTTATATCATAAAGGTCGGTTATAAAACTCTACTTCTCATGATATAAATCAAATGCACTAGTTGGGCTTCAAAAAGTTCAGTCGAGATCAAGCCATTCATTCGACATCTTATAAAGACCATTCAAATTCCTGAGCTGCTTGTCCAATACATTGAATGTATTTTCCATGGTTATACTATTTTTTTTTGCTAAGTCAAGAAATTATATTGATAAAAAAGATATTTACAAGATAGAAATAGGAGAAAAGAGATCAGAGTGACCCCAAAAACTCCTAAAACCTATTTAAAACGATAATAAATTACATTTGGAGATTCAATTGAACTTAAGAAAATTGGGCGACCTTCAAAGTGAAAACCAACCCCATCCTCTAATAAGCAACCACGTTTTGCCATTGCATCAGCTGCAAAGTTTGCCTCTCTAAAGGAATGTTCAAAACGAATTGAACCATATAAACCTTTAACTTCCATCCATCTTTGCCTAGCAAACCAAGGAACATTATCTTCTTCCAAAGCCTTCAACACACTTGTAGAATCTGATCTAATAACAATGCAAGCATATCCCCACTGAACTTCCCACTCCATACCCACAATAATACCATACAATTCAGCCAAATAATTAGAAGTAACTCCCAAGCCAATACACATTGCACCAACCACTTCACAATTTGCATTCCTTGCAACAACACCAGCTCCCGCCACCCCTGGATTACCTCTTGAGGCACCATCCATGCACAAAAGCAATTCATTAGTATTAGGAGGAAACCAAAAACACTCCTTAGGATCAGTAAACTTCACCTTTCTATGCCGAACTCGAAAAAACTCCAGAATTCTCAAGTCTTCCAAAGAATTATGCATATAACTCTTCATACGAACTGAATATTCTTGCATCAAACTAAAAACACGTTTTTGAAATAAAGACCAACAAAGGTTCTTCTTTTCATACACTTTTTTGTTTTTAGTGAACCATAATTCTGAACGCACAACCAAATTCACTACCAACCACAGATCCTTAACAACCACTATGATTTTTGCCCTCTTGGTAAGAAGAAATAATATCATAATGAGGTTTAATTTTGAAAATACCTTCAATCCACTCCCAAGCTTGTCGCGCAAAATTACAGCTCCAAAGAATATGTTGGAGAGACTCCTCCTCAATCTGACACACACTACATTTAGATGCAAGTTGAATTTTAAATCTGCTGCGTACCTTATCAAGAATTGCACACGCACCATGAATAAACTTCCAGTTCTGAGCCGGCAAAGAAGGATGCACCACCCTCTTCCATAACAGCCACGCCTCCCTCAAAATAGGATGTTTCTTCCTAATTAACTCCCTAGCTGCCTTGACAGAAAATTTACCTTGTAAATCAGGCATCCAAATACGCCTATCCACTCCCATATGAATTTTTGGTAAATCTTGCTGCACCACACCAGCACTTAAAAGGAGCTGCAAATGAACTCCTTGAATCTGCCAATCTCCTTGCACAATAATATCACAAACACGAGCTGATCTGTCTAAATCCGTGCGATTTAAAACACTAGATAAGGTTGTATCTCCATACCAAATATCAAAGAATAAAGAAGTATCCCTACCATCACCAATAAAACACTTCGTGTTATTCACCATCTCCTTATGAACCCAACGAAGACCAGGAAGAATAGAAGATTTTACCCCCGCCATCTTAATACGACCATCCCTACAAGTGAACTTGGCTTCCAAAAACCGAGCCCACCTCTTACGAGAAGACTTTATAGACAACCACAATTTCATCAGCAAAGCTTTATTCATAGTCCTTAGGCTAGTGATCCCAAGACCACCTTCCTTTAAAGGACTACGAATCTTATCAAAACCTACTACAAAAGCTCTAGAAAGATTAGAATCACTCGACCATAGAAAATTACGAATCACACGCTCACATTGAAGAGTGAATTTTACCGGCCATTTGTACTCAGCCATGTTATGAATGGAATAGCTCGAAAGAACATTCTTAACAAGCACAACTCTATCTTGAAAAGATAACATCTTACCTTTCAGAACCGAAAGTTGATCCCTCAACTTATCAACAACGTTGCTGATGTGACTATACTTTACCACTCCCGGCATCACCTTAACTCCCAAATACCTATCAGGAAAGTTAGAAATTGCCATACCCAAGAATGTAGCAATGGTCTGGCGCCTACTCAAAGTCCCACCACCAAAGTAAATCTTGCTCTTCTCCCTAAAAACCCTCTGACATATCCTTAGTCTGAAAGAGTTTAGTGATGTTGCGACTAAGCACATCCTCAATCAAAACAAAAATAAGAGGAGAAAGAGATCCCCCTGCCGTAAACCCCTATTAATCTTGAAGTAACCCTCCGGACTACCATTAAGAAGAATAGAAATACGCGCCGAATTCAGAATTTTCCAAATCCAAGAGCACCAATCTTCAGAAAAACCATACCTTCTAAAAACTTCAAGAACAAAAGACCAGCTCACAGTATCAAAAGCCTGAGAGATATCAAGCTTCAAACCCAAATTACCGTCCTTCCTTTTGATGTGCAATTCATTCACCATCTCAGAAGCTAAACTAATATTCTCATGGATATTCCTTCCCTTCATGAAAGCCACTTGCTCTTCAGACACCAACTTACCCAACACACTACCAAGCCTCGTAGCCAAGATTTTAGTAAAAATCTTAAAGAAGAAATTACTTAAACCAATCGGCCTAAAGTTCTTCAAACTAGCAGCTCCCCTAACCTTTGCAAGCAAAAGAATAAGACTAGAATTAACCCCATTAGGAATGGTTTTAGAAGACCAGCAATAAGTAACCGCTAAAATCAGATCCCTATGAATAATCTCCCAACAATGTCTATAAAAACACCCCGAGAAACCATCCGGACCAGGCGCACTATCAGCTCCCAAATCAAAAACCGCTTGTTTAATCTCATCACAAGTAGGAATAGCATCCAACATATGCGACTCCTCCACAGTAATATAATCATGATCATAATCAAAAAGAGTTTCACTTACCTGACTATCCTCACCATTGAATTTAGCCTGATAATAAGAAACCACATGAGCACTAAGATGAACCGGATCGGTAATAGTACTCCCATCTTCAGCAACAAGCTCCGAGATTGTATTAGCACTTCTACGAATTTTAATAGAGTTGTGAAAGAAAGAAGTGTTACTAGAACCCTCCAACAACCAATTATTTCTAGATTTTTGCTTTAACATTATATTCTGCTGCCTTTGAATATCTTGAACCTCAACAAGCGCATCCTTCATATTATTAAGTTTAGAAACATCAAAAGGATATACATCTGAAATTCTACTAGCTACCTCAAACTTACAAGTTGCTTGCTTTAATCTAGCATTGACATTGCCAAAAACAGATTGATTCCGTAACTTGATACTTGATAGCCTCCTTCAACCGCTTCAATTTGAAAGGAAAGATAAAACCATGATTACCATACACCGGCGCCATCCAAGATAACTCCACCATCTTCAAAAAATCCGGATGAGAAAACCACATCTTCGGAATACGAAAAGGAGCACGTCTAGGCCGAGTTCCATGGTTATACTAGCACCAACAGAAAGAACACTACTTCCCACTAAGAGGTTTGTTATTTGTTCCAGTACTTTGCTTAACTCAATTTCCTGTTTGATGTTGTATATGATAATACAGAGTGAGTTACCTGGTTATTGTCAGGTTTACATGTCAGTCTAAACTTATAATGATCTATGCAGATAATACTTTACTTTGCAATAGATTCTTTCACGGAGGAAAAGAGAACACAACTACAGGAAAGGTAAAATCTTTGTTCAGAACACTTTTCGAGTTAATGTTAATGGTATCTGACTTCTTATATGTGGATGATGCATAACTTTCTGTTTATATGCTCAAGTTAATTGGTGTTTGAACCTGTTCATGAGATAGTAAGTTAGCTTAACTGATCTGAACGTTTTTGAAGGAGTATTGTTGAATATCTGGAGATTATCTGGGGACTACTGGGTGCTTGTGGTATTATCACTAGTATAACTCATATCCTATCAACTGTGATAGAAGGGATCGATGGGTTTAATCTGCAGCAGACACGGCCAAGGACCATGAAGTTGATACCAACAAGAATGCGCTGGAGTCATTCCTACACTGAAGAGATAATGCTCATCTCTATCCTTAATTGTCTTTATCTTTTTAGTTTACTTGTATATAACTGGTCTCTGATTTCCTTGTGATTGGGTTCTTGCATCATCTCGAACCTATATCTCTAAATCTCTAATTTCGTCAGCTCAGTATTCTCTATTGTGAGTTGTGCTCCTTAGTGTGCTGACTGGATACTATTTTTTTTCTCTTTTCAGTTACTATAGCAAGCAGAAGTTTGGGCTTTTACTACGACCCTACATCAGTTTGTGCAGAGTTGTATGCACTTTCATATAAAATAATGATTGCATGTATTGATTTTTGGGAAGCAATGGCTACTATTATTGTCCATCATAAATAACTTTTTAGCACAACTCCGGGCCTGCATATAAGTTCTTATCTATACAACTATTTCTTTTTTTCTGCGTTTGAGATTTATTCAATTACAGGTTTGAAGCACATCAAATATATATAATGTTGACTTTTCATCTTATATTTCCAGGCATTCAAGAACAACCTTTCCCAGTTTTCTGGGTTTAAATGAAATAAGATGATGTAAAAAGAAATATTTATAGTCCCGATTCTAAATTTTTTACCATAGATTTTGCGTCTGATCAGCTAATACATTGGAAACCGTTGTCTGTGTGTTTACAGATGAAATTTTTCCAAGTGTGCTAAAAGTGAAAGCTCTTTGTGCTGAACCTTTTTCGGAAGCAAAGGATCAGCTCAGGGATGTCGTAGCTTTCAAAAGCGCAAACTAATTTTAGAGGACCAGTCATCAGGGTACTTCACTATTTCTCGAACCACTTGCTTTTGTTAATGTTCTTCTCGTTCAATTACTGTTGAATTCAATTCATCAGGAGCTAAAGGTTTGTTATCCACCCCACTATTCTTTTTTGATTAATTTGTTGTAAGAATTATTTTGATTAATAGATAAACTAACCGGCTAAGATTCATGAAACTAAACCAAGAGTGATGTTCTTATTGTGTCAATTGATTAAATGTGCAATCTCAGTTAGTTGTTTCATTTCATCGATGGCTTTTGTGAGTTTCTATTATCCTAAATCTTCGGAAGGGTCTGACTCCTTTTTTTTTTCTTGAATTGAATGCAATATACATGTTCTTGAAGTCGAGCAAAGGTGGTCTGTTAGGGGAGAGCATTTTATTGAACTTTACCACCAGACAACCAATGCACGCCAAGTAATTACTTTGTTGAGTTCGTTTTGATTTTATATCCTCTGAACCGTAACTTAAACTAGAGTGTCATGTTTTAGTTCTGTCCATAAACTGTTGAATTTTTGTATCAACTTCAAGTGATTATAGAACTGTCATGTGCATGCTTCAAACCTTGTTATGTATATTGTAATTCCTTCCACAAGGATAAATTGGTTCTTTTCATCCAAGTTCAAGTATCTATCTTGAATGTTCTAAGTGGGTTCTGTAATACAGGATTTTGAAAAATATAAAAATAAGATTTTGTAGTCTAGTTTGTTTTTTTAACTGACATTATATATTCTGCAACTGATATACAGGTTGCTAAAATTAGACTTACCGTCTACATACGTTGCTTCAAGTCACATAAGCAACGGATGAAGCAACGTATATAAATGTTGCCCAGAATTTGTGACGCCTTGTGGGCGACGTACATAAGCGTTGATGAAATTCTTCAATGTTTATAAACGTGGTAAATTAGGGATTTTGGTGTAGTGATTATTTTCAAAGTTTTGATACAGTTGAACTTTAATACTGTATAATAACACTATAACATTGTATAACAATAATTGAGAACATATGTTTTCTCATTGTTATGACTACGGATCTTCAACAATTATGATGCTGAGTTGAACACGTTCAGAATCACTAGGGTACTTGGATGAGAAGCTACAAAGTTTATTTATTTTGTAATTCATATGTATTGATAGTTTTGCCACTAAAATTGACAAAGGTGGAGATTGTTATAGCACTGCTCGGCCGAACTCGCAAGCGTTGCTATCTCAAGCTTGTTTGTCAAGTTTAGTTGTCAAAACTATAAGTCTTGATTTCTAGTCTACTTATAGCTATGTCTCATATTAGGATAAAATGTGTAGTTGATCTTGATTTCACGGCGTTCATCGATTGAAGATGAAGATCTACTAAGGGGAGCTTGGAGGTGAAAAAGCGGGGGTCTAACAACCACACCCAATATTTATCTTAACAATCTGTATGGATTAACTCCAATATACTTTCAAGAGAATCAACTAGACAGTCAGATTCAATCTTAAGAAAAGTATATCCAAGAGTTATATCTCAATTTCTCAATTCAATCTGTAATCAAACAAATGGGAATTTGCGAGTCCGATTGAATATAAGAAATAACTTGGACGGTATCAAAAACCAATGTCCAAGTGTCAATCAATTTAATCAATAACCAAAGGTTGGATTCACAATTGATTGAGCTTACACACAACCTACGATATTTCAATTATATGAACAAATATAATGCGGAAAAGAAATAACACAGACACCAGAAATTTTGTTAACGAGGAAACCGCAAATACAGAAAAACCCGGGGACCTAGTCCAGATTTGAACACCACAATGTATTAAGCCGCTACAGACACTAGCCTACTCCAAGTTAACTTCGGACCGGAATGTAGTTGATCCCTAACCAATCTCACATTGATCAAGGTACAGTCGCGTTCCTTACGCCTCTAGAACCACGTCGGATTCTGCGCACTTTATTCCCTTAGCTGATCTCACCCACAACTAAGAGTTGCTACGACCCAAAGTCGAAGACTTGATAAACCAATATGTCTCACACATAAAGTCTATTGAATAGATAAATTTGTCTCCCACGGATATACCTATGAGTTTTTTCCGTCTTTTGATAAATCAAGGTAAACAGAAACCAATTGATACATCGGACTTATATTCCCGAAGAACAACATAGTAATATCAATCACCTCACAATAATCTTAATCGTATGGTAGCAAAACAAGATATTTTGGAATCACAAACGATGAGACGAAGATGTTTGTGACTACTTTTTATCTTGCCTATCGGATTAAATATCGAGCAAATCTTAGAGAAGATAGTACTCAATCACGATAGAAAACAGCAAGATCAAAACACGCAACTACAGAGAAAATAGTTGGGTATGGCTTCACAATCCCAATGAAGTCTTCAAGTCGTTAACCTATTGGGTTTTGGAAAAACCTAAGGTTAAAGGAGAATCGACTCTAGTCGCAACTAGTATCACACAAGAGGTGTGGGGATTAGGTTTCCCAGATTCTAGAGTTTTCCCTTATATAGTCTTCAAATCAGGGTTTTCAATCAAAGCTACCTTAGTAACAAAGCATTCAATATTCAACGTCAGATGAAAACCTGGTTAGACTCAAGCTAATATTTTTCAACCGTTAGATCGAACTTAGCTTGTTACACACAAATGAAAAGTGACTTCATTTAAATATGAGTAACCGTACCTAAACGTGTGCACCTTTTTGGCTCAACAATAGTTAACCGAAGTTAGTCATATGAATACTTTCGTATCAACCATATTCATCTTAACCATAACTAGTTCAAATGACTCAAATGAAACTAGTTCTAGAGTTGCTCAATTGTTTATATTCTCGTAGAAGTATACAAGACACAATTGAAGCAAAATCAATTTTGATTCACTCGAATCAATTCATGAACATTATAGCCACGGTTTGCAAAAGATTGCATTCCTTATTATATAAATGTATTAGTTCATGAACAAACCGATTTTAGAACATAACCTACTCAAGTATGCAACCGGGTACGCGTACCTAAGTGGCCAGACTAAGTTTGGGTTCGCCAGTATGCGAACGGGTATGCATACCTTCCAAACTCAGTTGAATTTCCGGAACTTGAAACTTACGCCAGTACGAATACGGGTATGCATACTAGGTTCCCGAACTTTCATTAACCAACCAGTACGCATACGGGTATGCATACTATGGTTCCCGGACTTGGAATAACATGCAACAGTTTAGCATACAAGTACGGATATTATGCTATATCCAATCATGGATAATTATTCTAAACTCCCATTTCAGTCACTGAAACATTCTTAGAAGACGACAATAGCTGTCTCACACAAACTATTAGCTTCAAAGCAATTTTCAAGTGATCGAATGATCAATACGAAACATTCCGAGTCTACATCAAATGACTGTCTCGCACAAATCATGTAAGATGTTACAACGAAATTTTCACATGATCCTCTTTTGACTTTCGTCAATAATATAAGATGAACTTGGTTAAAGCGAAATCTTACCAGTACATATTTCATTTTTTTTTTTTTGCAGAAAGAAACCATTCATATAACCAAACCAACAGGCACGAGTTACAACACAGAGTAGCTTATCTACGATACAAACAGGGGATGTTTATCCCAGATACTATTTACATGAGATTTCCTAGTTAACCTAGCCAGTGCGTCAGCTGCCCCATTCTGTTTGAGGTACATATTTACGTTGGGAACTATTAAACAAAGAAAAGCCTCTTTTACAGTCTTGACCATACGAAAAAATTGTCCAAGGGATGCCAGTTAGATCATCATTAAGAGCTTGAACCAACCATAGATTGTCAGAGATGATAATGATGCTTCGAACATTCATAGCCTGTGCCCATTCAGAAGCTTCCAAAAGTGCCTACGCTTATGCTTCAACGACTGAATCTGAACTGTTGGCCAACATCTGGCTGTGGAAAATCGACCATCGGCACTATAGAGGACTGCCCCGCAACCTGCAGAATTTGAATTTTTTCCCAAGGAAGCATCCACAAACATGAAACTCAGATTAAGATGTTTATTGATCTCTGAACGATTAAATAAATATAACCTAGAGGCTGTAGTATCAGAGAAACAATGACTTTGCTACGTACAGTTTCTGAGTTTGATTCAAAGACTCTAACAACATTTTAATGTGGTGAACTACTTCAACTGGGCATTGAGTCTTATTATCTATACTGCCACTACATCGAGCTTTCCAGATTTTCCATAGAGTAACTATATAAAGCTTAAAATTCTCCCGATAATCAGAAGTAATTTTAGTATCAAACCAATGTAACATTCAGTCCCTTAATGAAGAAAATTGTGGAATAATAACAAACAGTTGAGGACATAAAGCAAACCACACAGCACGAGCAAAGTCACAATGAAAGAAAAGGTGGCCGAATGACTCTGCATGTAAATGGCACAAAGATCAAAGATCGTCAGACACAATACCAAACCTAAATAGTTTATATTTCAAAGGGAGTATTCTGAAGGCACTTCCATATAAACAGTTTAAATTTCGGCAAGATATCCTTGTGCCATAACCTGAGCCACTGGTGTTGTTGCTAGACAAAAGCTGTGCATTGAGAAGATAACAAAACTTTACAAACTGATTTAGTGGAGAACTTTCCTGATGGATTCAGGGACCAGCGTATACAATCATCTCCAGAGTATGGGATACGAATACGTTTTATTTGGTTTATTTGATCATTAGCAAACAACTCAGCAAGAGCAGCATCATCCCATTCTTTTGAATACAGGTCTATGAACTGAGACACTTGAGTATAATCTTGCAGATGATACTCAGTTAGTCTAACCAGGGGCGGAGACAGACCACTCACCCAATTATCCTGCCATATACTTATATGCTGACCATTAGCTATCTCTCAAATGTGATATTCCTAACAATATCTAAGCCCCTAACAATACCTTTCCACACCCAAGTACCCTTCCGCTTATGCACTAAATGTAAAGGTTGATGTTTCGGGAAATACTTAGATTTTAAGACCTGAGTAGATAAAGCATCAGGTTGTGTGACTAGCCTCCAAGCCATTTTCGTAAGCATTGCTAGATTAAACTTTTTAAGATTTCTAAACCCCATACCACCATGTCTTTTAGGGAGACACAATCTTTTCCAAGCCTTAGGATTGTACTCCTTCATTTTGGGATTATGACCCCACCAATATATACGTTGTAACGCATCTAATTGTTTTAAGATAGAGTCATGGATCGGAAAACATGCCATTTGGTACGAAGCTACAGAGTTCAGAACAGAGTGTATCTGAATGGTCCTACCAGATTGAGGGATGAGTTTATGTTGCCAGGCATCTAGATGTTTTTGCATTTGTTCTACTAAAGAATGTAAACACAAAGCCTTGGATCTATTTAGAAACAAAGGAACCCCTAAATATCTATCAGAAAGTTTCATAGTATTCATCTGCAACATATTAGCTATCTCAGTTTGTCTATGCCTATGAATGTTCTTGCTAAAAGTTATTGCACTTTTGATAGGATTAATTACCTGACCTGAAGCCTGGCTGAATATCGAAAGGAGATCTTGAGAATACCTAAGTTCAAAATATTTCGCTTTCAAGAACAATAAGACATCGTCTGTAAAAAAACAAATGTGAGATAGAGGGTCATGTTCTAGCAGGTTTAACTCCATGAATAGATTTATCCTTTTCAGCTTGGGAAATGAGCCTTGACAGAGCATTCATACAGATTATAAACAAATAGGGAGACAATCAATCGCCTTGACAAAGTCCCGGGGATGGCTGAAAAGAAGAGCAAGGAGTACCCTTAAGAAGCAAGGAGATAGTAGGGGTACTAATACATTGGAATACCATATCATACCATTCCTTAGAAAATCCTAGTTGAGCTAAAACATGAATTATAAAACTCCATTCTAGCCTATCAAAGGCCTTGGACATGTCCAATTTCACAGCTACAGCGCTATATATATATATCTTTTCTCCTCTTCGTAGTATCTAATAATTCATGGGCTATAACTATATTATCTTGAATATGTCTACCCGGCACAAAAGCTGCTCTGTATGATGAAACAATTTTGGAGATAATAGGCTTCATACGATCAACCACTAGTTTCAATATAATTTTATAAGTAGAGTTGCATAGACTAATGAGACGAAAATCAGATGGGGTAACTGGGCATTATACTTTGGGAATTAAAGTCTGAAACGTGGCGTTAAATTTAGGATCTAACCTGCGAGAAATGAAAAAATTCTGCACCACAGAGACAATGTCAGATTCAACAAAATCCCAGTTATGTTTATAGAATCCAATTTAGAAACCATCAGGCCCAGGTGCTTTCCATGAGGCATCTGAGCAATCGTATTTCTAATTTCAGTCACATCCAGTATCTTAAGAAGCATATCATTATCCTCTGTTGAGATACAAGGAGTGATCAAACTTAAAAGGTCGGTCAACCACACTTGAATGCTTTTGGGAGACATGTAAGTGGAGCACGCAATCTCTGGGATTATGATGCAGCGTATGAGCTCCAAGGAGATTTTTTCTCTTTTATTCGGTGATAAGCATCTAAGGCGAATTTTTGCTTATCTATTATTAGAAATGGTTTGGGATATGCTTCCTATTGCAAGTGGGTTAGAAGGGTTTTCAGATCATATTGCTAAAACTGACATATGTTGTGTACAATGTACATATTACTGAATTAGTATTTGTCTGTCCGTAGCTGCTAAGAACTTTTTGAGCATTTGTTTCAATTTTCGGTTGGGCAGCTGGATGAAATATTGGACAGTGCTTTCTCTTCTATTCTATTTCCGGTCAACTATAAAATGTAATATTGCTAGAAATTTGGCCAGGTCATACGCTAAACGCTACATTAAATACTCGAAGAATGTGATTTCTTCTATTTTTGGGTTTACTGTAACATATAATTCTTTCCATCTGAACAACCGTAGATTGCACTTTGATTACCAACATTACTCACAGCACTTTTATTCTTATTACAGGGTTTCCAACAAATAATTTAGTTACTTCTATTTTGCAGTAATTAACAACCCAATGCGCGCCGGTTTTCTTTGTGTATTTTACTTTTTAAGGTTTCATCATAGTTTAGCTAAGAATTTTTTTTTGTAATTATGTGATTTACATTGTATTAGGTCTATGTGCACCATAGCTACCTTTAAATGACATATAAGTGCGCCCCAACGCGATTTACTGATGGCTAATAGCTATGGCGAGTTTTCAGTAAGCAAGATCTTACCTGTTGCACTATACTCCTGATTAATATTATTACCAACCTTTCCTTCAAAAAAATAAAATAAAAAAGGTGACCGCCAGAATATTCATTAATAGTTAATTTTCAGGTATCACACCACATTAGAACTAAAATTTTCATGAAACCAAGGAAAACTCCGTGGAAAGAAATCCAATTTTTGAGCTCTTAAAAAAATGCAGCCAACAGAATCATGTTAGCACAACTCTCTTATTGGACTTGGAATCTGGGCTCTTAAAGGTCCAGAATGAAAACTATCATGTCCACCTTCGTATGACCGCTAGACCAAAAAAAAAGCAAATGCCACCAATTTCACATATCAGTTAAGAAATGCTTAAATCAATAAATACATTACATGAGTCAACAGATGTCTCATTTTGCAGTAAAACCAATCCAATCCCGGCCCGTTACGGCACGGGTCATATATTCTAGTTGAATATATATATGATACCAAAAGGGTATTTCTGCCACTACAAAAAGACAATTACATCATTCATGACGTCATCTCGCGTGGGTATTGTCCACTCTAAGACCAAACAATGACTTTTATAACCAAACAACAATATATATTTTAAAAAAGGACCAAACAGAAAGTTGACTATGTCAACAGGACCAAACTAACTCTAATGTATCATATCTAGGACCATACTTTTTTTTTGGTATGGGGGTGGGGGGGTTGAGGCCTTTATGACCGTCAGATCACTCAAATGGGATTAACGGATCATCATCACTCCTTCAAAAGAAGGTGAGGATCTCCAAAAGATGGTGATGATTTTATTTTCTCATGACACATAAGATTTTAGATCTTCACTAGTATATAACCCGTGCTACATACCGCGGCCGATGGAAATTGTTGATTTGGTGTGGTAAGGCTTCGCCCCATACCCGTTGCCAGGTGCATTACAACATTTAAAAAAAAAAATCCTGATTAGCCTTTTTTTCTTCAGTGGATAGGAAAAGTATATCTTATAGTTATCGAACTCGACATAGTTTAGAAAGACTTGACATGGCAAAATGAAATTTTAATTCATCTACTAAAGAACTTTGTGTTAGAAATCCTAGAACCGCAATGTCTTGATATGTTTATTTTGTAGCCACTTGACAAATAGCAACTAAAAGCATAGACCGATATTTTGAATAATGTTATAGCCAAAATTTTGTTTGAATTCTGACCAATCAATTGGTGAGAAGATTATCCGAATGTTGTTGGTTAATCAAAAATGTGAATTTTGACGTCCTATTGACCTCTGACTCTTAGCAAGGCGCACCTTTTCTATGGTCGGAAGTTTTGTTGTCATACGTTATTAATACCGAGTGTAAATAACAATTCCTTTTACTCATGACTGATTATACTCCTTGAATATAAATAAACTGATAAGCTTCAGATATAAGGATGTATTTACTTGCAACCAAAGGTGGAACCCAGAAATGAAAGAAAAAAAATAAAACCAAATACACCCAAGGATAATTAGACATAACATCTTCCCAACTCAAGACCAATAGTACTTCACCAGTGCTACGGACCGGGGTATGATGGGAAATCCCCACAATTAATAACGGTGCACTCCAATTACCATTTAGTAAATTAAGTGCTCGAATCAAATTCACCAAATAGATCGTGTTTAAAGTTTTGGAGATCAAGAAATCTTTTTAAAGAAAATACTTACACAAAACTACACCACCAACCTTTGAAATCAATAAATAGTTTTTGACATCGCCAACATCAATACTCTAAATTAATTGGTAAAGCTAGATTTGAAGACTGCTACTCAAAGTAGCACTACAACTACCCTTACTCCTGCTAGATTTTAGAATACGCAATTCTCGATTAATCAAATTTTGCAACTAAGTAAAGAAACCAAGTCATAATAATTCTCTACCCCAAAACCCAATAATGGCATCCAGTTCAGCCAAATCTTGTTTTGTACTTCATTCGCTATACAATTCCCACCTGCCTTACGTTCCATATCATATAGTTGTGTTAAGAATCAAGCGGTCATCTCAACCGCTCCTTCAGGCTCCAACTCGCATTAATAAATAAAAATCACACTCACTATATAGTTGTGTCAATAGTTGATATTAGAGACATTAAGGAATGCCGATATTAATATAAAATATATTGTAAACTCTAAATAGTGCAAGGCATATGAAGTGCTTTTTGTCGAAGATAATGTAATCAAGATAATGCGATGATATATCTTTTCTCAGAAATCATATACTTGCATTAAGAATCAAGCGGCCAACTTAATTGCTCCTTCAGACTCCAACTTCCCGTAGGTGATGAAAAATGACACTTATTACATAGTTGTATTAATATACAATATTAGACACACTAAAAGAAACACTAAATTAATTTTTTTTTTTAAAAAAAGATTGTCAACTATAAATAATGCAAAGCATATGGAGTGCTTCCCGTCGGAGAAGATGTAATCAATAAAATGCACAGATATATTTTTCATCGGAAATCATATACTTGCATTAAGAATTAAACGACCAACTGAACTACTCCTCCAAGCTCCAATTCCCTGTAGTTAAATGAAAAATCACACTGACTTTGTAGTGGTATCTGATATTAAAGACATTAAGAAAATAGATTAGTATAAAATACATTATCAACTCTAAATTGTGCTAAGCATATGAAATGCTTCCCGTCGAATACGATGTAATCTAGGAAATGCGATGATGTACCTTTATTTCAAAAATCATATATTTGTGTCAATCAAGCGACCAACTCAATTTCTCCTCCAGGCTCCAACTCCTTATGATAAAATGAAAAAGCACACTCGCTGCATAGTTGTATTAATATTTAATATTCGAGACACTAAAAAAGAATGATATTAATATAAATTGATTGTGAACTCTCTAAATAATGCAAACAATATGAAGTGTTTCCCGTTAAAGATGATGTAATCAAGAAAATGCATTGATATATCTTTTTTTATGAAGTGCGGTCAACTCAATAGCTCTTCCGAGCTCCAACTCCTAGTAGTTAAATGAAAAATCATACCACTATATAGTTATATCAATATTTGGTATTAGAGACACTAAAAAAATACGATGTTTATATAAAATAGATTGCTAACTCGAAATAGAAGATTTAATCAAGGAAATGTACTTATATTTTTTCCTTCTAAAACCAATTAATTCCCATCTAATTTGAATTGACAAACCTTTGAACTAACACTTTTAATTTGATGAGAACTCAAACGCTAATTTATGTTTGGCTTGAACCGAGAAACCACTACCTACGAAATTAAAAAAGAAAAAAAAATAAAATAAAATTAATAACAAATAGGGGAGCTTTTTTATTTTTAGCCTACTCTTTCTTGATCTTCTATTTGATCGTATGGGTAAAAATCAACAAAATGTAACCCAAATGAGTGAATGCACCAAGTAGACAGTATGCATAGTGTGCTATAGATATCATGCTAGGAGACATTAGTCTGTTGGTTCTTTCGTGCTTGGCTTAGGACTAATTTGGTGATATTGCTATGCTAAGAGTCAAAAATAAATAAATAAGCAATGCCTCTTGTTTCTCCATTGTTGTTCTTGACGAATGATTCATACTATAAGCAGATGTTAATCAAAAATATAAGAAACAAGAATAACTTCCTTCATAAAAAGTTAATTTTTCTGCTTTTATATTTTTCCAAGCTAACTTCTAGCTCAATATTTAAGTGTATCCAAATACCTTCCCTCATGGTACATGCAAAAGGAAAGACTTATTTGGGTACATGATGGATCCAAAATTAAGCTAATTTATATATGTAGATGGGTCGTTATTATTTGCAGGTTCAAGTCTTCAACATGTTCACTTCCATATTGGACGTTGCATGGTTGCATCCTGCGCTTTTATTAAGGAGAAATTTGTCGATTACTTAAGCCCCACCAGCTGTACACAACTCATATACTAAATTAAACTGAAAAATATAACAATTTGGTGGTTTTAACCAGTGAAATTGAGGAATTCATCAGCAGATAAACTAATGAGAACTTGAGTAATTCTCATTTTAAGAGAGAAGTTTCTAGAGAAGTGTTCCTACCTGATGCATAAGGGTAGCAATTGCATACAATGATGCCAACAACTATGCCCTACATGAAAAATATCATACATGAGATAGCCAAGCGAACGGAATGAATAACTAAGACACCAATACAACTATAAACATCTAAAAGTAAAAAACTATTAAACCAGTGCATTATAGTCGAAACAAGTACAATAAAGTTGTTCGGAACCTTCTGCTTCATGTTAAAGGAATTGAGATTTATTTGAATTCCATCTGTTGTTGTAGGATCTGTGAGTACCCATCTACCACCGCAACTTTCACATCAACCTTGAAAAGATCGGAAACATTGTACGGTTTCATCGGTAATAATCATTATAGTTGAACATTTGGTAAGATACTTTACCTTTAACTCGCTCAATAGCTAGGAGGAAGTGCGATGAACCAACTTCTAGATCTCACGTCAACAACAAAACACTAGAAGCTGTGTTATATTCCGCTTCAAGGCGATCAAACACAGCTGGTCACCAGGTTGATAAAACTACAGCTGGATCTGTATTTTCAAACTGGAATGAAACAAATTTTGATGGTGTCACTTGACCCTGCATCGGGTGATGTCATCTAGCGTAGGAAAGTTAGTGTCAACAATATTCTGGTAGCGGTGGTAGTGCAAACGAAGACATTAACAGTCTGCAAAATTAACCGCAAAATTAATTTGGAAAGCAGATAAACATAATGCTGCAACATGAAAATGTTAGAAAAGTTTATACAAGGTCTCAACAGCAGTGTTAAATGGGAAGAATGTAGAGCAATTCTTCATTCTGCATCTCAAATTTTGGCGGAATGTGAAAACTTTTTACCGTTTTAGTTTATACATAAATCAGGAAACAAAGCAGCTAATGCTTTGCAAAAAATGAAGACCTGGTCGAATACTTTCCTTCTTTTGTTATTAAGTTTCCCGTGGTAGAAAAATCTAATGTAGCTAAGGCTACATTGAAACATTTACTTATTTTGTATCAGTTTCGGGAAGAGTGGTGGGGTAACAGATAGAGGTATATCATGTCTAGGGTAATCTCTACTCAACCCGCCTAAATCACTTGACCGTGTTCTAATATAATCACTTATAGTACATATATTAGACAGGGTGGAAAACACACAGTGTAGGTGTGGTCCCAAAATCTCAATAAGTGCTTTGCTAGCCTTTGGGTCACTGATCTCAAGCACCCATTTCCCCCTGTACACTGTCGAATTCCATGATATCAATTCTTCATTTATTAAAACAATATTGTGACACACAATAAATGCTTCAGTTGAGAACAAATAATTGGTACGTAAGCCTTATAATTGATTTATAAAATTCTAACTAAATGATTTCTATACACACAATTTCTGAATGAAACATAGCATAGGGTGAGCAATTCCATCTAGAGGTGCACATACCCTACCCATATCCGCCAATCCTACCCTACCCGTCAGTTTTTTACCGTATCCTATCCTATCCACTATTTGGCGGGTAGGGTGGCGGGTAAAGATTTTCTTAACCGCCAGTAAACGGGTAGGGTGGCGGTATATACCATATCCTACCCACCCTACCTAGGAGTGCACATATCCTACCCATATCCGCCAACCCTACCCTATCCACCAGTTTTTTAATCGTATCCTACCCTATCCATTATTTGGCGGGTAGGATGGCGGGTAAAGATTTTCTTAACCGCCAATAAACGGATAGGGTGACGGGTATAGGCCATATCCTACCCACTCTACCCGTTGTGCAGCCCTAATTCCATCTATGAATTTAAAAAATCTGAGTTGGGATCCAAGAGTTGCAACATGAAATGAATAGAGATTGAATCATAAAGCTTTCTGGTAAACAGAGCTTGAATCTATAGATGAGAATTAATTGTCACAATCTGTTATGCTTTTAATATTTCAGCATTTTTGTTGTTGTTAATAGAGATTGAATCTATAGATGAGAATTAATTACCTTCTACCGCAACTATGCACATCCATACCCAGCCTTCAATGGAACCCATAAGTAAAATTAGTATATGTAGGAGAAATAAACTCCACATAAGTTGTGTATGTCAGTTTAAGAACCAGCAAAACCACATTAATTTTAAACCCCAACCTATTTACAGATAACAGAAGATTGATTAAATAATAAGTCATGGATCCAAAAGAATTAATGAATTCCATAAGCATCCTCACAAATGCTGTTTCGCCTCCTACGCAACCACAGAATTGAAATAAGCTTCACCTACAAAACGCATGAAATCGATGTAGTAGTAATAGATAAATCAAAAGATGAAGTTCACATTAAAAACCTAGCTTCAAGCTACGCGAAAAATATACAATTGGCAACTACTACCTCCGTTTCAAAAAAATAGGTTGGTTTATGTGTAAATTTACACACAAACCAGCCTATTATTTAGAAACGGAGGGAATATCTTTTTTCTAAAAATATTATTAAAATATTGATATTCTCATTCAAAAATATTGCGTAAGCTATTCTAAGTGTTTCTTTTTCTTTATCACAATACCGTAACTATATATCAAAAAATATCAATCACAATACCATAATCAACAATTTTTATCTTTTCTGAAATTTCAGAATTTCAGAAAATTCTGAAAGGCACCCGAAGGTATAAAAATTCAGAATTTAAAAAGGTCATTAACATTGAAAAAGCGGGGGTATAACAACCACACCCAATAATTCGTTCGGAAATATGTATGAACTAACTCCAATATAATTGCGAGAGCACCAACTTAAAAGCGATTTTTTGTTTGCTAAGTCCAAAAGTTTATTTAAATCAAAAAACGTAATTACAATAATAAAAACTATTTTGTAGTTGCAGAGATTCGAACGCCCGATTCTCAGGGATATATCAAAGAGCTTAATCTCAATTTCTCAATACAATCTGCAATCGAACAGACAGAAATCTGTGATCCCGATTGATATGAGAAATAACTTGGACGGTACCAAAGACCAATGCCCATGTGCCAATCAATTCCTATCCAACAATTAAGGTCGGATTTACTAATTGATTGAACTACGCACAACCTGTGATATTTCAATTATATAAACAAAAAATAATGTTCGGAAAAAAATAACACAGACACCAGAAATTTTGTTAACGAGAAAATCGAAAATGCAGAAAAACCGCGGGACCTAGTCCAGATTTAAACACCACACTGTATTAAGCCGCTACAAACACCAGCCTACTATAAGTTAACTTCAGACTGGAATGTAGTTGGGCCTTAACCAAGACTCACACCGATTATTACGCCTATAGAACCACGCCGGATTCTGCACACTTGATTCCCTTAGCTGATCTCACCCACAACTAAGAGTTTCTACGACCCAAAGTCGAAGATATATAAACAAATCTGTCTCCCACAGATAAGTCTATTCTGATAGATAAATCTGTCTCCCACAGAAGTACCTATGAAGTTTTGTTCCGTCTTATGATAAATCAAGGTGAAAAGGAACCAATTGATAATCCGGTCTTATACTCCCAAATAGCACCCTATAAATATCAATCACCTCACAATAACTTAACTATATAGTAGTAGAACAAGTTACTGCGGAACCACAAAGTCTGAGACGAAGAACTTTGTGATTACTTTTTATATCTTACCTATCGGAGATAAATCTCGAGCAAACCTTAGAGAAGATAGTATTGAATATGATAGAAGAAGTAAGATCAGAATACGCAACTACAGAAAAAATAGTTGGACCTGGCTTCATAAATCCCAAATGAAGTCTTCAAGTCGTTAACCTAATAGGGTTTTGGAAAAACCTAGGTTAAAGGAGAATCAACTCTAGTTTTCAACTAGGACACAGGAAAGTGTCGGGATTAGGTTTTCCAGTTGCTAGATTTCTCTTTATATAGTCTTTCAAATTAGGGTTTGCTAATGGTCAAAGCTAATATAGATTAGTAACAAAGCATTCAATATTCACCATTAGATGAAATCCCGATTTAAGATTCAAGCTAAGTCTGCTTAGAATTAAAGCAATCAATCTCTTTTTTGGACTTAGCAAAAAAAAAAAAAAGCAATCAATCTCCACCGTTAGTTGGTCTTAGCTTGTTACTCATAAATGAAATAAACCTTCATTTAGATATGGGTAACCGTACCCAAACGTGTATATTGAGTTGGCTCAATAACAGTTAACCGAAGTTAGCCATATGAACTCTTTTTTCTTAACCATATTCACCTTACACCTCTAGATCAAGTATGATGATCAATTAATCATGAAAGATAATCAAATGAATTTAATTGTGTTTCAAATAGAGTTGTTCAATTGTTCATTATCTCATAGAAATATATATGAACCAATTGAAACAAAATCGGATTGATTCGTAATTGTACAAAGTACTTATACAAGAATCAATTAATGCACATTAAGCCACGGTTTGCAAAGATTGCATTCCTTAATTCATAAATGTTTTAGTTCATGAGTATGAGAATCATACTTAACAGATTATAGAACTTAACCATTGTGTTTGCTAACCAGGTACACAAACAACAGCTTCAGACCTTGTCCTTGTCCAGTCGTTCCCATACTAGGTACTCGACCAGCGGTCCCGGACCCAACTCAGGTGAAACCGTTCGCATACTAGGTACGCAAACAAGGTTCCCGGACCTTGACAGTTAAAACCGTTCACATACTGGGTACGCAAACAAAGTTCCCAGACCTGGATCACTACAAAACAGTTCGCATACTAGGTATGCATACCGTGTTGTATCCAGACATGGTTAATTGTTCTAAACTCCCATTTCAATCATTCAAACATCCTTAGAAGACGACAATAGCTGTCTCACACAAACTACTAGGTTCAAGTAATTTTCAAGTGATTGAATGATCAATACGAAACTTTCCAAGTCGACATCAAATGATTTTCTAACACAAATCATGTAAGATGTTTCAAGGCAATTTCCACATGATCATCTTCTGACTTAACATTTAGTTTCCAACAAATAAATTGTTTCCAACTAAATTCGTCAAGAATAATGATGAACATAGTTAAAGCAAAAAGCTTTCAACTCGTATTTCGAGAAATAGATAAGGGAGATAAACTCGGCTCGAAATATCAAATATGTATAATATGAAATTTTATATAGATATACGACTTAGTCTCGTTAGGAGATAGGATAAACTTTTGAGTGATAAATAAGTTTTAGTCTCCACATACATTATTGATGAAGTTCGTCCAAGCTTACTCAGATCTTCGTCTTCAGTCGATGAACGCCGTGAAGTGTAAAGCTCAACTACACATTCTATCCTAATCCGAGACATAACTATAAGTAGACTAGAAATCAAAACTATAGTTTTGATCAACTAAAATTGACAAACAAGCTTGATATAGCAACGCTTGTGATTTCGACCGAGCAGTGCTCTAACAAACATATTTCTGACCAAAGAAAATTTTGAGAATGAAAATAGAATGTATATCCTTTTGAGTTGTCCTAGAGATGATTACAGTGAAGTGACAACTTGAACAACTACCATATCCGTTTCTGAAATTACAACACATTAAGAAGGAAGAGACAAAATCACCTAAGATGATTTCGAAAGAGATAAGTAGCTCATTCGAATGTATTTTTTATGAGTTGCAAAAATAAGCAATAATTACAAATCAGAGGAAAAAAATTCTGCAAGCATATAGCATATGTAGAACAACACCCAAAAAACAGGCAGTGCCAGGAAAAAAAATGAACTTTTTGACTTTTGCTCAAGAGTTTTTATCCAAGAGAGTATTGTTTTTGGAATGAATTTCTTATACTGTTTTTGGAGTGTTAGTCAAGAAAACCATAAAGATTTTTCCTCCTCTGTTCTTAATTTTTAAATTTTTGGAATTAAATTTTACACTTACCAAAACAAAAACTACTCTAAGAAGATAAATTTGGTTCATCTATTGATTTATTTTTGGAATATATTTACAATATTATAATTTCTGGCGAATAATATTAAAGATTTTTTTTTATTTAAGGAAAATATTTATAATATCATTATCAAGTTATTTAAATACTAAGATTTTTTTACCTTGGATAAATAAATTCGATAATTTAAGCTTATTAGTTCATTTAGATTTTTAAGGTTATATAAATATTAATCTAGAGATTTTTTTACCTTATAACTTTTTATAAATATAACATCATTAAATATTTTGTTGGATTAATATAGCATTTTTGGTACATTTGGAGAAAACTAAAATTAAAGGTTCTAATGCATTTAAGAAGATTAACGGCAAGGATTTCAAAAAAACATGTAAACTCGGTGTAAAAATAAATTGTCAACCATCCAAAACAATATATCGACCATCCACCGACCTGCATAACAAATAATGAGGGCCGTCAGTCGAGGTTTTATCAACCATCTACCCAATCTACACCGCACGTTGCTATTTTTTTTTTTTTTTTGCTTAATCCAGATTGTATTAATGAATAGCCAATATTTACAAAGATTTCACAAGAAAAGAGGTCCTAAGACCCCAAAAACTTACAAACTATTTAAATCTGAAATAAGAAACATATGGAAATTCTAAATGCCTAAGAAAATCCGGCCTTTCATCAAAGCTTAAACCTTCACCATTTCTAAGATAACATCCCCTCTTTGCCATACAATCAGCTGCAAAATTTGCCTCACGAAAAGTATGAACAAAACGAATAGAATCATAACTGTTATTAATTCTTCTCCACCTGTGTTTAACAAACCAAGGAAGATTTGTACCCGTCAAGGCAGCAATAGCTCCCATTGAATCTGAACACACAAATAATATAACACCAAATTTCATCCAACAGACACAAATGGGTATTTTTTTAGCCAATGAGAATGCATGGTTACGCTAAACCACTAATGGGAAGGAGAATAAGCTCCAACAGTGTTATTTTCATTCTAGAGTGAGGGATGATCCAGCTCAAGATTTTGTTCTGAAGAAGATGCTCGAAAAAAAAGAGTATAACTCTTGGATTGGAGAATCTGTCAAGGATTTAATTCTCGTTCAAAGTGAGGTTAAGAACGAACTTGCTAACCTTCAATTGCAGATAAACTAGCTTATTGATGGACATGCAAAAATCCTTGGTAATCAGAATATCTTAATCAAGAATCAGAATAAAGTTATCCTTGACTGCGCCAAAGATAGACATCTTGCTCGCATTGTTGATCGAAAAACTAATGTTTTAACTCTTGAACATGGTGTTTCGACTGTCAAGAAGATCAAGGATATCAACGATACTTACTTTGATGGTCCGTTTCAAAGGTATGAAGTGGTCAAAGAAACCTGATTCAATTGTTGTCTAGTATGTCTTCTTTTTGATTTAGTTAGAAGAATAACTAGTGCTTTGAATAACAATGATTGTGACTACACATAGCTATTATGTTTCATCTACTTTTTAGGTTTACTGGTTTAAATTCTAAAAATATTTGGAGGATGATGTTTTTGCATTAATCTTTATGATTTGTTATATTGCAATTTGATATGGGATATTGGTGTTTACATCCGTAAACTATGTTTATCCCATACTCTGTCAAAAGTAAAGTCGTTTTTGATCGGTATTCACGTACTGGTAAAAGAATGAATAGACTTTTGACAAATACAAAAGTTAATCCTATATTGTCAAACATTTGATGGAAGATAGGTTAAAATCTTTTGTTTTCAAGGATTATGTCTATTAATTGTTGTTGTGCAAATAGTGATGGAAAATGAAATAAATCCTTGTGTATTCCGCAGTATTGATCATCCCTGATCCATATTTTTATGTATTACCGTGAGGCTCTGTAATGCATCTTATGTTGAGCACTATACAACCAAGTTGATTTTTTAGCTTAGTTGGTGTTCCGTGAGATATGTTATGTCGAGCATATTGAACTAAATTAATCATCTTGTTTGGTTATTTAGTTATTGCTCCGTAAGTTTTCTTATGTCGAGCAAAACAAATGACAATTAAATTGATTACTTTTGTTATTAGTTTGGTTGTGTATTCCAATTAGATTAATTATGGGTTCTCTTGTAATTAATCTAGTTGAGTATTTTCGTGTCTCCATAAGTTCTCTTATGTTGAGCATAATCAATTGAATTGATCACTTTTTGTGTTTAATTTGATTGCGTATTCCGATTAAATTAATCATGGGTTTACTTGTGATTAATTTGATTGAGTTTTTTGGATATAGAAAATCATTCTCATGGTTTTTTGTATCCAATAAAATCCTTCTTTTCTTTTGAAATTAAGGTCGCTTTTGTTGTTCTTTCGGGAATGACATCAAATGGGGGAGAGTTTTTTTGAACTTGTGCTTAATGGTCATATCTTGAGGGGTGTGCGGTTGTAGAATTTTAGAGGGTTTATCTTGTATCTTTAATCTCCTTGATGAATGCATTTAGCTTCGGCTTTATGATTGCATCTAAATTAGTTGGTATGTATTTTTTTTCCTTTTGTCATGAAATGTCTCTCTAGGAAATTTCATTATGATCCCGTTCTTGTACCTTTGCCAATTTTATTGACAAAAGGGGGAGAATTAATATGTAGTTCATACTACAAATACATATGGTTTTCGGATCATTATGTAAGTGAGAGTGGTTTCCATGTGAGATGGAGTATTGACTAAGGGGGAGTGATACATATCACCATAGTATTATTGTTGAAGTTGTGATACCATTGAACTTTGGCGCTGTGTAATAATACTATGACACTGTATAACAATGATCGAGAACTATGTTTTCTCATTATTATAGCTACGGATCTTCAACAACGGTGATGCTAAACTTACAACCTTTGGGATCATTGGAGTACTTGGAAGTGACGAACATTTCGAGGAATGTTGAAGATTAGACATGTGGAATAGGAGCTACTAAAGTTTCTTTATCTTTTTTGTATTCCATATGTATTGATAATTTTGTCACTAAAATTGACAAAGGGGGAGATTGTTAGAGCATTGCTCGGTCGAACTCGCATGCGTTGCTAGCTCAAGCATGTTTGTCAATGTTAGTGATCGAAACTATAAGTCTTGATTTCTAGTCTATTATAGCTAAGTCTCGGACTAGGATAAAAAGTGTAATTGAGCTCAAGGACTTCATGGCGATTCATCATACAAGTAGAAGAACTACTCAAGGAACCGGTGTAACTTCTCGATAAAAAAGTATGTGAATACTCGAACTTATCTATCACTCAAAAGTCTATCTACTCTATCTCCTACTCTTTGAGACAAGAAGTCGTATGCTATATATATAGACTTGGATTATACATATTTGGTATTTCGAGCCGAGTATACCTCGCCTATCTATCTATCAAAATATGTGTTGGTAAGATTTTCACTTCGATCAAGTTTATCTTTACCATGTGACTTAAGTCATGATATGTTTCAATCATCTTGAAAATTACTTTGACGATAAGTGGTGTAACAACTATATAACGTCCTTTAAGAATGTTTCAATGATCGAAATGAGAGTTTAGATTACATAACCAATGGTGGACATAAGCATTATTATGGAAACAAATTTATGTATAAGTCCTATTCCTTGAACCAAAGTTTGCAAACTTTGTTGATCAAGAGAACCGGAAGAATGGCGTGATCCAAGTCCGCGAACTGCCAAAGTTATAGAACCCGAGAATTTCTGTTGGAGTTGACAAACTACTTGCGTGAAGCTAAGTCCGCGAAATCAGTCCGCAAACCCAGTCCGCGAACCGGCGAAGTTCTCATACCCGAGAATTTCTGCTGGAGTTTGTAAACTCTGCCCGGTAACTTAAGTCCACAAACCTAGTCTTCGAACTTGAGAAGGTTATATATCTGAAGATGATTTCTGAACTTAAACTTACAAAGACTAAGGAATGCAGTTTGCAAACCGTGTCTATAAAAGTTCGTGAACTGATTCAAGTGAATCAAATCATCTTTGCTTCAATTGTATCTTGTGTAGTACATAAGATTTCCTTACAATTGAACAACTCTCTAACTAGTTCATTTGAACTAGTTACGGTGAAGAAGAACATGGTTGATATGAAATGCTCATATGGCTAACCTTTTGGTTAACTATTGTTGAACCAACAAGTGCATACGTTTGGGTATGGTTAACAAACCTAGAAGCATGCATTGTCAAGTGTATGTAACAAGATAAGTTTTCGATCTAACAGTTGAGAAATATTAGCTTGAATCTAAATCAGGTTTTCATCTAACGGTGAATATTGAATGCTTTGTTACTAAGCTAACATTGATTGCAAACCCTGATTTGAAAGACTATTTAAAGGAGACATCTAGTATTGTGCAAAGCTAATCCCCACACCTTACGTGGGATACTAGTTTGCGTGCTAGAGTCAATTATCCTTTAACCTTTGGTTTTCTTCTTCTAAAACCAGTTTAACGACTTAAAGACTTCATTGGGATTGTCAAGCCAGACCGATACTACTTTTATCGTAGTTGTGTGATCTGATCTTGCATCTTCTATCGTACGAGTACAATCATATTGATTGTCTTGAGATTGATATCTCCGATAGGCAAGATATAAAAAGTTATCACAAACATCTTCGTCTCATTGTTTGTGATTCCGCAACATCTTGTTTCGCTACCATACGATTAAGATTGTTGTGAGTTGATTGATAACTCTAGGCTGTTCTTCGGGAATATAAGACCGGATTATCAATTGGTTACTGTTCACCTTGATTATTATCAAAAGACGGAACAAAACCTTTAGGGTTTATCTGTGGGAGACAGATTGATCCTTTGATAGTCTTGTCTGCGTGAGACCGATTTGTTTATTGTCAAAGCCTGCGATTTTGGGTCGTAACAACTCTTAGTTGTGGGTGAGATCAGCTAAGGGAATCAAGTGCGCAATATCCTACTGGGATCAGAGGCATAGGAGGATAACTGTACCTTGGATCAGTGGGAGATTGATTGGGGTTCAACTATAGTCCAGTCCGAAGTTAGTTTGTAGTAGGCTAGTGTATGTAGCGGCTTAATACAGTGTGGTGTTCAATCTGGACTAGGTCCCGGGGTTTTTCTGCATTTGCGGTTTCCTCGTTAACAAAATTTCTGGTGTCTGTATTATTTATATTTCCGCATTATATTTGTTTATATAATTGAAATAATACAGGTTGTGCGTTAGATCATCAATTAGAGTAATCCAACCTTTGGTTGTTGATTGTCATTGATTGATCCTTGGATATTGGTCTTTGGTACCATCCAAGTTCCTTGCATTTGTTTAGAACTCGCAGTTCCTGCTTGAGTAAATCAAATCAAGAGAGAGATATAAACTCGTTGATATACTTTTACTTGATTGAGTCTTGTTGATTCTCTTAAAAGTATATTCGAGTTTGTCCATACAGATTGCTAAACGAAATATTGGGTGGTGTTGTTAGACCCCCACTTTTTCAAAACTCCTTGATGAATGCATTTAGTTTCGGCTATATGATTGCATCTAAACAAAGTTGATATGTTATTCTCTTTTGGTCATGAAGTGTCTCTATGGAAATTTCATTAGGATCCCACTAGCTTTCGTACCTTTGCCAATGTTATTGACAAAAAGGGGGAGAATTAATGTGTAGTTCACACTACAAATACATACGGTTTACAGATCATTATGTAAGGGGGAGTGGTTTTCATGTGAGATGAAGTATTGACTAAGAGGGAGTGATACATATCACCATAGTATTGTTGTCAAAGTTGTGATACAATTGGACTTTGATGCTATGTAATAATACTATGACTCTGTATAACAATGATTGAGAGCAACTGTTTTCTCATTGTTATAGCTACGGATCTTCAACAACTATGATGCTGAGTTGAACATATTCAGAATCATTGGAGTACTTGGAAGTGACGGAGATTTGGAGTAATATTGAAGAACCAAGGAAATCAAGCATTTGGATTGAGAGGTACAAAGTTTATTTATTTTGTGTTCCATATGTATTAATAGTTTTGTCACTAAAATTGACAAAGGGGGAGATTGTTAGAGCACTGCTCGGTCGAACTCGCAAGCGTTGTTATCTCAAGCTTGTTGTCAAGTTTATTTGCCAAAACTATAAGTCTTGATTTTTAGTCTACTTATAGCTAAGTCTCGGATTAGGATCGAAAGTGTAGTTGAGCATTAGACTTCACAACATTCATGGATTGAAGACAAAGAACTACTAAGGGGAGCTTATAGAACTTCATCAAGAAAAAGGTATGTGGAGACTTGAAATCATCTATCACTCAAAAAGTCTATCTACTCTATCTCCTATTTGAGATAAAAGTCGTATAGCTATATAGACTTTAATTATACACATTTGATATTTCGAGCTGAGTTTAACTCGCTGTTTGAGGGTAAAAACTGATTCTGATGTTTTTGGTAAATTTGGGGTGTATTGATGAGAAACGAATTCAAACCCTAAAAAAATTCACAGCACAGGAGTTCTTTTAGATTCGAGAAATCAATCTGTAAGACTCTAGCCTAAACCAAGAAACGGACGTTCCAGATTCAATTCGGTCACAAAGTGAAGGAGAAGGGTTGATCTTAGGAAGGGAAGCGAAGAAGGTGTTTGAGATCAGAATGTTGAATTATGAAGGTGTGGCTGTTTTACGACTTGTATCAGAATATGGTTTCTGGATACTTGTGTTGATAAACTTGTGTTCTTTTTTTTTTGGAATAGGTTGAAAACCTACTTATACAATTCATTGAGCGGACCCTGATCTCATAGGAAGTGAAGGAAGTTGAGTAGTGGAGAAGTGGAATTGTGCAGAAAGTGGTGATCATTGTGTTTTCGTTATGAGGTAAGACTGGACACACTTTCACCCACTACTCTCATTATTGTTAACCGTCCATCCTTTTCTGACACTTTCTCAGAATGGGCGCGTTGCACGCCGCACGCCGTAAACCGCCAGACAAATACCCCAGTGAGCATCCCCAAGCTTGTGACATGTTTGATGTCTCGAGTAAATGGGTCAAGTCACGAGACTTGCCGCTAAAACCAGCACATAGTGCTTTTAGGTTAAATGATAAGTTATTCTTGAAATCAATATTTGCATAGCATTGCTTATAATCGATGTAAAGCATCACTTTCAAATAAGCAGCTGAAAATAATCGATGTGCTAGAAGCTTCTTTGTTTTAGAGATCGATCGAATCAGTCACGAATTGAGCGTCTTAAAAGTAGCACGACCAACCACCTTTGGGTGATCGTTTGAGGACCCTATGGGCGAGCTATCACTTGGTCGATCGCTCCCTGTGGAGGAGGGGTGGCGGGTGATCACAACGCTACCCTGTTGGTTTTTTGAATATAAATCTACACCATCCAACTAGGCTAGCGAAGTTGGATGGATGAGATGATTTGCGACAGTTATATAGTGTCGTTGACGCAATTTAGGGTTTATAAACCGTGCGGCCAACCCTATTTTGGCTGATCGATTAAAAGCGCTAGGCGCTGATTTGAACAGGCCAATCGGCCATGTGCAAAGACGGGCCGGTTTTGAGCACGCTGACATCTCCTGGAAAATCTAAAATTAGATCTAAGCCACTCGATTCAGCTGGCGAAGATGGGTGGTCATGATTGATTTGCGATAGTTGTATCATGTTGCAACCCATATTAGGGTTTTGGAATAGCGTGTTCGCTCTAGTTTGGGAAAACGTTTTGAAATTCTCTGTGTCGTGGGCAAGTCGATCGACCAAGGGAGAAGTTGGGCCGCCAACGAACACGCCGGAACTTCCTTAATCGTTTGAAGGAAAATCTAAGCCGTACAA
Organism: Papaver somniferum; assembly: GCF_003573695.1. Classification (NCBI taxonomy): domain Eukaryota; kingdom Viridiplantae; phylum Streptophyta; class Magnoliopsida; order Ranunculales; family Papaveraceae; genus Papaver; species Papaver somniferum. Next base: position 7,734,303 of record NW_020621381.1, on the reverse strand, counting down.
CTAGGCTAGCGAAGTTGGATGGTCGTGATGTTTCTGAGACGGTACTGGTCGGTCTTAGCTCGTTTGAGCTCCCTTCTTCAACAGCGCGATCACCCATGTTTGGGGTTAGCGTTCGATGACGTTGGAGTGTGCTAGATGGAGTCCGACCGGTCGGGTATTAGTGGGCCCGCCAGTGAACACATTGGCAGCTCTTTGATCGTTCGAGATGCGATCTAAGCCGTCCAACTAGGCCGGCTAATTTGGACGGATGCGATGGGTTTTGAGACCGTTTTTTCCGGTCTTAGCTCGTTTGAGCTTATTTTGACAATAACGCGATCATCCACATTAGGGTTAATCGTTCGAAGAGCTGCGGATGTACTAGATGGGATCCGCTCGATCGGGATGCTAGTTGGCCCGCCGACGATCATCGTGATGATTGCCTAATTATGCCAGGAGTAGGATAGGCTTGTTGAATTGCGTATCCAAATTGTGTGGACGTGATCATTTTTGAGACTTATATGGATAGTCTAGATTTTACTTAAGGAATTTAAACGCGTCAATCGACCTAACTTGTAATTAAAAGTGTGTCGACACGCATATCTCTCTGTCATAGAGTGGTGTAGCCTATGTGAGTGTTTTTATGCAGGTCTCAATACTGAAACTTCGGGAGATTCATGCTACTCTGCTGCGAGTGAACACTAATCGTCATGTCATGCCAATATTGAGAGTTCGGCTGGGAATTACATAGGAAAATACTAGGTAGGCATCTAAGAGCTTAAATACTCATTAGGCTCTATACTAGTGAACAATTCATCTATGAGCTTGAGTTTCAATATAATATGAAGAGAGACATAGGCACTCAACAGATTTTGATATATTCTCCAAATTCCCTGCGGAATGTAGATATATCAAGGTCTACTACTTCTGATGTCGGATCAGGTAGACAGATTTTTACAGTTTTCTCCCTAAGCTAAAAACCACCATCAACATTAAGTCCCCTGCTTAGCAAGTAACAGTGATATTGTTACGTGGTAAGCACTAGATGGTGACAGACGAAAAATAAAATTGAAAAGACGAAGCAGGTAGATATTATTAGGGAAATCCAAATCGACCTTCAGCAGCGGTATCGTGCGGCCAATGGCTTTCGTAGTAGCGTGTTGCTAGCTCATCTATGGGGTACGAGTGTGGTGCGCCCAGCCATCTATTCACGTTCATGGAGCAAGAAGAAACCCTTCTTCTGTTCAAACTCTAGAAAGTTCGTTCGTATGAAAAGGAGTATCAACCCTCTTCTATTTTTTTTGCTCGTCCGGCTCCGTGCTTTCGTGTGCAGTAGACGACTCCTCTTCGTCACTGTCAACATCTCGAACATAAGCGTGCCAATCGTCAGTGGCAAGGTAAATTCATTTTGTCTTCGTATTTTAGCTGTGAGTGTAATATTCATGAGTAGTTGATCAAACTCGGATATTTAGCTCGGTGTGAATGACTTTCTTTGTTAGTGGCGGTAGAGCGAGCGTCAACGGAAACAAAGCAATCTCCAATAATTATAATCAGCAGTAAGGGGAGCCAGGAGAACCCAAGGTAAGTGCTGCTTCCTTTCTTGCGCATGTAGCCATCCAACAGTACCACCCATCTTCTCCAGAATGTGTAATAAGGTTCTGACTCCAGAAGAATGAGTATCTAACCTCTCCAGTGGGTTTCGAAATTTAAACTCCATTGTGCTTAATTGCAAGAGGCCTTGACTTTAAGTTGCTTAGTATCTGGACTGCTGAGTTGCAATTGAAATGTTCTTTAAACTCCTGAGCATTGACTGGCACAAAATTGTATTTATTCTGACTCTTTTTCTCATAGACCTATTCTTTCCTTTCTAATTGCGATGATAACATGTTGCGAATGATTTTACGGTCAAAATCTTCCGGAGCCATTAGGTGAAGTAGACGACCTAAGAGGCGTTCCGCTACCACGTGTTTCTATAAAGTCTTCAAGGACATCGTTCGAAGCGACATCCTTTGAACCATCTTATGAATCTTGAACTGTTGTATGGAATGGGATGTGATGAGCAATCTCCAGTTATACTTCTGTTAGATCCGATAGCGTGGTCGGATATGTGAATATATCTCTGCCGCGTACTTTTAGAGGGCAAGAAGTCCTTCATCAAAATTCGCGGCACTCTGGTTATCTACCTTCTATGAGCTGGAGAGATTTTTTGACAGTGAGGGGATTTTTGCAAGTCTTCAATCCCCCAAGTATGATTCACGTGATTCTTCGTATGCAGTTGTGCTTCATGCAACAATCAATCCGAGTTTTCTTGTTTGTTGAAGAATCTCGGGACGACATTCATGGGAACTGTAGTTATGTTTTACTGTTGATCATCAGGAAATCCCTTAATAGCAATCCTGTAGATGAGGGGCGTCGTATCTGGATTTGCTCAGGATGTGGTTGTTGATGTGCAGCTTCGTGCAGGCCTTGAGTAGGCGGTGCTGAGTTCTGAGTAGATGATGTGGCAGACCTAATGCGGTTGGTATGTGTGTCTCACTGAAGCATTGAAGAGGCTCCTGGAGCGAGCGTTTAAGCGGCTCCTGGAGCGAGTGTTGAAGCGGCTTCTAGAGCGAGCGTTGAAGCGGCTCCTGGAGAGAGTGTTGAAGTGGCTTCTAGAGAGAACTCCATTGAGGGCGCCATTAACCCTTGATTTCGAAAAATGAATTCTTCCCATTCTTCAGTTTGATTTTCCTTTGCAAATTACATGCTTCTTGATTGACCGTCTCCCTTGTGTTGAAGAAGTCTTTGACTGACGGCGAAGGAACTTCATGTTGAGCCTCAGTCCCCAAGTGTGGTTTACGGGGTTCCATCTTGAATGCCCGATGGGTTTATAATAAAGGTATCACCATCTAGTCTCCATACTGGTGATCTTATTACTTCTTCATGGGTAAAAATATGCAGAAGTTTGGATTACCTTTGTACATAGTCGTCGTTGTTATGGTGAAGCTCTGGCTGGTATCAAAAAATGAGCAACAATGGTTCTTGGAAGCAACCGAGATCAGAAGAGATTGCGTTTTTTTGGGAACAAAACAGGTCGGCTGGAGCTTGGATGGCTACGGTCACGATCCTTGACAGGGACGAATGGTGACTACAGGCACGACAGGAGAGGCGTGGTGATGGTGGTCATGGGATTTGACAACCACGACCATGAATCTTAGATGAATGAAGAAGCATAAGTGGTAGTAGCTACGTCCACGAGCTTTAGGCGAGAGCATAGGCGGTGATGCTAGCTGCGACCGCGAATATTAAAAGGCTTTGATCGGCCATTATGGCCCAAAAGATGAGCTTCTTCCTTACATACGTGAGTTTTATTTCTCCTATTTTATTTTGGTGAAATAGTTCTTCCCTGATTCCCTGCATGAGGAAGCTCGCTTACTGTCGCTTGTCTGATACAACATGGCTGAAGGCTGCAAACATGTCTTGACGCTGAGCCTTGGAGAAATGCAGAATCTCATATAAATGCTCCATCATGGACTGTACGGCTTTGCGGATGGAGTCCCTAGAAATCATGCAGCTCCTGATGGGAAGAGGATTTATGTGGACTCCTTCAGTGTCTATTTGAAGTTCTCCTGCATCCACCTTATCCTTGAAAATGCATTTCAATTTGTAGCAATCACTGGCTGGGTGGTCGACCAACCTATGGTAACGGAAATATTTGGGATTTTCCATTTCTTCCTCGGTTGGTGGACGGATGAGAGGAGGTAGCTTGATGGCATCATCTTGAATCCGTACTTTCAGGATTTCAATCACTTCATAGATCGGGAACGGGTAGTTTGGAGTAGCATCTCCAGTTTCTTGTTGCTGTGCAGGCTTCTTAGTCGCAGCCTTCCGGGGTTGAGCTGTCTGTTGCGTCGGTGCCGAATTTTTGGGATGTGCAGCTGGAACTTTTTCTTTCCTCCTCCACTGACCACGCTTGCAGGGGATTGAGTGTTGTATTGTTTGTTGATGATACGTCTCCCTCGAATTTCATGTGCATTTTCATTCCTGGCGGGCCAACTTCTTTCCAGCAATATTGGTGTTGTTGTAGCCAAACGCTTAGCGGCTTCATGAAGTTCATAAAATGTTTGGAAGCGCAGGTTCTCTAGTAGGGCGCGATAGATGGTCACCATACCATTAATGCATGATTCCTCTAACCTCTTGGGGTAGGAACTCTTTGCACATCAAGAGGATAAGGAGGTTGATGCTGGTGCACACCCGCCGGATTTTCTTTGCCTCGATTCTGAAGAAGTCGTTCTTGGTCCTCGCGTGTGATGAAATTGGATTGCTGATTCCTTCCTGAGGGGTGTTCAGGAGCAGCGAACCTCCTCATCTATAAAGGCGCGCCCTCTCGAAGTGTTTGCACTAGGAGTGTTAAAAGTGTTCCTTGTCGTCTCCATCTGGTATTGGCGTGACTCTTGTGGTAACCGCTCTGTTAGTGTTTTGAGGAAAGTAAGTACCTCCTTATGAGTTGTAGCCATGTCTGTCTGATTTTTAGCGAGAACTTTTTGTCTTTTCATCAAATCAACAATGGTAATGGGGGGTTGGCCTCCTCTGGCTCCTCCAGTCTCTCATCCTGATGGGGGAGTGGCAGTAGCTTTAGTAACGACCGGGGGCGTTACGCTCGAAGAAATATTGGGGGTGGCGGCAGCGGCTCTGACTCTGGTGATTGGAGGGGTCACACCTAAGAGAATGTTTCCTGCGCCGTTGGTGTTGGTAGGGCTGCACATGGGTCGGTTTGGCCTCACCCATCACCCAACGCACTGATGGTGGGTAACAGAAGTTGTCACCCGCAACCAACCCAACTTTATAATGGGTCGGTCTTCATCCGACCCACATTACAGTGGGTTGGATCGGGTGGGTGGTGGGTTACCCACCATAAAATACAATGAACATTACATTAAAAACCCAATCGAAATAATCCAATCCAAAATCAATCTTAGGAAACAAAACCCTAATTAGTAATTACAAATTACAATGATTCCTAGTCTCACCTTTGGTTGTTGGTTTACTGGTGATGATGTTGATTGATTGCTGCTGGTGATGCTGTCATTTGATTTACAAAGCGAAGAAAAAGTGAAAAAAATAAACTGAGCCTCTGAGACTGCCGTTAAAGGGAACTGATTGAAGACTCTTCAGTAAAGAGAAGTTAGTGATGATTAGGTTTAGGCATTATATATTATTACTTCAATGGATGTGGTTCATCTAGGATATGTAATCTACGGGTTAGCATTAATTTATAAATATGTGGGTGGGTGGGTTGGGTCGGGTGAGGGAAGTTGTCACCCACAGTCGACCCACCATACGATGGGTTTTGATGTTGTGACCCATTGTCGACCCGCTCCTAAGTGGGTTGGGTCGGGTGCGGGTAATTTCAGACGGGTGTGGGTTGGGTTGGTGGGTTGAGTCGGTTTTGTGCAGCCCTAGGTGTTGGTGGTTGAGGATGTAGTACCACGAGATGCGTTGATCGTGCTGGTAGGCGGTATATTGGTGTCAGCGCCAGTAACATCGGGATTTGTTGTTGATCCAGATCTAAGATCCACCATCTTGAATTCGAGAAAATTGAAATGAAATTAAAAATTGATCTTGCAACCGAGAGATTAATCTCCCACCATGGTCGCCAATTGTTTGAGGTAAAACCTGATTCTGTTGTTTTTGGTAAACTTGAGGTGTATTGATGAGAAACGAATTCAAACCCTAAACAAATGCACTGCACAAGAGTACTTTTAGATTCGAGAAATCAATCTGTAAGACTCTGGCCTAAACCAAGAAATGGTCGTTGCAGATTCAATTCGGTCACAAGGTGAAGGAGAAGGGTTGATCCTAGGGAGAGAAGCGAAGAAGGTGTTTGAGATCATAATGTTGAATTATGAAGGTGTGGTTGTTTTATGACTTGTATCAGAATATGGTTTCTGGCTACTTGTGTTGATCACACTTGTGTTCTTTTTTTTGGAATAGGTTGAAAACCTATTTATACAAGTCATTGAGCGCACCCTGATCTCATAGGAAGTGGAGGAAGTTGAGTAGTGGAGAAGTGGAATTGTGCAGAAAGTGGTGATCATCATGTTTCCGTTATGAGGGAAGACTGGTCACACTTTCACCCACTACTCTCATTATTGTTAACCGTCCGTCCTTTCCTGACACTTTCTCATAATGGGCGCGTTGCACGCCGCATGCCATAAACCGCCAGAAAAATACCCCAGTGAGCATCCCCCAGCTTGTGACATGTTTGATGTCTCAAGTGAATGGGTCACGCCACGAGACTTGCCGCTAAAAACAGCACATAGTGCTTTTAGGTTAAATGATAAGTTATTCTTGAAATCAATATTTGCATAGCATTGCTTATAACCGATGTAAAGCATCGCTTCAATAAGGAGCTAAAAATAATCGATGTGCTAGAAACGTCGTTATTTTAGAGCTCGATCGAATCAGTCACGAATTGAGTGTCTTAAAAATAGCACGACCGGCCACCTTTGGGTGATCGTTTGAGGACCCTATGGGCGAGCTATCACTTGGTCGATCGCTCCCTGTGGAGAAGGGGTGACCGGTGATCACAATGCTACCCTGTTGGTTTTCTGAAAATAAATCTACACCATCCAACTAGGCTAGCGAAGTTGGATGGATGAGATAATTTGCGGCAGTTATATATTTCCGTTGATGCAATTTAGGGTTTATAAACCGTGCGTCCAACCCTATTTTGGCTGATCGATTGAAAGCTCTAGACGCTGATTTGAACAGGACGATCGGCCATGTGCAAAGACAGTCCGACTTGTGAGCACGCTGACATCTACTGGGCTATCTAAAATTAGATCTAAGCCACTCGATTCGGCTGGCGAAGATGGGTGGTCATGATTGATTTGCGATAGTTGTATCATGTCGCAACCCATATTAGGGTTTTGGAATAACATGTTCTCTCTAGTTTTGGCAAACATTTTGACATTCTCTGGACTGGCCGTGGGCAAGTCTATCGACCAAGGGAGAAGTTGGGCCGCCAACGAACACGCCAGCACTTCCTTAATAGTTTAAAGGAAAATCTAAGCCGTACAACTAGGCTAGCGAAGTTGAACGGTCGTGATGTTTCTGAGACCGTACTGGTCGATCTTAGCTCGTTCGAGCTCCCTTCTTCAACATCGCGATCACCCATGTTTGGGGTTAGCGTTCGATGACGTTGGAGTGTGCTAGATGGAGTCCGACCTGTCGGGGTATTCATGGGCCCGCCGGTGAATACATCACCACCTCTTTTATCGTTCGAGATGCGATCTAAGCCGTCCAACTAGGCAGGCTAAGTTGGACGGATGCAATGGGTTTTGAGAACGTTTTTTCCGGTCTTAGCTCGTTTGAGCTTATTTTGTCAATAGCGCGATCACCCATATTAGGGTTAATCGTCCGAAGCACTGCGGATGTACTAGATGGGATCCGCTCGGTCGAGATGCTAATGGGCCCGCCGTCGGTCATCGTGATGATTGCCTAATTCTGCCAGGAGTAGGCTAGGCTTATTGAATTGCATGGCCAAATTGTGTGGCTGTGATCATTTTTGAGACTGATATGGGCAGTCTAGATTTTGCTTAAGGAATTTAAACGCGTCAATCGAGCTAACTTTTTATTAAAAGTGTGTCGACATGCCGATCTCTTTGTCAGAGAGTGGTGTAGCCCATGTGAGTGTTTTCATGCAGGTCTCAATCCTGACACTTCAGGAGATTCATGCTACTCTGTTGCGAGTGAACACTAATCGTCATGTCATGCCAATATTGAGAGTTCGGCTGGGAATTACATAGGAAAATACTAGGTAGGCAGCTAAGAGCTTAAATACTCATTAGGCTCTGTACTAGTGAACAATTCATCTAGGAGCTTGAGTTTCAATATAATATTAAGAGAGACATAGGCACTCATCATATTTTGATATATTCTCCAAATTCCCTGCGGAATGTAGATATATCAAGGTCCACTATTTCTGATGTCGGGTCAGGTAGATATAATTTTACAGTTTTCGCCCTAAGCTAAAAACCACCATCAACACTCGCTTACATATTTCTCGAAATATGTGTTGGTAAGCTTTCGTTTTAACCAAGTTCATCTTATATTCTTGACGAAAGTCAAAAGATGATCATGTGAAAATCACCTGGTAACATCTTACATGATTTGTGTGAGACAGTCATTTGATGTAGATTATGAATGTTTCGTATTGATCATTCGATCACTTGAAAATTGCTTTGATGCTAATAGTTTGTGTGAGACAGCTATTGTCATCTTCCAAGAATATTTCAATGGTTGAAATGAAGTTTAGAACAATTAGATAAGCATAGTATGCGTACTTGCATATATGTAATCCAAGTCCGGGAACCATGGTATGCATACCCGTATGCGTACTAGTTGGTTTTGTGAAAGTCTGGGAAGCTGGTATGCGTACCGGTACGTGTATTGACATAAGGTTCTGGTCCGGAAATTTCTGCTGAGTTTGGAAGGTATGCGTACCAGTTCGCGTACTGGCGTAACCCAAACTTAGTCCGACTTCTTAGGTACGCGTACCCGTATGCATACCTAAGTAGATAATTTTCTAAAATCGGTTTGTTCATGAACTAATACATTTATATAATAAGGAATGCAATCTTTTGCAAACCGTGGTTATAATATTCATGACTTGATTCGAGTGAATCACAATCGATTTTGTTTCAATTGTGTCTTGTATACTTCTATGAGAATATAAACAATTGAAAAACTCTAGAACTAGTTTCATTTGAGTCATTTGAACTAGTTATGGTTAAGATGAATATGGTTGATATGAAAGTGTTCATATTGATAACTTTGGTTAACTATTGGGGAGCCAACAAGGTGCACACGATTAGGTACGGTTACTCATATCTAAATGAAGTCACTTTTCATCTGTGTGTAACAAGCTAAGTTCGATCTAACGGTTGAAAGATATTAGCTTGAGTCCAATCAGGTTTTCATCAAACGGTGAATATTAAATGCTTTGTTACCAAGGTAGCATTGATTGCAAACCCTGATTTGAAGAATATATAAAGGAGAACTCTAGCAACTGGGAAATGTAATCCCTACACCTCCTGTGTGATACTAGTTATGACTAGATTCGATTCTCTTTTAACCTTAGGTTTTTCACGAAACCCTGTAGGTTAATGACTTAAAGACTTCATTGGGATTGTGAAGCCAGACCCAACTATTTTCTTTGCAGTTGCGTGTTCTGATCTTGCTGTTTCTATCGTGATTGAGTACTATCTTTTCTAAGATTTGTTCGAGATTTAATCTCCGATAGGTAAGATAAAAAGTAGTCACAAACATCTTCTTCTTATCGTTTGTGATTCCACAATATCTTGTTTCGCTACCATACGATTAATATTATTGTGAGGTGATTGATATTTCTAGGCTGTTCTTCGGGATATAAATCCGGTATATCAATTGGTTCCTGTTCACCTTGATTTATCAAATGACGGAACAAAACTCCTAGGTTTATGTAACACTCCGTGTTTTTAGCATTGTGCATGCTAAATGATGAGCTATGGCCTGAGATGAAGCTTCATCCAAAGCTTCCGTTGCTTGGTAAGAGGTAGATTGGCTTAAGGCCAATATTGCACCAAAATAACGCATCATGTTTGGCATTTAGTTAAGGGCCAAATATCGCATCAAATGATGTATTAAGCCAGTTGGGTAGGTGGTCTCGAGTTTGCAGCGTAATCATTGCGCATTACGAAGGCTATTGGCATAGAGCCAATATCGCACAATCATTTTGCATCAGGCCAGAAGGGGCTGGCCGGACGAATGTTACGCAATCACTGTGTGCAATCATAGTACGAAATCATTGCATACAAGCAATCATTGCATAGAAAAGCAATCATTGCTTATGATAGCAATCATTGCATGCGGAAAGCAATCATTGCATGTCAATTTGCTCCCATTTTCCCAGTTGTAGAAATTGCAAGTTAACATATATAGGAAGGGGTAGTTGGTTGAAGGTGCATATGCGGACTATGTACCAAGTAAGCTTCATAGCTTAGCCATAAGAGTATAAATGATGCCTAAAGATCATTTATAGTTGCGTAGCCTTGAGAAGAGGGTATTTGATGCTTAGGCATCACTATGCAATATCGCGGACCCGATGATGCATAATAATTGTGCATCTTGACGGAACAACCTATACGTACCAGGTGGTAGGCTAGGAAAGATGTATGAAATAAGAGTATAAGGGAAGCCTACATGGTTATACCGCAAGTGCACGGTGTCGGTTGTAGCTTGTGCAAATACGGATCGAATCCACAGGGACTAGGGTGTGAGTTGAAGTTTCCTAAGCTAATTCTCTGACCAGTGAACTAATGAAGCAAAGAGTGACAGTGGCAAATGACAGTTACAATGGCAATGAGCCAAAGGCAGTGAAGCATATAATTTAGAAGCAAACAGTGAAGCAAGAATTTGGAAACAAATGTAAACAAAATACCAAGGTCTTTGAATCCACCTCTAACTTACACTGATTATTCATTACTGACAGTAACTTTGTTTTTCTATAACCACTAGCAAGAGGGATGTCAATCCTCTATATAGCAAGGGTCATTTTGATATGAATTATCCTATCACAACTAAGGTACTCCTCCTAAGAATTAACTGTCTAGTTAAAGCACAATTAATCAAAAGAACAATATATAAAATTAAGCATGAGTTGCAGTTCAGCAACACTAGATGATTCTAACTACAATGGATGCCTGACATCAAATGTGAAAGGCTAGTGTTGAAGCCCTAAGATGGAGTTTTACTATGAGAATTTAAACACATCAAGGCTACTGACAAGAGCATGAATAACAAATGTTAAGATAGGGTTTCATCTAAACCCTGGCAAATTAAACTAGAACATGTTTAACACATTAAATAACTGGAATTGAAACATTGAACATAAACAGAGCATTGATAGAACAAATCAAAGCAACACAGTTGAGGCACTGGCTAGTCCAGTCCTCTTGGGTGAAGCTCTGGCTAGCCCAGGAATCTCCAAAACATTACACCCTCACTTCCTATTTATAATCAGAACACCCAATTAGGGTTTTTACACCAAACCCCCAAATTTAACAAAATTAGGGTTTATAGGAATTTGGGGAAAACTCACCATACCCTCTGAATTTGCTGTCCCCTCTGCAATTGAGCGCTGACCCATGCTTCAACTTGCTTCTGCTACTCGAACGTTGCTCCAATTTCCTTCTTCTCTCCACTGTGAAACCCTAGTTCCATCTCTGTCTTGGATGTAGCACCTAAGAGTGGTGGGTGCTAAGAACAAGAAGGAGAGTAACTAGGGTATGGTTGTTCTGATGATGGTCGGGCTGGGGAGGTGATGGTGGCGATGGGTGAGGGGATGGAGTTGCAGACTGTTGTCGGGGGAAGAAGAAAGAAATTTGGGGAAGAGAAGATCGATGGGAAGAAGGGAAGGGAGTGTTTGGGTGAAGGGTATAGGTTCCGATGCTAGGGTGTGAAGCGGGGATAGCGAACTTTGATGCACAGCGAGTAAAGAGCGTGGGATGATCCCATATAGATTGAATCAAACGGCTACGATGGAGAGGTATGTAGCGACCGTTGGATTATGAGATACAACAAAACTGACGGCTTCAGATGGAGTTAGGTACTATGGTGTTTGACAGGAGCTTCGGATTTTGATGCACAATGATGAGGCGGTCGTTGGATGATGAGATGGATCCAATCTGACGGCTCTCATTGAAATGGGTATGGATAATGGAAATGGATTTGGGTAAGGGTTTTGGGCCTTGGGTATGCCAAGCCCATATCTTCTTTAAAAACAATTCTTCCTCTTCAAGCCCACTTCTAATTGATCCGGCTCTTACAAACATCATTCTTCGCTGCCTTTCTGCGGGAGGCTTTGCCGTTTCTTTGCTCTTTTCGCTCCGTGAGTTAACCAAGCTCTATTTAGTACCTAGAAATGCAAAATTATTCTTGAAAAATATTTATTCTTCAATATTTATTCTTGAAAACAACGAAAACACAGAATATGGGATAAAATGGAGCGTTAGTGCACAAATGATGAGTTAAATGCCAATAAAAAGGTGCAAATATATACAATATTTGGCACTCATCAAATACCCCCAAACCTGAATTTTACTTGTCCTCAAGTAAAACAAAACTAAGGAAATCCTACCTATACCACTGTCGCTGGTCTCTCGATTGCATTTAGCGAATGCAATAAGCCTTTTAAACCACTAAGTGTCCCTAGTGGACGAGTTGAAGTCTCGTGAAGGTTTGCTTAGAACGTACCTACAAAGTTCTAGGACAAAATATAAGCTCAGATTCCATGAAATGTGACATGTGCAAGACAGTAGAAGCTCACAGCAAAATGGAGATGTCAATCTAGCTATCAAAGGCACAATCCTAGCACTGATAACAAATAAAGACATGTGATAAGAGTGTAAAGTGTATCTACACATGTGTAAAGAAAGATCGGATGTTATGACTACTAATCACCAAGAGATAGTTTCTCAGGGTAAGAACCAAGGTCGAAATCTAGCTAGCTGTCCGGACTTTACGAGAATTGTGAATGAGTTGGAGGTATTTCACAATTACTCGCGTTGTACATCAATGGCATACACCCTTCCTTGCTTATAACAATAAAACAATAAAAGATGACTCTTTACATGACTCTTATTTACATTGACTACTCTCTTTTATTTTTGGAACAAGAGAGGATGGAATTGATAAATACTTGATTTTTTTATTATTATTATTTTTTTTTGATTTTTGATTTTTTTTTGATATTTTTCTGAATATATACATCGTTTTTTTTTTTGAACACTTTTGATACAAAGACAAAAAGAAACAAAAAAATTACATGACACTTTGCAAGAGGTAGCCCTTTTTGATGCACCCAGTTAAATTCGATGGTTGTCTTTCTTAATGTAACCTCCACCTTCTATCCCAACCAACCAAAGAACAAGCTAGTCAAGTTTCGTTCAGTATTCTAAAGTGATTGGCAATCGTGACTTCCGATAGAACACCTCAAGGATGAGGCTATACATGTATTGGTAGATCGTGCGCGTGCAAGTTTCTTATCACTATGTGAATTGTGCTAGAATCAGGGTGCCTAAATATCTAGACTAAGAATCCTTATGTTTACATACATGCACAAGAGTCAACATTTCAAGGTAAATGAGCTCCATTTTTATGTTTTTTTTTCAAATTTTTTTATTTTTTATATTGATTTTTTTAATAATTTTTTTTTCAAAAAGAAAGAGTTATGTTTTCAATTATGGCATGCTATCGTGGTATCTACTCTTTACCCCCAAACCTAAACTAAACATTGTCCTCAATGTTTCAAAAGATGAACAAAATCATAATACAACATACGAAGAGGATCATGCTGAGTAGAGAAAAAGGAAAGAGATTACCCTTTGACGGCGAAAGCAAGATTAGAACTCCGTTATTCAAGTCTAGAATCCAACATTTTTTAGCCGAGATCATATTGGATTAACACAATATATACAAAAGAAACAAAAGATTTATCTAGAATATTATCTACTGGATTATATACAAGAAAATTCACCATACACTAACAATCTAAAGAGTTGAGGATCAACCCAAAAGACGAAGTGTAGACATTTCAACAGCTTCACACAATAATAATATGATAGACATGCAAGTGAAGCTGTGAAACAAAATGAGCTACCCCCAAACCTGGATTTTTCAACAGATAAAATTTTGGATACAAAATCTCGCAGTTTTGGGGGTTCATCATGTATGAGGTCTAACTCAAAGTGAACTGTGCTAGGGACGGGTACACATGCTAATTCCAACTGTGGTTCCTCAAAAGTATTATACTTAGATGCAAAATAGTCCAAGAGGACTTGGGAAGCACACAGTTCCAATCCTAGATTAGGTATTTTCAGAAAAACTGGTTTGACAATATGGGTACAAACCAAATCTAGGTTGGGTGGAAGGCCATTAGATTGTGACTCAGGCAGGACGATAGGCACATCATTATTAATCAAATCAATATCTCCTAAGTCTTCTACAAGTGACACAACATGCTCACATTCATCAAATAAATTAGCAAGTCCACAATCAGAATCAACATCATCAACAGATTTATTCTCATGCATCGGCAAATCAGGAGAAATATCACAATGTGACCTAGGTAGAGAATCAGACACATCAAATATATTTTCATGCATATTAACATTAGTGTCTACAGAAGATTCAACTATTCCTATGTCATGCTCATCTTTGAAGAACAATTGTACGAGTACCATATCAATATCAAAATCATATGATTTGCTATGAGTTTTAGAAGAAACAACATTCATGAAGGTCGAGGGCGAGAAGCCATATGTTATTGCACCAAAAGGTTCCACAATATTTTCATGTTCTTCTAACATAACATCATTATCATCATAATCTTCATAATCATCATCATGGTAACATGCATATTGGTCCTTATTAACAGTGGTGGTGTCATTAGTCGATTCATGTTCCTCTAAATTAGGTTCATATTCAACATCATTTACATGAATGGGACTAGACACTTCATTAGGGACAACATACATTTCCTCATGAATTTCCTCCTTTTGTAGGTGAAGCAAAATCTGATCTAAATATGCCTGAATTCGTGATGTAGATCTAGCAAAGTTTTGCTCACTGAGTCTGAAAGCTTCTGTGGTGGAGTCTAAATTCATGGGAGTACAAAATTCTTCATGTTCAAATTGTGGTGAATGGTACATGTGTGCATGGTCATTAGGGTTTATAAAAGATTGATCGCAACCCTCAAAGGATTGATTATGGTCCCAATGACTACCAGCCTCACAATTTATGGGCATTTCATACCTTGTATTTTCTCTAGATTGCCTAAAACTATGCAAAATATGACAATTCTCAATAGGGTGGTCTAAACTACCACATGCGGGACATGCATAGATTTCAGGTTGCCTAAGAAAATTAGATGTGACAGATTCCTCATGTGATTGCATTTCTAAAGCTGCGATTCGAGATTCTAATTGATCCACAAGAGATGATTGTGTGAGTGAGGCATTAACAAAATGTTCATTTTCACGTTGTGGTGAATGATACATGTGTGAATAGTCATTAGGGTTTGCATATTGAGGTTCATGACATACAGAAGGTCCATAATAATAATCCCTATAACTATTGACATCATGGTCTGTGGGAGGCTCATAAGGTGAAGTATGTCCATAAGCAAGTTCTCTAAGGGATTTGTTATAATCCCCAATTGTAGACAAAAATCTAGACATGATTGGGCTCAAAAGCTAAGTAAAAATATTACAAAGCCCACTTTTTGGTTTTCAATGGGTTTGGATTTTTGGGAAAAATTTGGTTTTAATGGGAGACATTTGGTTTTGTTGGGATTAGGGAAAAAGAAATTTGATTTTTGATGGGCTTGAGAAACTTTGGTTTCTATTTGGGCTCACAGACTACCCAAAAGACTAGGCCCAAATGGGTGTTTTTGATTGTGGCGCTTTTGAAAATTTTTCCTAAAATAAGGCCCACTTGGGCTTGGAATTTGTTTTTCAAATTTGAGTTGGGTTAGGCCCACAGTTATAACAGTTTCAGTTTTTAAAACAACATTGCTTTACAAACTTTGTGTTGGGCTAAGCCCACAGTTCAAGAGTCACAGTTTACACAAGCCAACAGAATTCTTGAACAATAAACCCAAAAAATTGAAAACAAGCCCACAGTTCAATCAAATTACAAACCCAATAGAAATTGGAAGCCCACAATTTGGGTTCACTTAATGGGTTTAGGCTTACTCTTTTTAGCACAACCCAGCTGCTCTGTTGTTCTAGTTGTACAACCCAGTTGGGATTTGGTTCACAGCAGCAACAGCACCAGCAGCAGCAGCAGCTCCACAGCACCACAGCAGCAGCAGCAGCTCAGCAGCAGCAACACAGCAACAGCAGCAGCACAGCCAAGAGCAGCAGCAGAAACACCAGCTCCACAGCACCACAGCAGCAGCAAAAATTGCAAGTTCAGTGAAATGCAATGAGATGCACAGCAAGAAGGCAGAGATTATGTGAATGCAGGAGGCAGTAAGATTAATTGAAAGATGCAAGTTATGATGCAGAACAGTATGCAAAGATAAATGCAAGAACAATATGCAGTGAAGATGCAAAATGCAAATGCTACTAGAGCAGAGAAGATGCAGATGTAGTGATGATGCAAATGAACAGCAAGAGAAAAAGCTAAAAGATAAATGCAAGTACAGCTAAGAAAGTGCAAGAATAGCTAAGATACAAGCCAAGAAACTTCAACACACAACGCCAAGTCCCCGGCAGCGGCGCCAAAAACTTGGTAGGCTAGGAAAGATGTATGAAATAAGAGTATAAGGGAAGCCTACATGGTTATACCGCAAGTGCACGGTGTCGGTTGTAGCTTGTGCAAATACGGGTCGAATCCACAAGGACTAGGGTGTGAGTTGAAGTTTCCTAAGCTAATTCTCTGAGCAGTGAACTAATGAAGCAAAGAGTGACAGTGGCAAATGACAGTTACAATGGCAATGAGCCAAAGGCAGTGAAGCATAGAATTTAGATGCAAACAGTGAAGCAAGAATTTGGAAACAAATGTAAACAAAATACCAAGGTCTTTGAATCCACCTCTAACTCACACTGATTATTCATCACTGACAGTAACTTTGTTTTTCTATAACCACTAGCAAGAGGGATGTCAATCCTCTATATAGCAAGGGTCATTTTGATATGAAATCTCCTATCACAACTAAGGTACTCCTCCTAAGCATTAACTGTCTAGTTAAAGCATAATTAATCAAAAGAAAAATATATAAAATTAAGCATGAGTTGCAGTTCAGCAACACTAGATGATTCTAACTACAATGGATGCCTAACATCCAATGTGAAAGGCTAGTGTTGAAGCCCTAAGATGGAGTTTCACTATGAGCATTTAAACACATCAAGGCTACTGACAAGAGCATGAATAACAAATGTTAAGCTAGGGTTTTATCTAAGCCCTGGAAAATTAAACTAGAACATGTTTAACACATTAAATAACTGGAATTGAAACATTGAACATAAACAGAGCATTGATAGAACAAATCAAAACAACACAGTTGAGGCACTGGCTAGTCCAGTCCTCTTGGGTGAAGCTCTGGCTAGCCCAGGCATCTCCAAAACATTACACCCTCACTTCCTATTTATAATCAGAACACCCAATTAGGGTTTTTACACCAAACCCCCAAATTTAACAAAATTAGGGTTTATAGGAATTTGGGGAAAACTCACCATACCCTCTGAATTTGCTGTCCCCTCTGCAATTGAGCGCTGACCCATGCTTCAACTTGCTTCTGCTACTCGAACGTTGCTCCAATTTCCTTCTTCTCTCCACTGTGAAACCCTAGTTCCATCTCTGTCTTGGATGTAGCACCTAAGAGTGGTGGGTGCTAAGAACAAGAAGGAGAGTAACTAGGGTATGGTTGTTCTGATGATGGTCGGGCTGGGGAGGTGATGGTGGCGATGGGTGAGGGGATGGAGTTGCAGACTGTTGTCGGGGGAAGAAGAAAGAAATTTGGGGAAGAGAAGATCGATGGGAAGAAGGGAAGGGAGTGTTTGGGTGAAGGGTATAGGTTCCGATGCTAGGGTGTGAAGCGGGGATAGCGAACTTTGATGCACAGCGAGTAAAGAGCGTTGGATGATCCCATATAGATTGAATCGAACGGCTACGATGGAGAGGTATGTAGAGACCGTTGGATTATGAGATACAACAAAACTGACGGCTTCAGATGAAGTTAGGTAGTATGGTGTTTGACAAGAGCTTCGGATTTTGATGCACAATGATTAGGCGGTCGTTGGATGATGAGATGGATCCAATCTGACGGCTCTCATTGAAATGGGTATGGATAATGGAAATGGATTTGGGTAAGGGTTTTGGGCCTTGGGTATGCCAAGCCCATATCTTCTTTAAAAACAATTCTTCCTCTTCAAGCCCACTTCTAATTGATCCGGCTCTTGCAAACATCATTCTTCGCTGCCTTTCTGCGGGAGTCTTTGCCGTTTCTTTGCTCTTTTCGCTCCGTGAGTTAACCAGGCTTTATTTAGTACCTAAAAATGCAAAATTAATTAAGAAAAGTATTTATTCTTGAAAACAACGAAAACACAGAATATGGGATAAAATGGAGTGTTAGTGCACAAATGATGAGTTAAATGCCAATAAAAAGGTGCAAATATATACAATGTTTGGCACTCATCAAATACCCCCAAACCTGAATTTTACTTGTCCTCAAGTAAAACAAAACTAAGGAAATCCTACCTATACCACTGTCGCTGGTCTCTCGATTGCATTTAGCGAATGCAATAAGCCTTTTAAACCACTAAGTGTCCCTAGTGGACGAGTTGAAGTCTCGTGAAGGTTTGCTTAGAACGTACCTACAAAGTTCTAGGACAAAATATAAGCTCAGATTCCATGAAATGTGACATGTGCAAGACAGTAGAAGCTCACAGCAAAATGGAGATGTCAATCTAGCTATCAAAGGCACAATCCTAGCACTGATAACAAATAAAGACATGTGATAAGAGTGTAAAGTGTATCTACACATGTGTAAAGAAAGATCGGATGTTATGACTACTAATCACCAAGAGATAGTTTCTCAGGCTAAGAACCGAGGTCGAAATCTAGCTAGCTGTCCGGACTTTACGAGAATTGTGAATGAGTTGGAGGTATTTCACAATTACTCGCGTTGTACATCAATGGCATACACCCTTCCTTGCTTATAACACAAAACAATAAAAGATGACTCTTTACATGACTCTTATTTACATTGACTACTCTCTTTTATTTTTGGAACAAGAGAGGATGGAATTGATAAATACTTGATTTTTTTTTATTTATTTTTTTTTGATTTTTGATTTTTTTTTTGATATTTTTCTGAATATATACATCGTTTTTTTTTTTTTTTGAACACTTTTGATACAAAGACAAAAAGAAACAAAAAATTACATGACACTTTGCAAGAGGTAGCCCTTTTTGATGCACCCAGTTAAATTCGATGGTTGTCTTTCTTAATGTAACCTCCACCTTCTATCCCAACCAACCAAAGAACAAGCTAGTCAAGTTTCGTTCAGTATTCTAAAGTGATTGGCAATCGTGACTTCCGATAGAACACCTCAAGGATGAGGCTATACATGTATTGGTAGATCGTGCGCGTGCAAGTTTCTTATCACTATGTGAATTGTGCTAGAATCAGGGTGCCTAAATATCTAGACTAAGAATCCTTATGTTTACATACATGCACAAGAGTCAACATTTCAAGGTAAATGAGCTCCATTTTTATGTTTTTTTCAATTTTTTTTATTTTTATTTTGATTTTTTAATTTTTTTTTTTCAAAAAAAGAGTTCTGTTTTCAATTATGCATGTATCGGTATCTACTCTTTACCCCCAAACCTAAACTAAACATTGTCCTCAATGTTTCAAAAGATGAACAAAATGTAATACAACATACGAAGAGGATCATGCTGAGTAGAGAAAAAGGAAAGAGATTACCCTTTGACGGCGAAAGCAAGATTAGAACTCCGTTATTCAAGGCTAGAATCCAACATTTTTAGCCGAGATCATATTGGATTAGCACAATATATACAAAAGAAACAAAAGATTTATCTAGAATATTATCTACTGGATTATATACAAGAAAATTCACCATACACTAACAATCTAAAGAGTTGAGGATCAACCCAAAAGACGAAGTGTAGACATTTCAACAGCTTCACACAATAATAATATGATAGACATGCAAGTGAAGCTGTGAAACAAAATGAGCTACCCCCAAACCTGGATTTTTCAACAGATAAAATTTTGGATACAAAATCTCGCAGTTTTGGGGGTTCATCATGTATGAGGTCTAACTCAAAGTGAACTGTGCTAGGGACGGGTACACATGCTAATTCCAACTGTGGTTCCTCAAAAGTATTATACTTAGATGCAAAATAGTCCAAGAGGACTTGGGAAGCACACAGTTCCAACCCTAGATTAGGTATTTTCAGAAAAATGGTTTGACAATATGGGTACAAACCAAATCTAGGTTGGTGGAAGGCCATTAGATTGTGACTCAGGCAGGACGATAGGCACATCATTATTAATCAAATCAATATCTCCTAAGTCTTCTACAAGTGTCACAACATGCTCACATTCATCAAATAAATTAGCAAGTCCACAATCAGAATCAAAATCATCAACAGATTTATTCTCATGCATCGGCAAATCAGGAGAAATATCACAATGTGACCTAGGTAGAGAATCAGACACATCAAATATATTTTCATGCATATTAACATTAGTGTCTACAGAAGATTCAACTATTCCTATGTCATGCTCATCTTTGAAGAACAATTGTACGAGTACCATATCAGTATCAAAATCATATGATTTGCTATGAGTATTAGAAGAAACAACATTCATGAAGGTCGAGGGCGAGAAGCCATATGTTATTGCACCAAAAGGTTCCACAATATTTTCATGTTCTTCTAACATAACATCATTATCATCATAATCTTCATAATCATCATCATGGTAACATGTATATTGGTCCTTATTAACAGTGGTGGTGTCATTAGTCGATTCATGTTCCTCTAAATTAGGTTCATATTCAACATCATTTACATGAATGGGACTAGACACTTCATTAGGGACAACATACATTTCCTCATGAATTTCCTCCTTTTGTAGGTGAAGCAAAATCTGATCTAAATATGCCTGAATTCGTGATGTAGATCTAGCAAAGTTTTGATCACTGAGTCTGAAAGCTTCTGTGGTGGAGTCTAAATTCATGGGAGTACAAAATTCTTCATGTTCAAATTGTGGTGAATGGTACATGTGTGCATGGTCATTAGGGTTTATAAAAGATTGATCGCAACCCTCAAAGGATTGATATGGTCCCAATGACTACCAGCCTCACAATTTATGGGCATTTCATACCTTGGATTTTCTCTAGATTGCCTAAAACTATGCAAAATATGACAATTCTCAATAGGGTGGTCTAAACTACCACATGCGGGACATGCATAGATTTCAGGTTGCCTAAGAAAATTAGATGTGACAGATTCCTCATGTGATTGCATTTCTAAAGCTGCGATTCGAGCTTCTAATTGATCCACAAGAGATGATTGTGTGAGTGAGGCATTAGCAAAATGTTCATTTTCACGTCGTGGTGAATGATACATGTGTGAATAGTCATTAGGGTTTGCATATTGAGGTTCATGACCTACAGAAGGTCCATAATAATAATCCCTATAACTATTGACATCATGGTCTGTTGGAGGCTCATAAGGGATTTGTTGTAATCCCCAATTGTAGACAAAAATCTAGACATGATTGGGCTCAAAAGCTAAGTAAAAATATTACAAATCCCACTTTTTGGTTTTTAATGGGTTTGGATTTTTGGGAAAAATTTGGTTTTAGTGGGAGACATTTGGTTTTGTTGGGATTAAAAAGAAACCTTGGTTTTTTAGGGAAAAAGAAATTTGGTTTTTGATGGGCTTGAGAAACTTTGGTTTCTATTTGGGCTCACAGACTAGCCAAAAGACTAGGCCCAAATGGGTGTTTTTGATTGTGGCGATTTTGAAAATTTTGCCTAAAATAAGGCCCACTTGGGCTTGGAATTTGTTTTTCAAATTTGAGTTGGGTTAGGCCCACAGTTATAACAGTTTCAGTTTTTAAAACAACATTGTTTTAAAAACTTTGTGTTGGGCTAAGCCCACAGTTCAAGAGTCACAGTTTACACAAGCCTACAGAATTCTTGAACAATAAACCCAAAAAATTGAAAACAAGCCCACAGTTCAATCAAATTACAAACCCAATAGAAATTGGAAGCCCACAATTTGAGTTCACTTAATGGGTTTAGGCTTACTCTTTTTAGCACAGCCCAGCTGCTCTGTTGTTCTAGTTGTACAACCCAGTTGGGCTTTGGTTCACAGCAGCAACAACACCAGCAGCAGCTCAGCAGCAGCAACACAGCAACAGCAGCAGCACATCCAAGAGCAGCAGCAGCAACACCAACTCCACAGCACCACAGCAGCAGCAAAAATTGCAAGTTCAGTGAAATGCAATGAGATGCACAGCAAGAAGGCAGAGATTATGTGAATGCAGGAGGCAGTAAGATTAATTGAAAGATGCAAGTTATGATGCAGAACAATATGCAAAGATAAATGCAAGAACAATATGCAGTGAAGATGCAAAATGCAAATGCTACTAGAGCAGAGAAGATGCAGATGTAGTGATGATGCAAATGAACAACAAGAGAAAAAGCTAAAAGATAAATGCAAGTACAGCTAAGAAAGTGCAAGAATAGCTAAGATACAAGCCAATAAACTTCAACACACAACGCCAAGTCCCCGACATCGGCGACAAAATCTTGGTAGGCTAGGAAAGATGTATGAAATAAGAGTATAAGGGAAGCCTACATGGTTATACCGCAAGTGCACTGTGTCGGTTGTAGATTGTGCAAATACGGGTCGAATTCACAGGGACTAGGGTGTGAGTTGAAGTTTCCTAAGCTAATTCTCTGAGCAGTGAACTAATGAAGCAAAGAGTGACAGTGGCAAATGACAGTTACAATGGCAATGAGCCAAAGGCAGTGAAGCATAGAATTTAGATGCAAACAGTGAAGCAAGAATTTGGAAACAAATGTAAACAAAATACCAAGGTCTTTGAATCCACCTCTAACTCACACTGATTATTCATCACTGACAGTAACTTTGTTTTTCTATAACCACTAGCAAGAGGGATGTCAATCCTCTATATAACAAGGGTCATTTTGATATGAAATATCCTATCACAACTAAGGTACTCCTCCTAAGAATTAACTGTCTAGTTAAAGCACAATTAATCAAAAGAACAATATATAAAATTAAGCATGAGTTGCAGTTCAGCAACACTAGATGATTCTAACTACAATGGATGCCTGACATCCAATGTGAAAGTCTAGTGTTGAAGCCCTAATATGGAGTTTCACTATGAGCATTTAAACACATCAAGGCTACTGACAAGAGCATGAATAACAAATGTTAAGCTAGGGTTTCATCTAAACCCTGGAAAATTAAACTAGAACATGTTTAACACATTAAATAACTGGAATTGAAACATTGAACATAAACAGAGCATTGATAGAAAAAATCAAAGCAACACAGTTGAGGCACTGGCTAGTCCAGTCCTCTTGGGTGAAGCTCTGGCTAGCCCAGGCATCTCCAAAACATTACACCCTCACTTCCTATTTATAACCAGAACACCCAATTAGGGTTTTTACACCAAACCCCCAAATTTAACAAAATTAGGGTTTATAGGAATTTGGGGAAAACTCACCATACCCTCTAAATTTGCTGTCCCCTCTGCAATTGAGCGCTGACCCATGCTTCAACTTGCTTCTGCTACTCGAACGTTGCTCCAATTTCCTTCTTCTCTCCACTGTGAAACCCTAGTTCCATCTCTGTCTTGGATGTAGCACCTAAGAGTGGTGGGTGCTAAGAACAAGAAGGAGAGTAACTAGGGTATGGTTGTTTTGATGATGGTCGGGCTGGGGAGGTGATGGTGGCGATGGGTGAGGGGATGAAGTTGCAGACTGTTGTCGGGGGAAGAAGAAAGAAATTTGGGGAAGAGAAGATCGATGGGAAGAAGGGAAGGGAGTGTTTGGGTGAAGGGTATAGGTTCCGATGCTAGGGTGTGAAGCGGGGATATCGAACTTTGATGCACAGCGAGTAAAGAGCGTTGGATGATCCCATATAGATTGAATCGAACGGCTACGATAGAGAGGTATGTAGCGAACGTTGGATTATGAGATACAACAAAACTGACGGCTTCAGATGAAGTTAGGTACTATTGTGTTTGACAGGGGCTTCGGATTTTGATGCACAATGATGAGGCGGTCGTTGGATGATGAGATGGATCCAATCTGACGGCTCTCATTGAAATGGGTATGGATAATGGAAATGGATTTGGGTAAGGGTTTTGGGCCTTGGGTATTCCAAGCCCATATCTTCTTTAAAAACAATTCTTCCTCTTCAAGCCCACTTCTAATTGATCCGTCTCTTGCAAACATCATTCTTCGCTGCCTTTCTGCGAGAGTCTTTGCCGTTTCTTTGCTCTTTTCGCTCCGTGAGTTAACCAGGCTTTATTTAGTACCTAAAAATGCAAAATTAATTAAGAAAAGTATTTATTCTTGAAAACAACGAAAATACAGAATATGGGATAAAATGGAGCGTTAGTGCACAAATGATGAGTTAAATGCCAATAAAAAAGTTCAAATATATACAATATTTGGTACTCATCGAATTTAGATGCAAACAGTGAAGCAAAAATTTGGAAACAAATGTAAACAAAATACCAAGGTCTTTGAATCCACCTCTAACTCACACTGATTATTCATCACTGACAGTAACTTTGTTTTTCTATAACCACTAGCAAGAGGGATGTCAATCCTCTATATAGCAAGGGTCATTTTTATATGAAATATCCTATCACAACTAAGGTACTCCTTCTAAGAATTAACTGTCTAGTTAAAGCACAATTAATCAAAAGAACAATATATAAAATTAAGCATGAGTTGCAGTTCAGCAACACTAGATGATTCTAACTACAATGGATGCCTGACATCCAATGTGAAAGTCTAGTGTTGAAGCCCTAATATGGAGTTTCACTATGAGCATTTAAACACATCAAGGCTACTGACAAGAGCATGAATAACAAATGTTAAGCTAGGGTTTCATCTAAACCCTGGAAAATTAAACTAGAACATGTTTAACACATTAAATAACTGGAATTGAAACATTGAACATAAACAGAGCATTGATAGAAAAAATCAAAGCAACACAGTTGAGGCACTGGCTAGTCCAGTCCTCTTGGGTAAAGCTCTGGCTAGCCCAGGCATCTCCAAAACATTACACCCTCACTTCCTATTTATAACCAGAACACCCAATTAGGGTTTTTACACCAAACCCCCAAATTTAACAAAATTAGGGTTTATAGGAATTTGGGGAAAACTCACCATACCCTCTAAATTTGATGTCCCCTCTGCAATTTGGCGCTGACCCATGCTTCAACTTGCTTCTGCTACTCGAACGTTGCTCCAATTTCCTTCTTCTCTCCACTGTGAAACCCTAGTTCCATCTCTGTCTTGGATGTAGAACCTAAGAGTGGTGGGTGCTAAGAACAAGAAGGAGAGTAACTAGGGTATGGTTGTTCTGATGATGGTCGGGCTGGGGAGGTGATGGTGGCGATGGGTGAGGGGATGGAGTTGCAGACTGTTGTCGGGGGAAGAAGAAAGAAATTTGGGGAAGAGAAGATCGATGGGAAGAAGGGAAGGGAGTGTTTGGGTGAAGGGTATAGGTTCCGATGCTAGGGTGTGAAGCGGGGATAGCGAACTTTGATGCACAATGAGTAAAGAGCGTTGGATGATCCCATATAGATTGAATCGAACGGCTACGATGGAGAGGTATGTAGCGACCGTTGGATTTTGAGATACAACAAAACTGACGGCTTCAGATGGAGTTAGGTACTATGGTGTTTGATAGGAGCTTCGGATTTTGATGCACAATGATGAGGCGGTCGTTGGATGATGAGATGGATCCAATCTGACGGCTCTTATTGAAATGGGTATGGATAATGGAAATTGATTTGGGTAAGGGTTTTGGGCCTTGGGTATTCCAAGCCCATATCTTCTTTAAAAACAATTCTTCCTCTTCAAGCCCACTTCTAATTGATCCGGCTCTTGCAAACATCATTCTTCGCTGCCTTTCTGCGGGAGTCTTTGCCGTTTCTTTGCTCTTTTCGCTCCGTGAGTTAACCAGGCTTTATTTAGTACCTAAAAATGCAAAATTAATTAAGAAAAGTATTTATTCTTGAAAACAACGAAAACACAGAATATGGGATAAAATGGAGTGTTAGTGCACAAATGATGAGTTAAATGCCAATAAAAAGGTGCAAATATATACAATATTTGGCACTCATCACCAGGCCATTACCATTTTGCTAGGCCACGACCTTGCAAACGAGTTGGTTTAAGTTTTTGTTCCTTCAAGGATGAACTACGGTTTGTGCTTGATCCCTTTAGAGTAGGGAAGGGTACGTAGGCAGCCGCAATGAGTTGAAGCATTCCCGGTCCAGCACGTTGACCCTTCATATCATCTAAGCTCGGTAGCTCGATGCAAGAGATGATTGCGGCCAAGCTTAATGAGGCTTAGTTGCATGCCATCAAGTGGATGCTCATACTTCTTATCAAGCTACATAGCGTTGGTAAGAGCAGTAGGGAAATGACAATAGGATTGAAGTGTCCTATGCCTAAGTCCAAGGCTTATGCCTGGACAAGACTTGGAAATATGATGGTTGGTCATCTAGATAGAAAATTCGGTGATGAATACTCTACGTTGAGGCAAAGCCAGTTATGCATGCAATATGCAATGGCCCTGCCCTTACGAACTTATACCCTTTTGCGAACAAAGGTAAGTTTCGAACGGTGTGGAAGCTAAGTCAGCTGTACCATGCTCCACCAGCATGCTTGCAATGGAAATGAACATGAAATTGCGTATCTTTGAGACCCGGATCGTAGCATCAAAATGGCGCATCGAGAGAGTTATGGTCTGCGCGCCCTGGCGTCCCCAGGCGTAATTTTCCGCTGTCACAGTTGGTATCAGAGAAGTTCCGAGAAAACTCTAGGGACTGTGCGGAGTGCACTCGTCAAACGAGTATTGTTTTAAAGGAAATAAAGTTGGAGAGTAGGCCAACTTTTACACGGATGTTGGCAACTGGCCAATCTTTATCATCGGAAACTGACTAATAGTGGGTTGGCAACTGGCCATCCTAACATTGGCAACTGACCAATCTTTACCATCGGCAATCGGCTGATAGTGGGTTGGAAACTGGCCGTCCTTTAACCTTGGCTATTGGCCATTTTTTGTGTTGTCAATTGGCCGACTATCATATTCGGCAATTGGCCGTTTCTAACGTTGGCAACTGACCGATTATTACTTTAAGGATTTCTGAGTGTTGGTATGGGACACCCCTTAGGAAACCTGTTTGAGATATCGTTTGGAAACTGGCCAACTCGATATCCTCGGTAACGTGTGGGCACTTTTGGATCCCTGGGCAGGCGGTGTGGGACGTTTGTTTAGAAGGTCTAAATTGATGTTCACGACGATCGGAAGAAGCGTGATTTCTGAGCATCTGGTATGGGACTTTTGCTCAGGAATCCAAACCGAAGAGCATGGCGCATGCTAAATGATGCGCCATGTACTGAGATTAAGCTTCATCCAAAGCTTTCGTTGCTTGGTAAAAGGTAGATTATCTTAAGGCCAATATTGCGCAAAAATAGCGCATTATGTTTGACATTTGGCTAAGGGATAAATCTCGCATCAAATGATATATTAGGCCAGTTGGGTAGGTGGTATCGAGTTTGCAGCGTAATCACTGCGCATTACGAAGGCTATTGGCCTAGAGCCAATATCGCACAATCATTGTGCATCAGGCCAGAGAGGGCTGGCCCGAATGTTACGCAATCATTGTGGCAGATCATAGTACGAAATCATTGCATAAGGAAGCAATCATTGCATATGAAGAAATCATTGTATACGAAATGAAATCATTGCATATTAAAGCAATCATTG
The DNA here is from genome assembly GCF_003573695.1 of Papaver somniferum. Lineage (NCBI taxonomy): Eukaryota > Viridiplantae > Streptophyta > Magnoliopsida > Ranunculales > Papaveraceae > Papaver > Papaver somniferum. The sequence continues at coordinate 7,706,709 of NW_020621381.1, read as the reverse complement.
CATGTCAACTTTCTCCCCTTTTCCAGTTGTAGAAATTGCAAGTTAACATATATAGGGAGGGGTAGTTGGTTGAAGGTGCATATGCATACTATGTACCAAGTAAGATTCATAGCTTAGCCGGAAGAGTATAAATGATGCCTAAGGATCATTTATAGTTGCATAGCCTTGCGAAGAGTGCATTTGATGCTTAGCATCACTATGCCATATCGCAGACCCGATGATGAATAATCATTGTGCATCTTGACGGAACGACCTATACGGACTAGGCCATTACCATTTTGCTAGGCTACGACCTTGCATACGAGTTGGTTTAAGTTTTTGTCCCTTCAAGAATGAACTGCGGTTTGTGCTTGATCCCATTAGAGTAGAGAAGGGTACGTAGGCAGCCGCAATGAGTTGCAGCATTGCCGGTCCAACACTTTGTCGCCCATATCATCTGTTTGAGAGATGATTGCGACACTCTGATCCCTCATATCATCTAAGCTCGGTAGATCGACGCAAGAGATGATTGTGTCCAAGCTTTATGAGGCTTAGTTTCATGCCAGAAAGTGGATGCTCATACTTTGTATCAAGATACACGAAGTTGGTAAACGTGGTAAAGTAGGGAATTGGCAAAAGGCATCAAGTGGCTTATGCCTAAGTAGTATAACTTTTACTCAGCTAGATAGGATATTATGTGATGAACTTCCTACGTTGAGGCATAACCAGTGATGCATGTTATATGCATTGGCCATGGCCTTATGGCCCTACACCCTTTAGCAGACAAGGGTAAGTTTGGAACGGTGTGGAAGCTAAGATAGTCGCGTCATGCTCCATGAGAATGCTTGCAAGGGAAAATGTACGTGCATTTTCCTATGATATAGCCCAGACTGTAGCTTCATCATGGCGCATCGTGGAAGATACGGCCTGCGCGCCCAGGCGCGGCCAGGCGTGATTTTCCGGTCCGTCACAGTTGGTATCTCAGCAAGTTCCGAGAAAACTCTAGGGACTGTGCGGAGTGGACTCGTCAAACGAGTATTGTTTCCTTTTAAAGGAAATAAAGTTGGAGAGTAGGCCAACTTTTGCGCGGATGTTGGAAACTGGCCAATCTTTATCATCATCAACTGGTCGATAGTGGGTTGGCAACTAGCTATCCTTTAACATTGGCAACTGGCCAATCTTTACCATCGGAAACCGGCTGATAGTGGGTTGGAAACTGGCCGTCTTTTAACCTTGGCTATTGGCCATTTTGGTGTTGGCAATTGGCCGACTATTATATTCGACAATTGGCTGTTTCTGACGTTGGCAACTGGCCGACTATTATATTCGACAATTGGCCGTTTATGACGTTGGCAACTGGCTGACTATTACTTTAAGGATTCCTGAGTGGTGGTATGGGACACCCCTTAGGAAACCTGTTTGAGATATCGTTTGGAAACTGGCCAACTCGATATCCTCGGTAACGTGTGGGCACTTTTGGATCCCTGGGCAGGTGGTATTGGACGTTTGTTTAGAAGGTCTAAATTGATGTTCACGACGACCTGAAGAAGCATGATTTATGAGCATCTGATATGGGACTTTTGCTCAGAAATCCAAACCGAAGAGATTGTCCACAATAGTTTTTGTTTTGAATTTCGGGGACGAAATTCTTTGAAGAGGTGAATAATGTAACACCCCTTGTTTTTAACTTGGCGCATGCTAAATGATGCGCCGTGGCCTGAGATGAAGTTGCATCCAAAGCTTCCGTTGCTTGGTAAGAGGAAGATTGACTTAAGGCTAATATTGCGCCAAAATAGCGCATTATGTTTGGCATTTGGATAAGGGACAAATCTCGCATCAAATGATGTATTACGCCAGTTGGGTAGGTGGTCTCGAGTTTGCAACATAATCACTGCGCATTATGAAGGATATTGGCCTAGAGCCAATATCTCACAATCATTGTGCATCAGGCCAGAGAGGGCTGACCGGAAGAATATTATGCAATCATTATGTGCAATATTGGTAAGTAATCATTGCATAAGAAAGCAATTAGTTCTTATGATATCAATCATTGCATATTAAGCAATCATTGCATGTCAATTTTGTCCCCTTTTCCCAGTTGTAGAAATTGCAAGTTAACATATATAGGGAGGGGTAGTTGGTTGAAGGTTGGTAGGACTAAAAAGTTATCCTACAATTATACTAAACCGCAAGTGAACAGTATCAACACTGTACTCAGGGAAAATACGGGTCGAACCCACAGAGACTAGGTCGGTGTAACGTTGAATCTAAAGCCTAACTAAAACTGATTCAAATAAGAAATAACAACAGGGGTTTTGTGTGTCGGAACGACAAGATGATGGCAGTGATTGAAATACAAATAGGAATGCAGAAATACAAACAGTAATACAGAAAGAAATGATTTAAACACACAAGTAAATGCACTAGGAAAATTGAATCCACCACTTAACCTTTACTAGAAAATCCAGTTATCGAAAAAGTTCATTTTTTCTTTGTGGAGAACAGCAATAAAGATACAAGTCTCTCGCTTCTTCAATAAGGAATCAGTTCACAATATTTATGTTTTAACATCAACTACAAGTATCAATCTCTAGCATTAGTTGTCTTTCGACAGCACAACTAATCACAGATTAGAATAGATCAGATAAGCACAGGTTGAAGCTACAAGATATAATTACTCTAACAACTTAAGATGCCTGACATACTAAGTGAACTTTATAAATGGCAACTCTAGGTTGAAACCATCCTTACTCAATGAAACACAACAAGAACCATGTCGAAAACATGAATAATCTAGCAATAAATTAAGGGCATCATCTATGCCCTAGTTTGATAAATTAAAACATGATAGAATCAGGAGACAAGTTAAGTTCAATTGAATATAAAACCATAGAACCAACTGAACTCTATTCTTTTTCAACTGATTTCTCAAGAACACAAGAAACTACTTAAGTGTTTTCAGACCACACTCCCTTACTCACTGCCTACCCCTTTACACAACATAACCCCCTTTTTATACATGAATTCTTCCCCTTTTTCAGTCCCTACAACCAACATATACAATATAATATTTTAGGGATTTTGCTTCTCGAAAACCCTCCACTATGTAATCATTTCATATATGTACTGCCACTGCCTTATCTTCTTCAATTGACTGATGTTGTAGGTGTTGCAGAGATGTCAGATTCAGCCCTAATTTGACCACGCCAGTAGTTTGTATTCACTTGTCATCTCGTTGCTGCTTTTTGGTGGAGTTCACAAGGAGCAACAAATTCAAACCAATTGCTTGTTATCCTGTCACTTTTGAAAAGAAAATAGCCGACCTAATTTTGTATTTCATAGCCTAGGGTTTTGATTGAAACAGATGAGGATAGAAATGGTAAGCAACTAGCCCGACAAAGGGAAAAGATGTTTATAGGGGTATGGGTGATGAGTTCTGAAAACTGACAGGGAGAGGGAAATGGTTATCGATGAGATTGGGGTAGAGAGTTAGGTTTTGACATTTGATGGTGTGTTGTCGGGGTGAAGGAGAAAGTGAAATGAGGATTAGGGGTCTGTTTGTTTGGAGCGAGGGTCTGTCTTTGGTATATGAGAATGAAGCTTGGGCCAAGCTTCTTTTATTTAACTCCCAACATGGGTATCACTTGGATTATGGCCCATTGATTTCCTCTTATTACATTTTTGGTTCACTAGCATGTCCATTATCTTCACGAGTCTGTTGGCACCTTGGCCGCGTTCTTCACTATACGTGTCTGCCTAACATCGACTTGGTAACTAACTTGACAAGGCACTGTAGCTCCACTTCCTTCGAAGCACAAGTTCAAATCATTCTTTTCTCTCCCCTAGTATTATAAAACAAGAAATCAGTGACAATTACCATAAACTTTACTTGCAAACGAACAAGTGATACAAAATATATAATTTGGCATAAGTATAGGGAATTCATGCAACAAAAAGCCATAAACACCTACAAAATGATAAAAATGTATGCAATATTAGGTGCCCATCAAATACCCCCAAACCTTCCTTTTGCTCGTCCTCGAGTAAAACACAAAACCAAAAGAAAGGTCTGCCTATGCCACTGGCGCAGGCCAGAATATACCCAAAAAGTTCTTAGGACAAAATGTAAGCTCAGATTCCATGAAAGTGATACCTTCATTCAGTTTTATCTCACAACAATTGGATATGTCAATCTAGCTTTCAAAGGTACACGTGACACACACTGATTCCAGCACAAAAATCATTTTGAAATCTAAGAGTTCGACTAGTTAACATGTGATCAAAGTGTAAGGTGTAATTCTATCGTGAACATGCATAGCAACTGATTTATCAACCTAAGTCATGACTGCCAATACTAAAAGATAGTTGAATCGATTCAAAGACAGGCTAGCTTTATGGGAGATGTGAATGTTTACCTAAAATGTAGGTGATATTTCAGCTTACCCGTTTTGTACATCGATGGCATACACCCTCCATTGCTTATTACAAGACCATTTACAACATACAACAACAAAGAACATTGACTACACATTTACATTGACTACTCTCTTAATTTGAGGCAAGAGAGGAACTTTAACTCTGAAACAGAACATAACAAACAATGGATACTTCTTCTTTCTTTCCTCTTTTTTTTTTTTTTTTTTTTTGAATTGAATTTTCAACTGACTTTGCAAAAATGAGAGATACAAATACATTATGACGCAACAACTTTACACAGAAAACATAACAACACATTACATGACACTTTGGCAAGAGGTTTCCCTTTTCGATGCACATAGTAACATTCAAAGGTCGCTTTTCATAACGTATGCACCTACTACTATCCCAGCCGACCAAAGAACAAGCTAGTCAAGTCTCATCGGTGTTCTAGATGAATGGCAGTCTACCGGATTACGCAAATCAGACGCTATACATGCTTGACAGACAGTGCAAGTGCGTTTTCAGATCACATGTTCAAAAAGTTTCAAAAAAAATTGTAAATAGAACTCACATGTTGTAGTGCTAGAATCAGAAAGATATCAAACTAGTACCTCATCATCTAGATCAGGAACCCTAAGATATCATACATGCAGGTATCACAATTCAAGGTAAATGAGCTCCATTTTTCATTTTTTTCTAAGATGTTATCAATTCACAAGATTCAAACATACCAAATTTCTACAAAGATCATGTGATATCTACTTGTACCCCCAAACTATGTTAAACAGTGTCCTCAATGTTTACAAGGATTCACAAAGTTATAACATTCCATGAAGTTCATGAAGATAAAGAAAGGTTAGAGAGTACCAGATCCAAAAAGTGTTTGCCAAACCAGATAGTCGAGCAACAAGGTAGATATCACAAAAACAAAACAGAGATTATATACAACAAAAACTAGCCTATCAAACTGAAACCTAAAGAAAGCAAAAGATAGAAAATGGAATTCTAAACCTGGTATGTGCAAGGGTGAACCACTTCAATCCAGATAGACAGGGTCCTCCAGATCAGTTGTCTCAATTTCAGGTGGGATTGGTTCAAGGAACGACTTCAGTATTTGTCCATTGACCTTGAAGACGTTCTTAGTTGCTACATCTTCGAGTTCTACAGATCCATGAGGGAATATTGTTCGCACCATGAACGGGCCTGTCCATCTAGAATGCTGGTTTAAGTAATTTCTTTTTTAAGATTTTTACTAAAATTTTGGCTACTAGGCTTGGTAGGGTGTTGGGAAAGTTGGTGTCTGAAGAGCAAGTGGCTTTCATGAAGGGAAGGAATATCCATGAGAATATTAGTTTAGCTTCTGAGATGGTGAATGAATTGCACATCAAAAGGAAGGATGGTAATTTGGGTTTGAAGCTTGATATCTCTCAGGCTTTTAATACGGTGAGCTGGTCTTTTGTTCTTGAGGTTTTTAGAAGGTATGGTTTTTCTGAAGATTGGTGCTCTTGGATTTGGAAAATTCTGGATTCGGCGCGTATTTCTATTCTTCTTAATGGTAGTCTGGAGGGTTATTTCAAGATTAATAGGGGTTTACGGCAGGGGGATCCTCTATCTCCTCTTATTTTTGTTTTGATTGAGGATGTGCTTAGCCGCAACATCACTAAACTCTTTCAGAATAAGGATATGTCTTATATGGTAAAACGTAAGGTTATTGCTCCTACTCATTTATTTTTTGCTGATGATATTATGATTTTTTGCAAGGGAAATATGAAGAGTGTGAAGAATCTGGTGAAACTTTTGGAGAATTACCAACAAGCTTCTGGTCAGAGGGTTTGTAGGGAGAAAAGCAAGATCTACTTCGGTGGTGGGACTTTGAGAAGGCGCCAGACCATTGCAACTTTCTTAGGTATGGCAATTTCTAACTTTCCTGATAGATATTTGGGAGTTAAGGTGATGCCGGGGATGGTTAAGTATAGTCACATCAGCAACGTTGTTGATAAGTTGAGGGATCAACTTTCGGTTCTGAAAGGTAAGATGTTATCTTTTCAAGATAGGGTTGTGCTTGTTAAGAATGTTCTTTCGAGTTATTCTATTCATAACATGGCTATGTACAAATGGCCGGTAAAATTCACTCTTCAATGTGAGCGTGTGATTCGTAATTTTCTACGGTCGGGTGATTCTAATCTTTCTAGAGCTTTTGTAGTTGGTTTTGATAAGATTTGTAGTCCTTTAAAGGAAGGTGGTCTTGGGATCACTAGCCTAAGGACTATGAATAAAGCTTTGCTGATGAAAATGTGGTGGGCTATAAAATCTTCTCGAAAGAGGTGGGAGAGGTTTTTGGAAGCCAAATTCACTTGTAGGGATGGTCGTATTAAGATGGCAGGGGTGAAATCTTCTATTCTTCCTGGTCTTCGTTGGGTTCATAAGGAGATGGTGGACAACACGAAGTGTTTTATTGGTGACGGTAGGGATACTTCTTTATTCTTTGATATATGGTATGGAAATACAACCTTAGCTAGTGTTTTAAATCGCATGGATTTAGACAGATCAGCTCGTGTTTGTGATATTATTGTGCAAGGTGATTGGCAGATTCATGGAGTTCATTCGCAACTCCTTTTAAGTGCTGGTGTGGTGCAACAGGATTTACCAAAAATTCATATGGGAGTGGATAGGCGTTTTTGGATGCCTGATTTACAAGGTAAATTTTCTGTCAAGTCAGCTAGGGAATTGATTAGGAAGAAATATCCTATTTTGAAGGAGGCGGGGTTGTTATGGAAGAGGGTGGTGCATCCTTCATTGGCGGCTCAGAACTGGAAGTTTATTCGTGGTGCGTGTGCTACTCTTGATAAGGTACGTAGCAGATTTAAAATTCAACTTGCATCTAAATGTAGTGTGTGTCAGATTGAGGAGGAGTCTCTCCAACATATTCTTTGGAGCTGTAATTTTGCACGTCAATCTTGGGAGTGGATTGAAGGTATTTTCAAAATTAAACCTAATTATGATATCATTACTTCTTACCAAAAGGCAAAAAACCATAGTGGTATTGTTAAGGATTTGTGGTTGGTAGTGAATTTGGTTGTGCGTTCAGAATTATGGTTCACTAGGAACAAAAAAGTGTATGAAAAGAAGAACCCTTGTTGGTCTTTATTTCAAAAACGTGTTTTTAGTTTGATGCAAGATTATTCAGTTCGTATGAAGAGTTATATGCATAATTCTATGGATGACTTGAGAATTCTGGAGTTTTTTAGGGTTCGGCATAGAAAGGTGAAGTTTACTGATCCCAAGGAGTGTTTTTGGTTTCCACCTAATGATAATGAATTGCTTTTGTGCACGGATGGCGCCTCAAGAGGTAATCTTGGGGTGGCGGGAGCTGGTGTTGTTGCAAGGAATGCACATTGTGAAGTGGTAGGTGCAATGTGTATTGGTTTGGAGTTACTTCTAATTATTTGGCTGAATTGTATGGTATTATTGTGGGTATGGAGTGGGCAGTTCAGTGGGGATATGCTTGCATTGTTATTAGATCAGATTCTACAAGTGTGTTGAAAGCTTTGGAAGAAGATAACGTTCCTTGGTTTGCCAGGCAAAGATGGATGGAAGTTAAAGGTTTATATGGTTCAATTCGTTTTGAACATTCTTTTAGAGAGGCAAATTTTGCAGCTGATGCAATGGCAAAGCGTGGTTGTTTACTAGAGGACGGGGTTGGTTTTCACTTTGAAGGTCGACCAGTTTTTTTAAGTTCTATTGAGTTTCCAAATGTAATTTATTATCGTTTTAAATAGGTTTTAGGAGTTTTTTAGGGGTTTCTCTGATCCCTTTTCTCCTTCACCTATCTTGTAAATATCTTTTTTATCAATATATTTTCTTGACTTAGCAAAAAAAAAAAAACATCTAGAACGCAATTTACCTGGAAAAAGATGCAAACGCGAGTTGTAAAATAACACTTTCTGGCCAGGCGTGAATGACTTGCGCAAAATGCGCTTGTCATGGAACACCTTCATTCCATCTTTGTACATCTTTGCACTGTCATAAGCATCACTCCTCAATTCTTCCAACTCGTTGAGTTGGAGTTTCCGTTGGAAACTTGCCTTATCAAGAGAAAAGTTAAGTTTCTTAACTGCCCAATATGCTCGATGTTCTAGTTCAACAGGTAAATGACAAGGTTTTCCATACACAAGTCTGTACGAAGACATGCCAATAGGTGTTTTATATGCTGTTCTATAGGCCCATAAAGCATCATTCAATCGTAATGACCAATCTTTCCTAGACGGGTTAACAGTCTTTTCCAGAATGTGCTTAATTTCCCTATTAGAAACCTCTACTTGGCCGCTGGTCTGTGGATGGTATGGGGTTGCGACTTTATGAGTTATGCCATACTTGCGAACTAATGACTCAAAAGACCTATTGCAAAAGTGTGAACCACCATCACTAATTATAGCTCTAGATGTGCCAAAACGAGAAAATATGTTTTCTTTTAAGAAGGCCAGAACCACCCTATGGTCATTTGTTTTGGTCACAACTGCTTCTACCCACTTAGAAACATAGTCAACAGCAACAAAGATGTATATCTTACCTTCAGAATTGGGAAACGGACCCATGAAATCAATTCCCCAAACATCAAACAGTTCAACACTCAAAATAGGGTGCAATGACATCATGTTTTTCTTGGAAATACTTCCTAGTTTCTGACAACGTTCACAAGCAATACAATAAGCATGGAAGTCTTTAAATAACGATGGACAATAAAACCCACTCTGCAAGACTTTTGCAGCGGTTTTCTTGGCACTTAAATGGCCACCACATGCTTGGTCGTGACAAAAAGATATCACATCTTTTTGTTCACTGTTGGGGACACATTTCCTAATGATTTGGTCCGGGGAGTACTTAAACAGGTACGGGTCATCCCAAAAGAAGTATTTAACTTCAGCCAAGAACTTAGAATGGTCTTTTCTATACCAATGCGAAGGCATTCTTCCCGTGGAAAGGTAGTTCACAATGTCAGCAAACCAAGGATACTCAGACACAAGCATTAATTGTTCATCAGGAAAATACTCTCTAATCTGCACGGACTCATCAAAAGACTCAACATTTAATCTAGACAAGTGATCAGCAACCACATTCTCAAAACCTTTCTTATCTCGAATTTCGAGATCGAATTCCTGCAATAGCAATATCCGTCGGATGAGACGAGCTATAGCATCCTTCTTAGAAAGAAGGAATTTCAGGGCAGCATGATCAATGTATATGATGACCTTAGACCCTATCAAGTATGACCTGAACTTGTCCAATGCAAAAACAACAACAAGCAACTCTTTCTCAGTAGTTGTATAATTAAGTTGAGCATCATTAAGAGTCTTGCTAGCATAGTATATCACATATGGAAGTCTATCGACGCGCTGTCCTAAAACAACACCAACAGCAAAATCAGATGCGTCACACATGATTTCAAAAGGCAATTTCCAGTCAGGTGGTCGGACTATAGGGGATGAAATTAGAAGAGTTTTGAGTTCTTCCCGTGCACGCACACAAGCATCATCAAACACAAATGCAACATCTTTACCAAGTAGATTACACAATGGCCTTGAGATCTTACGGAAATCCTTAACGAATCTATGTAGAAACCAGCATGGCCTAAAAATGATCTAACCTCCCTCACAGAGCGAGGTTGCGGCAAGTGTTGAATGAGGTCAACTTTAGCTTTATCTACTTCTATGCCTTTTTCAGAGATGATGTGTCCTAGAACTATGCCTGAGTTCACCATAAAATGACATTTTTCCCAATTCAAAAACAAAATTTTCTCTTTACATCTAATTAACACATGAGTGAGACGGTTCAAACATTCATCAAAAGAAGATCCAAACACAGAGAAATCATCCATAAAGATCTCAAGGAAGTTATCTATCATGTCAGAGAAAATGCTCATCATACAACGTTGAAATGTGGCGGGTGCATTATACAACACAAAGGGCAACGACGATAAGCAAATGTTCCAAATGGACATGTAAATGTAGTCTTTTCCTGATCTTCAGGTGCAATATGAATCTGGTTGTAACCAGAAAAGCCATCTAAGAAACAATAGTAATTGTGCCTAGACAACCGTTCTAGCATTTGGTCTATGAATGGAAGAGGGAAGTGGTCTTTCCTTGTTACTGTGTTCAAATTCCTATAATCAATGCAAACTCGCCAGCCTGTGGTTACTCGAGTAGTAACTAACTCATCTTTATCATTTTGAACTACAGTAACACCTGATTTTTTCGGCACAACCTCAATGAGACTAACCCATTTGCTATCTGAGATCGGTTATATGATACCCGCGTCAAGAAGTTTTAGAATCTCGCCCTTAACAACCTTTTTCATGTTAGGATTGAGTCTCCTCTGCATTTCCCTAAATGGTTTAGCATTTTCTTCAAGATTTATATGATGCATGCAAAGAGTGGGACTTATGACTTTAAGGTCTGAGATGGTCCATCCTAATGCTTCTTTATGCTCGTTAAGTACTTCTAAAAGCTTACTCTCCTGTTCTGTATCTAAGGCGGATGAAATGATTGCAGGCAAAGTATTAGAAGATCCCAAAAATGCATATTTAAGAGTGTCAGGCAATGTTTTCAGTTCGAGATTTGGTGGCTCAACAAGAGACGGGACAGACTTGGATTCAGAGAGTGGAAGTTGCTCCACTCTAGCTTTCCATTTGGTGGTGTCCATGAGAGGTGCAGATTCAAGCAAAGAATTCACTTCACTTATGTATTCATCATCAAAAAGATCTAAGTTAAAATTATTCAAACAAGCATGCAAAGGGTCAACAGACATGCTACTAGACAACGAATCCTGAATCAAACTTTCAATCATGTTGATTTCATGCACATCGTTATCATCATCAAGATCTAAATGTTGTTGGCTAGCATTAAAAACATTCAACTCCACAGTCATGTTACCAAACGAAAATTTCAACACTCCATTACGACAGTTAATGATTGCATTGGACGTCGCCAAGAAAGGACGTCCTAAAATGTCAGGAATGTGACATTCTGGGTTCTGCACAGAGATCTTGAAACTGCGCCTAATAAGGTCATACGTAGCACATGCACCACGTAAGAATTTCCAATTTTGAGCAGCAAGAACAGGATGAACTTCTTTTATCCACAAAAGTTGCGTACCTTCTAACCGAGAATACTTCTGCCGAATCAACTCAGTTGCAGACTTAACGTTGAACTCACCCTTCAACTCCGGCATCCATACCCTAACATCAGCTCCACCCATAGGAATTGGCATCTTATTCAACTCTAGGCTAGCGGCAATCAAGAATTGCAAGTGAATTTCAGGAATATCCCAAAGGCCATCCTTTAAAGTATCACTAACTCTTGTTGTTGCATCTAGAGAATAATCATTTAGCACTTAAGCAATACTAGTCTTATCAAACCAAATGTCATAATAAAGAGAAGTATCTCTACCATCACCAATTAAGACCTTAGTATTCTTTTCCACACAATTATACACACTCCTTAAACCAGGAAAAATAGAAGATTTAACCCCAGAATGCTTAATACAACCCTTACGATCAAATAATTTTGCCTTCAGGAAAAGAGCCCACTTCTTTGTAGAAGTACGAATCTTCCACCAAAGTTTCATAATAAGAGCTTTGTTCATAGTGTCCATACGAGTTAGTCCGAGGCCCCCCTCCTCAAAAGGGCAACAGATTTTATCATAAGCCACTACCACCACACGATTAATGTTCGAATCACCAGACCAAATAAAGTTACGGATAGCCCTCTCACATTGAAGAATAAACTTACGAGGCCACTTATAAATAGCCATATTATGAATGTAATAACTGGAAATAACTGATTTAACAAGAACAATGCGATCATGAAAAGATAATATCCTCCCTCTCCAACCAGCAAGCTGATTTCTAATCTTTTCAACAACATTGCTAATATATATGGCTATATCGAACAATACCTGGCATAATTTGAACTCCCAAAGAGCGGTCTGGAAAAGTATCTACACTCATCCCCAAATAAGATGCAATATAATTACACCAACTCGAAGAACCACCACCATAATAAATCTTACTCTTTTGGCAATAGAAGAAGGATACTTGAGTCTACACTCTTCGTTAACTCAAAAAAGTCTACACTCTTCGTTATAAGTCGGAAGTCGATACTTGAGTCTAAATTGCAAACTAGTTAAACTCATCTTTAACAGAAAAAGTTTGAAAAATGTATTGTAATCACAAATAATATGTTCTAAGGCATTACGTCTAGTGAAAATTGCATTTCTATGTACGTTGATTCAAGAAAATATGAAGGAAGTCAAATTTCACAATAGAAGAAGGATGAAAGACCAAGAAGAACTAATCCAAATCCTAACAAATTTCATCTATCTTGAATCAAATAGAAAGACAAAGACAACACAAAAAGAAAGAGTTCATAAAAATGTTGAATTTTATATACGTTAACTCAAAAAAGTCTACACACTTCGTTATAGATCTGAAATTTATTTCTGAGACTAAATTGTAAATTAGATAAACTTATCTTTAACAGAAAAAGTTTGAAAAATGTATTGTAATCACAAATAATATGTTTTAAGGCATTGGGTCTAGTAAAAATTGCATTTCTATGTACGTTGATTCAAGAAAATATGAAGGAAGTCAAATTTCACAATAGAAGAAGGATTAAAGCCCAGGCAGAACTAATCCAAATTCCAACAAATTTCATCTATTTGAATCAAATTGAAAGACAAAGCCAATACAAAAATAAAGAATTCATAAAAATGTTAGATTTTTTATACGTTAACTCAAAAAAGTCTACACTCTTCGTTATAAGTCGGAAGTTGATTTCTGAGACTAAATTGTAAACTAGATAAACTCATCTTTAATAGAAAAAGTTTGGAAAATGTATTGTATTCACAATTAATGTGTTCTAAGGCATTACGTCTAGTAAAAATTGCATTTCTATGTACGTTGATTCAAGAAAATATGAAGGAAGTCAAATTTCACAATATAAGAAGGATGAAAGACCACCCAGAAATAATCCAAATTCTAACAAATTTCATCTATTTGAATCAAATTGAAATACAAAGCCAATATAAAAATAAAGAGTTCATAAAAATGTTGAAATTTTTATATGTTAACTCAAAAAAGTCTACACTCTTTGTTACAAGTCGGAAGTTGATTTCTGAGACTAAATTGTAAACAAGATAAACTCATTTTTAACAGAAAAAGTTTGAAAAATGTATTGTAATCACATTAAATATCTTCTAAGCCATTACGTCTATTAAAAATTGCATTTCTGTGTACGTTGATTCAAGAAAATATGAAGGAAGTCAAATTTCACAATATAAGAAGGATGAAAGACCAGCCAGAACTAATCCAAATTCTAACAAATTTCATCTATTTGAATCAAATTGAAAGACAAAGCCAATACAAAAATAAAGAGTTCATAAAAATGTTGATTTTTTATACGTTAACTCAAAAAAGTCTACACTCTTCGTTATAAGTCATAAGTTGATATCTGAGACTAAATTGTAAACTAGATAAACTCATCTTTAACAGAGATTTTTTTGAAAAATGTATTGTAATCACAATTAATATGTTCTAAGGCATTACGTCTAGTAAAAATTGCATTTCTATGTACGTTGATTCAAGAAAATATGAAGGAAGTCAAATTTCACAATATAAGAAGGATGAAAGACCAGCCAGAAATAATCCAAATTCTAACAAATTTCATCTATTTGAATCAAATTGAAATACAAAGCCAATACAAAAATAAAGAGTTCATAAAAATGTTGAAATTTTTATATGTTAACTCAAAAAAGTCTACACTCTTTGTTATAAGTCGGAAGTTGATTTCCGAGACTAAATTGTAAACAAGATAAACTCATTTTTAACAGAAAAAGTTTGAAAAATGTATTGTAATCACATTAAATATCTTCTAAGCCATTACGTCTATTAAAAATTGCATTTCTGTGTACGTTGATTCAAGAAAATATGAAGGAAGTCAAATTTCACAATATAAGAAGGATGAAAGACCAGCCAGAACTAATCCAAATTCGAACAAATTTCATCTATTTGAATCAAATTGAAAGACAAAGCCAATACAAAAATAAAGAGTTCATAAAAATGTTGATTTTTTATAGGTTAACTCAAAAAAGTCTAACTCTTCGTTATAAGTCATAAGTTGATATCTGAGACTAAATTGTAAATTAGATAAACTCATCTTTAACAGAAATTTTTTGAAAAATGTATTGTAATCACAATTAATATGTTCTAAGGCATTACGTTTAGTAAAAATTGCATTTCTATGTTTGTTGATTCAAGAATATATGAAGGAAGTCAAATTTCACAATAGAAAAAGGATGAAAGACCAAGCAGAACTAATCCAAATCCTAACAAATTTCTTGTATATTGAATCAAATAGAAAGACAAAGCGAACACAAAAAGAAAGATTTCATAAAATGTTGAATTTTATATACGTTAACTCAAAAAAGTCCACACACTTCGTACTCAAAAAAGTCTACACACTTCGTTATAGATCTGAAATTGATTTCTGAGACTAAATTGTAAACTAGATAAACTTATCTTTAACAGAAAAAGTTTGAAAAATGTATTGTAATCACAAATAATATGTTCTAAGGCATTGCGTCTAGTAAAAATTGCATTTCTATGTACGTTGATTCAAGAAAATATGAAGGAAGTCAAATTTCTCAATAGAAGAAGGATTAAAGCCCAGGAAGAACTAATCCAAATTCCAACAAATTTTATCTATTTGAATCAAATTGAAAGACAAAGCCAAGACAAAAATAAAGAGTTCATAAAAATGTCGAATTCTTTATACGTTAACTCAAAAAAGTCTACACTCTGCGTTATAAGTCGGAAGTCGATTTCTGAGTCTAAATTGTAAACTAGTTAAACTCATCTTTAACAGAAAAAGTTTGAAAAATGCATTGTAATCATAATAAATATGTTCTAAGGCAGTACGTCTAGTAAAAATTGCATTTCTATGTACGTTGATTCAAGAAAATATGAAGGAAGTCAAATTTCACAATAGAAGAAGGATGAAAGACCAAGAAGAACTAATCAAATCCTAAAAAATTTCATCTATCTTGAATCAAATAGAAAGACAAAGCCAACACAAAAAGAAAGAGTTCATAAAAATGTTGAATTTTATATACTTTAACTAGAAAAAGTATACACTTTTTTTTTGATAAGTCAAAAATTTGTATTAATAGATAACAAAATTTACAAGAAATAGTTTACAAGAAAAGAGGTTACAGCAACCCCAAAAACTTGAAACTATTTGAACCGAAAATAATCAACATTAGGATGTTCAACAGAAATTAAGAACGGTGGTTTCCCATTGTAGTGAACTCCCACTTCATTATTCAATAAACAACCTCGCTTGGCCATTGCATCCGCTATAAAATTCGCCTCCCTAAAAGTGTGAATGAAACGTATAGACGTGTAGTGTCTATAGATCATAATCCACCTATTCCTCGCAAACCATGGAACGGAATTATTCTTGAAAGCTTCAACAACTCCCATAGAATCAGACCGAATACAAATACGAGAAAAACCCCATTGCATAGCCCACTCCAAACCAACAATAATGCCATACAATTCCGCTAAATAATTTGTCGTGACTCCTAGCCCAATACTCATAGCACCAAGAACTGAACAATGCTCATCCCTAGCTATTACACCTGCACCCGCAACGCCTGGGTTACCTCTCGCCGCTCCATCACAACAAATTTGTAATTCATTAGTTTCAGGCGGTAACCAAAAACAAGCCACAGGTTGATGCCACTTCACACTAAGGTGCTGAACTCTAAAATAGTTCAGAAGAACAACATCATCAGCACTATTGTTTATATGACCCTTGTTGACCTAGCAAAAAAAAATTATATGACCCTTGAGCCGAATTGAATAATCTTGAATCAACTTCATAATGCGCTTATGAAAGATACTCCAATTAGGTTTTTTATCCTCGAAAACAGCCTTGTTCCGCAACTGCCATAACTCCGACCTAAGAACAAGGTTGGCAATAAGCCACAAATCACGGACAATATGACTCCTTCCTTTTGCTGCTTTAAAAGAAACAATAAGGTTAGCATTAGGTTGTAATTTGAACACATCATCTAGCCAATTCCAGGCCCTTGTAGCAAAGCAACACTCATATAACACATGAGTAAGAGTTTCCTCTTGGACACCACACAGGCAGCATTTGTTAGCAAGAGAGATCTTGAACCTGCGCCTAATAAGGTCATACGTAGCACATGCACCACGTAAGAATTTCCAATTTTAAGCAGCAAGAACAGGATGAACTTATTTTATCCACAAAAGTTGCGTACCTTCTAACCGAGAATACTTCTGCCGAATCAACTCAGTTGCAGACTTAACGTTGAACTCACCCTTCAACTCCGGCATCCATACCCTAACATCAGCTCCACCCATAGGAATTGGCATCTTATTCAACTCTAGGCTAGCGGCAATCAAGAATTGCAAGTGAATTTCAGGAATATTCCAAAGGCCATCCTTTAAAGTATCACTAACTCTTGTTGTTGCATCTAGAGAATAATCATTTAGCACTTCAGCAATACTAGTCTTATCAAACCAAATGTCATAATAAAGAGAAGTATCTCTACCATCACCAATTAAGACCTTAGTATTCTTTTCCACACAATTATACACACTCCTTAAACCAGGAAAAATAGAAGATTTAACCCCAGAATGCTTAATACAACCCTTACGATCAAATAATTTTGCCTTCAGGAAAAGAGCCCACTTCTTTGTAGAAGTACGAATCTTCCACCAAAGTTTCATAATAAGAGCTTTGTTCATAGTGTCCATACGAGTTAGTCCGAGGCCCCCCTCCTCAAAAGGGCAACAGATTTTATCATAAGCCACTACCACCACACGATTAATGTTCGAATCACCAGACCAAATAAAGTTACGGATAGCCCTCTCACATTGAAGAATAAACTTACGAGGCCACTTATAAATAGCCATATTATGAATGTAATAACTGGAAATAACTGATTTAAGAAGAACAATGCGATCATGAAAAGATAATATCCTCCCTCTCCAACCAGCAAGCTGATTTCTAATCTTTTCAACAACATTGCTAATATATATGGCTATATCGAACAATACCTGGCATAATTTGAACTCCCAAAGAGCGGTCTGGAAAAGTATCTATTCTCATCCCCAAATAAGATGCAATATAATTACACCAACTCGAAGAACCACCGCCATAATAAATCTTACTCTTTTGGCAATAGAAGAAGGATACTTGAGTCTACACTCTTCGTTAACTCAAAAAAGTCTACACTCTTCGTTATAAGTCGGAAGTAGATACTTGAGTCTAAATTGCAAACTAGTTAAACTCATCTTTAACAGAAAAAGTTTGAAAAATGTATTGTAATCACAAATAATATGTTCTAAGGCATTACGTCTAGTGAAAATTGCATTTCTATGTACGTTGATTCAAGAAAATATGAAGGAAGTCAAATTTCACAATAGAAGAAGGATGAAAGACCAAGAAGAACTAATCCAATTCCTAACAAATTTCATCTATCTTGAATCAAATAGAAAGACAAAGACAACACAAAAAGAAAGAGTTCATAAAAATGTTGAATTTTATATACGTTAACTCAAAAAAGTCTACACACTTCGTTATAGATCTGAAATTTATTTCTGAGACTAAATTGTAAATTAGATAAACTTATCTTTAACAGAAAAAGTTTGAAAAATGTATTGTAATCACAAATAATATGTTCTAAGGCATTGGGTCTAGTAAAAATTGCATTTCTATGTACGTTGATTCAAGAAAATATGAAGGAAGTCAAATTTCACAATAGAAGAAGGATTAAAGCCCAGGCAGAACTAATCCGAATTCCAACAAATTTCATCTATTTGAATCAAATTGAAAGACAAAGCCAATACAAAAATAAAGAATTCATAAAAATGTTAGATTTTTTATACGTTAACTCAAAAAAGTCTACACTCTTCGTTATAAGTCGGAAGTTGATTTCTGAGACTAAATTGTAAACTAGATAAACTCATCTTTAATAGAAAAAGTTTGGAAAATGTATTGTATTCACAATTAATGTGTTCTAAGGCATTACGTCTAGTAAAAATTGCATTTCTATGTACGTTGATTCAAGAAAATATGAAGGAAGTCAAATTTCACAATATAAGAAGGATGAAAGACCACCCAGAAATAATCCAAATTCTAACAAATTTCATCTATTTGAATCAAATTGAAATACAAAGCCAATATAAAAATAAAGAGTTCATAAAAATGTTGAAATTTTTATATGTTAACTCAAAAAAGTCTACACTCTTTGTTACAAGTCGGAAGTTGATTTCTGAGACTAAATTGTAAACAAGATAAACTCATTTTTAACAGAAAAAGTTTGAAAAATGTATTGTAATCACATTAAATATCTTCTAAGCCATTACGTCTATTAAAAATTGCATTTCTGTGTACGTTGATTCAAGAAAATATGAAGGAAGTCAAATTTCACAATATAAGAAGGATGAAAGACCAGCCAGAACTAATCCAAATTCTAACAAATTTCATCTATTTGAATCAAATTGAAAGACAAAGCCAATACAAAAATAAAGAGTTCATAAAAATGTTGATTTTTTATACGTTAACTCAAAAAAGTCTACACTCTTCGTTATAAGTCATAAGTTGATATCTGAGACTAAATTGTAAACTAGATAAACTCATCTTTAACAGAGATTTTTTTGAAAAATGTATTGTAATCACAATTAATATGTTCTAAGGCATTACGTCTAGTAAAAATTGCATTTCTATGTACGTTGATTCAAGAAAATATGAAGGAAGTCAAATTTCACAATATAAGAAGGATGAAAGACCAGCCAGAAATAATCCAAATTCTAACAAATTTCATCTATTTGAATCAAATTGAAATACAAAGCCAATACAAAAATAAAGAGTTCATAAAAATGTTGAAATTTTTATATGTTAACTCAAAAAAGTCTACACTCTTTGTTATAAGTCGGAAGTTGATTTCCGAGACTAAATTGTAAACAAGATAAACTCATTTTTAACAGAAAAGTTTGAAAATGTATTGTAATCACATTAAATATCTTCTAAGCCATTACGTCTATTAAAAATTGCATTTCTGGTACGTTGATTCAAGAAAATATGAAGGAATCAAATTTCACAATATAAGAAGGATGAAAGACCAGCCAGAACTAATCCAAATTCGAACAAATTTCATCTATTTGAATCAAATTGAAAGACAAAGCCAATACAAAAATAAAGAGTTCATAAAAATGTTGATTTTTTATAGGTTAACTCAAAAAGTCTAACTCTTCGTTATAAGTCATAAGTTGATATCTGAGACTAAATTGTAAATTAGATAAACTCATCTTTAACAGAAATTTTTTGAAAAATGTATTGTAATCACAATTAATATGTTCTAAGGCATTACGTTTAGTAAAAATTGCATTTCTATGTTTGTTGATTCAAGAATATATGAAGGAAGTCAAATTTCACAATAGAAAAAGGATGAAAGACCAAGCAGAACTAATCCAAATCCTAACAAATTTCTTGTATATTGAATCAAATAGAAAGACAAAGCGAACACAAAAAAAAGATTTCATAAAATGTTGAATTTTATATACGTTAACTCAAAAAAGTCCACACACTTCGTACTCAAAAAGTCTACACACTTCGTTATAGATCTGAAATTGATTTCTGAGACTAAATTGTAAACTAGATAAACTTATCTTTAACAGAAAAAGTTTGAAAAATGTATTGTAATCACAATAATATGTTCTAAGGCATTGCGTCTAGTAAAAATTGCATTTCTATGTACGTTGATTCAAGAAAATATGAAGGAAGTCAAATTTCTCAATAGAAGAAGGATTAAAGCCCAGGAAGAACTAATCCAAATTCCAACAAATTTTATCTATTTGAATCAAATTGAAAGACAAAGCCAAGACAAAAATAAAGAGTTCATAAAAATGTCGAATTCTTTATACGTTAACTCAAAAAAGTCTACACTCTGCGTTATAAGTCGGAAGTCGATTTCTGAGTCTAAATTGTAAACTAGTTAAACTCATCTTTAACAGAAAAAGTTTGAAAAATGCATTGTAATCATAATAAATATGTTCTAAGGCAGTACGTCTAGTAAAAATTGCATTTCTATGTACGTTGATTCAAGAAAATATGAAGGAAGTCAAATTTCACAATAGAAGAAGGATGAAAGACCAAGAAGAACTAATCAAATCCTAAAAAATTTCATCTATCTTGAATCAAATAGAAAGACAAAGCCAACACAAAAAGAAAGAGTTCATAAAAATGTTGAATTTTATATACTTTAACTAGAAAAAGTATACACTTTTTTTTTGATAAGTCAAAAATTTGTATTAATAGATAACAAAATTTACAAGAAATAGTTTACAAGAAAAGAGGTTACAGCAACCCCAAAAACTTGAAACTATTTGAACCGAAAATAATCAACATTAGGATGTTCAACAGAAATTAAGAACGGTGGTTTCCCATTGTAGTGAACTCCCACTTCATTATTCAATAAACAACCTCGCTTGGCCATTGCATCCGCTATAAAATTCGCCTCCCTAAAAGTGTGAATGAAACGTATAGACGTGTAGTGTCTATAGATCATAATCCACCTATTCCTCGCAAACCATGGAACGGAATTATTCTTGAAAGCTTCAACAACTCCCATAGAATCAGACCGAATACAAATACGAGAAAAACCCCATTGCATAGCCCACTCCAAACCAACAATAATGCCATACAATTCCGCTAAATAATTTGTCGTGACTCCTAGCCCAATACTCATAGCACCAAGAACTGAACAATGCTCATCCCTAGCTATTACACCACCTGCACCCGCAACGCCTGGGTTACCTCTCGCCGCTCCATCACAACAAATTTGTAATTCATTAGTTTCAGGCGGTAACCAAAAACAAGCCACAGGTTGATGCCACTTCACACTAAGGTGCTGAACTCTAAAATAGTTCAGAAGAACAACATCATCAGCACTATTGTTTATATGACCCTTGTTGACCTAGCAAAAAAAAATTATATGACCCTTGAGCCGAATTGAATAATCTTGAATCAACTTCATAATGCGCTTATGAAAGATACTCCAATTAGGTTTTTTATCCTCGAAAACAGCCTTGTTCCGCAACTGCCATAACTCCGACCTAAGAACAAGGTTGGCAATAAGCCACAAATCACGGACAATATGACTCCTTCCTTTTGCTGCTTTAAAAGAAACAATAAGGTTAGCATTAGGTTGTAATTTGAACACATCATCTAGCCAATTCCAGGCCCTTGTAGCAAAGCAACACTCATATAACACATGAGTAAGAGTTTCCTCTTGGACACCACACAGGCAGCATTTGTTAGCAAGAGAGATCTTGAACCTGCGCCTAATAAGGTCATACGTAGCACATGCACCACGTAAGAATTTCCAATTTTAAGCAGCAAGAACAGGATGAACTTATTTTATCCACAAAAGTTGCGTACCTTCTAACCGAGAATACTTCTGCCGAATCAACTCAGTTGCAGACTTAACGTTGAACTCACCCTTCAACTCCGGCATCCATACCCTAACATCAGCTCCACCCATAGGAATTGGCATCTTATTCAACTCTAGGCTAGCGGCAATCAAGAATTGCAAGTGAATTTCAGGAATATTCCAAAGGCCATCCTTTAAAGTATCACTAACTCTTGTTGTTGCATCTAGAGAATAATCATTTAGCACTTCAGCAATACTAGTCTTATCAAACCAAATGTCATAATAAAGAGAAGTATCTCTACCATCACCAATTAAGACCTTAGTATTCTTTTCCACACAATTATACACACTCCTTAAACCAGGAAAAATAGAAGATTTAACCCCAGAATGCTTAATACAACCCTTACGATCAAATAATTTTGCCTTCAGGAAAAGAGCCCACTTCTTTGTAGAAGTACGAATCTTCCACCAAAGTTTCATAATAAGAGCTTTGTTCATAGTGTCCATACGAGTTAGTCCGAGGCCCCCCTCCTCAAAAGGGCAACAGATTTTATCATAAGCCACTACCACCACACGATTAATGTTCGAATCACCAGACCAAATAAAGTTACGGATAGCCCTCTCACATTGAAGAATAAACTTACGAGGCCACTTATAAATAGCCATATTATGAATGTAATAACTGGAAATAACTGATTTAAGAAGAACAATGCGATCATGAAAAGATAATATCCTCCCTCTCCAACCAGCAAGCTGATTTCTAATCTTTTCAACAACATTGCTAATATATATGGCTATATCGAACAATACCTGGCATAATTTGAACTCCCAAAGAGCGGTCTGGAAAAGTATCTATTCTCATCCCCAAATAAGATGCAATATAATTACACCAACTCGAAGAACCACCGCCATAATAAATCTTACTCTTTTGGCAATAGAAGAAGGATACTTGAGTCTACACTCTTCGTTAACTCAAAAAAGTCTACACTCTTCGTTATAAGTCGGAAGTAGATACTTGAGTCTAAATTGCAAACTAGTTAAACTCATCTTTAACAGAAAAAGTTTGAAAAATGTATTGTAATCACAAATAATATGTTCTAAGGCATTACGTCTAGTGAAAATTGCATTTCTATGTACGTTGATTCAAGAAATATGAAGGAAGTCAAATTTCACAATAGAAGAAGGATGAAAGACCAAGAAGAACTAATCCAATTCCTAACAAATTTCATCTATCTTGAATCAATAGAAAGACAAAGACAACACAAAAAGAAAGAGTTCATAAAAATGTTGAATTTTATTACGTTAACTCAAAAAAGTCTACACACTTCGTTATAGATCTGAAATTTATTTCTGAGACTAAATTGTAAATTAGATAAACTTATCTTTAACAGAAAAGTTTGAAAATGTATTGTAATCACAAATAATATGTTTTAAGGCATTGGGTCTAGTAAAAATTGCATTTCTATGTACGTTGATTCAAGAAAATATGAAGGAAGTCAAATTTCACAATAGAAGAAGGATTAAAGCCCAGGCAGAACTAATCCAAATTCCAACAAATTTCATCTATTTGAATCAAATTGAAAGACAAAGCCAATACAAAAATAAAGAATTCATAAAAATGTTAGATTTTTTATACGTTAACTCAAAAAAGTCTACACTCTTCGTTATAAGTCGGAAGTTGATTTCTGAGACTAAATTGTAAACTAGATAAACTCATCTTTAATAGAAAAAGTTTGGAAAATGTATTGTATTCACAATTAATGTGTTCTAAGGCATTACGTCTAGTAAAAATTGCATTTCTATGTACGTTGATTCAAGAAAATATGAAGGAAGTCAAATTTCACAATATAAGAAGGATGAAAGACCACCAGAAATAATCCAAATTCTAACAAATTTCATCTATTTGAATCAAATTAAATACAAAGCCAATACAAAAATAAAGAATTCATAAAAATGTTAGATTTTTTATACGTTAACTCAAAAAGTCTACACTCTTCGTTATAAGTCGGAAGTTGATTTCTGAGACTAAATTGTAAACTAGATAAACTCATCTTTAATAGAAAAAGTTTGGAAAATGTATTGTATTCACAATTAATGTGTTCTAAGGCATTACGTCTAGTAAAAATTGCATTTCTATGTACGTTGATTCAAGAAAATATGAAGGAAGTCAAATTTCAAATATAAGAAGGATGAAAGACCAGCCAGAAATAATCCAAATTCTAACAAATTTCATCTATTTGAATCAAATTGAAATACAAAGCCAATACAAAAAAAGAGTTCATAAAAATGTTGAAATTTTTATATGTTAACTCAAAAAAGTCTACACTCTTTGTTATAAGTCGGAAGTTGATTTCCGAGACTAAATTGTAAACAAGATAAACTCATTTTTAACAGAAAAAGTTTGAAAAATGTATTGTAATCACAATTAAATATCTTCTAAGCCATACGTCTATTAAAAATTGCATTTCTGTGTACGTTGATTCAAGAAATATGAAGGAGTCAAATTTCACAATATAAAGGGGATGAAAGACCAGCCGACTAATCCAAATTCTAAACAAATTTCATCTATTTGAATCAAATTGAAAGACAAAGCCAATACAAAAATAAAGAGTTCATAAAAATGTTGATTTTTTTACGTTAACTCAAAAAAGTCTACACTCTTCGTTATAAGTCATAAGTTGATATCTGAGACTAAATTGTAACTAGATAAACTCATCTTTAACAAGATTTTTTTGAAAAATGTATTGTAATCACATTAATAGTTCTAAGGCATTACGTTATAAAAATGCATTTCTAGTTTGTTGATTCAAGAATATGAAGGAAGTCAAATTTCACAATAAGAAAAAGGATGAAAGACCAAGCAGAACTAATCCAAATCCTAACAAATTTCATGTATATTGAATCAAATAGAAAGACAAAGCGAACACAAAAAGAAAGATTTCATAAAATGTTGATTTTATATACGTTAACTCAAAAAGTTTACAAACTCGTATAAGTCGGAAATTGATTTCTGAGACTAAATTGTAACTAGATAAACTCAATCTTTAACAGAAATATGTATTGTAATTACAATTAATTTTAAGGCATATATCTAGTAAAAATTGCATTTCTATGTACGTTGATTCAGAAAATATGAAGGAAGTCAAATTTCACAATAGAAGAAGGATGAAAGACCAAAGACTAATCCAAATCCTAACAAATTTCATCTATCTGAATCAAATAGAAAGACAAAGCCAACACAAAAAGAAAGAGTTCATAAAAATGTTGAATTTTATATACGTTAACTCAAAAAAGTCTACACACTTCGTTATAGATCTGAAATTTATTTCTGAGACTAAATTGTAATTAGATAAACTTATCTTTAACAGAAAAAGTTTGAAAAATGTATTGTAATCAACATAATATGTTCTAAGGCATTGGTCTAGTAAAAATTGCATTTCTATGTACGTTGATTCAAGAAAATGAAGGAAGTCAAATTTCACAATAGAAGAAGGATTAAGCCCAGCAGAACTAATCCGAATTCCAACAAATTTCATCTATTTGAATCAAATTGAAAGACAAAGCCAATACAAAAATAAGAATTCATAAAATGTTAGATTTTTTTATACGTTAACTCAAAAGTCTACACTCTTCGTATAAGTCGGAAGTTGATTTCTGAGACTAAATTGTAAACTAGATAAACTCATCTTTAATAGAAAAAGTTTGGAAAATGTTATTGTATTCACAATTAATGTGTTCTAAGGCATTACGTCTAGTAAAAATTGCATTTTTCTATGTACGTTGATTCAAGAAAATATGAAGGAAGTCAATTTCACAATATAAGAAGGATGAAAGACCACCCAGAAATAATCCAAATTCTAACAAATTTCATCTATTTGAATCAAATTGAAATACAAAGCCAATATAAAAATAAAGAGTTCATAAAATGTTGAAATTTTTATATGTTAACTCAAAAAGTCTACACTCTTTGTTACAAGTCGGAAGTTATTTCTGAGACTAAATTGTAAACAGATAAACTCATTTTTTAAACAGAAAAAGTTTGAAAAATTATTGTAATCACATTAAATATCTTCTAAGCCATTACGTCTATTAAAAATTTGCATTTCTGTGTACGTTGATTCATGAAAATATGAAGGAAGTCAATTTCACAATATAATAAGGATGAAAGACCAGCCAAAACTAATCCAAATTCTAACAAATTTCATCTATTTGAATCAAATTGAAAGACAAGGCCAATACAAAAAATAGGGTTCATAAAAATGTTGTTTTTATACGTTAACTCAAAAAGTCTACACTCTTCGTTATAAGTCATAGATTTCTGAGACTAAATTGTAAACTAGATAAACTCATCTTTAAAAAATTTTGAAAAATGTATTGTAATCACAATTAATATGTTCTAAGGCATTACGTTAGTAAAAATTGCATTTCTATGTTGTTGATTCAAGAAATATGAAGGAAGTCAAATTTCACAATAGAAAAAGGATGAAAGAAGCAGAACTAATCCAAATCCTAACAAATTTTTCTATTGAATCAAATAGAAAGACAAAGCAAACAAAAATAAAGATTTCATAAAAATGTTGAATTTTATATACGTTAACTCAAAAAAGTTACAAACTTCGTATAAGTCGGAATTGATTTCTGAGACTAAATTGTAAACTAGATAAACTCATCTTTAACAGAAAAATGTATTGTATTACAATTAACATGTTCTAAGGCATACGTCTAGTAAAAATTGCATTTCTATGTACGTTGATTCAAGAAATATGAAGGAAGTCAAATTTCAAATAGAAGAAGGATGAAAGACCAAGCAGAACTAATCCAAATCCTAACAAATTTCATCTATTTGAATCAAATAGAAAGACAAAGCCAACAAAAAGAAAGAGTTCATAAAAATGTTGAATTTTATATACGTTAACTCAAAAAGTCCACACACTTCGTACTCAAAAAGTCTACACTTCGTTATAGATCTGAATTGATTTCTGAGACTAAATTGTAAACTAGATAAACTTATCTTTAACAGAAAAAGTTTGAAAAATGTATTGTAATCACAATAATATGTTCTAAGGCATTGCGTCTAGTAAAAATTGCATTTCTATGTACGTTGATTCAAGAAAATATGAAGGAAGTCAAATTTCTCAATAGAAGAAGGATAAGCCCAGAAGAACTAATCCAAATTCCAACAAATTTTATCTATTTGAATCAAATTGAAAGACAAAGCCAAGACAAAAATAAAGAGTTCATAAAAATGTCGAATTTTTATACGTTAACTCAAAAAAGTCTACACTCTGCGTTATAAGTCGGAAGTCGATTTCTGAGTCTAAATTGTAAACTAGTTAAACTCATCTTTAACAGAAAAAGTTTGAAAAATGCATTGTAATCATAATAAATATGTTCTAAGGCAGTACGTCTAGTAAAAATTGCATTTCTATGTACGTTGATTCAAGAAAATATGAAGGAAGTCAAATTTCACAATAGAAGAAGGATGAAGACCAAGAAGAACTAATCAAATCCTAAAAATTTCATCTATCTTGAATCAAATAGAAAGACAAAGCCAACACAAAAAGAAAGAGTTCATAAAATGTTGAATTTTATATACTTTAACTAGAAAAGTATACACTTTTTTTTTGATAAGTCAAAAATTTGTATTAATAGATAACAAAATTTACAAGAAATAGTTTACAAGAAAAGAGGTTACAGCAACCCCAAAAACTTGAAACTATTTGAACCGAAAATAATCAACATTAGGATGTTCAACAGAAATTAAGAACGGTGGTTTCCCATTGTAGTGAACTCCCACTTCATTATTCAATAAACAACCTCGCTTGGCCATTGCATCCGCTAAAATTCGCCTCCCTAAAAGTGTGAATGAAACGTATAGACGTGTAGTGTCTATAGATCATAATCCACCTATTCCTCGCAAACCATGGAACGGAATTATTCTTGAAAGCTTCAACAACTCCCATAGAATCAGACCGAATACAAATACGAGAAAAACCCCATTGCATAGCCCACTCCAAACCAACAATAATGCCATACAATTCCGCTAAATAATTTGTCGTGACTCCTAGCCAATACTCATAGCACCAAGAACTGAACAATGCTATCCCTAGCTATTACACCTGCACCCGCAACGCCTGGGTTACCTCTCGCCGCTCCATCACAACAAATTTGTAATTCATTAGTTTCAGGCGGTAACCAAAAACAAGCCACAGGTTGATGCCACTTCACACTAAGGTGCTGAACTCTAAAATAGTTCAGAAGAACAACATCATCAGCACTATTGTTTATATGACCCTTGTTGACCTAGCAAAAAAAAATTATATGACCCTTGAGCCGAATTGAATAATCTTGAATCAACTTCATAATGCGCTTATGAAAGATACTCCAATTAGGTTTTTTATCCTCAAAAACAGCCTTGTTCCGCAACTGCCATAACTCCGACCTAAGAACAAGGTTGACAATAAGCCACAAATCACGGACAATATGACTCCTTCCTTTTGCTGCTTTAAAAGAAACAATAAGGTTAGCATTAGGTTGTAATTTGAACACATCATCTAGCCAATTCCAGGCCCTTGTAGCAAAGCAACACTCATATAACACATGAGTAAGAGTTTCCTCTTGGACACCACACAGGCAGCATTTGTTAGCAAGAGAGATCTTGAAACTGCGCCTAATAAGGTCATACGTAGCACATGCACCACGTAAGAATTTCCAATTTTGAGCAGCAAGAACAGGATGAACTTCTTTTATCCACAAAAGTTGCGTACCTTCTAACCGAGAATACTTCTGCCGAATCAACTCAGTTGCAGACTTAACGTTGAACTCACCCTTCAACTCCGGCATCCATACCCTAACATCAGCTCCACCCATAGGAATTGGCATCTTATTCAACTCTAGGCTAGCGGCAATCAAGAATTGCAAGTGAATTTCAGGAATATCCCAAAGGCCATCCTTTAAAGTATCACTAACTGTTGTTGTTGCATCTAGAGAATAATCATTTAGCACTTCAGCAATACTAGTCTTATCAAACCAAATGTCATAATAAAGAGAAGTATCTCTACCATCACCAATTAAGACCTTAGTATTCTTTTCCACACAATTATACACACTCCTTAAACCAGGAAAAATAGAAGATTTAACCCCAGAATGTTTAATACAACCCTTACGATCAAATAATTTTGCCTTCAGGAAAAGAGCCCACTTCTTTGTAGAAGTACGAATCTTCCACCAAAGTTTCATAATAAGAGCTTTGTTCATAGTGTCCATACGAGTTAGTCCGAGGCCCCCCTCCTCAAAAGGGCAACAGATTTTATCATAAGCCACTACCACACACGATTAATGTTCGAATCACCAGACCAAATAAAGTTACGGATAGCCCTCTCACTTGAAGAATAAACTTACGAGGCCACTTATAAATAGCCATATTATGAATGTAATAACTGGAAATAACTGATTTAAGAAGAACAATGCGATCATGAAAAGATAATATCCTCCCTCTCCAACCAGCAAGCTGATTTCTAATCTTTTCAACAACATTGCTAATATATATGGCTATATCGAACAATACCTGACATAATTTGAACTCCCAAAGAGCGGTCTGGAAAAGTATCTACACTCATCCCCAAATAAGATGCAATATAATTACACCAACTCGAAGAACCACCACCATAATAAATCTTACTCTTTTGGCAATAGAAGAAGGATACTTGAGTCTACACTCTTCGTTAACTCAAAAAAGTCTACACTCTTCGTTATAAGTCGGAAGTCGATACTTGAGTCTAAATTGCAAACTAGTTAAACTCATCTTTAACAGAAAAGTTTTAAAATGTATTGTAATCACAAATAATATGTTCTAAGGCATTACGTCTAGTGAAAATTGCTTTCTATGTACGTTGATTCAAGAAAATATGAAGGAAGTCAAATTTCACAATAGAAGAAGGATGAAAGACCAAGAAGAACTAATCCAAATCCTAACAAATTTCATCTATCTTGAATCAATTAGAAAGACAAAGACAACACAAAAAGAAAGAGTTCATAAAAATGTTGAATTTTATATACGTTAACTCAAAAAAGTCTACACACTTCGTTATAGATCTGAATTTATTTCTGAGACTAAATTGTAAATTAGATAAAGTTATCTTTAACAGAAAAAGTTTGAAAATGTATTGTAATCACAAATAATATGTTCTAAGGCATTGGGTCTAGTAAAAATTGCATTTTATGTACGTTGATTCAAGAAAATATGAAGGAAGTCAATTTCACAATAGAGAAGATTAAAGCCCAGGCAGAACAATCCAAATTCCAACAAATTTCATCTATTTGAATCAAATTGAAAGACAAAGCCAATACAAAAATAAAGAGTTCATAAAAATGTTAGATTTTTTATACGTTAACTCAAAAAAGTCTACACTCTTCGTTATAAGTCGGAAGTTGATTTCTGAGACTAAATTGTAAAATAGATAAACTCATCTTTAACAGAAAAAGTTTGAAAAATGTATTGTAATCACAATAATGTTCTAAGGCATTACGTCTAGTAAAATTGCATTTCTATGTACGTTGATTCAAGAAAATATGAAGGAAGTCAAATTTCACAATATAAGAAGGATGAAAGACCAGCCAGAACTAATCCAAATTCTAACAAATTTCATCTATTTGAATCAAATTGAAAGACAAAGCCAATACAAAAATAAAGAGTTCATAAAAATGTTGAATTTTTATACGTTAACTCAAAAAAGTCTACACTCTTGTTATAAGTCGGAAGTTGATTTCTGAGACTAAATTGTAAACAGATAAACTCATCTTTAACAGAAAAAGTTTGAAAAATGTATTGTAATCACAATTAAATATGTTCTAAGCCATTACGTCTTAAAAATTGCATTTCTGTGTACGTTGATTCAAGAAAATATGAAGGAAGTCAAATTTCACAATAAGAAGGATGAAAGACCAGCCAGAACTAATCCAAATTCTAACAAATTTCATCTATTTGAATCAAATTGAAAGACAAAGCCAATACAAAAATAAAGAGTTCATAAAAATGTTGAATTTTTATACGTTAACTCAAAAAGTCTACACTCTTCGTTATAAGTCGGAAGTGATTTCTGAGACTAAATTGTAAACTATAAACTCATCTTTAACAGAAAAAGTTTGAAAAATGTTTGTAATCACAATAATGTTTCTAAGGCATTACGTCTAGTAAAAATTGCATTTCTATGTACGTTGATTCAAGAAAATATGAAGGAAGTCAAATTTCACAATATAAGAAGGATGAAAGACCAGCCAGAACTAATCCAAATTCTAACAAATTTCATCTATTTGAATCAAATTGAAAGACAAAGCCAATACAAAAATAAAGAGTTCATAAAAATGTTGAATTTTTATATGTTAACTCAAAAAAGTCTACACTTTTTATAAGTCGGAAGTTGATTTCTGAGACTAAATTGTAAACAAGATAAACTCATCTTTAACAGAAAAAGTTTGAAAAATGTATTGTAATCACATAAATATTTCTAAGCCATTACGTCTAGTAAAAATTGCATTTCTGTGTACGTTGATTCAAGAAAATATGAAGGAAGTCAAATTTCACAATATAAGAAGGATGAAAGACCAGCCAGAACTAATCCAAATTCTAACAAATTTCATCTATTTGAATCAAATTGAAAGACAAAGCCAATACAAAAATAAAGAGTTCAAAAATGTTGATTTTTTATACGTTAACTCAAAAAAGTCTACACTCTTCGTTATAAGTCAGTTGATTTCTGAGACTAAATTGTAAACTAGATAAACTCATCTTTAACAGAAAATTTTTGAAAAATGTATTGTAATCACAAAAATATGTTCTAAGGCATTACGTCTAGTAAAAATTGCATTTCTATGTTGTTGATTCAAGAAATATGAAGGAAGTCAAATTTCACAATAGAAGAAGGATGAAAGACCAAGCAGAACTAATCCAAATCCTAACAAATTTCTTTATATTGAATCAAATAGAAAGACAAAGCAACACAAAAAGAAAGATTCATAAAAATGTTGAATTTTATATACGTTAACTCAAAAAGTCTACAAACTTGTATAAGTCGGAATTGATTCTGAGACTAAATTGTAAACTAGATAAACTCATCTTTAACAGAAAAATGTATTGTAATACAATTAACATTTTCTAAGGCATGTCTAGTAAAAATTGCATTTCTATGTACGTTGATTCAAGAAAATATGAAGGAAGTCAAATTTCACAATAGAAGAAGGATGAAAGACCAAGAAGAACTAATCCAAATCCTAACAAATTTCACCTATCTTGAATCAAATAGAAAGACAAAGCCAACACAAAAAGAAAGAGTTCATAAAAATGTTGAATTTTATATACGTTAACTCAAAAAAGTCTACACACTTCGTACTCAAAAAAGTCTACACACTTCGTTATAGATCTGAAATTGATTTCTGAGACTAAATTGTAAACTAGATAAACTTATCTTTAACAGAAAAAGTTTGAAAAATGTATTGTGATCACAAATAATATGTTCTAAGGCATTGCGTCTAGTAAAAATTGCATTTCTATGTACGTTGATTCAAGAAAATATGAAGGAAGTCAAATTTCACAATAGAAGAAGGATTAAAGCCCAGGAAGAACTAATCCAAATTCCAACAAATTTTATCTATTTGAATCAAATTGAAAGACAAAGCCAAGACAAAAATAAAGAGTTCATAAAAATGTCGAATTCTTTATACGTTAACTCAAAAAAGTCTACACTCTTCGTTATAAGTCGGAAGTCGATTTCTGAGTCTAAATTGTAAACTAGTTAAACTCATATTTAACAGAAAAAGTTTGAAAAATGCATTGTAATCATAATAAATATGTTCTAAGGCAGTACGTCTAGTAAAAATTGCATTTCTATGTACGTTGATTCAAGAAAATATGAAGGAAGTCAAATTTCCGAGTCAGTAGAATCATCTTGTTCCTCCTCCACCAAAGCCTTACTAGAATCATTAGCAAGGCCTAACTCAGATGTCAGGGCACCATATTTGTTATTCACCACTAATTCTGTTTGAAAAAGCGCATCCACAAAAGGAGTTTCAAAAGATTTAAATTTAAACGAAGTACCTTTGTTTGGGGAACTCTTACCCTTTACTTTTGTCCAATCCACTTTCGATGACCCTGATTTAGTAATCAAGCCTTGAGAATTATTCACGACCTGATTATCAGCTTGCTTGGCTTGAATATTCTTATTCACAGACTCTTGTTTTGAAGAAGATTCTAAAACCGAGTCTTCTAAGGACCCTGGCTTTGTATTCAGACCATGAGAGATATTCACGGCCTGAGTATGACATTGCACGGACATAACCTCAGAGTTTTCATTGGACACGGGTTGTTGCTGAGTTTCCATAACCAAGTTGGATACAGAACTTACCTGATTATGCTTGGATAAGGACTCAGTGTTCTTTTTGGGCACGGAAGTTGGCTGCATCTCCAAGCCAGATTCCACGTTATTTCCTGACTCTTGCCTTATCCCGGTTTGAACTTGCGTAACAGCTACATTAACTTCAGTAGCAGATTTAATTCGTGCAGCAATATATTTTCTCGCAGCAATAGCATTCTTACACTTGATCAGTTTGAGCTGTGCTTCCCTATAAGAATAAAGACCAGCCAGAACTAATCCAAATTCTAACAAATTTCATCTATTTGAATCAAATTGAAAGACAAAGCCAATACAAAAATAAAGAGTTCATGAAAATGTTGAATTTTTTATACGTTAACTCAAAAATGTCTACAAACTTCGTTATAAGTCGGAAATTGATTTCTGAGACTAAATAGTAAACTAGATAAACTCATCTTTAACAGAAAAAGTTTGAAAAATGTATTTTAATCACAAATTATATGTTCTAAGGAATTACGTCTAGTAAAAATTGCATTTCTATGTACGTTGATTCAAGAAAATATGTAGGAAGTCCAATTTCACAATAGAAGAAGGTTGAAAGACCATGCAGAACTAATCCAAATTCTAACAAATTTCATCTATTTGAATCAAATAGAAAGACAAAGCCAATACAAAAATAAAGAATTCATAAAAATGTTAGATTTTTTATACGTTAACTCAAAAAAGTCTACACTCTTCGTTATAAGTCGGAATTTGATTTCTGAGACTAAATTGTAAACTAGATAAACTCAGCTTTAACAGAAAAAGTTTGAAAAATGTATTGTATTCACAATTAATATGTTCTAAGGCATTACGTCTAGTAGAAATTAAATTTCTATGTACGTTGATTCAAGAGAATATGAAGGAAGTCAAATTTCACAATATAAGAAGGTTGAAAGACCATCCAGAACTAATCCAAATTATAACAAATTTCATCTATCTGAATCAAATTGAAAGACAAAGCCAATACAAAAATAAAGAGTTCATAAAAAAATTGAATTTTTATACGTTAAATCAAAAAAGTCTACAAACTTCGGTATAAGTCGCAAATTGATTTCTCAGACTAAATTGTAAACTAGATAAACTCATCTTTAACAAAAAAAAGTTTGAAAAATGTATTTTAATCACAAACTTTATGTTCTAAGGCATTACGTCTAGTAAAAATTGCATTTCTATGTACGTTGATTCAAGAAAATATGAAGGAAGTCAAATTTCACAATATAAGAAGGATGAAAGACCAGCCAGAACTAAACCAAATTCTAACAAATTTCATCCATTTGAATCAAATTGAAAGACAAAGCCAATACAAAAATAAAGAGTTCATGAAAATGTTGAATTTTTTATACGTTAACTCAAAAAAGTCTACAAACTTCGTTATAAGTCGGAAATTGATTTCTGAGACTAAATTGTAAACTAGATAAACTCATCTTTAACAGAAAAAGTTTGAAACATATATTGTAATCACAAATAATATGTTCTAAGGCATTACATCTAGTAAAAATTGCATTTCTATGTACGTTGATTAAAGAAAATATGAAGGTTGGCAAATTTCACAATAGAAGAAGGATGAAAGACCATGCAAACTAATCAAAATCCTAACAAATTTCATTCTTTCTTGAATCAAATAGAAAGAAAAAGCCAACACAAAAAGAAAGAGTTCATAAAAATGTTAAATTTTATATACGTTAACTCAAAAAAGTCTACAAACTTCGTTATAAGTCGAAAATTCATTTCTGAGACTAATATGTAAACTAGATAAACTCATCTTTAACAGAAAAAGTTTGAAAAGAAGGATAAAAGACCAAGCAGAATTAATCTAATTCCTAACAAATTTCACCTATCTTGAATCAAATAGAAAGACAAAGGCAACACAAAAATAAAGAGTTCATAAAAATGTTGACTTTTTTATACGTTAACTCAAAAAAGTGTACACACTTCGTTATAAGTCTGAAATTAGTTTATGGAATTAAATTGTAAACTAGATAAACTCATCTTTAACAGAAAAAGTTTGAAAAATGTATTGTAATCACAGATAATATGTTCTATGGCTTTAGGTCTAGTAAAAATTGCATTTTTATGTATGTTGATTCAAGAAAATATGAAGGTAGGCAAATTTCACAATAGAAGAAGGATGAAAGACCATGCAAACTAATAAAAATCCTAACAAATTTCATCTATCTTGAATCAAATAGAAAGACAAAGCCAACACAAAAAGAAAAAGTTCATAAAAATGTTAAATTTTATATACGTTAACTCAAAAAAGTCTACACATTTCGTTATAAGTCGGAAATTCATTTCTGAGACTAATCTGTAAACTAGATAAACTCATCTTTAACAGAAAAAGTTTGAAAAATGTATTGTAATCACAAATAATATGTTCTAAGGCATTGGGTCTAGTAAAAATTGCATTTCTATGTACGTTGATTCAAGAAAATATGAAGGAAGTCAAATTTCACAATAGAAGAAGGATGAAAGACAATGCATAACTAATCCGAATCCTAGCAAATTTCATTTATCTTGAATCAAATAGAAAAACAAAGCTAACACAAAAAGAAAGAGTTCATAAAAATGTTGAATCTTATATACGTTAACTCAAAAATATTTACACTCTTCGTTATAAGTCGGAAATTGATTTCTGAGACTAAATTGAAAAGTAGATAAACTCAAATTTAACAGAAAAAGTTTGAAAAATGTAATGTAATTACAATTAATATGTTCTAAGGCAATACGTCTAGTAAAAATTTAATTTCTATGTACGTTGATTCAAGAAAATATGAAGGAACCCAAATTTCACATTAGAAGAAGGATGAAAGACCATGCACAACTAATCCAAATCCTAACAAATTTCACCTATCTTGAATCAAATAGAAAGACAAAGCCAACACAAAAAGAAAGAGTTCATAAAAATGTTGAATTTTATATACGTTAACTCAAAAAAGTCTACACATTTCTTTATAAGTCGGAAATTGATTTCTGAGACCAAATTGTAAACTAGATAAACTCATCTTTAACAGAAAAAGTTTGAAAAATTTATTGTAATTACAATTAATATGTTCTAAGGCAATACGTCTAGTAAAAATTACATTTCTACGTACGTTGATTCAAGAAAATATGAAGGAAGTCAAATTTCACAATAGAAGAAAGATGAAAGACCATGCAGAACTAATCTAAATCCTAACAAATTTCATCTATCTTGAATCAAAAAGAAAGACAAAGCCAATATAAAAAGAAAGAGTTCATTAAAATGTTGAATTTTATATACGTTAACTCAAAAAAGTCTACACATTTCGTTATAAGTCTGAAAATGATTTCTGAGACTAAATTGTAAACTCATCTTTAACAGAAAATGTTTGAAAAATGTATTGTAATTACAATTAATATGTTCTAGGCTATACGTCTAGTAAAAATTGCATTTCTATGTACGTTGATTCAAGAAAATATGAAGGAAGTCAAATTTCACAATAGAAGAAGGATGAAAGACCATGTAGAACTAATCTAAATCCTAACAAATTTCATCTATCTTGAATCAAATAGAAAGACAAAGCCAACACAAAAAGAAAGAATTCATAAAAATGTTGAATTTTATATACGTTAACTCAAAAAAGTCTACACATTTCGTTATAAGTCGGAAATTGATTTCTGAGACTAAATTGTAAACTAGATAAACTCATCTTTAACAGAAAAAGTTTGAAAAATGTATTGTAATTACAATTAACATTTTCTAAGGCAAGACGTCTAGTAAAAATTGCATTTCTATGTACGTTGATTCAAGAAAATATGAAGGAAGTCAAATTTCACAATAGAAGAAGGATGAAAGACCATGCAGAACTAATCCAACTCCTAACAAATTTCATCTATCTTGAATCAAATAGAAAGACAAAGCCAACACAAAAATAAAGAGTTCATAAAAATGTTGAATTTTATATACGTTAACTCAAAAAAGTCTACACATTTCGTTATAAGTCGGAAATTGATTTCTGAGACTAAATTTTAAACTAGATAAACTCATGTTTAACAGAAAAAGTTTGATAAATTTATTGTTATTACAATTAATATGTTCTAAGACAATACGTCTAAAATTGCATTTCTATGTACGTTGATTCATGAAAATATTAAGGAAGTCAAATTTCACAATAGAAGAAGGATGAAAGACCATGCAGAACTAATCCAAATCCTAACAAATTTCATCTATCTTGAATCAATTAGAAAGACAAAGCCAACACAAATAGAAAGAGTTCATAAAAATGTTGAATTTTATATACGTTAACTCAAAAAGTCTACACATTCCGTTATAAGTCGGAAATTGATTTCTGAGACTAAATTGTAAACTAGATAAACTCATCTTTAATAGAAAAAGTTTGAAAAATGTATTGTAATTACAATTAATATGTTCTAAGACAATACGTCTAAAATTGCATTTCTATGTACGTTGATTCAAGAAAATATTAAGGAAGTCAAATTTCACAATAGAAGAAGGATGAAAGACCATGCAGAACTAATCCAAATCCTAACAAATTTCATCTATCTTGAATCAAATAGAAAGACAAAGCCAACACAAAAAGAAAGAGTTCATAAAAATGTTGAATTTTATATATGTTAACTCAAAAAAGTCTACACATTTCTTTATAAGTCGGAAATTGATTTCTGAGACTAAATTGTAAACTAGATAAACTCATCTTTAACAGAAAAAGTTTGAAAAATGTATTGTAATTACAATTAATATGTTCTAAGGCAATATGTCTAGTAAAAATTGCATTTCTATGTACGTTGATTCAAGAAAATACGAAGGAAGTCAAATTTCACAATAGAAGAAAGATGAAAGACCATGCAGACCTAATCCAAATCCTAACAAAATTCATCTATCTTGAATCAAATAGAAAGACAAAGCCAACATAAAAAGAAAGAGTTCATAAAAATGTTGAATTTTATATACGTTAACTCAAAAAAGTCTACACATTTCGTTATAAGTCTAAAATTGATTTCTGAGACTAAATTGTAAACTATATAAACTCATCTTTAACAGAAAAAGTTTGAAAAATGTATTGTAATTACAATTAATATGTTCTAAGGCAACACGCCTAGTAAAAAT
The DNA here is from genome assembly GCF_003573695.1 of Papaver somniferum. Lineage (NCBI taxonomy): Eukaryota > Viridiplantae > Streptophyta > Magnoliopsida > Ranunculales > Papaveraceae > Papaver > Papaver somniferum. The sequence goes on along the minus strand of NW_020621381.1, from coordinate 7,668,297 downwards.
TGCATTTCTATGTACGTTGATTCATTAATTGCTGAAGTCCTAGGCTCAAGACCACCCTTTTTCTCATCAAGTCGAAGGATACAATTGAAATCTCCCATGACAAGCCACGAGGTTGACGTATCATGGCTATTAAGGTGCTGCCAAAGCCTTCGCCTAGTAACCTGAATATAACTAGCATGAACTAACGAGATATGAACTCCATCAACCTCAACTGTTATGGCCTGTTTGCTCCTATTAATAACCGAGGGAACAATACCATTTAAGTAGCAAATCCACATATTAGCAATACTAGAAGTAGTCGCATTATGAATAACATGTGGATAAAAACCTTCCAACTGCAGTCTATTATTAAAACCAACCGAGCAATGAACTTTTGGTTCCGCAAGACAAAAAATATCCGGCTTGAACTCCCTAATTAACTCTCTAAGTTTACATTGAGCTGCATCACGAGCAACTCCATTTATGTTCCAAAAGAGAACCCGCATGACTAAACTTTGGGGGTTTGATTTTTAGATAGCTTTACTTGATGAGAAGTATTTGAGGAGGATTTTGGTCTTGGTGAAGAACCCTTTCGAGCACGAACTCCCAATTCAGTTTCTTCCGAGGCCGACATGGAATCATTATCTCTCAAAGCATCAATTTTTGCTTGAAAAGCTATCAACTGCTGCTGCTTAGCACGTTTAGCTACTTCATCAACCTTATTAATCTCCAAAAGAGGGTTATTCAAAGTCTCACCAACTGATCCCAGAATATTGAATTTGTTATGAGATATATATTCCGAACTTTCTTCAAGAGCATCACACACCTATGTAGACAAAGATAAAACAGGAATCCTACCAGGATTAGGAAGTCTAGTTCTTGCCAATTCAACATTCCCAACTGGCTTAGTATTCAAGGCAACAGTACTCAACGACTTTGCCATGTTAACTAAAACTGAATGCGCAAGCTTAGCTTGTTTGGCTCTCTCAAACTCAGCTGTAGCCCTGCACAAAACAACTTCAGAATTCACGAGTTCATCTTGTAACTGTTGTTCCAACTCAACAGTATCTTCAATGCTCACAGTAGCAGGCTGTACATTGTTATCAACTGTTCCCTTTCGATTTTTTTACCATTCTTCTTTTGACCCGCAACTTGCCATGTTGTATTAGTGTCACCCTGGTGGATAACTAGAGCATTAGATTGTTGCGATGTACTGGCAGTAGCGGGTGGCGTATTAACTGCAGTAACATGCTTCTTTATGCACTCTGAGTCTAGGTGACCAACTATTTTGCACTTGGAACAGTATTTCGGCCTTTTCAAGATTTCAAATGGTTGCAAAAAATTGCGCCCACCAGCTTCAACATAAACATAATCTGTATTAAACTTTGCAAAATCAATATCGATCAGGACTGAGGCGTGATGCCCATACTCATAGTTTAGGGTTCGCTTATCAACCACAATAGGAGTTCCAAGAGATTTGCCCAAAGCTAACAACGTCTTCTCCACCCACATTTCAACCGGAAGACCTGGAAACTTGACCCAGACGGTAGAGTGAGGTACATTGGTTATCAGCATCGAACCCTGGATATCATTCGATCAGACGTAAAGGTTGCTCGTTCACAATCCATGGATCCTTGTTACCCTCACGATAAACTTTTTCTTTGTCTTCCTGTGTTAACAACTTGATGATGAAGAATCCCCGGTTCATGGGGATGAACTGCACCTTAGCCTCTCCAAGCTTCCATTGTTGTTCCAAGTTAATCTTAACATCATTGAGTTTGATACCCTTGAGATCCAGCCTCCCAATGAGACTGAAGCACCATATTTGACAGCCCTCTTCATAATAATCTTGCGGAATAACCACAGCTGGTTTTCCATCTTTGATAGTAGGGTTTGGTAGAGTAGTAATGTCGATAGCAGTAGAAACATAGTTTTTTTTGTTTTTTCCCATAACAAGTTCAGCAAACGTTAGCTTTTCATGACTAGACTCACCAAACGATTGTTCCCCCATCTCTGATCACCAAAGAGATGATCCAAGATGAAGCGCGGAAAAAAGTTTTTGAAAAAAATTTGAAAACCCTAAAATCGCCAGAGCAAAGTTAGGAGAGAGAAAAAATTTGCTTGCTTGGTCTTTTGTTTTCTAAGGCAATACTTCCAGTAAAAATTGCATTTCGATGTACGTTGATTCAAGAAAATAAAAAGGAAATCAAATTTCACAAGAAGAAGGATGAAAGACCAAGCAGAACTAATCCAAATCCTAACAAATTTCATCAATCTTGAATCAAATAGAAAGACAAAGCTAACACAAAAAGAAAGAGTTCATAAAAATGTTGAATTTTATATAAGTTAACTCAAAAATCTCTACAACACTTTGTTATAAGTCGGAAATTGATTTCTGAGACTAAATTGTAAACTAGATAAACTCACCTTTAACATAAAAAGTTTGAAAATAAGGTCCTTGTTCGTTCAGACTCGGTTGGTGCTATTACCGCATTGACAACTTCGAAAATTCCTTGGTTTGTTAAACACAGGTGGAGTTTGATTCAAAGTAGATATGTTTCCATTCGATTTGTGCACACCTATCGCGAGGCTAACTTCGCGGCAGACAACATGGCAAAGAGGGGTTGTTCTCTAAGAAATGGTGAAGGTTTAAACTATGATGAAAACCATATTTTCTTCATTCGTTAGAATATCCATATGTTTCATATTTCGGATTTAAGTAGTTTGTAAGTTTTTGGGGTCTTCAGACCTCTTTTCTTGTAAACTCTTTGTATATATTGGCTATTCATCAATACAATTTGGACTTACCAAAAAAAAAGAAAAAAAGTTTGAAAAATGTATTGTAATCACAATTAATATGTTCTGAGGAAATACATCTAGTAAAAACTGCATTTCTATGTACGTTGATTCAAAAAAATATGAAGGAAGTCAAATTTCACGATAGAAGAAGGATGAAAGACCAAGCAGAACTAATCCAAATCCTAACAAATTTCATCTATCTTGAATCATATAGAAAGGCAAAGCCAACACAAAAGGAAAGAGTTCATAAAAATGTTGAATTTATATACGTTAACTCAAAAAAGTCTACACACTTCGTTATAAGTCGTAAATTGATTTCTGAGACTAAATTGCAAACTAGATAAACTCATCTTTAACAGAAAAAGTTTGAAAAATGTATTGTATTCACAATTAATATGTTCTAAGGAAATATGTCTAGTAAAAATTGCATTTCTATGTACGTTGATTAAAGAAAATATGAAGGAAGTCAAATTTCACAATAGAAGAAGATGAAAGACCAAGCAGAACTAATCCAAATCCTAACAAATTTCATCTATCTTGAATCAGATAGAAATACAAAGCCAACACAAAAATTAAAACGGATGGTTTCTCGGGGTGTTTTTATAGACATTGTTGGGATTTAATTCATCAAGACCTAGGTAAGGCTATTATTTTTTGCTGGAACAACAAAACTATTGCTAATGGGGCTAATTCTAGTCTCATTCTTTTGCTTGCTAAGGTAAGAGGTGCGGATTGTCTGAAGAAATATAGACCAATTGGTCTAAGTAATTTTTCTTCAAAATTTTTACCAAAATTTTAGCAACCAGACTTGGAAAAGTCTTAGATAATTTGGTTTCGGAGGAACAAGTGGCTTTTATGAAGGGGAGAAATATTCATGAAAATATTAGTTTGACGTCTGAATTGGTTAATGAGTTGCACATTAAAAGAAAGGATGGCAACTTAGGTCTCAAACTTGATATTTCTCAAGCTTTTGATACAGTAAGTTGGCCTTTCGTCTTGGAGGTGTTTCGAAGATATGGTTTCTCAGAGGATTGGTGTACTTGGATTCACAATATTCTGAAGTCTGCCAGGATTTCTATTCTTCTTAATGGGAGTCCGGAGGGTTTTTTCAAGATTAATAGAGGTTTGCGTCAAGGGGATCCGCTTTCTCCTCTTATCTTTGTTTTGATTGAGGATGTTCTAAGTAGGAACATTACTAAACTCTTTCAAAATAAGTTTATGACTCATATGGTGAAGCGTAATGGTATTGCTCCAACTCATTTATTTTTTGCTGATGATATTATGATCTTTTGCAAGGGTAATATGAAGAGTCTAACAAACTTAGTGAAGCTGCTGGGTGATTATCAACAAGCTTCTGGTTAGCGATTTTGCAGGGAGAAGAGCAAAATTTATTTTGGAGGTGGGTGTTTGCATAGGAGGCAGTCTATTGTAGACTTCTTAGGCATGGGAGTGACTTATTTCCCGAATAGATATTTGGGGGTTAAGGTGATGCCTGGAGTGGTGAAGTATAGCCATATTAGTAACGTGGTGGATAAACTGAAGGACCAACTTTCGGTTTACAAAGGTAAGACGCTTTCCTTTCAGGATCCTGTGGTACTTGTTAAAATTGTCCTTTCAAGTTATGCGATTCATAACATGGCTGTGTATAAATGGCCTGTTAAATTTGTTAAACAATGTGAACGTGTGATTCGCAATTTCCTCTGGTCGGGAGATTCAAACTTGGCTAGAGCTTTTGTGGTTGGTTATGACAAGATCTGCAGTCCGGTGCGGGAAGGGGGTCTTGGGCTTACTAGCCTAAGAAACATGAACAAGGCTCTGATTATGAAGTTGTGGTGGAGTATTAAAGCTTCTACGAAGAAATGACATAGATTTCTGGAATCCAAATTCACTTGTAGAGATGGTCGGCTGAAGTTAGCTGGAGTTAAATCTTCAATTCTTCCTGGGATTCGTTGGGTGCACACTGAAGTTATGCGCAATACTAAATCTTTAATTGGTGACGGTAGAGCAACTTCATTATTTTATGATGTATGGTACGGGTCTGAAGCTTTGGCAGATGTTTTGCAGCGAACTGACCTTGACAGAAATGCAAGGGTTAGTGATAGCATTGTGCAGGATCAATGGCAGCTGGAAGGAGTTCATATGCACGACCTCGTCAGTGTTGGTGTGGTTCTGGAGAGCTTTCCAAGGAGGCACACAGGCAGTGATAGGAAGATATGGATGCCGGACCTTAAAGGTTTATTCTCTGTTAAGTCTGCAAGGGAGCTGGTGAGGACGAGATATCTGGTGCTGGAGGAAGCAAAACTTTTATGGAAGAGTGTTGTGCACCCTTCTTTGGCAGCGCAAAATTGGAAGTTTTCCAGGGGAGCTTGTGCAACTCTGGATAAAGTAAAGAGCAGGTTCAAAATAGCTCTTCCGTCGAGGTGCAGTGTGTGCCAAATTGAGGAGGAGTCTTTGGAACATGTTCTTTGGAGCTGTAGTGCTGCGAAACGTGCTTGGCAATGGCTGGCAGGTATTTTCCATATTATTCCTCATTATAACTTGCTTGCTGCTAACAAGGAAGCGAAAGGGCGTAGTAGAATGGTTAAAGACTTGTGGTTAGTCTCAATCTTGGTGTTGCGTTCGGAGCTGTGGTACCAAAGGAATAGTATGGTTTATGAAAAGAAGAATCCTTGCTGGACTTTCTTCAAAAAACGTGTGTTTAACCTCATTCATGAGTACTCGGCTAGAATCACAGGATGTATGTTCAACAAGGTAGAAGAACTTGAGATTCTGAATTTCTTCAGTGTTAAATGCCGTAGGGTGAAGATGTTAGAGCCTGTTGAGTGTTTTTGGCAACCTCCTATGCAAAATCAGCTCTTGTTGTGCTATGACGGTGCCTCTAGAGGCAATCCAGGGGTGGCGGGAGCTGGTGTGGTGGCGAGAAATTCTGCTTGTGAAGTGGTTGGGGCGATGTGTGTTGGTCTTGGAATTATTTCCAATTATATGGCGGAATTGTATAGCATTCTAATTGGTTTAGAATGGGAAGTTCAATGGGGATATCGTGATGTTCTAGTGCGGACTGATTCATCAAATGTCATAACAGCTTTGGAAGGGGATTCTATTCCTTGGTTTGCTAGACAGAGATGGTATGATGTAAAGGGCATGTTTGATTCTATAAATTTTGTGCACACGTACCGTGAAGCCAATTTTGCAGCTGACAAGATGGCGAAGACTGGTTGCTTATTAGATTATGGAGCGAGACTCACTTTTGTTGGTCGTCCTGATTTTTTAAACTCAATAGAGTTCCCATATGTTTCCTATTTTCGATTCAAATAGTATTTTGAGTTTTGGGGTTGCTGTGACCTCTTTTCTCATGTACTATCTTGTAAATAACTCTTTATTTTAATACAATTTTTTGACTTATCAAAAAAAAGAAATCGAACATCTTCCCAACGTTTTCCAAAGCATAAATAACACTAACAGAATCCGACCAAATCAGCACACGTCTAATTCCCCACTTGACAGCCCATTCCAATCCAACAATAATTCCATATAATTCCGCAAGAAAACTATTTGTAATGCCCAGGCCAATGCTCATTTCTCCAAGAACGTTACACTCTTCATCACGAACTACAACACCTGCTCCAGCTATACCGGCTCCATTACCACGAGTTGCTCCATCACAACATAGCATAATCTCTCCCCTTTCCGGAGGCACCCAGAAAACTTCCACCGGAACTGTATGATTGACTGGTCTATGATGTACCTTAAAAAAATTCAGAATCTGCAACTCCTCAACAAAATTGAACATGAAACTCTTTAATCTCGAAGAATAATCATGAATAAGAGTGAAAATGCGCTTCCTAAAGAAACTGCAGTTGATCGTCTTCTTTTCAAAAACAATTTTGTTTCTAATATTCCAAAGTTCAGACCGAGTAACAAGCACAGCAATCAACCACAAGTCTTTAACAATTGGACTTTTTCCTTCGGCAGACTTGTAAGCAATTATGAAATCTTGGTGAAGCCGTAAACCAAAAATTTCAGCTATCCACGTCCTGGCACTCTGAGCAAAAGTACACGACCAAAGGATATGGTCTAAGGACTCCTCCGCAGACCTGCACAAACAACATCTGTTAGAAAGAGAGATCTTGAAACCGCTTTGGACTTTGTCGAGAGTCGCACATGCTCCTATCATTATTTTCCATTTTTGTGCCGCAAGCATTGGGTGAACTGCCTTGCACCAGAGTAAAGCAACTCCAGGAAGAACATGATATTTTTGACGAATAATCTCCCTAGCAGAACTTACAGAGAAAACCCCCTTCAAATTCGGCATCCAAAAAAAAATCTTATCCATGACGCAACCTGGGAAGAGTAGCGAGATTAACTCTAGCCCGTAACAAATTGTCACCGTGAGTATTATTGATAAACCAATCCCCATCCACAATTATTTCGCTCACTTTTGCTGACCTATCCAAGTTCTGATCTCCTAAAATATCAGCGATAGAAATGGTACCAACCAGATATCAAAATAAAGAGACGTGGATCTCCCATCACTAATCAAAGATTTAGTATTTTGAGTAATCATTCTATCAACCCAACGAACACCAGGAAGAATAGTAGATTTTATCCCATAATCCTTCACTTTACAGTCCCTACAAGTGTATTTAGCTTCTAAGAACCGAGCCCATTTCTTATGTGATCTTTTTATATTCCACCAGAGTTTAGCAACCAAAGCCTTATTCATGACACTCAATCTGGTAAGACCAAGTCCCCCTTCAGAAAGAGGAGAACAGACTTTATCAAAACCAACAACAAAATCCCTGGATATTCCGGAATCCCCAAACCAAATAAAATTCCGAATCACCCTTTCGCATTGGTGAATGAACTTTAGAGGCCATTTATAAACCGCCATATTATGGATGGAATAACTAGCAATGACAGTTTTAACAAGCACCACTCTATCCTGGAATGAAAGCATTTTACCTTTCCAGACAGCTAATTGATATTTTATTTTATCAATGACAGTACATATATGTATATATCTCACCGCCCCTGGCATGATTTGCACTCCCAAATAACAATCAGGAAAAGAAGCAAGACTCATACCAAGAAAATCAACAATAGTTCTCCGTCTACTCAAAGACCCCCCATCATAATAAATTTTACTTTTTTGCCTGCAAACGGTTTGCCCAGAAACACGATGATACTGCTCTAGTAAAGAAACCATATTTCTCACACTTTTCATATTTCCTTTACAAAAAATCATAATATCATCAGCAAAGAATAAATGAGTAGGGGAAATACCATTTCTCGTAACCATTGGTGACATTTTCTTCTCCTTAAAAAGCTTAGAAATGTTCCTGCTAAGGACATCTTCAATCAAAACAAAAATCAAGGAAGAAAGGGTATCACCTTGACGTAAACCGCTATTAATTTTGAAGAACCCTTCCGGAGGGAAATTTAAAAGAACAGAAATACGAGCAGATTGTAAGATAGAATGGATCCATGTACACCAATCCTCAGAGAAACCATACATGCGGAGCACCTCCAAAAAAAAAAAGACCAACTAACAGTATCAAAAGCCTAAGAAATATCCAATTTCATTCCCAAATTGCCATCCTTGCTTTTAATATGAAGCTCATTAACCATCTCAGAGACCAAGCTAATATTTTCGTGAATATTTCTCTCTTTCATGAAAGCCACTTGTTCCTCAGAGACAAATTTTTCCAAAACACTTCCCAGTCTGGTAGTTAAAATTTTAGTAAAGATCTTGAAAAAGAAATTACTAAGGCCAATAGGTCTAAAATTCCGAAGAGAATTAGCTCCTCTAATTATATTTTTTTAAGTCAAAAATTTGTATTAATAGATAACAACCTCAAAGAGGTTACAACAACCCCAAAAACTTGAAACTATTTGAACCGAAAATAAGCAACATTAGGATGTTCAACAGAAATTAAGAAAGGTGGTTTCCCATTGTAGTGTACTCCCACTTCATTACTCAATAAACAACCCTGCTTTGCCATTGCATCAGCTGAAAAATTCACCTTTCTAAAAGTGTGAATGAAACGTATAGACGTATAGTGTCTACAGATCATAATCCATCTATTCCTTGCAAACCAAGAAATTGAGTCATTCTTGAAAGCTTCAACAACTCCCATAGAATCAGACCGTATACAAATACAAGAAAAACCCCATTGCATAGCCCACTCCAAACCAACAATAATGCCGTACAATTATGCTAAATAATTCGTCGTGACTCCTAGACCAATACTCATAGCACCAAGTACTGAACAATGCTCATCCCTAGCTACTACACCTGCACCCGCAACGCCTGGGTTACCTCTCGCCGCTGAATTAGATCCTCTAACCTTTGCCAAGAGAATAATAAGACTCGATTTAGCCCCACTAGGAGTAAATTTATGTTGCCAGCAAAAAATAATTGCTACAAATAAATCATGTTGGATAATCTCCCAACAAAAATAGCCTTTTGAATAGAAACAACCCGAGAAACCATCCGGACCCAGAGCACTGTGAGCCCCTAAATCAAAAATAGCCTTTTGAATCTCCTCCACCGTAGGCAAACTTTCCATACGCTGTTGTTCCTCCAAAGTAATAGACAAATGATCGTAATCAAAAATCTGATCTTCAACCGGCATTTCCACACCATTAAACTTGTTCTCATAATAAGAAACAACATGTTGGCACAATTGATCCCCATCTGTGATAGTATTACCAGCATCATCCACAAGCTCGGAAATAGTGTTATTACCTCTACGAATGCGAATGCTATTATGCAGAAAACTAGAGTTACTAGATCCCTCCAAAATCCATTTGTTCCTTGCTTTTTGGCGAAGCATAATATTTTGTTGCTTGGTCAAATAATCATTTTTCTTTTTTCTCTCTCCTAATTTTGCTCTGGCGATTTTAGGGTTTTGCACTTTTTTTCAAAAAAAAATTCACGCACTTCATCTTGGATCATCACTTTGGTGATTCAAGATGGGTGATAGTTCTCAAAATACTCAATTGAGAACTCTCACTTATGCTGATCAAGTTAAGGGAAAACAACAGTTGCCAACAACCTCAATAGACTTAAGTTCGCTACCTATTCCAACTGTGAAAGAAGGGAAACCTGTTGTGGTGCTTCCTGAATCGTTCTATTTAGATTTAAAAGGAGTTAACTTTCAAGATGTGAAGAACAACCTTGAGGAACAATGGCAGTTAGGTCAGGGACGTGTCCAATTTGTTCCAATGAACAGGGGTTTCTTTACAATCAAGTTGCAATCACAAGCTGATAAAGAAAAGTTGTTGAATATTGAAGCATGGTTTTTCAATCATCAAAAGCTAAACCTAACAAAAGACCTCACATGCTTCCATGTGGGTCAAGTTTCCAGGCTTGCCGCTAGAGTTTTGGATTGAAAAAACGATACTCGCCATGGCAAAATCGTTGGGTACTCCAATAGTGGTAGATAAGCGTACTCTTGAACATGAATATGGAAACTTTGCTTCAGTCTTGGTTGACATAAACTTTGCTGAAACCGCTACAGATTCTATTCATGTTACTGTAGGGGGTTTGGACTTCTGGCAGCCGGTGGAGATTCAAAAGAAGCCAAAATTTTGCACAAACTGTAAGATTATTGGGCATAATGATCAGGAATGCAAGAAACAAACATAAAACTCTTCTGTTCAGGCACCTGCGCAACAAAAGAGTAATGCTAATCAGTCTCATACTTCTGGAGATAGGGCTAACAACAATGCCAATCAAGTTAACAATGTTTCTGGTGAGTGGCAAGTTGCTAAACGTAGGAAGGGTAAGAATGCGCCTAAAAATACAGTTTCCCCTGAAGTTGTAGTTACTAAGGTGGTGGAGGCTAATAATTTGGAGTATACTGCTCAGATGGTGAAAGCTAAGCAGTTGGAGGTTGAATATACTAAGTCCAAAGCTGCTTTTGAATCTGCCTTTGTTGAATTGGCGAGAACTAAACAAGTGCAGGATTCAAACTCAGTTTTAGTGCATAGTGGCAAAGTGGGTGAAACTTGATCACTGAGTGCTAAGTCAGGTGTGGTTTGAAATATGATTCCTAACCCTGATAGGACTCTTGTTATCCCTGCGACTCCTCTTTGTGATCAATTGTTAGCTGGAGAATTTTTTCTGCAAAATAAATTTGACGCTCTCAACTCAATCGCAGTTGCGGAAAGCTCTTGTGATGCACAGTTTAGAGCTGACCAGGAAGCTAGGAGAGCATGGATTACTGCATTAACTCGAGTTGCAGCCAGGGTTCCTCGACAAGATTCAGTTTTCGAAATCTCTTCAGCTACGGATTTGGATACAAACAATTTAAGTAACCTTGTTATAAAAGGAAATTCACCAGGTTTGAATACTGGTGTTTCTCCACAACTAGTTAACTCCTCCAATCCCAGTTTATAATGTGTGTTCTTTTTTGGAACATCAATGGATTTTCTCGTGATGAGTCACGAGATAAATTGAAAGAGTTACTTAGAGATTTTAAACCTGATGTATTCTATCTTGCTGAGCCTAAGGTACATTGTACTCTTAATTTTTTGCAGGGCTTACATGTTGAGGGTTATAAAAAAGAAGTTATACATAATTTTGTTTGTTCGTCTAAAGGGAATTTATGGATTTGCTGGTACGTTGATATGACTACTCCAGTGGTTATTAATTCTAGTAGACAGGTTATTTCTATTGAAACAGAAGGTGTTCTTATATCTTTTGTTCATGCTAGTTGTTTTCAAGTTACACGAAGAAGCTTATGGCATCAGCTTTCTTCAGTTGATAATAATATTCCCCGGTTGGTCATGGGTGATTTTAATTGTGTGCTTCATCATGATGAAAAGAAAGGGGGTTGTGAACCACGTACTTCAGCTATTAATGAATTCAGTGATTGGCTAGATGACAATAACCTTTTTGAAGCTGATTCTTTGGGTTCTAAATACACTTGGGCCAATGGTCAATCAGGTGTTCATAGAATTCTTTGCAAGTTGGATCGGGCTGTCATTAATGAAGCATGGCTTAGGAAGTTTGAGAATTGGCGGTGTAAAGCTCTTCCTCGTGAAGTTTCTGATCATTCTACGCTTATAGGCTATCCTTTTGTAAATTCAAGACCTAAAAGAGCTCCTTTTAGAGTTCAAAAAATGTGGTTCACTCATCCTGATTTCATGCGTATGGTTATGGAGAGTTGGAATGCTCCTGTTTCTGGTTCCCCTACTTATTTCTACCCCTTCAAGCTTCAGAGATTAAAGGATGACATGAAGGAGTGGAATTTACGTGTTTTTGGTAATATTAATGCTAGACTCAAACATGCTAAATTAACAATGGAAGTTGCTCTTCGTATTTCTGATGAGGATCCGGAAGACGTAACTAAGCTGAATTTTGCTGAGGAGGCTTCAGTTACACTTCAGGAAATCCGTATGCGTCAATCCATTATGTTGAAGCAAAAATCTCGTAATAAGTGGCTTACTGACGGTGCAAGTAATACTTCTTTCTTTCATGCCAATATTCCAACTCTTATAACGAAATGTGTAGACTTTTTTGAGTTAACGTATATAAAATTCAACATATTTATGAACTCTTTCTTTTTGTGTTGGCTTTGTCTTTCTATTTGATTCAAGATAGATGAAATTTGTTAGGATTTGGATTAGTTGTGCATGGTCTTTCATCCTTCTTCTATTGTGAATTTTGACTTCCTTCATATTTTCTTGAATCAACGTACATAGAAATGCAATTTTTACTAGACGTATTGCCCTAGAACATATTAATTGTAACTACAATACATTTTTCAAACTTTTTCTGTTAAACATGAGTTTATCTAGTTTAAAATTTAGTCTCAGAAATCAATTTCAGATGTATAACGAAGTGTGTAGACTTTTTTGAGTTAACGTATATAAAATTCAACATTTTTATGAACTCTTTCCTTTTGTGTTGGCTTTGTCTTTCTATTTGATTCAAGATAGCTGAAATTTGTTAGGATTTGGATTAGTTCCGCATGGTCTTTCATCCTTCTTCTATTGTGAAATTTGACTTCCTTCATATTTTCTTGAATCAACGTACGTAGAAATGCAATTTTTACTACAGCTATTGCCTTAGAACATATTAATTATAATTACAATACATTTTTCAAACTTTTTCTGTTAAATATGAGTTTATCTAGTTTAAAATTTAGTCTCAGAAATCAATTTCCGACTTATAACGAAGTGTGTAGACTTTTTTGAGTTAACGTATATAAAATTCATCGTTTTTATGAACTCTTTCTTTTTGTGTTGTCTTTGTCTTTCTATTTCATTCAATATACATGAAATTTGTTAGGATTTGGATTAGTTCTGCTTGGTCTTTCACCCTTCTTCTATTGTGAAATTAGACTTTCTTCATATTTTCTTGGATCAGCGTACATAGAAATGCAATTTTTACTAGACATATTTCCTTAAAACATATTAATTGTAATTACAATACATCTTTCAAACTTTTTCTGTTAAAGATGAGTTTATCTAGTTTACAATTTAGTCTCAGAAATCAATTTCTGACTTATAACGAAGTGTGTAGACTTTTTTGAGTTAACGTAAATAAAAGTTAACATTTTTATGAACTCTTTCTTTTTGTGTTGGCTTTGTCTTTCTATTTGATTCAAGATAGATGAAATTTGTTAACATTTGGATTAGTTCTGCTTGGTCTTTCGTCCTTCTTCTATTGTGAAATTTGACTTCCTTCATATGTTCTTGAATCAATATACATAGAAATCTAATTTTTACTAGGCGTACTGCCTTAGAACATATTAATTGTGATGACAATACATTTTTTAAACTTTTTATGTTGAAGATGAGTTTATCTAGTTTACAATTTAGTCTCAGAAATCAACTTCCGACTTATAACGAAGTGTGTAGACTTTTTTGAGTTAACGTACAAAAAATTCAACATTTTTATGAACTCTTTATTTTTGTATTGGCTTTGTCTTTCAATTTGATTCATATAGATGAAATTAAGAATTTGGATTAGTTCTGGCTGGTCTTTCATCCTTCTTCTACTGTGAAATTTGACTTCCTTCATATTTTCTTGAATCAATGTACATAGAAATGCAATTTTTACAAGATGTAATTCCTTAGAACATATTATTAGTGATTACAATACATTTTTAAAACTTTTTCTGTTAAAGATGAGTTTATCTAGTTTACCATTTAGTCTCAGAAATCAATTTCCGACTTATAACGAAGTGTGTAGACTTTTTTGAGTTAACGTATATAAAATTCAACATTTTTATGAATTCTTTCTTTTTGTGTTGGTTTTGTCTTTCTATTTCATTGAAGATACATGAAAGTTGTTAGGAATTGGATTAGTTCTTCTTGGTCTTTCATCCTTCTTCTATTGTGAAATTTGCCTTCCTTCATATTTTCTTGAATCAACGTACATAGAAATGCAATTTTACTAGATGTAATGCATTAGAACATATTATTTGTGATTACAATACATTTTTCAAACTTTTTCTGTTAAACATGAGTTTATCTAGTTTACAATTTAGTCTCAGCAATCAATTTCCGACTTATAACGAAGTGTGCAGACATTTTTGAGTTAACGTACATAAAATTCAACATTTTTATGAACTGTTTCTTTTTGTGTTGGTTTTGTCTTTCTATTTCATTCAAGATACATGAAATTTGTTAGGATTTGGATTAGTTCTGCATGGTCTTTCATCCTTCTTCTATTGTGAAATTTGACTTCCTTCATATTTTCTTGAATCAACGTACATAGAAATGCAATTTTTACTAGATGTAATGCCTTAGAACATATTATTTGTGATTACAATACATTTTTCAAACTTTTTCTGTTAAACATGAGTTTATCTAGTTTACAATTTAGTCTCAGCAATCAATTTCCGACTTATAACGAAGTGTGTAGACTTTTTTTGAGTTAACGTATATAAAATTCGACATTTTTATGTACTCTTTATTTTTGTGTTGGTTTTGTCTTTCTATTTCATTCAAGATACATGAAATTTGTTAGGAATTGGATTAGTTCTTCTTGGTATTTCATCCTTCTTCTATTGTGAAATTGGACTTCCTTCATATTTTCTTGAATCAACGTACATAGAAATGCAATTTTTACTAGATGTAATGCCTTAGAACATATTATTTGTGATTACAATACATTTTCAAACTTTTTCTGTTAAAGATGAGTTTATCTAGTTTACAATTTAGTCTCAGAAATCAATTTCTGACTTATAACGAAGTGTGTAGACTTTTTTGAGTTAACGTAAATAAAAGTTAACATTTTTATGAACTCTTTCTTTTTGTGTTGGCTTTGTCTTTCTATTTGATTCAAGATAGATGAAATTTGTTAGGATTTGGATTAGTTCTGCTTGGTCTTTCGTCCTTCTTCTATTGTGAAATTTGACTTCCTTCATATGTTCTTGAATCAATATACATAGAAATCTAATTTTTACTAGGCGTACTGCCTTAGAACATATTAATTGTGATGACAATACATTTTTTAAACTTTTTATGTTGAAGATGAGTTTATCTAGTTTACAATTTAGTCTCAGCAATCTATTTCCGACTTATAACGAAGTGTGCAGACATTTTTGAGTTAACGTACATAAAATTCAACATTTTTATGAACTGTTTCTTTTTGTGTTAGTTTTGTCTTTCTATTTCATTCAAGATACATGAAATTTGTTAGGATTTGGATTAGTTCTGCATGGTCTTTCATCCTTCTTCTATTGTGAAATTTGACTTCCTTCATATTTTCTTGAATCAACGTACATAGAAATGCAATTTTTACTAGATGTAATGCCTTAGAACATATTATTTGTGATTACAATACATTTTCAAACCTTTTCTGTTAAAGATGAGTTTATCTAGTTTACCATTTAGTTTTAGAAATCAATTTCCGACTTATAACGAAATGTGTAGACTTTTTTGAGTTAACGTATATAAAATTCAACATTTTTATGAACTCTTTCTTTTTGTGTTGGTTTTGTCCTTCTATTTCATTGAAGATACATGAAATTTGTTAGGAATTGGATTAGTTCTTCTTGGTCTTTCATCCTTCTTCTATTGTGAAATTTGCCTTCCTTCATATTTTCTTGAATCAACGTACATAGAAATTCAATTTTTACTAGATGTAATGCATTAGAACATATTATTTGTGATTACAATACATTTTTCAAACTTTTTCTGTTAAACATGAGTTTATCTAGTTTACAATTTAGTCTCAGCAATCAATTTCCGACTTATAACGAAGTGTGCAGACATTTTTGAGTTAACGTACATAAAATTCAACATTTTTATGAACTGTTTCTTTTTGTGTTGGTTTTGTCTTTCTATTTCATTCAAGATACATGAAATTTGTTAGGATTTGGATTAGTTCTGCATGGTCTTTCATCCTTCTTCTATTGTGAAATTTGACTTCCTTCATATTTTCTTTAATCAACGTACATAGAAATGCAATTTTTACTAGATGTAATGCCTTAGAACATATTATTTGTGATTACAATACATTTTTCAAACTTTTCTTGTTAAACATGAGTTTATCTAGTTTACAATTTAGTCTTAGCAATCAATTTCCGACTTATGACGAAGTGTGTAGACTTTTTATGGTAACCTATATAAAATTCAACATTTTTATGAACTCTTTATTTTTGTGTTGGTTTTGTCTTTCTATTTCATTCAAGATACATGAAATTTATTAGGATTTGGATTAGTTCTGCATGGTCTTTCATCTTTCTTCTATTGTGAAATTTGACTTCCTTCATATTTTCTTGAATCAACGTACATAGAAATGCAATTTTTACTAGAGCTATTGCCTTAAAACATATTAATTGTAATTACAATATACTTTTCAAACAGGGAGTTTTTTTTCTAGCCCAATTTCCTTTTTTCTTATATCTGAAACCCATCATTAAAATTCGATGTACTAGAAACCCATAATTATTTATAATAGGTCTTAGATTACAAAAAGAACCTTTTACATAATAAAAAAATAAATAACAGAACGGATATCATAAATTATAAACCCTAAAAGAACTCTTTGACCTCCCTATAATAACTCATTTTAGCTTTTGTATCTCCCTAGAAAAAAGCTATCTTACCTGATTTCGAGATACAAATCCCTTAAATATCTTACTTGACTTCCCTAAACAAAAACCGTTTTTCAAAAGTAATAATGGGAACAATAACTCATGCAAGATTTGTGAAAATCCCAATTTTTAGGAAAATTTTGGTTTTGACACGTAACTGATTTGGTGAAATTTTTAGGTTTCACGGAACCGACAAAATCAACCCAATTATCACCCATGGAATTTTAGGAAAACTCTAGTTTTCATTATGCGTGATTGGTGAAACTTTCAGTTTTCATACTAACTGATTTGGTGAAATTTATAGTTTTCAGTGAAAATTACAATTTTAAATAAATTATTAGTTTATGAAAATAGCAATCTAGTGATAATTGCAATTTCCCGGTGTTGGAATCGATTGTATTTTATGAAAAGCATACAAATTGAACAGGACTAAATTAAGCTGAGGGATGCCAAATTAATTCGTTAGGTCAACCGTATTACAGAATCCATCTCACAAACGAAAGAAAGCTAAAATAACGAGTTCTCTTTGATTAGTAAGTATAGCATGTGAGTGAGTGACTAACAAGGATTAGAAAAGATCATGTATGAGAAGTTAATTTCTTTGACATTTTTGAGTTGTTTCACGACTAAAGAGACCACAAGCCACAAAATTTAGATCAATAAAGGTACTGTAAAAAGTATATTAAACATGATCCATCTACCCTAGTTATATAAAAGAAAACCTCAGACTCCTCTCCAAATCCTATATTGATAAATAGAAATACATAATAACAGACAAACACAGATAGTAACAGTTTAACAAAAAAGTGATTAGCTTATATATGAGGTGCTCGGTGTCGCCTAGCTTCAATCCCTTGACTCGAGGACTGCACCATCCATGAAGAAAAAACACGCAGGATCCGTTTTATAAAAGCATATATGTCGAAATCACCAAGCTCGCAACGACCGGAAGAATCGAGTGTATCTTGAACACTAAAGTTTAGTTGACGGTGTTTTCAACGTGATGATAGATTTTCTTTTCAGAATAAAAGAAAGAAGAAGAAGCCTAATTGTCGCCCACTAATTATGCTATCAAATAAATACCGTAAATCACTCCTAACTATTTTTCCGTAAAAATGGTAAATAATTGCATAACCTAACTGACCGTAAAATATGGCCTTTTTTTTCTTTTCTAAATTATAAATTTGTACGTAACCTAAAGCACAGAGGTTAATTTAGTCTCACATACGATTTGTAAACCTAAATTAAATCTAAAACTAGTAATCTTAACCCTACATCTTGTATTTTGGGCTATAGATATATACTATCTTAATGATGGGTTTCTAGAAGAGAGAGGAACCAAACATGGGTTCCTCTGAAATTTCCACTTTTTCAAACTTTTTCTGTTAAAGATGAGTTTATCTAGTTTACAATTTAGTCTCAGAAATCAATTTCCGACTTATAACGAAGTGTGTAGACTTTTTTGAGTTAGCGTATATAAAATTCAAACTTTTTATGAACTCTTTCTTTTTGTGTTGGCTTTGTCTTTCTATTTGATTCAAGATAGATGAAATTTATTAGGATTTGTATTAGTTCTGCAAGGTCTTTGATCTTTCTTCTATTGTGAAATTTGACTTCTTTCATATTTTCTTGAATCAACGTACATAGATATGCAATTTTTACTAGAGGTATTGCCTTAGAACATATTAATTGTAATTACAATACATTTTTCAAACTTTTTTTTGTTAAAGATGAGTTTATCTAGTTTACAATTTAGTCTCAGTAATCAATTTCCGACTTAAAACGAAGTGTATAGACTTTTTTGAGTTAACGTATATAAAATTTCAATTTTATTCAATTAGATGAAATTTCTTAGAATTTGGATTAGTTATGGCTGGTCTTTCATCCTTCTTCTATTGTGAAATTTGACTTCCTTCATATTTTCTTGAATCAGTATACATAGAAATGCAATTTTAACTAGACGTAATTCCTTAGAACGTATTATTTGTGATTACAATAAATTTTCAAACTTTTTCTGTTAAAGATGAGTTTATCTAGTTTACAATTTAATTTCAGAAATCAATTTCAGACTTATAACGAAGTGTGCAGACATTTTTGAGTTTACGTATATAAAATTCAACATTTTTATGAACTGTTTCTTTTTGTGTTGGTTTTGTCTTTCTATTTCATTCAAGATACATGAAATTTTTTAGGATTTGGATTAGTTCTGCATGGTCTTTCATCCTTCTTCTATTGTGAAATTTGACTTCCTTCATATTTTCTTGAATCAACGTACATAGAAATGAAATTTTTACTAGATGTAATGCCTTAAAACATATTATTTGTGATTACAATACATTTTTCAAACTTTTTCTGTTAAACATGAGTTTATCTTGTTTACAATTTAATTTCAGAAATCAATTTCCGACTTATAACGAAGTGTGTAGACTTTTTTGAGTTAACGTATATAAAATTCAACATTTTTATGAACTCTTTCTTTTTGTGTTGGTTTTTTCTTTCTATTTCATTCAAGATACATGAAATTTGTTAGGAATTGGATTAGTTCTTCTTGGTCTTTCATCTTTCTTCTATTGTGAAATTTGCCTTCCTTCATATTTTCTTTAATCAACGTACATAGAAATGCAATTTTTACTAGATGTAATGCCTTAGAGCAACTGCAGTGGTGCGATCAAAACCAAAGATCAAAGATCAAAAAAAAGACCAAAATTTGGGTTTAGTCCGTGTTGTGACGCAACGGTACATGATTAAAATTTCATCAGGCGGACTTTAAAAGTCCGCCCCATTAAAATTTCATCAGGCGGACTTTAAAATTCCGCCCCATTCTTTGCAACTTTCATCAAGCGGACTTTAAAAGTCCGCCTCATTCTTTTTTTTTTATTTAATTAAAATTTCATCGGGCGTAATTTAAATCTCCGCCCGTTAACAAGCGTACTTTAATTTTACGCCCAGCAACAAGCGTACTTTAAATTTACGCCCGACTATATTAGAATTTGGGATTTGGTCGCGACCATATTTGGTCTGGAATTTGATCTTTGGTTGGGATTTGATCTTTACTCCGTCCCACTGTGTTACGATCTCATCCCAAATTTTTGGTTATACTCGCCCACTGTGGATGCTCTTAGAACATATTATTTGTGATTGCAATACATTTTTCAAACTTTTTCTGTTAAACATGAGTTTATCTAGTTTACAATTTAGTCTTAGCAATCAATTTCCGACTTATAACGAAGTGTGTAGACTTTTTTGAGGTAACCTATATAAAATTCAACATTTTTATGAACTCTTTATTTTTGTGTTGGTTTTGTCTTTCTATTTCATTCAAGATACATGAAATTTAATAGGATTTGGATTAGTTCTGCATGGTCTTTCATCTTTCTTCTATTGTGAAATTTGACTTCCTTCATATTTTCTTGAATCAACGTACATAGAAATGCAATTTTTACTAGAGCTATTGCCTTAAAACATATTAATTGTAATTACAATATACTTTTCAAACAGGGAGTTTTCTTTCTAGCCCAATTTCCTTTTTTCTTATATCAGAAACCCATCATTAAAATTCGATGTACTAGAAACCCATAATTATTTATAATAGGTCTTAGATTACAAAAAGAACCTTTTACATAATAAAAAAATAAATAACAGAACGGATATCATAAATTATAAACCCTAAAAGAACTCTTTGACCTCCCTATAATAACTCATTTTAGCTTCTGTATCTCCCTAGAAAAAAGCTATCTTACCTAATTTCGAAATACAAATCTCTTAAATATCTTACTTGACTTCCCTAAAAAAAACCGTTTTTCAAAAATAATAAAGGGAACAATAACTCATGCAAGATTTGTGAAAATCCCAATTTTTAGGAAAATTTTGGTTTTGACACGTAACTGATTTGGTGAAATTTTTAGGTTTCACGGAACCGACCAAATCAAACCAATTATCACCCATGGAATTTTAGGAAAACTCTAGTTTTCACTATGCGTGATTGGTGAAACTTTCAGTTTTCATACTAACTGATTTGGTGAAATTTGTAGTTTTCAGTGAAAATTACAATTTCAAATAAATTATTAGTTTATGAAAATAGCAATCTAGTGATAATTGCAATTTCCCAGTGTTGGAATCGATTGTATTTTATGAAAAGCATACATATTGAACAGAACTAAATTAAACTGAGGGATGCCAAATTAATTCGTTAGGTCAACCGTATTACAGAATCCATCTCACAAACGAAAGAAAGCTAAAATAACGAGTTCTCTTTGATTAGTAAGTATAGCATGTGAGTGACTGACTAACAAGGATTAGAAAATATCATGTATGAGAAGTTAATTTCTTTGACATTTTTGAGTTGTTTCACGACTAAAGAGACCACAAGCCACAAAATTTAGATCAATAAAGGTACTGTAAAAAATATATTAAACATGATCCATTTACCCTAGTTATATAAAAGAAAACCTCAGACTCCTCTCCAAATCCTATATTGATAAAGAGAAATACATAATAACAGACAAACACAGATAGTAACAGTTTAACAAAAAAGTGATTAGCTTATATATGAGGTGCTCGGTGTCGCCTAGCTTCAATCCCTTGACTCGAGGACTGCACCATCCATGAAGAAAAAACACGCAGGATCCGTTTTATAAAAGCATATTTGTCGAAATCACCAAGCTCGCAACGACCGGAAGAATCGAGTGTATCTTGAACACTAAAGTTTAGTTGACGGTGTTTTCAACGTGATGATAGATTTTCTTTTCAGAATAAAAGAAAGAAGAAGAATCCTAATTGTCGCCCACAAATTATGCTATCAACTAAATACCGTAAATCACTCCTAACTATTGTTCCGTAAAAATGGTAAATTATTTCATAACCTAACTGACCGTAAAATATGGCCTTTTTTTTTTCTTTTCTAAATTATAAATTTGTACGTAACCTAAAGCACAGAGGTTAATTTAGTCTCACATACGATATGTAAACCTAAATTTAATCTAAAACTAGTAATCTTAACCCAACATCTTGTATTTTGGGCTATAGATATATACTATCTTAATGATGGGTTTCTAGAAGAGAGAGGAACCAAACATGGGTTCCTCAGAAATTTCTACTTTTTCAAACTTTTTCTGTTAAAAATGAGTTTATCTAGTTTACAATTTAGTCTCAGAAATCAATTTCCGACTTATAACGAAGTGTGTAGACTTTTTTGAGTTAACGTATATAAAATTCAAAATTTTTATGAACTCTTTCTTTTTGTGTTGGCTTTGTCTTTATATTTGATTCAAGATAGATGAAATTTATTAGGATTTGTATTAGTTATGCATGGTCTTTGATCTTTCTTCTATTGTGAAATTTGACTTCTTTCATATTTTCTTGAATCAACGTACATAGAAATGCAATTTTTACTAGAGGTATTTCCTTAGAACATATTAATTGTAATTACAATACATTTTTCAAACTTTTTTTTGTTAAAGATGAGTTTATCTAGTTTACAATTTAGTCTCAGTAATCAATTTCCGACTTAAAACGAAGTGTATAGACTTTTTTGAGTTAACGTATATAAAATTCAACATTTTTATGAACTCTTTATTTTTGTATTGGCTTTGTCTTTCAATTTTATTCAATTAGATGAAATTTGTTAGAATTTGGATTAGTTATGGCTGGTCTTTCATCCTTCTTCTATTGTGAAATTTGACTTCCTTCATATTTTCTTGAATCAGTATACATAGAAATGCAATTTTTACTAGACGTAATGCCTTAGAACATATTATTTGTGATTACAATAAATTTTCAAACTTTTTCTGTTAAACATGAGTTTATCTAGTTTACAATTTAGTTTCAGAAATCAATTTCAGACTTATAACGAAGTGTGGAGACATTTTTGAGTTAACGTATATAAAATTCCACATTTTTATGAACTCTTTCTATTTGTGTTGGTTTTGTCTTTCTATTTCATTCAAGATACATGAAATTTGTTAGGATTTGGATTAGTTCTGCATGGTCTTTCATCCTTCTTCTATTGTGGAATTTTACTTCCTTCATATTTTCTTAAATCAACGTACATAGAAATGCAATTTTTACTAGAGCTATTGCCTTAAAACATATTAATTGTAATTACAATATATTTTTCAAATGGGGAATTTTTTTTCTATCCCAATTTCCTTTTTTCTTATATCAGAAACCCATCATTAAAATTCGATGTACTAGAAACCCATAATTATTTATAATAGATCTTAGATTACAAAAATAACCTTTTACCTAATAAAAAAATAAATAACAGAACGGATATCATAAATTATAAACCCTAAAAGAACTCTTTGACCTCCCTATAATAACTCATTTTAGCTTCTGTATCTCCCTAGAAAAAATCTATCTTACCTAATTTCGAAATACAAATCCCTTAAATATCTTACTTGATTTCCCTAAACAGAAACCGTTTTTCAAAAATAATAATTGGAACAATAACTAATGCAAGATTTGTGAAAATCCCAATTTTTAGGAAAATTTTGGTTTTGACACGTAACTGATTTGGTGAAATTTTTAGGTTTCACGGAACCGACTCTAGTTTTCACTATGCGTGATTGGTGAAACTTTCAGTTTTCATACTAACTGATTTGGTGAAATTTGTAGTTTTCAGTGAAAATTGCAATTTTTAATGAAATTATTAGTTTATGTAAATAGCAACCTAGTGATAATTGCAATTTCCCAATGTTGGAATCGATTGTATTTTATGAAAAGCATACAAATTGAACAGAACTAAATTAAGCTGAGTTTATCTAGCTTACAATTTAGTTTCAGAAATCATATTCAGACATATAACGAAGTGTGTAGACTTTTTTGAGTTAACGTATATAAAATTCATAATTTTTATGAACTCTTTCTTTTTGTGTTGGCTTTGTCTTTCTATTTGATTCAAGATAGATAAAATTTATTAAGATTTGTATTAGTTCTGCATGGTCTTTGATCTTTCTTCTATTGTGAAATTTGACTTCTTTCATATTTTCTTGAATCAACGTACATAGAAATGCAATTTTTACTAGAGGTATTTCCTTAGAACATATTAATTATAATTACAATACATCTTTTTTCAAACTTTTTTTTTGTTAAAGATGAGTTTATCTAGTTTACAATTTAGTCTCAGCAATCAATTTCCGACTTATAACGAATTGTGTAGACTTTTTTGAGTTAACATATATAAAATTCAAAGTTTTTATGAACTCTTTCTTTTTGTGTTGGCTTTGTCTTTCTATTTGATTCAAGATAGATGAAATTTATTAGGATTTGTGTTAGTTCTGCATGGTATTTGATCTTTCATCTATTGTGAAATTTGACTTCTTTCATATTTTCTTGAATCAACGTATATAGAAATGCAATTTTTACTAGAGGTATTGCCTTCGTACATATTAATTGTCATTACAATACATTTTTCAAACTTTTTCTGTTAAAGATGAGTTTATCTAGTTTACAATTTAGTCTCAGCAATCAATTTCCGACTTAAAACGAAGTGTGTAGACTTTTTTGAGTTAACATATATAAAATTCAACATTTTTATGAACTGTTTCTTTTTGTGTTGGTTTTGTCTTTCTATTTCATTCAAGATACATGAAATTTGTTAGGATTTGGATTAGTTCTGCATGGTCTTTCATCCTTCTTCTATTGTGGAATTTGACTTCTTTCATATTTTCTTGAATCAACGTACATAGAAATGCAATTTTTGCTAGAGCTATTGCCTTAAAACATATTAATTGTAATTACAATATATTTTTCAAATGGGGAATTTTTTTTCTAGCCCAATTTCCTTTTTTCTTATATCAGAAACCCATCATTAAAATTTGATGTACCAAAAACCTATAATTATTTATAATAGGTCTTAGATTACAAAAATAACCTTTTACCTAATAAAAAAATAAATAACAGAACAGATATCATAAATTATAAACCCTAAAAGAACTCTTTGACCTCCCTATAATAACTCATGTTAGCTTCTGTATCTCCCTAGAAAAAAGCTATCTTACCTAATTTCGAAATACAAATCCCTTAAATATCTTACTTGACTTCCCTAAACAGAAACCGTTTTTCAAAATTAATAATGGGAACAATAACTCATGCAAGATTTGTGAAAATCCCAATTTTTAGGAAAATTTTGGTTTTGACACGTAACTGATTTGGTGAAATTTTTAGGTTTCACGGAACCGACCAAATCAACCCAATTATCACCCATGGAATTTTAGGAAAACACTAGCACTATGCGTGATTGGTGAAAGTTTCAGTTTTCATACTAACTGATTTGGTGAAATTTGTAGTTTTTAGTGAAAATTACAATTTTTAATGAAATTATTAGTTTATGAAAATAGCAACCTAGTGATAATTACAATTTCCCAGTGTTGGAATCGATTGTATTTTATGAAAAGCATACAAATTGAACAGAACTAAATTAAGCCGAGGGATGCCAAATTAATTAGTTAGGTCAACCGTATTACAGAATCCATCTCACAAACGATTTTTTTTTTTTTTGCTAAGTCAAGAAATTATATTGATAAAAAAGATATTTACAAGATAGAAATAGGATAAAAGAGATTAGAGTGACCCCAAAAACTCCTAAAACCTATTTAAAACGATAATAAATTACATTTGGAGATTCAATTGAACTTAAGAAAACTGGGCGACCTTCAAAGTGAAAACCAACCCCATCCTCTAATAAGCAACCACGTTTTTCCATTGCATTAGCTGCAAAGTTTGCCTCTCTAAAGGAATGTTCAAAACGAATTGAACCATATAAACCTTTAACCTCCATCCATCTTTGCCTAGCAGACCAAGGAACATTATCTTCTTCCAAAGCCTTCAACACACTTGTAGAATCTGATCTAATAACAATGCAAGCATATCCCCACTGAACTGCCCACTCTATACCCACAATAATACCATACAATTCAGCCAAATAATTAGAAGTAACTCCCAAGCCAATACACATTGCACCAACCACTTCACAATTTGCATTCCTTGCAACAACACCAGCTCCCGCCACCCCTGGATTACCTCTTGAGGCACCATCCGTGCACAAAAGCAATTCATTAGTATTAGGAGGAAACCAAAAACACTCCTTAGGATCAGTAAACTTCACCTTTCTATGCCGAACTCGAAAAAACTCCAGAATTCTCAAGTCTTCCAAAGAATTATGCATATAACTCTTCATACGAACTGAATATCTTGCATCAAACTAAAAACACGTTTTTGAAATAAAGACCAACAAGGGTTCTTCTTTTCATACACTTTTTTGTTTCTAGTGAACCATAATTCTGAACGCACAACCAAATTCACTACCAACCACAAATCCTTAACAATACCACTATGTTTTTGCCTCTTGGTAAGAAGAATAATATCATAATGAGGTTTAATTTTGAAAATACCTTCAATCCACTCCCAAGCTTGACGCAATTACAGCTCCAAAGAATATGTTGGAGAGACTCCTCCTCAATCTGACACACACTACATTTAGATGCAAGTTGAATTTTAAATCTGCTGCGTACCTTATCAAGAGTTGCACACGCACCACGAATAAACTTCCAGTTCTGAGCCGCCAATGAAGGATGCACCACCCTCTTCCATAACAGCCCGCCTCCCTCAAAATAGGATTTTCTTCCTAATCAACTCCCTAGCTGCCTTGACAGAAAATTTACCTTGTAAATCAGGCATCCAAATACGCCTATCCACTCCCATATGAATTTTTGGTAAATCTGTTGCACCACACCAGCACTTAAAAGGAGCTGCAAATGAACTCCTTGAATCTGCCAATCACCTTGCACAATAATATCACAAACACGAGCTGATCTGTCTAAATCCGTGCGATTTTAAAACACTAGCTAAGGTTGTATTTCCATACCAAATATCAAAGAATAAAGAAGTATCCCTACCGTCACCAATAAAACACTTCGTGTTATTCACCATCTCCTTATGAACCCAACGAAGACCAGGAAGAATAGAAGATTTCACCCCGCCATCTTAATACGACCATCCCTACAAGTGAATTTGGCTTCCAAAAACCGAGCCCACCTCTTACGAGAAGATTTTATAGACCACCACAATTTCATCAGCAAAGCTTTATTCATAGTCCTTAGGCTAGTGATCCCAAGACCACCTTCCTTTAAAGGACTACAAATCTTATCAAAACCTACTACAAAAGCTCTAGAAAGATTAGAATCACCCGACCACAGAAAATTACGAATCACACGCTCACATTGAAGAGTGAATTTTACCGGCCATTTGTACACAGCCATGTTATGAATGGAATAACTCGAAAGAACATTCTTAACAAGCACAACTCTATCTTGAAAAGATAACATCTTACCTTTCAGAACCGAAAGTTGATCCCTCAACTTATCAACAACGTTGCTGATGTGACTATACTTTACCACTCCCGGCATCACCTTAACTCCCAAATACCTATCAGGAAAGTTAGAAATTGCCATACCCAAGAAGTAGCAATGGTCTGGCGCCTACTCAAAGTCCCACCACCAAAGTAAATCTTGCTCTTCTCCCTACAAACCCTCTGACCTGAGCTTGTTGGTAATTCTCCAAAAGTTTCACCAATTCTTCACACTCTTCATATTTCCCTTGCAAAAAATCATAATATCATCAGCAAAAAATAAATGAGTTGGAGCAATACCCTTACGCTTACCATATAAGACATATCCTTATTCTGAAAGAGTTTAGTGATGTTGCGGCTAAGCACATCCTCAATCAAAACAAAAATAAGAGGAGAAAGAGGATCCCCCTGCCGTAAACCCCTATTAATCTTGAAGTAACCCTCCGGACTACCATTAAGAAGAATAGAAATACGCGCCGAATCCAGAATTTTCCAAATCCAAGAGCACCAATCTTCAGAAAAACCATACCTTCTAAAAACTTCAAGAACAAAAGACCAGCTCACAGTATCAAAAGCCTGAGAGATATCAAGCTTCAAACCCAAATTACCGTCCTTCCTTTTGATGTGCAATTCATTCACCATCTCAGAAGCTAAACTAATATTCTCATGGATATTCCTTCCCTTCATGAAAGCCACTTGCTCTTCAGACACCAACTTACCCAACACACCAAGCCTCGTAGCCAAGATTTTAGTAAAAATCTTAAAAAGAAATTACTTAAACCAATCGGCCTAAAGTTCTTCAAACTAGCAGCTCCCCTAACCTTTGCAAGCAAAAGAATAAGACTAGAATTAACCCCATTAGGAATGGTTTTAGAAGACCAGCAATAAGTAACCGCTAAAATCAGATCCCTATGAATAATCTCCCAACAATGTCTATAAAAACACCCCGAGAAACCATCCGGACCAGGCGCACTATCAGCTCCCAAATCAAAAACCGCCTGTTTAATCTCATCACAAGTAGGAATAGCATCCAACATATGCGACTCTCCACAGTAATAGAATCATGATCATAATCAAAAAGAGTTTCACTTACCTGACTATCCTCACCATTGAATTTAGCCTGATAATAAGAAACCACATGAGCACTAAGATGAACCGGATCGGTAATAGTACTCCCATCTTTAGCAACAAGCTCCGAGATTGTATTAGCACTTCTACGAATTTTAATAGAGTTGTGAAAGAAAGAAGTGTTACTAGAACCCTCCAACAACCACTTATTTCTAGATTTTTGCTTTAACATTATATTCTGCTGCCTTTGAATATCTTGAACCTCAACAAGAGCATCCTTCATATTATTAAGTTTAGAAACATCAAAAGGATCTACATCTGAATTTCTACTAGCTACCTCAAACTTACGAGTTGCTTGCTTTAATCTAGCATTGACATTGCCAAAAAAGATTGATTCCATAACTTGATAGCCTCCTTCAACCGCTTCAATTTGAAAGGAAAGATAAAACCATGATTACCATACACCGGCGCCATCCAAGATAACTCCACCATCTTCAAAAAATCCGGATGAGAAAACCACATCTTCTGAATACGAAAAGGAGCACGTCTAGGCCGAGGATCACAAAAAGGAAAACCAATAAGAGTCGAATGGTCAGAAACTTCCCTAGGAAGAGCTTTACACCGCCAATTCGAAAACTTAGACAACCAAGGTTCATTAATAATAGCACGATCCAACTTACTAATAATTCTACCAACACCAGCCTGACCATTGGTCCAAGTAAACTTAGACCCCAACGAATCAGCTTCAAACAAGTTATTATCCTCCATCCAATCAGAAAACTCATTAATACAAGAGATACGAGTTACCCTACCCCCTTTCTTTTCATCTTGACGAAGAACACAATTGAAATCACCCATAACCAACCAAGGAGTAGTTGCGTCAACAGCAGCAAGTTGACTCCAAAGCCTCCTTCGAAAAACTTGAATATAACTAGCATGAACAAAAGAGATAAATACCCCCTCAGTTTTAACCGTAATGGCCTGCCTAGACATATTAATCACCACCGGCTCCTCAATACAATCATCCCAAAGAATCCACAAATTACCCAAAGAACTAGAAGTAGAATTATGAATTACCTTTTTATTATAACCAGCCAAATTTAACCTTATCATACATTGTCAGTGCAACGAATCTTAGGCTCAGCAATACAAAGTACAACCGGCTTGAACTCATGCACCACTTACGTAACTTACTACCGCTTCCACCTTCGCCACCCCATTAATATTCCAATAGAGAACTCTCATCAGGAAACACTCTTCTTATTTTATGAATAGCTTGTGGAATCTTGCTAGGAATCCTACTTTGTAAAACAGGTGAGACACCCTTCTAACTCGGTTTCCCAAAGCATTCACTTCAGAATCCGAATCTGATTTGGAATCATTAAAACGTTGCTGAGAAGAACTAGAACTTGTAAGCAAAACCCGGCTTGGTTTCCTACTTTTCTTTGGCATATCCACTGGTATTTCCGCCCACTTAACACCCTTAACACCTGATGAAGCTTTCTCAGGCGTCAACTCTTCATCCGAACTACCTCCAGAAGAGTTTTCAGCAGCATCCGAACCCCCTCCGAAAGTGTTCACATCATCATTATCAACACCCAACTCATCATTCAAGACATTGAACTTATTAGGAGAAACCACAATAGAAGCTTCAGCAACAGCTCTGTAGCTTGAGATATCCTCAATATTATCAACCACCATGTCTTGCAAAGACTTATTACCAGCCTCAACCGGCGTAAAAGAAGAACTAGCCTCATTCCTATCACTAGAGTGATTAGTTCTTTTCACCACTCTTAGTTGACTTAGATGAGGTTGCAATTTCAACCATTGACAACCCACTAGCCAAACCCTTTTTCAATGCTAACGCCTTCTTAGCCTTCTCAAAAGCTTCAGACGCTGCATGAAGATTGGCTTTAGACGCTAATTCATTCTCTAGCTGAAAGTTTGCTCCAAACCACACACTCTCCACTAAACCAGCTTCAACCACCCCATTCACCACAGCTCCACCATGCCCTACAGCAAGAGCATCATCCACATTATCACCAGCACCGTTAACAACCTCATTAACCACAACAGCACCAACGTTCACACCACCTACAGCAGCGCCAACACCTACAGCAACAGCGTTTGTACCCACCAGCCGTGGTTGCATCCTCTCCAGCACCTACCTTACGGTTTCTCCTATTACGCACATTCTGCCACTCCCCTTTCGCATCAGCCTTAGACGATTTCTCATCATTCTTTGGTTGTCTTCTACATTCATCATATATGACCAATTATGCAGCACTTCATACAGAATTTAGGTGATTTTGGGATATCCAAGTATTGCCAAAACGTCCTCCCCCCAGCTGTTATCTTAATTCTACTTGGAATATGTTTTGCAAAATCCACATCTACCAAAACTGGCAAAGTTTCCATACTCCAGATTTAGGGTTCTTTGATCAACCACAATTGGAGTCCCTAAAACTTTTCCCATGATAACAAGTTCTTCTCAGTCCATAGTTCTGCATGTAAACCAGGAAAGTGAACCCATACGTTTGCATGGAAAGTTTTTTGACGATCAGGATCAAAACCTGGGTACCAATCCATCAACTTGAGTTCATGCTGTTGAACAAACCACTTTGTACGTATGATTCTCTCCTTAGTTTCCTCATCTTGTAGCATAATAACAAAGAAACCTTTTCCCATAGTCATAAACCTAAGAGAATTAGGATTAATCTGCCATTGAGAGATTAAAACTGTTTTTACCTCAAAGAACTTCAGTCCCGTGAAGTTTAATCTTGCAATGAAGATGTGTTGAAAGGGTTTAAAACCCTCTTCATAGTAGTCCGCAGGTATAACAAGGGACGGCTCTCCATCAATCAGAGTAGGATTAGGTAAACTAGTAATATCAACTCTTGTTGGCTTTAGGGTTTGTTTTGCCTTTACCTTGTCCGCAAAGGATTGGTGTTGCTGAATGATGAACTATGATTATCCTCTACCATATTGAATCCAAAGTGAATGAAACCTACGTGAAAAAATCCTAAACCCTAGTGTTTTCGCCAGAGTTTCTCTCTCCTCTCATTATTTAATTTTCTTGAATCTCTCACAGACGAAAGAAAGCTAAAATAATGAGTTCTCTTTGATTAGTAAGTATAGCATGTGAGTGACTCACTAACAAGGATTAGAAAAGATCATGTATGAGAAGTTAATTCCTTTGACATTTTTGAGTTGTTTCACGACTAAAGAGACCACAAGCCACAAAATTTAGATCAATAAAGGTACTCTAAAAAATGTATTAAACACGATCCATTTACCCTAGTTATATAAAAGAAAACCTCAGACCCCTTTCCAAATCCTATGTTGATAAAGAGAAATACATAATAACAGACAAACACAGATAGTAACAGTTTAACAAAAAAGTGATTAGCTTATATATGAGGTGCTCGGTGTCGCCTAGCTTCAAGCCCTTGACTCAAGGACTGCACAATCCATGAAGAAAAAACACGCAGGATCCATTTTATAAAAGCATATTTGTCGAAATCACCAAGCTCGCAACGACCGGAAGAATCGAGTGTATCTTGAACACTAAAGTTTAGTTGACGGTGTTTTCAACGTGATGATAGATTTTCTTTTCAGAATAAAAGAAAGAAGAAGAAGCCTAATTGTCGCCCACTAATTTTGCTATCAACTAAATAGCGTAAATCACTCCTAACTATTTTTCCGTAAAAATGGTATATAATGTCATAACCTAACTGACCGTAAAATATGACCCTTTTTTTTCTTTTCTAAATTATAAATTTGTACGTAACCTAAAGCACAGAGGTTAATTTAGTCTCACATACGATTTGTAAACCTAAATTCAATCTAAAACTAGTAATCTTAACCGTACATCTTGTATTTTGGGGTACATATATATACTATCTTAATGACGGGTTTCTAGAAGAGAGAGGAACCAAACATGGGTTCCTCAGAAATTTCCACTTTTCCAACTTTTTCTGTTAAAGATGAGTTTATCTAGTTTACAATTTAGTCTCAGAAAAAAATTCCGACTTATAACGAAGTGTGTAGACTTTTTTGAGTTAACGTATATAAAATTCAAAATTTTTATGAACTCTTTCTTTTTGTGTTGGCTTTGTCTTTCTATTTGAAGGTATTTTCAAAATTAAACCTCATTATGATATTATTTCTTCTTACCAAGAGGTAAAAAATCATAGTGGTATTGTTAAGGATTTGTGGTTGGTAGTGAATTTGGTTGTGCGTTCAGAATTATGGTTCACTAGAAACAAAAAGGTGTATGAAAAGAAGAACCCTTGTTGGTCTTTATTTCAAAAACGTGTTTTTAATTTGATGTTAGATTATTCAGTTCGTATGAAGAGTTATATGCATAATTCTTTGGAAGACTTGAGAATTCTGGAGTTTTTTCGAGTTCGGCATAGAAAGGTGAAGTTTACTGATCCCAAGGAGTGTTTTTGGTTTCCTCCTAATACTAATGAATTGCTTCTGTTATCATTAGTAACTCCAATAGTACTTGAATCTGAAGCACGAAGAATAGTTTCCTGATTTGCATGAGCTGCATGGGCTATTGCAGCCTTGTGCTTCTATAAATCTTGTTCAATTTGATTAGTATTACCATCCACGCCCACACTAACTTCTGGTAAAACAACTTTAGATTTGATTTGCCATCTCTTACCAGCATTAGGATCATAACTACCCTTAAAAGTCTTCTCTCCCACGACTGCTTGTTGTTGTTTCTCTTTGTTCCCATCAATTTTAGTCGACTTCTTCTTGCATTCAGCATCCGCATGGCCAATAATATTACACTTTGAACAGAACTTTGGATATTTTTGAATTCAATATATTGCCAAAACTCTTTTCCACCTGAAGTTATATGAATTCTCTCTGGAATATGCTTAGCAAAATCAATATAAATTAAAACTGAAGCATAAAACCCATAATCAAGTTCTAAAGTTTTTTCATCCACCACAACTGGATTACCTAGAATCTTACCAATTGAAAGAAAAGACTTTTCAGTCCAAAGCTCAACCGGTAAATCTGGAAACATAACCCAAACAGCAGAATGTGAAGAACGCTGTTTGTTTGGGTTAAAACCTGGATACCAATCAATTAGCTTCAACAAGTGATTGTTAACAGTTGCAGCTAGACCATTGCGAATCTTCTCTTTATCTTCAGCACACGAAAGCATAACTATGAAGAACCCTTTAGCCATTGGAAGAAATTTAATCCGTTCAAGTTTTCATTGATCTAAAAGTTGTGTCTTAACTTCAGAAAACTTCAAACCCGTGAAGTCTAATCTAGCAATAAAACTATGTTGAAATCTGATACAACCCTCTTGAAACAAATCCAAAGGGATTTCTAACGCAGGTTCACCTTCTTTAAGAGTTGGATTAGGTAACTTGGAAAGATCAACAGATGTTGGAATTAGGGTTTTCTTTCCTTTGAAAAATATCAGCAAAAGAAACGTGACTACCATTAGGATTTTTAATCCCTGATGTTGTAGGGATTGATGATTCAATCATCATAACCAACCGTAGATGATTTAGATGATCAAAACGTGAGAAAAATCAAAACCTAGGCGTGAAAAAAATTGGAAAAGAAAATCGCCCTTTAGAGAAAAAAACGGACATAACTCCTCTATTACGATTTTTCTTTAGGGTTTCTAGGAAACATTCTAGGATTTGTATTAGTTCTGCATGGTCTTTGATCTTTCTTTTATTGTGAAATTTGACTTCTTTCATATTTTCTTAAATCAACGTATATAGAAATGCAATATTTACTAGAGGTATTGCCTTCAAACATATTAATTGTAATTACAATACATTTTTCAAACTTTTTTTGCTAAAGATGAGTTTATCTAGTTTACAATTTAGTCGCAGCAATCAATTTCCGACTTCTAACGAAGTGTGTAGAATTTTTTGACTTAACGTATATAAAATTCAACATTTTTATGAACTCTTTCTTTTTGTGTTGGCTTTGTCTTTCTAATTTATTCAAGATAGATGAAACTTGTAAGGATTTGGATTAATTCTGCATGGTCTTTTATCCTTCTTCTGTTGTGAAATTTGACTTCCTTCATATTTTCTTGAATCAACTTACATAGAAATGCAATTTTTACTAGAGGTATTGCCATAGAACATATTAATTGTAATTACAATACATTTCTCAAACTATTTCTGTTAAAGATGAGTTTATCTAGTTTACAATTTAGTCTTAGCAATCAATTTCAGACTTATAACGAAGTGTGTAGACTTTTTTGAGTTAACGTATATAAAATTCAACATTTTTATGAAATATTTCTTTTTGTGTTGGCTTTGTCTTTCTATTTGATTCAAGATAGATGAAATTTGTTAGGATTTGGATTAGTTCTTCTTGGTGTTTCATCCTTCTTCTATTGTGAAATTTGCCTTCCTTCATATTTCTTGAATCAACGTACATAGAAATGCAATTTTTACTAGATGTAATGCCTTAGAACATACTATTTGTGATTACAATACATTTTTACAACTTTTTCTGTTAAAGATGAGTTTATCTAGTTTACAATTTAGTCTCAGAAATCAATTTCCGACTTATACCGAAGTGTGTAGATTTTTTGAGTTAACGTATATAAAATTCAACATTTTTATGAACTCTTTCTTTTTGTGTTAGCTTTGTCTTTCTATTTTATTCAAGATAGATGAAACTTGTAAGGATTTGGATTAGTTCTGCATGGCCTTTTATCCTTCTTCTATTGTGAAATTTGACTTCCTTCATATTTTCTTTAATCAACGTACATAGAAATGCAATTTTTACTAGAGGTATTGCCTTAGAACATATTAATTGTAATTACAATACATTTTTCAAACTATTTATGTTAAAGATGAGTTTATCAAGTTTACAATTTAGTCTTAGCAATCAATTTCCGACTAATAACGAAGTGTGTAGACTTTTTTGAGTTAACGTATATAAAATTCAACATTTTTATGAAATCTTTCTTTTTGTGTTGGCTTTGTCTTTCTATTTGATTCAAGATAGATGAAATTTGTTAGGATTTGGATTAGTTCTTCTTGGTCTTTCATCCTTCTTCTATTGTTAAAATTGCCTTCCTTCATATTTTCTTGAATCAACGTACATAGAAATGCAATTTTTACTAGATGTAAAGCCTTAGAACATACTATTTGTGATTACAATACATTTTTCAAACTTTTTCTGTTAAAGATGAGTTTATCTAGTTTACAATTTAGTCTCAGAAATCAATTTCCGACTTATAACGAAGTGTGTAGACTTTTTTGAGTTAACGTATATAAAATTCAACATTTTTATGAACTTTTTTGTTTTTGTGTTGTCTTTCTCTTTCTATTTGATTCAAGATAGATGAAATTTGTTAGGATTTGGATTAGTTCTTCTTGGTCTTTCATCCTTCTTCTATTGTGATATTTGACTTCCTTCATATTTTCTTGGATCAACGTACACAGAAATACAATTTTTACTAGAGCTATTGCCTTAGAACATATTAATTGTAATTACAGTACATTTTTCAAACTTTTTCTGTTAAAGATGAGTTTATATAGTTTACAATTTAGACTCAACAATCAATTTCCGACTTATAACGAAGTGTATAGACTTTTTTGAGTTAACGTATATAAAATTCGACATTTTTATGAACTCTTTCTTTTTGTGTTGGTTTTGTCTTTCTATTTCATTCAAGATACATTAAATTTGTTAGGATTTGGATTAGTTCTGCATGGTCTTTTATCCTTCTTCTATTGTCAAATTTGACTTCCTTCATATTTTCTTGAATCAACGTACATAGAAATGCAATTTTTACTAGAGGTATTGCCTTAGAACATATTAATTGTAATTACAATACATTTTTCAAACTTTTTTTGTTAAAGATGAGTTTATCTAGTTTACCATTTAGTCTCAGCAATCAATTTCTGACTTATAACGAAGTGTGTAGACTTTTTTGAGTTAACGTATATAAAATTCAACATTTTTATGAAATCTTTCTTTTTGAGTTGGCTTTGTCTTTCTATTTGATTCAAAATAGATGAAATTTGTTAGGATTTGGATTAGTTCTTCATGGTCTTTCATCCTTCTTCTATTGTGAAATTTGCCTTCCTTCATATTCTCTTGAATCAACGTACATAAAAATGCAATTTTTACTAGATGTAATGCCTTAGAACATACTATTTGTGATTACAATACATTTTTTAAACTTTTTCTGTTAAAGATGGAGTTTATCTAGTTTACAATTTAGTCTCAGAAATCAATTTCCGACTTATAACGAAGTGTGTAGACTTTTTTGAGTTAACGTATATAAAATTCAGCATTTTTATGAACTCTTTCTTTTTGTGTTGGTTTTGTCTTTCTATTTCATTCAAGATACATGAAATTTGTTAGGATTTGGATTAGTTCTGCATGGTCTTTCATCCTTCTTTTATTGTGAAATTGACTTCTTTCATATTTTCTTGAATCAACATACATAGAAATGCAATTTTTACTAGAGCTATTGCCTTAGAACATATTAATTGTAATTACAATACATTTTTCAAACTTTTTCTGTTAAAGATGAGTTTATCTAGTTTACAATTTAGTCTCAGAAATCAATTTCCAATTTATAACGAAGTTTGTAGAATTTTTTGAGTTAACGTAAATAAAATTGAACATTTTTATGAACTCTTTCTTTTTGTGTTGCCTTTGGATTTCTATTTGATTCAAGATAGATGAAATTTTTTATGATTTGGGTTAGTTCTGCTTGGTCTTTCGTCCTTCTTTTATTGTGAAATTTGACTTCCTTCATATGTTCTTGAATCAACATACATATAAATGTAATTTTTACTAGACGTACTGCCTTAGAACATCTTAACTGTGATTGCAATACATTTTTTAAACTTTCTCTGTTAAAGATGAGTTTATATATTTTAAAACTGAGTCTCGGAAATCAATTTCCGACTTATAACGAAGTGCGTAGACTTTTTTTGAGTTAACGTGAATAAAGTTCAACATTTTTATAAACTCTTTCTTTTTGTGTTGGCTTTGTCTTTCAATTTGATTCAAAAAGATGAAATTTGTTAGAATTTGGATTAGTTCTGTCTGGCCTTTCATCCTTCTTCTATTGTGAAATTTGACTTCCTACATATTTTCTTTAATCAATGTACATAGAAATGCAATTTTTACTAGACGTAATGCCTTAGAACATATTATTTGTGATTAAATACATTTTTCAAACTTTTTCTGTTAATGGTGAGTTTATCTAGTTTACAATTTAGTTTCAGAAATCAGTTTCAGACTTATAACGAAGTGTGTAGACTTTTTTGAGTTAACGTATATAAAATTCAACATTTTTATGAACTCTTTCTCTTTGTGTTGGTTTTGTCTTTCTATTTCATTCAAGATTTTATTTTTTTGTTGGTTTTGTCTTTCTATTTCATTCAAGATACATGAAATCTGTTAGGATTTGGTTTAGTTCTGCACTGTCTTTCATTATTCTGCTATTGTGAAATTTGACTTCCTTCATATTTTCTTGAATCAATGTACATAGAAATGCAATTTTTACTAGACGTAATGCTTTA
Source organism: Papaver somniferum (assembly GCF_003573695.1). Lineage (NCBI taxonomy): Eukaryota > Viridiplantae > Streptophyta > Magnoliopsida > Ranunculales > Papaveraceae > Papaver > Papaver somniferum. The sequence goes on along the minus strand of NW_020621381.1, from coordinate 7,630,492 downwards.
GAACATATTATTTGTGATTACAATAAATTTTTCAAATTTTTTCTGTTAAAGATGAGTTTATCTAGTTTACAATTTAGTCACAGAAATAAATTTCCGACTTATAACGAAGTGTGTAGACTTTTTTGAGTTAACGTATATAAAATTCAACATTTTTATGAACTCTTTCTCTGTGTGTTGGTTTTGTCTTTCTATTTCATTCAAGGTTGTCTTTTTATGTTGGTTTTGTCTTTCTATTTCATTCAAGATACATGAAATCAGTGAGGATTTGGATTAGTTCCGCATGGTTTTTCATCCTTCTGCTATTGTGAAATTTGACTTCCTTCATATTTTCTTGAATCAATGTAGAGAGAAATGCAATTCTTACTAGACGTAATGCCTTAGAACATATTATTTGTGATTACAATAAATTTTTCAAACTTTTTCTGTTAAAGATGAGTTTATCTAGTTTACAATTTAGTCTCAGAAATCAATATCCAACTTATAACAAAGTGTGTAGACTTTTTTGACTTAACGTAAATAAAATTCAACATTTTTATGAAATCTTTCTTTTTGTGTTGGCTTTCTCTTTCTATTTGATTCAAGATAGATGAAATTTGGATTAGTTCTTCTTGGTCTTTCATCCTTCTTCTATTGTGAAATTCGCCTTACTTCATATTTTCTTGACAACGTACATAGAAATGCAATTTTTACTAGATGTAATGCCCTACAACATATTATTTGTGATTGCAATACATTTTTCAAACTTTTTCTGTTAAAGATGAGTTTATCTAGTTTACAATTTAGTCTCAGAAATTAATTTTCAACTTATAACGATGTGTGTAGAATTTTTTGAGTTAACGTAAATAAAATTGAACATTTTTATGAACTCTTTCTTTTTGTGTTGCTTTTGTCTTTCTATTTGACTCAAGATAGATGAAATTTGTTATGATTTGGGTTAGTTATGCTTGGTCTTTCGTCCTTCTTCTATTGTGAAATTTGACTTCCTTCATATGTTCTTGAATCAACATACATAGAAATGTAATTTTCACTAGACGTACTGCCTTAGAACATGTTAACTGTGATTAAAATACATTTTTTAAACTTTCTCTGTTAAGTATGAGTTTATCTAGTTTACAACTGAGTCTCGGAAATCAATTTCCGACTTATAACGAAGTGCGTAGACTTTTTTTGAGTTAACATAAATAAAGTTCAACATTTTTATGAACTCTTTCTTTTTGTGTTGGCTTTGTCTTTCAATTTGATTCAAATAGATGAAATTTGTTAGAATTTGGATTAGTTCTGTCTGGCCTTTCATCCTTCTTCTATTGTGAAATTTGCCTTCCTTCATATTTCTTGAATTAACGTACATAGAAATGCAATTTTTACTAGTTGTAATGCCTTAGAACATATTATTTGTGATTACAATACATTTTTCAAACTTTTTCTGTTAAAGATGAGTTTATCTAGTTTACAATTTAGTTTCAGAAATCAGTTTCAGACTTATAACGATGTGTGTAGACTTTTTTGAGTTAACGTATATAGAATTCAACATTTTTATGAACTCTTTCTTTTTTGTGTTGGCTTTCTCTTTCTATTTGATTCAAGATAGATGAAATTTGTTAGGATTTGGATTAGTTCTGCATGGTCTTTCATCCTTCTTCTGTTGTGAAATTTGACTTCCTTCATATTTTCTTGAATCAAAGTACATAGAAATGCAATTTTTACTAGACGTAATGCCTTAGAACATATTATTTGTGATTACAATAATTTTTTCAAACTTTTTCTGTTAAAGATGAGTTTATCTAGTTTACAATTTAGTTTCAGAAATCAATTTCAGACTTATAATGAAGTGTGTAGACTTTTCAATCCAAATCCTAACAAAAATCGGGATGGATTTCTAGAGAAAAGTTATGTCCGTTTTTTTCTCTCAAGGGCGATTTTCTTTTCCAATTTTTTTCACGCCTAGGTTTTGATTTTTCTCACGTTTTGATCATCTGAATCAGCTACGGTTGGTTTATGATGATTGAATCATCAATCCCTACAACATCAGGGATTAAAAATCCTAATGGTAGTCACGTTTCTTTTGCTGATATTCTCAAAGGAAAGAAAACCCTAATTCCAACATTTGTTGATCTTTCCAAGTTACCTAATCCAACTCTTAAAGAAGGTGAACCTGCGTTAGAAATCCCTTTGGATTTGTTTCAAGAGGGTTGCATCAGATTTCAACATAGTTTCATTGCTAGATTAGACTTCACGGGTTTGAAGTTTTCTGAAGTTAAGACACAACTTTTAGATCAATGGAAACTTGAACGGATTAAATTTCTTCCAATGGCTAAAGGTTTCTTCATAGTTATGCTTTCGTGTGCTGAAGATAAAGAGAAGATTCGTAATGGTCCAGCTGCAACTGTTAACAATCACTTGTTGAAGCTGATTGATTGGTATCCAGGTTTTAACCCAAACAAACAGCGTTCTTCACATGCTGCTGTTTGGGTTATGTTTCCAGATTTACCGGTTGAGCTTTGGACTGAAAAGTCTTTGCTTTCAATTGGTAAGATTCTAGGTAATCCAATTGTGGTGGATGAAAAAACTTTACAACTTGATTATGGGTTTTATGCTTCAATTTTAATTGATATTGATTTTGCTAAGCATATTCCAGAGAGATTTCATATAACTTCAGGTGGAAAAGAGTTTTGGCAATATATTGATATTCAAAAATATCCAAAGTTCTGTTCAAAGTGTAATATTATTGGCCATGCGGATGCTGAATGCAAGAAGAAGTCGACTAAAATTGATGGGAACAAAGAGAAACAACAACAAGTAGTCGTGGGAGAGAAGACTTTTAAGGGTAGTTATGATCCTAATGCTGGTAAGAGATGGCAAATCAAATCTAAAGTTGTTTTACCAGAAGTTAGTGTGGGCGTGGAAGGTAATACTAATCAAATTGAACAATATTTTGAGAAGCACAAGGCTGCAATAGCCCATGCAGCTCATGCAAATCAGGAAAATATTCTTTGTGCTTCAGATTCAACTACTTTTGGAGTTACTAATGATAACAGAATTGAGGCTACAGTTCAATCTAGCAATGAACAGTTGGAGAATGAGCTTGCTATTTCTTCAAAAGAATTCCGTGAGGCTCAATTCAGGTTAATCAAGTGCAAAAACGCAATTGCATCTAAGGAAGCTATTGTTGTACGTAAAGGAGCTGTGACTAAGCCTGTTGAAGCTGGTATGTCCGGGAACAGAATTGGTACAACTAACGTTTGTGAAGGCAAGTCCGTGCAAAACCATAATTCTGAAACCAAGTCCAACCAAAATTCTGAAACGTCTAATTTGGAAAATACGCCTGGGGCTAATTTGGTAGAAAGGTCCGATACTTTGCAAAACTCTGAGGTTCACAAGTCCGTGGCCAAGAAGAAGTCCGTTTCCAAATTTGATTTGGAAAACAAGTCAGCTTCCAACCCTAATACGCTTACTAAGGCATCTAATGAGAATTGGACGCCAGTGAAAGGTACAAAATTTTCTTTTACGCCTATAACTGATGCTTTACTTGAATCTTCTGAAAAAGTTAGGAAAAATACATATGAAGTGTTAAGTTCAGAATTGGGTTTTAGAAAGGACGTTGAGGGTGCTAATTTGGAGGAAGCTCAGCAAAGTATTGTTGAAGATTTAGAGGAGGAAGAGGCTGAATTGCTTGCTGCTAATATGGCAGCTGAAGTTAAAAATTCTACTGAATGCGGTACGATTAGTGATCACAATGAAAACAAGAATAGCAATGTTTCAAAGGCTACATATTTTTAGTTGAGAGATCAACTGAAACTGTTGATGCAAAAAAGAAGAAAGCTTTTCTTGATAGATTAGAAGCTCTAAGTCAACAAAGAACGGAAAATATTCTCAATGAAGAGGAGCTTGCAGAGGTAGGCACCATTAAGAATGATGAAGTTCTGACTAATTTTATTAGAAATCCAGCCTATAGAAAGAAGTATTTCAAAGAAAAAAGAGAGAAGAAAAAAACTCAAACTCCTATTAAGCTTGTTCCTGGTGGTAATTATGCTTCAGATGAAGATGAATATGATGATACTTGTGATGATGAATATAATGAGTTTTATGGAGACCCTGATGTTTTGGCAGAAATCCTTGCTGGTCTCCAACCTAAGAAGAAGAATTTTAAGGTGGGAAAGGGGCGCAAACATTGTTAAGTTCCTATTTTTCTTCTTTTTTGTTAGTTATTTGAGTTTAGGAGCTTATTTTATGAGTTTCTAGTAATTTTTTGATGTTATTTTTTCTCCCCTTTGGTTTATGGGGGTGGGGAGGCCTTGAGCCTCCCACTTTGTAATTCTTGTAATTACGTTTTTTTGCTTCAATAAACCATTTTGACCTAGCAAAAAAAAAAAGTGTAGACTTTTTTGAGTTAACGTATATAAAATTCAAAATTTTTATGAACTCTTACATTTTGTGTTGGCTTTGTCTTTCTATTTGATTCAAGATATATGAAATTTATTAGGATTCGGATTAGTTCTGCATGGTCTTTCATCTTTCTTCTATTGTGAAATTTGACTTCTTTCATATTTTCTTGAATCAACGTGTATAGAAATGCAATTTTTACTAGAGCTATTGCCTTAGAACATATTAATTGTAATTACAATACATTTTTCAAACTTTTTTCGTTAAAGATGAGTTTATCCATTTTACAATTTTGTCTCAGCAATCAATTTCAGACTTATAACGAAGTGTGTAGACTTTTTTGAGTTAACGTATATAAAATTCAACATTTTTATGAACTCTTCCTTTTTGTGTTGGCTTTGTCTTTCTATTTGATTCATGATAGATGAAATTTATTAGGATTTGGATTAGATCTGCTTACTCTTTCCTCCTTCTTCTATTGTGAAATTTGACTTCATATTTTCTTAAATCAACGTACATAGAAATGCAATTTTTACTAGAGGTATTGCCTTAGAACATATTAATTGTAATTACAAAACACTTTTCAAACTTTTTCAGCTAATAATGAGTTTATCTAGTTTACAATTTAGTCTTAGAAATCAATTTCCGACTTATAACGAAGTGTGTAGCATTTTTTAAGTTAACGTATATAAAATTCAACATTTTTATGAACTCTTTCTTTTTGTGTTGGCATTGTCTTTCTATTTGATTCAAGATAGATGAAATTTGTTAGGATTTGGATTAGTTCTTCTTGGTCTTTCATCCTTCTTCTATTGTGAAATTTTCCTTCCTTCATATTTTCTTGAATCAACGTACATAGAAATGCAATTTTTACCAGACGTAATGCCTTAGAACATATTATTAGTGATTAAAATACATTTTTCGAACTTTTTCTGTTAAAGATGAGTTTATCTAGTTTACAATTTAGTTTCAGAAATCAATTTCCGACTTATAATGAAGTGTGTACACTTTTTTGAGTTAAGGTATATAAAATTCAACATTTTTATGAACTCTTTCTTTTTGTGCTGGCTTTGTATTCCTATTTGATTCAAGATAGATGAAATTTGTTAGGATTTGGAATAATTCTGCTTGGTCTTTCGTCCTTCTTCTATTGTGAAATTTGACTTCCTCCATATGTTCTTGAATCAACATACATAGAAATGTAATTTTTACTAGACGTACTGCCTTAGAACATATTAATTGTGATTACAATACATTTTTTAAACTTTTTCTGTCAAAGATGAGTTTATCTAGTTTACAATTTAGTCCCAGAAATCAACTTCCTACTTATAACGAAGTGTGTAGACTTTTTTGAGTTAACGTATAAAAAATTCAACATTTTTATGAACTCTTTATTTTTTTATTGGCTTTGTCTTTCAATTTGATTCAAATAGATGAAATTTATTAGAATTTGGATTAGTTCTGGCTGGTCTTTATCCGTCTTTTATTGTGAAATTTGACTTCCTTCATATTTTCTTGAATCAACGTACATAGAAATGCAATTTTTACTAGACGTAATGCTTAGAATATATTTTTTGTGATTACAATACATTTTTCAAACTTTTTCTGTTAAAGATGAGTTTATCTAGTTTACAATTTAGTTTTCGAAATCAATTTCCGACTTATAAAGAAGTGTGTATACTTTTTTGAGTTAACATATATAAAATTCAACATTTTTATGAACTCTTTCTTTTTGTTTTGGTTTTGTGTTTCTATTTTTTCAAGATACATGAAATTTGTTAGGATTTGGATTAGTTCTGCATGGTCTTTCGTTCTTCTTCTCTTGTGAAATTTGACTTCCTTCATATTTTCTTGAACCAACGTACATAGAAATGCAATTTTTACTAGAGCTATTGCCTTAGAACATACTAATTGTAATTACAATACATTTTTCAAACTTTTTCTGTTTAAGATGAGTTTATCTAGTTTACAATTTAGTCTCAAAAAAAAGAGACTAAATTGCATTTTGGTCTTGTTGGGGACGGTAGGGATACTTCTCTTTATTATGATATTTGGTATGCTGATTTTAGTATTGCTGGGGCTCTAAATGATCACACTATAGACAACACAGTGCGTGTTAGTGATGTGTTGAATGGTGGCCAGTGGGTTATCCCTGATATTCATTTACAACGAATGATTGCTGCTGGCCTGATTTTGATGTTATTTATACTCCCCTTCGGTTTGTGGGGGAGGGGAGGCCTTAAGCCTCCCTTTTTGTAATTCTTGTAATTACGTTTTTTGCTTAATAAACCATTTTGACCTAGCAAAAAAAAAAAGATTGCTGCTGGCCTGGAGATTCATAATCTGCCAATGCCAACTGGAGGGGAGGATAGTAGAGTTTAGACGCCGGAATTTTCTGGTGATTTCAGCGTCAAATCTGCTACTTCTCTAATTCGTCAAAGATATCCCAAGCTGGAGGGTGCGGCTCTTCTTTGGAGGAAAGAAATCCATCCAGTTCTGGTGGCTCAGAACTGGAAATTCATTCGTGGTTTTTGTGCTACCTATGATTTAATCAAAAGCAGATTCAAAATTCAATTTGCAAGTAGGTGCTGCCTATGCGGGAATGATGAAGAAACATTGGTCCATGTGTTGTATGTTTGGAGCTTTACAACAAGAGCTTGGAATTGGCTTTCTGATATTTTTAACTTGCAGCCTAATTTTAATCTTGTTGTTTCTTACAAAGCAGCCAAGGGCATGAGTCCAATGATCCGTGATCTGTGGCTTGTTGCCAATCTTGTGCTAAAGTCTGAACTGTGGCAGGTACGGAACAAGGGTGTTTTTGAGCATAAGAAGCCTAACTGGAGCGTGTTTTTTAAGCGAGTTTTGAAGTTGATTCAAAACTATTCAGTTCGTCTCAAGGGTCATATGAACATCTTTAACAGAAAAAGTTTGAAAAATATATTGTAATCACAATTAATATGTTCTAAGGCAGTACGTCTAGTAAGAATTGCATTTCTATGTATGTTGATTCAAGATAAAATGAAGGAAGTAACAATTCACAATAAAAGAAGGATGAATGACCATGCAGAACTAATCCAAATCCTAACAAATTTCATCTATCTTGAATCAAATAGAAATACAAAGCCAACACAAAAAGAGAGAGTTCATAAAAATTTTGAATTTTGCATACGTTAACTAAAAAAAGTCTACACACTTCGTTATAAGTCGGAAATTGATTTCTGAGACTAAATCATAAACTAGATAAACTCATCTTTAACAGAAAAAGTTTGAAAAATGTATTGTAATCACAAATAATATGTTCTGAAGCATTACGTCTAGTAAAAATTGCATTTCTATGTACGTTGATTCAAGAAAATATGAAGGAAGGCAAAGTTCACAATAGAAGAAGGATGAAAGAACGAGAAGAACTAATCCAAATCCAAACAAATTTCATCTATCTTTAATCAAATAGAAAGACAAAGCCAACACAAAAAGAAAGAGTTCATAAAAATGTTGAATTTTATATACGTTAACTCAAAAAAGTCTAAACACTTCGTTATAAGTCTGAAATTTATTTTTGACACTAAATTGTAAACTAGATAAACTCATCTTTAACAGAAAAAGTTTGAGAAATGCATTGTAATCAGAAATAATATGTTCGAAGGCATTACATCTAGTAAAAATTGAATTTCTATGTACGTTGATTCAAGAAAATATGAAGGAAGTCGAATTTCAAAACAGAAGAAGGAAGAAAGACCAGCCAGAACTAATCCAAATTTCATCTATTTGAATCAAATTGAAAGACAAAGCCAATACAAAAATAAAGAGTTCATAAAAATATTGAATTTTTTATACGTTAACTCAAAAAAGTCTACACACTTCGTTATAAATCGGAAGTTGATTTCTGAGACTAAATTGTAAACTAGATAAACTCATATTTAACAGAAAAAGTTTGAAAAATGTATTGTAATCACAATTAATATGTTCTAAGGCAGTACATCTAGTAAAAATTGCATTTCTATGTATGTTGATTCAAGAAAAAATGAAGGAAGTCAAAATTCACAATAGAAGAAGGATGAATGACCATGCAGAACTAATCCAAATCCCAACAAATTTCATCTATCTTGAATCAAATAGAAAGACAAATCCAACACAAAAAGAAAGAGTTCATAAAAATTTTGAACTTTACATATGTTAACTAAAAAAAGTCTACACACTAAGTTATAAGTCGGAAATTGATTTCTGAGACTAAATCGTAAACAAGATAAACTCATCTTTAACAGAAAAAGTTTGAAAAATGTATTGTAATCACAAATAATATGTTCTAAAGCATTACGTCTAGTAAAAATTGCATTTCTATGTATGTTGGTTCAAGAAAATATGAAGGAAGGCAAATTTAACAATAGAAGAAGGATGAAATAACAAGAAGAACTAATTCAAATCCAAACGAATTTCATCTATCTTGAATCAAATATAAAGACAAAGGCAACACAAAAAGAAAGAGTTCATAAAAATGTTGAATTTTATATACGTTAACTGAAAAAAGTCTACACACTTCGTTATAAGTCGGAAATTGATTTCAGAGACTAAATCATAAACTAGATAAACTCATCTTTAACAGAAAAAGTTTGAAAAATATATTGTAATCACAAATAATATGTTCTAAAGCATTACGTCTAGTAAAAATTGCATTTATATGTATGTTGATTCAAGAACATATAAAGGAAGTCAAATTTCACAATAGAAGAAGGATGAAAGACCAAGAAGAACTAAACCAAATCCTAAAAAATTTCATCTATCTTGAATCAAATAGAAAGACAAAGCCAACACAAAAAGAAAGATTTCATAAAAATGTTGAATTTTATTTACGTTAAGTCAAAAAAGTCTACACACTTTGTTATAAGTCGGATATTGATTTGTGAGACTAAATTGTAAACTACATAAACTCATCTTTAAGAGAAAAAGTTTGAAAACTTTATTATAATCACAAATAATATGTTCTAAGGCATTACGTTTAGTAAAAATTGCATTTCTATGTACATTGATTAGAGAAAATATGAAGGAAGTCAAATTTCACAATAGCAGAAGGATCAAAGACCAGCCAACTAATCCAAATTCTAATAAATTTCATCTATTTGAATCAAATTGAAAGACAAAGCCAATACAAAAAGAAAGAGTTCATAAAAATGTTGAATTTTATATACGTTAACTTAAAAAAGTCTACACACTTCGTTATAAGTCGGAAATTGATTGCTGAGACTAAATTGTAAACTAGATAAACTCATCTTTAATAAAAAGAGTTTGAAAAATGTATTGTAATTACAATTAATATGTTCTAAGGCAATAGCTCTAGTAAAAATTGCATTTCTATGTATGTTGATTCAAGAAAATATGAAAGAAGTCAATTTCACAATAAAAGAAGGATGAAAGACCATGCAGAACTAATCCAAATCCTAACAAATTTCATGTATCTTGAATGAAATAGAAAGACAAAACCAACACAAAAACAAAGAGTTCATAAAAATGCTGAATTTTATATACGTTAACTCAAAAAAGTCTACACACTTCGTTATAAGTCGGAAATTGATTTCTGAGACTAAATTGTAAACTAGATAAACTCCATCTTTAACAGAAAAAGTTAAAAAAATGTATTGTAATCACAAATAGTATGTTCTAAAGCATTACATCTAGTAAAAATTGCATTTTTATGTACGTTGATTCAAGAGAATATGAAGGAAGGCAAATTTCACAATAGAAGAAGGATGAAAGACCATGAAGAACTAATCCAAATCCTAACAAATTTCATCTATCTTGAATCAAATAGAAAGACAAAGCCAACTCAAAAAGAAATATTTCATAAAAATGTTGAATTTTATAAACGTTAACTCAAAAAAGTCTACACACTTCGTTATAAGTCGGAAATTGATTGCTGAGACTAAATGGTAAACTACATAAACTCATCTTTAACATAAAAAGTTTGAAAAATGTATTGTAATTACAATTAATATGTTCTAAGGCAATACCTCTAGTAAAAATTGCATTTCTATGTACGTTGATTCAAGAAAATATGAAGGAAGTCAAATTTGACAATAGAAGAAGGATAAAAGACCATGCAGAACTAATCCAAATCCTAACAAATTTAATGTATCTTGAATGAAATAGAAAGACAAAACCGACTTATAACGATGTGTGTAGACTTTTTTGAGTTAACGTATATAAAATTCAACATTTTTATGAACTCTTTCTTTTTGTGTTGGCTTTCTCTTTCTATTTGATTCAAGTTAGATGAAATTTGTTAGGATTTGGATTAGTTCTGCTTGGTCTTTCATCCTTCTTCTATTGTGAAATTTGACTTCCTTCATATTTTCTTGGATCAACATACATATAAATACAATTTTTACTAGAGCTATTGCCTTAGAACATATTAATTGTAATTACAATACATTTTTCAAACTTTTTCTGTTAAAGATGAGTTTATCTAGTTTACAATTTAGTCTTAGAAATCAATTTCAAATTTATAACGAAGTTTGTAGAATTTTTTGAGTTAACGTAAATAAAATTGAACATTTTTTATGAACTCTTTCTTTTTGTGTTGCCTTTGGATTTCTATTTGATTCAAGATAGATGAATTTTTTTATGATTTGGGTTAGTTCTGCTTGGTCTTTCGTCCTTCTTTTATTGTGAAATTTGACTTCCTTCATATGTTCTTGAATCAACATACATATAAATGTAATTTTTACTAGACGTACTGCCTTAGAACATGTTAACTGTGATTACAATACATTTTTTAAACTTTCTCTGTTAAAGATGAGTTTATATAGTTTAAAACTGAGTCTCGGAAATCAATTTCCGACTTATAACGAAGTGCGTAGACATTTTTTGAGTTAACGTAAATAAAGTTCAACATTTTTATAAACTCTTTCTTTTTGTGTTGGCTTTGTCTTTCAATTTGATTCAAAAAGATGAAATTTGTAAGAATTTGGGTTAGTTTTGTCTGGCCTTTCATCCTTCTTCTATTGTGAAATTTGACTTCCTTCATATTTTCTTTAATCAATGTACATAGAAATGCAATTTTTACTAGACGTAATGCCTTAGAACATATTATTTGTGATTACAATAAATTTTTCAAACTTTTTCTTTTAAAGATGAGTTTATCTAGTTTACAATTTAGTCTCAGAAATCAATATCCAACTTATAACAAAGTGTGTAGACTTTTTTGAGTTAACGTATATAAAATTCAACATTTTTATGAACTCTTTCTCTTTGTGTTGGTTTTGTCTTTCTATTTCATTCAAGATTTTCTTTTTTTGTTGGTTTTGTCTTTCTATTTCATTCAAGATACATGAAATCTGTTAGGATTTGGATTAGTTCTGCACTGTCTTTCATCCTTCTGCTATTGTGAAATTTGACTTCCTTCATATTTTCTTGAATCAATGTACATAGAAATGCAATTTTTACTAGACGTAATGCCTTAGAACATATTATTTGTGATTACAATAAATTTTTCAAACTTTTTCTGTTAAAGATGAGTTTATCTAGTTTACAATTTAGTCACAGAAATCAATTTCCGACTTATAACGAAGTGTGTAGACTTTTTTGAGTTAACGTATATAAAATTCAACATTTTTATGAACTCTTTCTCTATGTGTTGGTTTTGTCTTTCTATTTCATTCAAGATACATGAAATCAGTGAGGATTTGGATTAGTTCCGCATGGTTTTTCATCCTTCTGCTATTGTGAAATTTGACTTCCTTCATATTTTCTTGACTCAATGTAGATAGAAATGCAATTCTTACTAGACGTAATGCCTTAGAACATATTATTTGTGATTACAATAAATTTTTCAAACTTTTTCTTTTAAAGATGAGTTTATCTAGTTTACAATTTAGTCTCAGAAATCAATATCCAACTTATAACAAAGTGTGTAGACTTTTTTGACTTAACGTAAATAAAATTCAACATTTTTATGAAATCTTTCTTTTTGTCTTGCCTTTCTCTTTCTATTTGATTCAAGATAGATGAAATTTGGATTAGTTCTTCTTGGTCTTTCATCCTTCTTCTATTGTGAAATTCGCCTTACTTCATATTTTCTTGACAACGTACATAGAAATGCAATTTTTACTAGATGTAATGCCTTACAACATATTATTTGTGATTGCAAAACATTTTTCAAACTTTTTCTGTTAAAGATGAATTTATCTAGTTTACAATTTAGTCTCAGAAATTAATTTTCGACTTATAACGATGTGTGTAGAATTTTTTGAGTTAACGTAAATAAAATTGAACATTTTTATGAACTCTTTCTTTTTGTGTTGCTTTTGTCTTTCTATTTGACTCAAGATAGATGAAATTTGTTATGATTTGGGTTAGTTATGCTTGGTCTTTCGTCCTTCTTCTATTGTGAAATTTGACTTCCTTCATATGTTCTTGAATCAGCATACATAGAAATGTAATTTTTACTAGACGTACTGCCTTAGAACATGTTAACTGTGATTACAATACATTTTTTAAACTTTCTCTGTTAAATATGAGTTTATCTAGTTTACAACTGAGTCTCGGAAATCAATTTCCGACTTATAACGAAGTGCGTAGACTTTTTTTGAGTTAACGTAAATAAAGTTCAACATTTTTATGAACTCTTTCTTTTTGTGTTGGCTTTGTCTTTCAATTTGATTCAAATAGATGAAATTTGTTAGAATTTGGATTAGTTCTGTCTGGCCTTTCATCCTTCTTCTATTGTGAAATTTTCCTTCCATCATATTTCTTGAATTAACGTACATAGAAATGCAATTTTTACTAGTTGTAATGCCTTAGAACATATTATTTGTGATTACAATACATTTTTCAAACTTTTTCTATTAAAGATGAGTTTATCTAGTTTACAATTTAGTTTCAGAAATCAGTTTCAGACTTATAACGATGTGTGTAGACTTTTTTGAGTTAACGTATATAGAATTCAACATTTTTATGAACTCTTTCTTTTTTGTGTTGGCTTTCTCTTTCTATTTGATTCAAGATAGATGAAATTTGTTAGGATTTGGATTAGTTCTGCATGGTCTTTCATCCTTCTTCTATTGTGAAATTTGACTTCCTTCATATTTTCTTGAATCAAAGTACATAGAAATGCAATTTTTACTAGACGTAATGCCTTAGAACATATTATTTGTGATTACAATAATTTTTTCAAACTTTTTCTGTTAAAGATGAGTTTATCTAGTTTACAATTTAGTTTCAGAAATCAATTTCAGACTTATAATGAAGTGTGTAGACTTTTCAATCCAAATCCTAACAAAAATCGGGATGGATTTCTAGAGAAAAGTTATGTCCGTTTTTTTTCTCTCAAGGGCGATTTTCTTTTCCAATTTTTTTCACGCCTAGGTTTTGATTTTTCTCACGTTTTGATCATCTAAATCAGCTACGGTTGGTTTATGATGATTGAATCATCAATCCCTACAACATCAGGGATTAAAAATCCTAATGGTAGTCACGTTTCTTTTGCTGATATTCTCAAAGGAAAGAAAACCCTAATTCCAACATTTGTTGATCTTTCCAAGTTACCTAATCCAACTCTTAAAGAAGGTGAACCTGCGTTAGAAATCCCTTTGGGTTTGTTTCAAGAGGGTTGCATCAGATTTCAACATAGTTTCATTGCTAGATTAGACTTCACGGGTTTGAAGTTTTCTGAAGTTAAGACACAACTTTTAGATCAATGGAAACTTGAACGGATTAAATTTCTTTCAATGGCTAAAGGTTTCTTCATAGTTATGCTTTCGTGTGCTGAAGATAAAGAGAAGATTCGTAATGGTCCAGCTGCAACTGTTAACAATCACTTGCTGAAGCTAATTGATTGGTATCCAGGTTTTAACCCAAACAAACAGCGTTCTTCACATGCTGCTGTTTGGGTTATGTTTCCAGATTTACCGGTTGAGCTTTGGACTGAAAAGTCTTTGCTTTCAATTGGTAAGATTCTAGGTAATACAATTGTGGTGGATGAGAAAACTTTACAACTTGATTATGGGTTTTATGCTTCAATTTTAATTGATATTGATTTTGCTAAGCATATTCCAGAGAGAATTCATATAACTTCAGGTGGAAAAGAGTTTTGGCAATATATTGATATTCAAAAATATCCAAAGTTCTGTTCAAAGTGTAATATTATTGGCCATGCGGATGCTGAATGCAAGAAGAAGTCGACTAAAATTGATGGGAACAAAGAGAAACAACAACAAGTAGTCGTGGGAGAGAAGACTTTTAAGGGTAGTTATGATCCTAATGCTGGTAAGAGATGGCAAATCAAATCTAAAGTTGTTTTACCAGAAGTTAGTGTGGGCGTGGAAGGTAATACTAATCAAATTGAACAAGATTTTGAGAAGCACAAGGCTGCAATAGCCCATGCAACTCATGCAAATCAGGAAAATATTCTTTGTGCTTCAGATTCAAGTAATTTTGGAGTTACTAATGATAACAGAATTGAGGCTACAGTTCAATCTAGCAATGAACAGTTGGAAAATGAGCTTGCTATTTCTTCAAAAGAATTCCGTGAGGCTCAATTCAGGTTAATCAAGTGCAAAAACGCAATTGCATCTAAGGAAGCTATTGCTGTACGTAAAGGAGCTGTGACTAAGCCTGTTGAAGCTGGTATGTCCGGGAACAGAATTGGTACGACTAACGTTTGTGAAGGCAAGTCCGTGCAAAACCATAATTCTGAAACGTCTAATTTGGAAAATACGCCTGGGGCTAATTTGGTAGAAAGGTATGATACTTTGCAAAACTCTGAGGTTCACAAGTCCGTGGCCAAGAAGAAGTCCGTTTCCAATTTTGATTTGGAAAACAAGTCAGTTTCCAACCCTAATACGCTTACTAAGACATCTAATGAGAATTGGACGCCAGTGAAAGGTACAAAATTTTCTTTTACGCCTATAACTGATGCTTTACTTGAATCTTCTGAAAAAGTTAGGAAAAATACATATGAAGTGTTAAGTTCAGAATTGGGTTTTAGATAGGACGTTGAGGGTGCTAATTTGGAGGAAGCTCAGCAAAGTATTGTTGAAGATTTAGATGAGGAAGAGGCTGAATTGCTTGATGCTAATATGGCAGCTGAAGTTAAAAATTCTACTGAATGGGGTACGATTAGTGATCACAATGAAAACAAGAATAGCAATGTTTCAAAGGCTACATATTTAGTTGAGAGATCAACTGAAACTGTTGATGCAAAAAAGAAGAAAGCTTTTCTTGATAGATTAGAAGCTCTAAGGCAACAAAGGACGGAAAATATTCTCAATGAAGAGGAGCTTGCAGAGGTAGGCACCATTAAGAATGATGAAGTTCTAACTAATTTTATTAGAAATCCAGCCTATAGAAAGGAGTATTTCAAAGAAAAAAGAGAGAAGAAAAAACCTCAAACTCCTATTAAGCTTGTTCCTGGTGGTAATTATGCTTCAGATGAAGATGAATATGATGATACTTGTGATGATGAATATAATGAGTTTTATGGAGACCCGGATGTTTTGGCAGAAATCCTTGCTGGTCTCCAACCTAAGAAGAAGAATTTTAAGGTGGGAAAGGGGCGCAAACATTGTTAAGTTCCTATTTTTCTTCTTTTTTGTTAGTTATTTGAGTTTAGGAGCTTATTTTATGAGTTTCTAGTAATTTTTTGATGTTATTTTTTCTCCCCTTTGGTTTATGGGGGTGGGGAGGCCTTGAGCCTCCCACTTTGTAATTCTTGTAATTACGTTTTTTTGCTTCAATAAACCATTTTGACCTAGCAAAAAAAAAGTGTAAACTTTTTTGAGTTAACGTATATAAAATTCAAAATTTTTATGAACTCTTACATCTTGTGTTGGCTTTGTCATTCTATTTGATTCAAGATATATGAAATTTATTAGGATTCGGATTAGTTCTGCATGGTCTTTCATCTTTCTTCTATTGTGAAATTTGACTTCTTTCATATTTTCTTGAATCAACGTGTATAGAAATGCAATTTTTACTAGAGCTATTTCCTTAGAACATATTAATTGTAATTACAATACATTTTTAAAACTTTTTTCGTTAAAGATGAGTTTATCCATTTAACAATTTTGTCTCAGCAATCAATTTCCGACTTATAACGAAGTGTGTAGACTTTTTTGAGTTAACGTATATAAAATTCAACATTTTTGAACTCTTCCTTTTTGTGTTGGCTTTGTCTTTCTATTTGATTCATGATAGATGAAATTTGTTAGGATTTGGATTAGATCTGCTTACTCTTTCGTCCTTCTTCTATTGTGAAATTTGACTTCATATTTTCTTAAATCAACGTACATAGAAATGCAATTTTTACTAAAGGTATTGCCTTAGAACATATTAATTGTAATAACAAAACACTTTTCAAACTTTTTCAGCTAAAAATGAGTTTATCTAGTTTACAATTTAGTCTTAGAAATCAATTTCCGACTTATAACGAAGTGTGTAGCATTTTTTAAGTTAACGTATATAAAATTCAACATTTTTATGAACTCCTTCTTTTTGTGTTGGCATTGTCTTTCTATTTGATTCAAGATAGATGAAATTTGTTAGGATTTGGATTAGTTCTTCTTGGTCTTTCATCCTTCTTTTATTGTGAAATTTTCCTTCCTTCATATTTTCTTGAATCAACGTA
Source organism: Papaver somniferum (assembly GCF_003573695.1). Classification (NCBI taxonomy): domain Eukaryota; kingdom Viridiplantae; phylum Streptophyta; class Magnoliopsida; order Ranunculales; family Papaveraceae; genus Papaver; species Papaver somniferum. Next base: position 7,613,496 of record NW_020621381.1, on the reverse strand, counting down.
CATAGAAATGCAATGTTTACTATACGTAATGCTTTAGAACATATTATTTGTGATTACAATACATTTTTCAAACTTTTTCTGTTAAAGATGAGTTTATCTAGTTTACGATTTAGTCTCAGAAATCAATTTCCGACTTATAACGAAGTGTATAAACTTTTTTAAGTTAACGTATATAAAATTCAACATTTTTATGAACTCTTTCTTTTTGTGCTGGCTTTGTATTCCTATTTGATTCAAGATAGATGAAATTTGTTAGGATTTGGAATAGTTCTGCTTGGTCTTTCGTCCTTCTTCTATTGTGAAATTTGACTTCCTTCATATGTTCTTGAATCAACATACATAGAAATGTAATTTTTACTAGACGTACTGCATTAGAACATATTAATTGTGATTACAATACATTTTTTAAACTTTTTCTGTTAAAGATGAGTTTATCTAGTTTACAATTTAGTCCCAGAAATCAACTTCCGACTTATAACGAAGTGTGTAGACTTTTTTGAGTTAACGTATAAAAAATTCAACATTTTTATGAACTCTTTATTTTTTTATTGGCTTTGTCTTTCAATTAGATTCAAATAGATGAAATTTATTAGAATTTGGATTAGTTCTGGCTGGTCTTTATCCGTATTTTGTTGTGAAATTTGACCTCCTTCATATTTTCTTGAATCAACGTACATAGAAATGCAATTTTTACTAGACGTAATGCTTAGAATACATTTTTTGTGATTACAATACATTTTTCAAACTTTTTCTGTTAAAGATGAGTTTATCTAGTTTACAATTTAGTTTTCGAAATCAATTTCCGACTTATAACGAAGTGTGTATACTTTTTCGAGTTAACATATATAAAATTCAACATTTTTAAGAACTCTTTCTTTTTGTTTTGGTTTTGTCTTTCTATTTCTTTCAAGATACATGAAATTTGTTAGGATTTGGATTAGTTCTGCATGGTCTTTCGTCCTTCTTCTATTGTGAATTTTGACTTCCTTCATTTTTTCTTGAATCATCATACATAGAAATGCAATTTTTACTAGACGTTCTTCCTTAGTACATATTAATTGTGATTACAATAAATTTTTCAAACTTTTTCTGTTAAACATGAGTTTATCTAGTTTACAATTTAGTGTCAGAAATCAATTTCATACTTATAACGAAGTGTGTAGAATTTTTTGAGTTAACGTACAAAAAATTCAATATTTTAATGAACTCTTTATTTATGTATTGGCTTTGTCTTTCAATTTGATTCAAATAGATGAAATTTGGATTAGTTCTAGCTGGTCTTTCATCCTTCTTCTGTTGTGAAATTTGACTTCCTTCATATTTTCTTGAATCAACGTACATAGAAATTCAATTTTTACTAGACGTAATGCCTTCGAACATATTATTTGTGATTACAATACATTTTTCAAACTTTTTCTGTTAAAGATGACTTTATCTAGTTTACAATTTAGTGTCAGAAATCAATTTCATACTTATAACGAAGTGTGTAGACTTTTTTGAGTTAACGTATATAAAATTCAACATTTTTATGAACTCTTTCTTTTTGTGTTGGATTTGTCTTTCTATTTGATTCAAGATAGATGAAATTTGTTTGGATTTGGATTAGTTGTTCTCGTTCTTTCATCATTCTTCTATTGTGAAATTTGCCTTCCTTCATATTTTCTTGAATCAACATACATAGAAATGCAATTTTTACTAGACGTAATGCTTTAGAACATATTATTTGTGATTACAATACATTTTTCCAACTTTTTCTGTTAAAGATGAGTTTATCTAGTTTACGACTTAGTCTCATAAATCAATTTCCGACTTATAACGAAGTGTGTAGACTTTTTTAAGTTAACGTATTTAAAATTCAACATTTTTATGAACTCTTTCTTTTTGTGTTGGCTTTGTCTTTCTATCTGAGACTAAATTGTAAACTCATCTTTAACAGAAAAAGTTTGAAAAATTATTGTAATCACAAATAATATGTTCTAAAGCATTACGTCTAGTAAACATTGCATTTCTATGTACGTTGATTCAAGAGAATATGAAGGAAGGCAAATTTCACAATAGAAGAAGGATGAAAGAACGAGAAGAACTAATCCAAATCCAAACAAATTTCATCTATCTTGAATCAAATAGAAAGACAAAGCCAACACAAAAAGAAAGAGTTTATAAAAATTTTGAACTTTACATATGTTAACTAAAAAAGTCTACACACTTCGTTATAAGTCGGAAATTGATTTCTGAGACTGAATCGTAAACTAGATAAACTCATCTTTAACAGAAAAAGTTTGAAAAATGTATTGTAATCGCAAATAATATGTTCTAAAGCATTACGTCTAGTAAAAATTGCATTTCTATGTACGTTGATTCAAGAAAATATGAAGGAAGGCAAATTTCAAAATAGAAGAAGGATGAAAGAACAAGAAGAGCTAATTCAAATCCAAACGAATTTCATCTATCTTGAATCAAATAGAAAGACAAAGGCAACACAAAAACAAAGAGTTCATAAAAATGTTGAATTTTATATACGTTAACTTAAAAAAGTCTATACACTTCGTTATAAGTCGGAAATTGATTTCTGAGACTAAATCGTAAACTAGATAAACTCATCTTTAACAGAAAAAGTTTGAAAAATGTATTGTAATCACAAATAATATGTTCTAAAGCATTACGTATAGTAAACATTGCATTTCTATGTACGTTGATTCAAGAAAATATGAAGGAAGGCAAATTTCACAATAGAAGAAGGATGAAAGAACGAGAAGAACTAATCCAAATCCAAACAAATTTTATCTATCTTGAATCAAATAGAAAGACAAAGCCAACACAAAAAGAAAGAGATTATAAAAATGTTGAATTTATATACCTTAACTCAAAAAGTCTACACACTTCGTTATAAGTCGGAAATTGATTTCTGACTAAATGTAAACTAGATAAACTCATCTTTAACAGAAAAAGTTTGAAAAATGTATTGTAATCAAATAATATGTTCTGAGGCAGTACGTCTATAAAAATTGCATTTCTATGTGTTGATTCAAGAATAAATGAAGGAAGTCAAAATTAACAAGAGAAGGATGAATGACCATGCAGAACTAATCCAAATCCTAACAAATTTCATCTATCTTGAATCAAATAGAAAGACAAAGCCAACACAAAAAGAAAGAGTTCATAAAAATGTTGAATTTTATATACGTTAACTTCAAAAAGTCTACACACTTCGTTATAAGTCGGAAATTGATTTCTGAGACTAAGTCGTAAACTAGATAAACTCATATTTAACAGAAAAAGTTGGAAAAATGTATTGTAATCACAAATAATATGTTCTAAAGCATTACGTCTAGTAAAAATTGCATTTTTATGTACGTTGATTCAAGAAAATATGAAGGAAGGCAAATTTCACAATAGAAGAAGGATGAAAGAACGAGAAGAACTAATCCAAATCCAAACAAATTTCATCTATCTTGAATAAAATAGAAAGACAAAGCCAACACAAAAAGAAAGAGTTCATAAAAATGTTGAATTTTATATACGTTAACTCAAAAAAGTCTACACACTTCGTTATAAGTATGAAATTGATTTCTGACACTAAATTGTAAACTAGATAAACTCATCTTTAACAGAAAAAGTTTGAAAAATGTATTGTAATCACAAATAATATGTTCGAAGGCATTACGTCTAGTAAAAATTGAATTTCTATGTACGTTGATTCAAGAAAATATGAAGGAAGTCAAATTTCACAACAGAAGAAGGATGAAAGACCAGCCAGAACTAATCCAAATTTCATCTATTTGAATCAAATTGAAAGACAAAGCCAATACAAAATAAAGAGTTCATTAAAATATTGAATTTTTTATACGTTAACTCAAAAAAGTCTACACACTTCGTTATAAGTATGAAATTGATTTCTGACACTAAATTGTAAACTATATAAACTCATCTTTAACAGAAAAAGTTTGAAAAATTTATTGTAATCACAATTAATATGTTCTAAGGAAGAACGTCTAGTAAAAATTGCATTTCTATGTATGATGATTCAAGAAAAAATGAAGGAAGTCAAAATTCACAATAGAAGGATGAATGACCATGCAGAACTAATCCAAATCCTAACAAATTTCATCTATCTTGAATCAAATAGAAAGACAAAGCCAACACAAAAGAAAGAGTTCATAAGAATATTGAATTTTTTATACGTTAACTCAAAAAAGTCTATACACTTAATTTTAAGTCGGAAATTGATTGCTGAGACTAAATTGTAAACTAGATAAACTCATCTTTAACAAAAAAAGTTTGAAAAATGTATTGTAATCACAATAATATGTTCTAAGGCAGTACGTCTAAAAAAATTGCAATTCTATGTATGTTGATTCAAGAAAAAATGAAGGAAGTCAAAATTCACAATAGAAGAAGGATGAATGGCCATGCAGAACTAATCCAAATCCTAACAAATTTCATCTATCTTGAATCAAATAGAAAGACAAAGCCAACACAAAAAGAAAGAGTTCATAAAAATTTTGAACTTTACATATGTTAACTAAAAAAAGTCTACACACTTCGTTATAAGTCGGATATTGATTTCTGAGACTAAATCGTAAACTAGATAAACTCATCTTTAACATAAAAAGTTTGAAAAATGTATTGTAATCACAAATAATATGTTCGAAGGCATTACGTCTAGTAAAAATTGAATTTCTATGTACGTTGATTCAAGAAAATAAGAAGGAAGTCAAATTTCACAACAGAAGAAGGATGAAAGACCAGCCAGAACTAATCAAAATTTCATCTATTTGAATCAAATTGAAAGACAAAGCCAATACAAAAATAAAGAGTTCATAATAATATTGAATTTATTATAATTAACTCAAAAAAGTCTACACACTTCATTATAAATCGGAAGTTGATTTCAGAGACTAAACTGTAAACTAGATAAAGTCATCTTTAACAGAAAAAGTTTGAAAAATGTATTGTAATCACAAATAATATGTTCGAAAGCATTAATTCTAGTAAAAATTGCATTTCTATGTACGTTGACTCAAGAGAATATGAAGGAAATCAAATTTCACAATAGAAGAAGGATGAAAGACCAGCCAGAACTAATCCAAATTCTAACAAATTTCATCTCTTTGAATCAAATTGAAAGACAAAGCCAATACAAAAATAAAGAGTTCATAAGAATATTGAATTTTTATACGTTAACTCAAAAAGTCTACACACTTCGTTCGTTATAAGTCGGAAGTTGATTTCTGAGACTAAATTGTAAACTAGATAAACTCATCTTTAACAGAAAAAGTTTGAAAAATGTATTGTAATCACAATAATATGTTCTAAGGCAGTACGTCTAGTAAAAATTGCATTTCTATGTACGTTGGTTCAAGAAAATATGAAGGAAGGCAAATTTCACAATAGAAGAAGGATGAAAGAACAAGAAGAACGAATTCAAATCCAAATGAATTTCATCTATCTTGAATCAAATAGAAAGACAAAGGCAACACAAAAAGAAAGAGTTCATAAAAATGTTGAATTTTTTATACGTTAACTCAAAAAAGTCTACACACTTCGTTCGTTATAAGTCGGAAGTCGATTTCTGAGACTATATTGTAAACTAGATAAACTCATCTTTAACAGAAAAAGTTTGAAAAATGTATTGTAATCACAATTAATATGTTCTAAGGCAGTACGTCTAATAAAAATTGCATGTCTATGTATGTTGATTCAAGAAAAATGAAGGAAGTCAAAATTCACAATAGAAGAAGGATGAATGACCATGCAGAACTAATCCAAATCCTAACAAATTTCATCTATCTTGAATCAATAGAAATACAAAGCCAACACAAAAAGAAAAGTTCATAAAAATTTTGAACTTTACATATGTTAACTAAAAAAAGTCTACACACTTCGTTATAAGTCGGAAATTGATTTTGAGACTAAATCGTAAACTAGATAAACTCATCTTTAACAGAAAAAGTTTGAAAAATGTATTGTAATCACAAATAATATGTTCTAAAGCATTACGTCTAGTAAAAATTGCATTTCTATGTACGTTGATTCAAGAAAATATGAAGGAAGGCAAATTTCACAATAGAAGAAGGATGAATAAACAAGAAGAGCTAATTCAAATCCAAACGAATTTCATCTATCTTGAATCAAATAGAAATAAAAGCAACAAAAAAGAAAGAGTTCATAAAATGTTGAATTTTATATACGTTAACTTAAAAAAGTCTACACACTTCGTTATAAGTCGGAAATTGATTTCTGAGACTAAATCGTAAACTAGATAAACTCATCTTTAACAGAAAAAGTTTGAAAAATGTATTGTAATCACAAATAATATGTTCTAAAGCATTACGTCTAGTAAACATTGCATTTCTATGTACGTTGATTCAAGAAAATATGAAGGAAGGCAAATTTCACAATAGAAGAAGGATGAAAGAACGAGAAGAACTAATCCAAATCCAAAAAATTTCATCTATCTTGAATCAAATAGAAAGACAAAGCCAACACAAAAAGAAAGAGTTCATAAAAATGTTGAATTTTATATACGTTAACTCAAAAAAGTCTACACACTTCGTTATAAGTCTGAAATTGATTTCTGACACTAAATTGTAAACTAGATAAACTCATGTTTAACAGAAAAAGTTTGAAAAATGTATTGTAATCACAAATAATATGTTCGAAGGCATTACGTCTAGTAAAAATTGAATTTCTATGTACGTTGATTCAAGAAAATATGAAGGAAGTCAAATTTCACAACAGAAGAAGGATGAAAGACCAGCCAGAACTAATCCAAAATTTCATCTATTTGAATCAAATTGAAAGACAAAGCCAATACAAAAATAAAGAGTTCATAAAATATTGAATTTTTATACGTTAACTCAAAAAAGTCTACACACTTCGTTATGTATAATCGAAGTTGATTTCAGACTAAATTGTAAACTAGATAAGCTCATCTTTAACAGAAAAAGTTTGAAAAATGTATTGTAATCACAAATAATATGTTCAAAAGCATTACGTCTATAAAAATTGCATTTCTATGTACGTTGATTCAAGAGAATATGAAGGAAATCAAATTTCACAATAGAAGAAGGATGAAAGTCCAGCCAGAAACTAATCCAAATTCTAACAAATTTCATCTATTTGAATCAAATTAAAAGACAAAGCCAATACAAAAAAAAGAGTTCATAAAAATATTGAATTTTTTATACGTTAACTCAAAAAAGTCTACACACTTCGTTCGTTATAAGTCGGAAGTTGATTTCTGAGACTAAATTGTAAACTAGATAAACTCATCTTTACAAAAAGTTTGAAAAATGTATTGTAATCACAATTAATATGTCTAAGGCAGTACGTCTAATAAAAATTGCAATTCTATGTATGTTGATTCAAGAAAAAATGAAGGAAGTCAAAATTCACAATAGAAGAAGGATGAATGACCATGCAGAACTAATCCAAATCCTAACAAATTTCATCATCTTGAATCAAATAGAAAGACAAAGCCAACACAAAAAGAAAGAGTTCATAAAAATTTTGAACTTTACATATGTTAACTAAAAAAAGTCTACACACTTCGTTATAAGTCGGAAATTGATTTCTGAGACTAAATCGTAAACTAGATAAACTCATCTTTAATAGAAAAAGTTTGAAAAATATTGTAATCACAAATAATATGTTCTAAAGCATTACGTCTAGTAAAAATTGCATTTCTATGTACGTTGATTCAAGAAAAATATGAAGGAAGGCAAATTTCACAATAGAAGAAGGATGAAAGAACAAGAAGAACTAATTCAAATCCAAACGAATTTCATCTATCTTGAATCAAATAGAAAGACAAATGCAACACAAAAAGAAAGAGTTCATAAAATGTTGAATTTATATACGTTAACTCAAAAAAGTCTACACACTTCGTTATAAGTATGAAATTGATTTATGACACTAAATTGTAAACTAGATAAACTCATCTTTAACAGAAAAAGTTTGAAAAATGTATTGTAATCACAAATAATATGTTCGAAGCATTACGTCTAGTAAAAATTGCATTTCTATGTACGTTGACTCAAGAAATATGAAGGAAGTCAAATTTCACAATAGAAGAAGGATGAAAGACCAGAAGAACTAATCCAAATTTCATCTATTTGAATCAAATTGAAAGACAAAGCCAATACAAAAATAAAGAGTTCATAAAATATTGAATTTTTTAATTAACTCAAAAAAGTCTAACACTTCGTTATAAGTCGGAAGTTGATTTCTGAGACTAAATTGTAAACTAGATAAACTCATCTTTAACAGAAAAAGTTTGAAAAATGTATTGTAATCACAATTAATATGTTCTAAGGCAGTACGTCTAGTAAAAATTGCATTTCTATGTACGTTGGTTCAAGAAAATATGAAGGAAGGCAAATTTCACAATAGAAGAAGGATGAAAGAACAAGAAGAACTAATTCAAATCCAAACGAATTTCATCTATCTTGAATCAAATAGAAAGACAAAGGCAACACAAAAAGAAAGAGTTCATAAAAATGTTGAATTTTTTATACGTTAACTCAAAAAAGTCTACACACTTCGTTCGTTATAAGTCGGAAGTTGATTTCTGAGACTAAATTGTAAACTAGATAAACTCATCTTTAACAGAAAAAGTTTGAAAAATGTATTGTAATCACAATTAATATGTTCTAAGGCAGTACGTCTAATAAAAATTGCATGTCTATGTATGTTGATTCAAGAAAAAATGAAGGAAGTCAAAATTCACAATAGAAGAAGGATGAATGACCATGCAGAACTAATCCAAATCCTAACAAATTTCATCTATCTTGAATCAAATAGAAAGACAAAGCCAACACAAAAAGAAAAAGTTCATAAAAATTTTGAACTTTACATATGTTAACTAAAAAAAGTCTACACACTTCGTTATAAGTCGGAAATTGATTTCTGAGACTAAATCGTAAACTAGATAAACTCATCTTTAACAGAAAAAGTTTGAAAAATGTATTGTAATCACAAATAATATGTTCTAAAGCATTACGTCTAGTAAAAATTGCATTTCTATGTACGTTGATTCAAGAAAATATGAAGGAAGGCAAATTTCACAATAGAAGAAGGATGAAAGAACAAGAAGAGCTAATTCAAATCCAAACGAATTTCATCTATCTTGAATCAAATAAAGAAAAAAGAGTTCATAAAAATGTTGAATTTTATATACGTTAACTTAAAAAAGTCTACACACTTCGTTATAAGTCGGAAATTGATTTCTGAGACTAAATCGTAAACTAGATAAACTCATCTTTAACAGAAAAAGTTTGAAAAATGTATTGTAATCACAATAATATGTTCTAAAGCATTACGTCTAGTAAAAATTGCATTTCTATGTACGTTGATTCAAGAAAATATGAAGGAAGGCAAATTTCACAATAGAAGAAGGATGAAAGAAAAGAAGACTAATCAAATCCAAACGAATTTCATCTATCTTGAATCAAATAGAAAGACAAAAACACAAAAAGAAAGAGTTCATAAAAATGTTGAATTTTATATACGTTAACTAAAAAAGTCTACACACTTCGTTATAAGTCGGAAATTGATTTCTGACACTAAATTGTAAACTAGATAAACTCATCTTTAACAGAAAAAGTTTGAAAAATGTATTGTAATCACAAATAATATGTTCGAAGGCATTACGTCTAGTAAAAATTGAATTTCTATGTACGTTGATTCAAGAAAATATGAAGGAAGTCAAATTTCACAACAGAAGAAGGATGAAAGACAGCCAGAACTAATCAAATTTCATCTATTTGAATCAAATTGAAAGACAAAGCCAATACAAAAATAAAGAGTTCATAAAAATATTGAATTTTTTACGTTAACTCAAAAAAGTCTACACACTTCGTTATTAGTATGAAATTGATTTCTGACACTAAATTGTAAACTATATAACTCATCTTTAACAGAAAAAGTTTGAAAAATTTATTGTAATCACAATTAATATGTTCTAAGGAAGAACGTCTAGTAAAAATTGCATTTCTATGTATGATGATTCAAGAAAAAATGAAGGAAGTCAAAATTCACAATAGAAGAAGGATGAATGACCATGCAGAACTAATCCAAATCCTAACAAATTTCATCTATCTTGAATCAAATAGAAAGACAAAGCCAACACAAAAAGAAAGAGTTCATAAGAATATTGAATTTTTTATACGTTAACTCAAAAAAGTCTATACACTTAATTTTAAGTCGGAATTGATTGCTGAGACTAAATTGTAACTAGATAAACTCATCTTTAACAAAAAAAAGTTTGAAAAATGTATTGTAATCACAATTAATATGTTCTAAGGCAGTACGTCTAATAAAAATTGCAATTCTATGTATGTTGATTCAAGAAAAATGAAGGAAGTCAAAATTCACAATAGAAGAAGGATGAATGGCCATGCAGAACTAATCCAAATCCTAACAAATTTCATCTATCTAAATCAAATAGAAAGACAAAGCCAACACAAAGAAAGAGTTCATAAAAATTTTGAACTTTACATATGTTAACTAAAAAAAGTCTACACACTTCGTTATAAGTCGGATATTGATTTCTGAGACTAAATCGTAAACTAGATAAACTCATCTTTAACATAAAAAGTTTGAAAAATGTATTGTAATCACAAATAATATGTTCGAAGGCATTACGTCTAGTAAAAATTGAATTTCTATGTACGTTGATTCAAGAAAATAAGAAGGAAGGCAAATTTCACAACAGAAGAAGGATGAAAGACCAGCCAACTAATCAAAATTTCATCTATTTGAATCAAAAAGACAAAGCCAATACAAAAATAAAGAGTTCATAATAATTGAATTATTATAATTAACTCAAAAAAGTCTACACACTTCATTAAAATCGGAAGTTGATTTCAGAGACTAAACTGTAAACTAGATAAAGTCATCTTTAACAGAAAAAGTTTGAAAATGTATTGTATCACAAATAATTGTTCGAAAGCATTAATTCTAGTAAAAATTGCATTTCTATGTACGTTGACTCAAAGAATATGAAGGAAATCAAATTTCACAATAGAAGAAGGATGAAAGACAGCCAGAAACTAATCCAAATTCTAACAAATTTCATCTCTTTGAATCAAATTGAAAGACAAAGCCAATACAAAATAAAGAGTTCATAAGAATATGAATTTTTTATACGTTAACTCAAAAAGTCTACACACTTCGTTCGTTATAGTCGGGAAGTTGATTTCTGAGACTAAATTGTAAACTAGATAAACTCATCTTTAACAGAAAAGTTTGAAAAATGTATTGTATCACAATTAATATGTTCTAAGGCAGTACGTCTAGTAAAAATTGCATTTCTATGTACGTTGGTTCAAGAAAATATGAAGGACGGCCAATTTCACAATAGAAGAAGGATGAAAGAACAAGAAGGAACGAATTCAAATCCAAATGAATTTCATCTATCTGAATCAAATAGAAAGACAAAGGCAACACAAAAAGAAAGAGTTCATAAAATGTTGAATTTTTTATACGTAACTCAAAAAAGTCTACACACTTCGTTCGTTATAAGTCGGAAGTCGATTTCTGAGACTATATTGTAACTAGATAACTCATCTTTAACAGAAAAGTTTGAAAAAATGTATTGTAATCACAATTAATATGTTCTAAGGCAGTACGTCTAAAAAATTGCATGTCTATGTATGTTGATTCAAGAAAAAATGAAGGAAGTCAAAATTCACAATAGAAGAAGGATGAATGACCATGCAGCACTAATCCAAATCCTAACAAATTTCATCTATCTTGAATCAAATAATACAAAGCCAACACAAAAAGAAAAAGTTCATAAAATTTTGAACTTTACATATGTTAACTAAAAAAAGTCTACACACTTCGTTATAAGTCGGAAATTGATTTTGAGACTAAATCGTAAACTAGATAAACTCATCTTTAACAGAAAAAGTTTGAAAAAGTATTGTAATCACAAATAATATGTTCTAAAGCATTACGTCTAGTAAAAATTGCATTTCTATGTACGTTGATTCAAGAAAATATGAAGGAAGGCAAATTTCACAATAGAAAAGGATGAATAAACAAGAAGAGCTAATTCAAATCCAAACGAATTTCATCTATCTTGAATCAAATAGAAATAAAAGGCAACACAAAAAGAAAGAGTTCATAAAATGTTGAATTTTATATACGTTAACTTAAAAAAGTCTACACACTTCGTTATAAGTCGGAAATTGATGAGACTAAATCGTAAACTAGATAAACTCATCTTTAACAGAAAAAGTTTGAAAAATGTATTGTAATCACAAATAATATGTTCTAAAGCATTACGTCTAGTAAACATTGCATTTCTATGTACGTTGATTCAAGAAAATATGAAGGAAGGCAAATTTCACAATAGAAGAAGGATGAAAGAACGAGAAGAACTAATCCAAATCCAAAAAAATTTCATCTATCTTGAATCAAATAGAAAGACAAAGCCAACACAAAAAGAAAGAGTTCATAAAAATGTTGAATTTTATATACGTTAACTCAAAAAAGTCTACACACTTCGTTATAAGTCTGAAATTGATTTCTGACACTAAATTGTAAACTAGATAAACTCATGTTTAACAGAAAAAGTTTGAAAAATGTATTGTAATCACAAATAATATGTTCGAAGGCATTACGTCTAGTAAAAATTGAATTTCTATGTACGTTGATTCAAGAAAATATGAAGGAAGTCAAATTTCACAACAGAAGAAGGATGAAAGACCAGCCAGAACTAATCAAAATTTCATCTATTTGAATCAAATTGAAAGACAAAGCCAATACAAAAATAAAGAGTTCATAAAATATTGAATTTTTTATACGTTAACTCAAAAAACTACACACTTCGTTATGTAAAACGTAAGTTGATTTCCAAGACTAAATTGTAAACTAGATAAGCTCATCTTTAACAGAAAAATTTGAAAAATGTATTGTAATCACAAATAATATGTTCAAAAGCATTACGTCTAATAAAAATTGCATTTCTATGTACGTTGATTCAAGAGAATATGAAGGAAATCAAATTTCACAATAGAAGAAGGATGAAAGTCCAGCCAGATCTAATCCAAATTCTAAAAATTTCATCTATTTGAATCAAATTAAAAGACAAAGCCAATACAAAATAAAGAGTTCATAAAAATATTGAATTTTTTATACGTTAACTCAAAAAAGTCTACACACTTCGTTCGTATAAGTCGGAAGTTGATTTCTGAGACTAAATTGTAAACTAGATAAACTCATCTTTACAGAAAAAGTTTGAAAAATGTATTGTAATCACAATTAATATGTCTAAGGCAGTACGTCTAATAAAAATTGCATTCTATGTATGTTGATTCAAGAAAAAAGAAGGAAGTCAAAATTCACAATAGAAGAAGGATGAATGACCATGCAGAACTAATCCAAATCCTAACAAATTTCATCTATCTTGAATCAAATAGAAAGACAATGCCAACACAAAAGAAAGAGTTCATAAAAATTTTGAACTTTACATATGTTAACTAAAAAAAGTCTACACACTTCGTTATAAGTCGGAAATTGATTTCTGAGACTAATCGTAAACTAGATAAACTCATCTTTAATAGAAAAAGTTTGAAAAATGTATTGTAATCACAAATAATATGTTCTAAAGCATTACGTCTAGTAAAAATTGCATTTCTATGTACGTTGATTCAAGAAAATATGAAGGAAGGCAAATTTCACAATAGAAGAAGGATGAAAGAACAAGAAGAACTAATTCAAATCCAAACGAATTTCATCTATCTTGAATCAAATAGAAAGACAAATGCAACACAAAAAGAAAGAGTTCATAAAAATGTTGAATATTATATACGTTAACTCAAAAAAGTCTACACACTTCGTTATAAGTTGAAATTGATTTGACACTAAATTGTAAACTAGATAAACTCATCTTTAACAGAAAAAGTTTGAAAAATGTATTGTAATCACAAATAATATGTTCGAAGGCATTACGTCTAGTAAAAATTGATTTCTATGTACGTTGATTCAAGAAAATATGAAGGAAGTCAAATTTCACAATAGAAGAAGATGAAAGACCAGCAAGAACTAATCCAAATTTCATCTATTTGAATCAAATTGAAAGACAAAGCCAATACAAAAATAAAGAGTTCATAAAAATTGATTTTTTTATAATTAACTCAAAAAAGTCTACAACTTCGTTATAAATCGGAAGTTGATTTCTGAGACTAAATTGTAAATAGATAAATCATCTTTAACAGAAAAAGTTTGAAAAATGTATTGTAATCACAAATAATATGTTCGAAAGCATTACGTCTAGTAAAAATTGCATTTCTATGTACGTTGACTCAAGAGAATATGAAGGAAATCAAATTTCACAATAGAAAAGGATGAAAGACCAGCCAGAACTAATCCAAATTCTAACAATTTCATCTATTTGATCAATTGAAAGACAAAGCCAATACAAAAAAAGAGTTCATAAGAATATTGAATTTTTATACGTTAACTCAAAAATCTACACACTTCGTTCGTTATAAGTCGGAAGTTGATTTCTGAGACTAAATTGTAAACTAGATAAACTCATCTTTAACAGAAAAAGTTTGAAAAATGTATTGTAATCACAATTAATATGTTCTAAGGCAGTACGTCTAGTAAAAATTGCATTTCTATGTACGTTGGTTCAAGAAAATATGAAGGAAGGCAATTTCACAATAGAAAAGGATTAAAGAACAAGAAGAACTAATTCAAATCCAAACGAATTTCATCTATCTTGAATCAAATAGAAAGACAAAGGCAACACAAAAAGAAAGTTCATAAAAATGTTGAATTTTTTATACTTAACTCAAAAAAGTCTACACACTTCGTTCGTTATAAGTCGGAAGTTGATTTCTGAGACTAAATTGTAAACTAGATAAACTCATCTTTAACAGAAAAAGTTTGAAAAATGTATTGTAATCACAATTAATATGTTCTAAGGCAGTATGTCTAATAAAAATTGCATGTCTATGTATGTTGATTCAAGAAAAATGAAGGAAGTCAAATTCACAATAGAAGAAGGATGAATGACCATGCAGAACTAATCCAAATCCTAACAAATTTCATCTATCTTGAATCAAATAGAAAGACAAAGCCAACACAAAAAGAAAAGTTCATAAAAATTTGAACTTTACATATGTTAACTAAAAAAGTCTACACACTTCGTTATAAGTCGGAAATGATTTCTGAGACTAAATCGTAAACTAGATAAACTCATCTTTAACAGAAAAAGTTTGAAAAACGTATTGTAATCACAAATAATATGTTCTAAAGCATTACGTCTAGTAAAAATTGCATTTCTATGTACGTTGATTCAAGAAAATATGAAGGAAGGCAAATTTCAAATAGAAGAAGGATGAAAGAACAAGAAGACTAATTCAAATCCAAACAATTTCATCTATCTTGAATCAAATAGAAGAAAGAGTTCATAAAAATGTTGAATTTTATATACGTTAACTTAAAAAAGTCTACACACTTCGTTATAAGTCGGAAATTGATTTCTGAGACTAAATCGTAAACTAGATAAACTCATCTTTAACAGAAAAAGTTTGAAAAATGTATTGTAATCACAAATAATATGTTCTAAAGCATTACGTCTAGTAAAAATTGCATTTCTATGTACGTTGATTCAAGAAAATGAAGGAAGGCAAATTTCACAATAGAAGAAGGATGAAAGAACAGAAGACTAAAAATCCAAACAATTTCATCTATCTTGAATCAAATAGAAAGACAAAGCAACACAAAAAAAAGAGTTCATAAAAATGTTGAATTTTATATACGTTAACTAAAAAAGTCTACACACTTCGTTATAAGTCGGAAATTGATTTCTGAGACTAAATCGTAAACTAGATAAACTCATCTTTAACAGAAAAAGTTTGAAAAATGTATTGTAATCACAAATAATGTTCTAAAGCATTACGTCTAGTAAAATTGCATTTCTATGTACGTTGATTCAAGAAATATGAAGGAAGGCAAATTTCACAATAGAAGAAGGATGAAAAACGAGAACTAATCCAAATCCAAACAATTTCATCTATCTTGAATCAAATAGAAAGACAAAGCCAACACAAAAGAAAGAGTTCATAAAAATGTTGAATTTTATACGTTAACTCAAAAAAGTCTACACACTTCGTTATAAGTCTGAATTGATTTCTGACACTAAATTGTAAACTAGATAAACTCATCTTTAACAGAAAAAGTTTGAAAAATGTATTGTAATACAATTAATATGTTCTAAGGCAGTACGTCTAGTAAAAATTGCATTTCTATGTATGTTGATTCAAGAAAAATGAAGGAAGTCAAAATTCACAATAGAAGAAGGATGAATGACCATGCAGAACTAATCCAAATCCTAACAAATTTCATCTATCTTGAATCAAATAGAAAGACAAAGCAACACAAAAAAAAGAGTTCATAAAAATGTTGAATTTATATACGTTAACTCAAAAAAGTCTACACACTTCGTTATAAGTCGGAAATTGATTTGAGACTAAATTGTAAACTAGATAAACTCATCTTTAACAGAAAAAGTTTGAAAAATGTATTGTAATCACAAATAATATGTTCTAAAGCATTACGTCTAGTAAAATTGCATTTCTATGTACGTTGATTCAAGAAAATATGAAGGAAGTCAAATTTACAATAGAAGAAGGATGAAAGAACAGAAGAACTAATCCAAATCCAAACAAATTTCATCTATCTTGAATCAAATAGAAAGACAAAGCCAACACAAAAGAAAGAGTTCATAAAAATGTTGAATTTTATATACGTTAACTCAAAAAAGTCTACACACTTCGTTATAAGTATGAAATTGATTTCTGACACTAAATTGTAAACTAGATAAACTCATCTTTAACAGAAAAAGTTTGAAAAATGTATTGTAATCACAAATAATATGTTCGAAGGCATTACGTCTAGTAAAAATTGAATTTCTATGTACGTTGATTCAAGAAAATATGAAGGAAGTCAAATTTCACAACAGAAGAAGGATGAAAGACCAGCCAGAACTAATCCAAATTTCATCTATTTGAATCAAATTGAAAGACAAAGCCAATACAAAAATAAAGAGTTCATAAAATATTGAATTTTTTACGTTAACTCAAAAAAGTCTACACACTTCGTTATAAGTATGAAATTGATTTCTGAGACTAAATTGTAAACTAGATAAACTCATCTTTAACAGAAAAAGTTTGAAAAATGTATTGTAATCACAATTATGTTCTAAGGAAGAACGTCTAGTAAAAATTGCATTTCTATGTATGATTTCAAGAAAAATGAAGGAAGTCAAATTCACAATAGAAGAAGGATGAATGACCATGCAGAACTAATCCAAATCCTAACAAATTTCATCTATCTTGAATCAAATAGAAAGACAAAGCCAACACAAAAAGAAAGAGTTCATAAAATTGAATTTTTTATACGTTAACTCAAAAAAGTCTACACTTTTTTAAGTCGGAAATTGATTTCTGAGACTAAATTGTAAACTAGATAAACTCATCTTTAACAAAAAAGTTTGAAAAATGTATTGTAATCACAATTAATGTTCTAAGGCAGTATGTCGTAAAAATTGCATTCTATGTACGTTGATTCAAGAAAAATGAAGGAAGTCAAAATTCACAATAGAAGAAGGATGAATGACCATGCAGAACTAATCCAAATCCTAACAAATTTCATCTATCTTGAATCAAATAGAAAGACAAAGCCAACACAAAAAAAAGAGTTCATAAAAATTTTGAACTTTACATATGTTAACTAAAAAAGTCTACACACTTCGTTATAAGTCGGAATTGATTTCTGAGACTAAATCGTAAACTAGATAAACTCATCTTTAACAGAAAAAGTTTGAAAAATGTATTGTAATCACAAATAATATGTTCGAAGCATTACGTCTAGTAAAAATTGCATTTCTATGTACGTTGATTCAAGAAAATAAGAAGGAAGTCAATTTCACAATAGAAGAAGGATGAAAGACCAGCAGAACTAATCAAAATTTCATCTATTTGAATCAAATTGAAAGACAAAGCCAATACAAAAATAAAGAGTTCATAAAATTTGAATTTTATAAATTAACTCAAAAAAGTCTACACACTTCGTTATAAATCGGAAGTTGATTTCTGAGACTAAATGTAAACTAGATCTCATCTTTAACAGAAAAAGTTTGAAAAATGTATTGTAATCACAAATAATATGTTCGAAGCATTACGTCTAGTAAAAATTGCATTTCTATGTACGTTGATCAAGAAATATGAAGGAAATCAAATTTCACAATAGAAGAAGGATGAAAGACCAGCCAGAACTAATCCAAATTCTAACAAATTTCATCTCTTGAATCAAATTGAAAGACAAAGCCAATACAAAATAAAGAGTTCATAAAATATTGAATTTTTTAACGTTAACTCAAAAAGTCTACACACTTCGTTCGTTATAAGTCGGAAGTTGATTTCTGAGACTAAATTGTAAACTAGATAAACTCATCTTTAACAGAAAAAGTTTGAAAAATGTATTGTAATCACAATTAATATGTTCTAAGGCAGTACGTCTAGTAAAAATTGCATTTCTATGTACGTTGATTCAAGAAAAATGAAGGAAGGCAAATTTCACAATAGAAGAAGGATGAAAGAACAGAAGAACTAATTCAAATCCAAAATTTCATCTATCTTGAATCAAATAGAAAGACAAAGCAACACAAAAGAAAGAGTTCATAAAAATGTTGAATTTTTATACGTTAACTCAAAAAAGTCTACACACTTCGTTATAAGTATGAAATTGATTTCTGACACTAAATTGTAAACTAGATAAACTCATCTTTAACAGAAAAAGTTTGAAAAATGTATTGTAATCACAAATAATATGTTCGAAGGCATTACGTCTAGTAAAAATTGATTTCTATGTACGTTGATTCAAGAAAATATGAAGGAAGTCAAATTTCACAACAGAAGAAGGATGAAAGACCAGCCAGAACTAATCCAAATTTCATCTATTTGAATCAAATTGAAAGACAAAGCCAATACAAAATAAAGAGTTCATAAAAATTGAATTTTTTATACGTTAACTCAAAAAAGTCTACACACTTCGTTATAAGTCGAAATTGATTTCTGACTAAATTGTAAACTAGATAAACTCATCTTTAACAGAAAAAGTTTGAAAAATGTATTGTAATCACAATAATATGTTCTAAGGAGAACGTCTAGTAAAAATTGCATTTCTATGTATGTTGATTCAAGAAAAATGAAGGAAGTCAAAATTCACAATAGAAGAAGGATGAAGACCATGCAGAACTAATCCAAATCCTAACAAATTTCATCTATCTTGAATCAAATAGAAAGACAAAGCCAACACAAAAAGAAAGAGTTCATAAAATATTGAATTTTTATACGTTAACTCAAAAAAGTCTATACACTTCGTTTTAAGTCGGAAATTGATTTCTGAGACTAAATTGTAAACTAGATAAACTCATCTTTAACAAAAAAGTTTGAAAAATGTATTGTAATCACAATTAATATGTTCTAAGGCAGTATGTCTAATAAAAATTGCAATTCTATGTATGTTGATTCAAGAAAAAATGAAGGAAGTCAAAATTCACAATAGAAGAAGGATGAATGGCCATGCAGAACTAATCCAAATCCTAACAAATTTCATCTATCTTGAATCAAATAGAAAGACAAAGCCAACACAAAAAGAAAGAGTTCATAAAAATTTTGAACTTTACATATGTTAACTAAAAAAAGTCTACACACTTCGTTATAAGTCGGATATTGATTTCTGAGACTAAATCGTAAACTAGATAAACTCATCTTTAACATAAAAAGTTTGAAAAATGTATTGTAATCACAAATAATATGTTCGAAGGCATTACGTCTAGTAAAAATTGAATTTCTATGTACGTTGATTCAAGAAAATAAGAAGGAAGTCAAATTTCACAACAGAAGAAGGATGAAAGACCAGCCAGAACTAATCAAAATTTCATCTATTTGAATCAAATTGAAAGACAAAGCCAATACAAAAATAAAGAGTTCATAATAATATTGAATTTATTATAAATTAACTCAAAAAAGTCTACACACTTCATTATAAATCGGAAGTTGATTTCAGAGACTAAACTGTAAACTAGATAAAGTCATCTTTAACAGAAAAAGTTTGAAAAATGTATTGTAATCACAAATAATATGTTCGAAAGCATTAATTCTAGTAAAAATTGCATTTCTATGTACGTTGACTCAAGAGAATATGAAGGAAATCAAATTTCACAATAGAAGAAGGATGAAAGACCAGCCAGAACTAATCCAAATTCTAACAAATTTCATCTCTTTGAATCAAATTGAAAGACAAAGCCAATACAAAAATAAAGAGTTCATAAGAATATTGAATTTTTTATACGTTAACTCAAAAAAGTCTACACACTTCGTTCGTTATAAGTCGGAAGTTGATTTCTGAGACTAAATTGTAAACTAGATAAACTCATCTTTAACAGAAAAAGTTTGAAAAATGTATTGTAATCACAATTAATATGTTCTAAGGCAGTACGTCTAGTAAAAATTGCATTTCTATGTACGTTGGTTCAAGAAAATATGAAGGAAGGCAAATTTCACAATAGAAGAAGGATGAAAGAACAAGAAGAACGAATTCAAATCCAAATGAATTTCATCTATCTTGAATCAAATAGAAAGACAAAGGCAACACAAAAAGAAAGAGTTCATAAAAATGTTGAATTTTTTATACGTTAACTCAAAAAAGTCTACACACTTCGTTCGTTATAAGTCGGAAGTCGATTTCTGAGACTATATTGTAAACTAGATAAACTCATCTTTAACAGAAAAAGTTTGAAAAATGTATTGTAATCACAATTAATATGTTCTAAGGCAGTACGTCTAATAAAAATTGCATGTCTATGTATGTTGATTCAAGAAAAAATGAAGGAAGTCAAAATTCACAATAGAAGAAGGATGAATGACCATGCAGAACTAATCCAAATCCTAACAAATTTCATCTATCTTGAATCAAATAGAAATACAAAGCCAACACAAAAAGAAAAAGTTCATAAAAATTTTGAACTTTACATATGTTAACTAAAAAAAGTCTACACACTTCGTTATAAGTCGGAAATTGATTTTTGAGACTAAATCGTAAACTAGATAAACTCATCTTTAACAGAAAAAGTTTGAAAAATGTATTGTAATCACAAATAATATGTTCTAAAGCATTACGTCTAGTAAAAATTGCATTTCTATGTACGTTGATTCAAGAAAATATGAAGGAAGGCAAATTTCACAATAGAAGAAGGATGAATAAACAAGAAGAGCTAATTCAAATCCAAACGAATTTCATCTATCTTGAATCAAATAGAAATAAAAGGCAACACAAAAAGAAAGAGTTCATAATAATGTTGAATTTTATATACGTTAACTTAAAAAAGTCTACACACTTCGTTATAAGTCGGAAATTGATTTATGAGACTAAATCGTAAACTAGATAAACTCATCTTTAACAGAAAAAGTTTGAAAAATGTATTGTAATCACAAATAATATGTTCTAAAGCATTACGTCTAGTAAACATTGCATTTCTATGTACGTTGATTCAAGAAAATATGAAGGAAGGCAAATTTCACAATAGAAGAAGGATGAAAGAACGAGAAGAACTAATCCAAATCCAAAAAAATTTCATCTATCTTGAATCAAATAGAAAGACAAAGCCAACACAAAAAGAAAGAGTTCATAAAAATGTTGAATTTTATATACGTTAACTCAAAAAAGTCTACACACTTCGTTATAAGTCTGAAATTGATTTCTGACACTAAATTGTAAACTAGATAAACTCATGTTTAACAGAAAAAGTTTGAAAAATGTATTGTAATCACAAATAATATGTTCGAAGGCATTACGTCTAGTAAAAATTGAATTTCTATGTACGTTGATTCAAGAAAATATGAAGGAAGTCAAATTTCACAACAGAAGAAGGATGAAAGACCAGCCATAACTAATCAAAATTTCATCTATTTGAATCAAATTGAAAGACAAAGCCAATACAAAAATAAAGAGTTCATAAAAATATTGAATTTTTTATACGTTAACTCAAAAAAATCTACACACTTCGTTATGTATAAATCGTAAGTTGATTTCCAAGACTAAATTGTAAACTAGATAAGCTCATCTTTAACAGAAAAAATTTGAAAAATGTATTGTAATCACAAATAATATGTTCAAAAGCATTACGTCTAATAAAAATTGCATTTCTATGTACGTTGATTCAAGAGAATATGAAGGAAATCAAATTTCACAATAGAAGAAGGATGAAAGTCCAGCCAGATCTAATCCAAATTCTAACAAATTTCATCTATTTGAATCAAATTAAAAGACAAAGCCAATACAAAAATAAAGAGTTCATAAAAATATTGAATTTTTTATACGTTAACTCAAAAAAGTCTACACACTTCGTTCGGTATAAGTCGGAAGTTGATTTCTGAGACTAAATTGTAAACTAGATAAACTCATCTTTACAGAAAAAGTTTGAAAAATGTATTGTAATCACAATTAATATGTCCTAAGGCAGTACGTCTAATAAAAATTGCAATTCTATGTATGTTGATTCAAGAAAAAATGAAGGAAGTCAAAATTCACAATAGAAGAAGGATGAATGACCATGCAGAACTATTCCAAATCCTAACAAATTTCATCCATCTTGAATCAAATAGAAAGACAATGCCAACACAAAAAGAAAGAGTTCATAAAAATTTTGAACTTTACATATGTTAACTAAAAAAAGTCTACACACTTCGTTATAAGTCGGAAATTGATTTCTGAGACTTAATCGTAAACTAGATAAACTCATCTTTAATAGAAAAAGTTTGAAAAATGTATTGTAATCACAAATAATATGTTCTAAAGCATTACGTCTAGTAAAAATTGCATTTCTATGTACGTTGATTCAAGAAAATATGAAGGAAGGCAAATTTCACAATAGAAGAAGGATGAAAGAACAAGAAGAACTAATTCAAATCCAAACGAATTTCATCTATCTTGAATCAAGTAGAAAGACAAATGCAACACAAAAAGAAAGAGTTCATAAAAATGTTGAATATTATATACGTTAACTCAAAAAAGTCTACACACTTCGTTATAAGTATGAAATTGATTTATGACACTAAATTGTAAACTAGATAAACTCATCTTTAACAGAAAAAGTTTGAAAAATGTATTGTAATCACAAATAATATGTTCGAAGGCATTACGTCTAGTAAAAATTGAATTTCTATGTACGTTGATTCAAGAAAATATGAAGGAAGTCAAATTTCACAATAGAAGAAAGATGAAAGACCAGCAAGAACTAATCCAAATTTCATCTATTTGAATCAAATTGAAAGACAAAGCCAATACAAAAATAAAGAGTTCATAATAATATTGATTTTTTTATAAATTAACTCAAAAAAGTCTAAACACTTTTTTATAAATCGGAAGTTGATTTCTGAGACTAAATTGTAAATAGATAAATTCATCTTTAACAGAAAAAGTTTGAAAAATGTATTGTAATCACAAATAATATGTTCTAAGGCAGTACGTCTAGTAAAAATTGCATTTCTATGTACGTTGGTTCAAGAAAATATGAAGGAAGGCGAATTTCACAATAGAAAAAGGATTAAAGAACAAGAAGAACTAATTCAAATCCAAACGAATTTCATCTATCTTGAATCAAATAGAAAGACAAAGGCAACACAAAAAGAAATAGTTCATAAAAATGTTGAATTTTTTATACTTTAACTCAAAAAAGTCTACACACTTCGTTCGTTATAAGTCGGAAGTTGATTTCTGAGACTAAATTGTAAACTAGATAAACTCATCTTTAACAGAAAAAGTTTGAAAAATGTATTGTAATCACAATTAATATGTTCTAAGGCAGTATGTCTAATAAAAATTGCATGTCTATGTATGTTGATTCAAGAAAACATGAAGGAAGTCAAAATTCACAATAGAAGAAGGATGAATGACCATGCAGAACTAATCCAAATCCTAACAAATTTCATCTATCTTGAATCAAATAGAAAGACAAAGCCAACACAAAAAGAAAAAGTTCATAAAAATTTTGAACTTTACATATGTTAACTAAAAAAAGTCTACACACTTCGTTATAAGTCGGAAATGATTTCTGAGACTAAATCGTAAACTAGATAAACTCATCTTTAACAGAAAAAGTTTGAAAAACGTATTGTAATCACAAATAATATGTTCTAAAGCATTACATCTAGTAAAAATTGCATTTCTATGTACGTTGATTCAAGAAAATATGAAGGAAGGCAAATTTCATAATAGAAGAAGGATGAAAGAACAAGAAGAGCTAATTCAAATCCAAACAAATTTCATCTATCTTGAATCAAATAGAAGAAAGAGTTCATAAAAATGTTGAATTTTATATACGTTAACTTAAAAAAGTCTACACACTTCGTTATAAGTCGGAAATTGATTTCTGAGACTAAATCGTAAACTAGATAAACTCATCTTTAACAGAAAAAGTTTGAAAAATGTATTGTAATCACAAATAATATGTTCTAAAGCATTACGTCTAGTAAAAATTGCATTTCTATGTACGTTGATTCAAGAAAATATGAAGGAAGGCAAATTTCAAAATAGAAGAAGGATGAAAGAACAAGAAGAGCTAATTCAAATCCAAACGAATTTCATCTATCTTGAATCAAATAGAAAGACAAAGGCAACACAAAAAGAAAGAGTTCATAAAAATGTTGAATTTTATATACGTTAACTTAAAAAAGTCTATACACTTCGTTATAAGTCGGAAATTGATTTCTGAGACTAAATCGTAAACTAGATAAACTCATCTTTAACTGAAAAAGTTTGAAAAATGTATTGTAATCACAAATAATATGTTCGAAGGCATTACGTCTAGTAAAAATTGAATTTCTATGTACGTTGATTCAAGAAAATATGAAGGAAGTCAAATTTCACAACAGAAGAAGGATGAAAGACCAGCCAGAACTAATCCAAATTTCATCTATTTGAATCAAATTGAAAGACAAAGCCAATACAAAAATAAAGAGTTTATTAAAATATTGAATTTTTTATACGTTAACTCAAAAAAGTCTACACACTTCGTTATTAGTATGAAATTGATTTCTGACACTAAATTGTAAACTATATAAACTCATCTTTAACAGAAAAAGTTTGAAAAATTTATTGTAATCACAATTAATATGTTCTAAGGAAGAACGTCTAGTAAAAATTGCATTTCTATGTATGATGATTCAAGAAAAAATGAAGGAAGTCAAAATTCACAATAGAAGAAGGATGAATGACCATGCAGAACTAATCCAAATCCTAACAAATTTCATCTATCTTGAATCAAATAGAAAGACAAAGCCAACACAAAAAGAAAGAGTTCATAAGAATATTGAATTTTTTATACGTTAACTCAAAAAAGTCTATACACTTAATTTTAAGTCGGAAATTGATTGCTGAGACTAAATTGTAAACTAGATAAACTCATCTTTAACAAAAAAAAGTTTGAAAAATGTATTGTAATCACAATTAATATGTTCTAAGGCAGTACGTCTAATAAAAATTGCAATTCTATGTATGTTGATTCAAGAAAAAATGAAGGAAGTCAAAATTCACAATAGAAGAAGGATGAATGGCCATGCAGAACTAATCCAAATCCTAACAAATTTCATCTATCTTAAATCAAATAGAAAGACAAAGCCAACACAAAAAGAAAGAGTTCATAAAAATTTTGAACTTTACATATGTTAACTAAAAAAAGTCTACACACTTCGTTATAAGTCGGATATTGATTTCTGAGACTAAATCGTAAACTAGATAAACTCATCTTTAACATAAAAAGTTTGAAAAATGTATTGTAATCACAAATAATATGTTCGAAGGCATTACGTCTAGTAAAAATTGAATTTCTATGTACGTTGATTCAAGAAAATAAGAAGGAAGGCAAATTTCACAACAGAAGAAGGATGAAAGACCAGCCAGAACTAATCAAAATTTCATCTATTTGAATCAAATTGAAAGACAAAGCCAATACAAAAATAAAGAGTTCATAATAATATTGAATTTATTATAAATTAACTCAAAAAAGTCTACACACTTCATTATAAATCGGAAGTTGATTTCAGAGACTAAACTGTAAACTAGATAAAGTCATCTTTAACAGAAAAAGTTTGAAAAATGTATTGTAATCACAAATAATATGTTCGAAAGCATTAATTCTAGTAAAAATTGCATTTCTATGTACGTTGACTCAAGAGAATATGAAGGAAATCAAATTTCACAATAGAAGAAGGATGAAAGACCAGCCAGAACTAATCCAAATTCTAACAAATTTCATCTCTTTGAATCAAATTGAAAGACAAAGCCAATACAAAAATAAAGAGTTCATAAGAATATTGAATTTTTTATACGTTAACTCAAAAAAGTCTACACACTTCGTTCGTTATAAGTCGGAAGTTGATTTCTGAGACTAAATTGTAAACTAGATAAACTCATCTTTAACAGAAAAAGTTTGAAAAATGTATTGTAATCACAATTAATATGTTCTAAGGCAGTACGTCTAGTAAAAATTGCATTTCTATGTACGTTGGTTCAAGAAAATATGAAGGAAGGCAAATTTCACAATAGAAGAAGGATGAAAGAACAAGAAGAACGAATTCAAATCCAAATGAATTTCATCTATCTTGAATCAAATAGAAAGACAAAGGCAACACAAAAAGAAAGAGTTCATAAAAATGTTGAATTTTTTATACGTTAACTCAAAAAAGTCTACACACTTCGTTCGTTATAAGTCGGAAGTCGATTTCTGAGACTATATTGTAAACTAGATAAACTCATCTTTAACAGAAAAAGTTTGAAAAATGTATTGTAATCACAATTAATATGTTCTAAGGCAGTACGTCTAATAAAAATTGCATGTCTATGTATGTTGATTCAAGAAAAAATGAAGGAAGTCAAAATTCACAATAGAAGAAGGATGAATGACCATGCAGAACTAATCCAAATCCTAACAAATTTCATCTATCTTGAATCAAATAGAAATACAAAGCCAACACAAAAAGAAAAAGTTCATAAAAATTTTGAACTTTACATATGTTAACTAAAAAAAGTCTACACACTTCGTTATAAGTCGGAAATTGATTTTTGAGACTAAATCGTAAACTAGATAAACTCATCTTTAACAGAAAAAGTTTGAAAAATGTATTGTAATCACAAATAATATGTTCTAAAGCATTACGTCTAGTAAAAATTGCATTTCTATGTACGTTGATTCAAGAAAATATGAAGGAAGGCAAATTTCACAATAGAAGAAGGATGAATAAACAAGAAGAGCTAATTCAAATCCAAACGAATTTCATCTATCTTGAATCAAATAGAAATAAAAGGCAACACAAAAAGAAAGAGTTCATAATAATGTTGAATTTTATATACGTTAACTTAAAAAAGTCTACACACTTCGTTATAAGTCGGAAATTGATTTCTGAGACTAAATCGTAAACTAGATAAACTCATCTTTAACAGAAAAAGTTTGAAAAATGTATTGTAATCACAAATAATATGTTCTAAAGCATTACGTCTAGTAAACATTGCATTTCTATGTACGTTGATTCAAGAAAATATGAAGGAAGGCAAATTTCACAATAGAAGAAGGATGAAAGAACGAGAAGAACTAATCCAAATCCAAAAAAATTTCATCTATCTTGAATCAAATAGAAAGACAAAGCCAACACAAAAAGAAAGAGTTCATAAAAATGTTGAATTTTATATACGTTAACTCAAAAAAGTCTACACACTTCGTTATAAGTCTGAAATTGATTTCTGACACTAAATTGTAAACTAGATAAACTCATGTTTAACAGAAAAAGTTTGAAAAATGTATTGTAATCACAAATAATATGTTCGAAGGCATTACGTCTAGTAAAAATTGAATTTCTATGTACGTTGATTCAAGAAAATATGAAGGAAGTCAAATTTCACAACAGAAGAAGGATGAAAGACCAGCCATAACTAATCAAAATTTCATCTATTTGAATCAAATTGAAAGACAAAGCCAATACAAAAATAAAGAGTTCATAAAAATATTGAATTTTTTATACGTTAACTCAAAAAAATCTACACACTTCGTTATGTATAAATCGTAAGTTGATTTCCAAGACTAAATTGTAAACTAGATAAGCTCATCTTTAACAGAAAAAATTTGAAAAATGTATTGTAATCACAAATAATATGTTCAAAAGCATTACGTCTAATAAAAATTGCATTTCTATGTACGTTGATTCAAGAGAATATGAAGGAAATCAAATTTCACAATAGAAGAAGGATGAAAGTCCAGCCAGATCTAATCCAAATTCTAACAAATTTCATCTATTTGAATCAAATTAAAAGACAAAGCCAATACAAAAATAAAGAGTTCATAAAAATATTGAATTTTTTATACGTTAACTCAAAAAAGTCTACACACTTCGTTCGGTATAAGTCGGAAGTTGATTTCTGAGACTAAATTGTAAACTAGATAAACTCATCTTTACAGAAAAAGTTTGAAAAATGTATTGTAATCACAATTAATATGTCCTAAGGCAGTACGTCTAATAAAAATTGCAATTCTATGTATGTTGATTCAAGAAAAAATGAAGGAAGTCAAAATTCACAATAGAAGAAGGATGAATGACCATGCAGAACTAATCCAAATCCTAACAAATTTCATCCATCTTGAATCAAATAGAAAGACAATGCCAACACAAAAAGAAAGAGTTCATAAAAATTTTGAACTTTACATATGTTAACTAAAAAAAAGTCTACACACTTCGTTATAAGTCGGAAATTGATTTCTGAGACTTAATCGTAAACTAGATAAACTCATCTTTAATAGAAAAAGTTTGAAAAATGTATTGTAATCACAAATAATATGTTCTAAAGCATTACGTCTAGTAAAAATTGCATTTCAATGTACGTTGATTCAAGAAAATATGAAGGAAGGCAAATTTCACAATAGAAGAAGGATGAAAGAACAAGAAGAACTAATTCAAATCCAAACGAATTTCATCTATCTTGAATCAAGTAGAAAGACAAATGCAACACAAAAAGAAAGAGTTCATAAAAATGTTGAATATTATATACGTTAACTCAAAAAAGTCTACACACTTCGTTATAAGTATGAAATTGATTTATGACACTAAATTGTAAACTAGATAAACTCATCTTTAACAGAAAAAGTTTGAAAAATGTATTGTAATCACAAATAATATGTTCGAAGGCATTACGTCTAGTAAAAATTGAATTTCTATGTACGTTGATTCAAGAAAATATGAAGGAAGTCAAATTTCACAATAGAAGAAAGATGAAAGACCAGCAAGAACTAATCCAAATTTCATCTATTTGAATCAAATTGAAAGACAAAGCCAATACAAAAATAAAGAGTTCATAATAATATTGATTTTTTTATAAATTAACTCAAAAAAGTCTAAACACTTCGTTATAAATCGGAAGTTGATTTCTGAGACTAAATTGTAAATAGATAAATTCATCTTTAACAGAAAAAGTTTGAAAAATGTATTGTAATCACAAATAATATGTTCGAAAGCATTACGTCTAGTAAAAATTGCATTTCTATGTACGTTGACTCAAGAGAATATGAAGGAAATCAAATTTCACAATAGAAAAAGGATGAAAGACCAGCCAGAACTAATCCAAATTCTAACAAGTTTCATCTATTTGATTCAGATTGAAAGACAAAGCCAATACAAAAACAAAGAGTTCATAAGAATATTGAATTTTTTATACGTTAACTCAAAAAAGTCTACACACTTCGTTCGTTATAAGTCGGAAGTTGATTTCTGAGACTAAATTGTAAACTAGATAAACTCATCTTTAACAGAAAAAGTTTGAAAAATGTATTGTAATCACAATTAATATGTTCTAAGGCAGTACGTCTAGTAAAAATTGCATTTCTATGTACGTTGGTTCAAGAAAATATGAAGGAAGGCGAATTTCACAATAGAAAAAGGATTAAAGAACAAGAAGAACTAATTCAAATCCAAACGAATTTCATCTATCTTGAATCAAATAGAAAGACAAAGGCAACACAAAAAGAAATAGTTCATAAAAATGTTGAATTTTTTATACTTTAACTCAAAAAAGTCTACACACTTCGTTCGTTATAAGTCGGAAGTTGATTTCTGAGACTAAATTGTAAACTAGATAAACTTATCTTTAACAGAAAAAGTTTGAAAAATGTATTGTAATCACAATTAATATGTTCTAAGGCAGTATGTCTAATAAAAATTGCATGTCTATGTATGTTGATTCAAGAAAACATGAAGGAAGTCAAAATTCACAATAGAAGAAGGATGAATGACCATGTAGAACTAATCCAAATCCTAACAAATTTCATCTATCTTGAATCAAATAGAAAGACAAAGCCAACACAAAAAGAAAAAGTTCATAAAAATTTTGAACTTTACATATGTTAACTAAAAAAAGTCTACACACTTCGTTATAAGTCGGAAATGATTTCTGAGACTAAATCGTAAACTAGATAAACTCATCTTTAACAGAAAAAGTTTGAAAAACGTATTGTAATCACAAATAATATGTTCTAAAGCATTACAACTAGTAAAAATTGCATTTCTATGTACGTTGATTCAAGAAAATATGAAGGAAGGCAAATTTCATAATAGAAGAAGGATGAAAGAACAAGAAGAGCTAATTCAAATCCAAACGAATTTCATCTATCTTGAATCAAATAGAAGAAAGAGTTCATAAAAATGTTGAATTTTATATACGTTAACTTAAAAAAGTCTACACACTTCGTTATAAGTCGGAAATTGATTTCTGAGACTAAATCGTAAACTAGATAAACTCATCTTTAACAGAAAAAGTTTGAAAAATGTATTGTAATCACAAATAATATGTTCTAAAGCATTACGTCTAGTAAACATTGCATTTCTATGTACGTTGATTCAAGAAAATATGAAGGAAGGCAAATTTCACAATAGAAGAAGGATGAAAGAACGAGAAGAACTAATCCAAATCCAAAAAAATTTCATCTATCTTGAATCAAATAGAAAGACAAAGCCAACACAAAAAGAAAGAGTTCATAAAAATGTTGAATTTTATATACGTTAACTCAAAAAAGTCTACACACACTTCGTTATAAGTCTGAAATTGATTTCTGACACTAAATTGTAAACTAGATAAACTCATGTTTAACAGAAAAAGTTTGAAAAATGTATTGTAATCACAAATAATATGTTCCAAGGCAATACGTCTAGTAAAAATTGAATTTCTATGTACGTTGATTCAAGAAAATATGAAGGAAGTCAAATTTCACAACAGAAGAAGGATGAAAGACCAGCCAGAACTAATCAAAATTTCATCTATTTGAATCAAATTGAAAGACAAAGCCAATACAAAAATAAAGAGTTCATAAAAATATTGAATTTTTTATACGTTAACTCAAAAAAGTCTACACACTTCGTTATGTATAAATCGTAAGTTGATTTCCAAGACTAAATTGTAAACTAGATAAGCTCATCTTTAACAGAAAAAGTTTGAAAAATGTATTGTAATCACAAATAATATGTTCAAAAGCATTACGTCTAATAAAAATTGCATTTCTATGTACGTTGATTCAAGAGAATATGAAGGAAATCAAATTTCACAATAGAAGAAGGATGAAAGTCCAGCCAGATCTAATCCAAATTCTAACAAATTTCATCTATTTGAATCAAATTAAAAGACAAAGCCAATACAAAAATAAAGAGTTCATAAAAATATTGAATTTTTTATACGTTAACTCAAAAAAGTCTACACACTTCGTTCGGTATAAGTCGGAAGTTGATTTCTGAGACTAAATTGTAAACTAGATAAACTCATCTTTACAGAAAAAGTTTGAAAAATGTATTGTAATCACAATTAATATGTCCTAAGGCAGTACGTCTAATAAAAATTGCAATTCTATGTATGTTGATTCAAGAAAAAATGAAGGAAGTCAAAATTCACAATAGAAGAAGGATGAATGACCATGCAGAACTAATCCAAATCCTAACAAATTTCATCCATCTTGAATCAAATAGAAAGACAATGCCAACACAAAAAGAAAGAGTTCATAAAAATTTTGAACTTTACATATGTTAACTAAAAAAAAGTCTACACACTTCGTTATAAGTCGGAAATTGATTTCTGAGACTTAATCGTAAACTAGATAAACTCATCTTTAATAGAAAAAGTTTGAAAAATGTATTGTAATCACAAATAATATGTTCTAAAGCATTACGTCTAGTAAAAATTGCATTTCTATGTACGTTGATTCAAGAAAATATGAAGGAAGGCAAATTTCACAATAGAAGAAGGATGAAAGAACAAGAAGAACTAATTCAAATCCAAACGAATTTCATCTATCTTGAATCAAGTAGAAAGACAAATGCAACACAAAAAGAAAGAGTTCATAAAAATGTTGAATATTATATACGTTAACTCAAAAAAGTCTACACACTTCGTTATAAGTATGAAATTGATTTATGACACTAAATTGTAAACTAGATAAACTCATCTTTAACAGAAAAAGTTTGAAAAATGTATTGTAATCACAAATAATATGTTCGAAGGCATTACGTCTAGTAAAAATTGAATTTCTATGTACGTTGATTCAAGAAAATATGAAGGAAGTCAAATTTCACAACAGAAGAAGGATGAAAGACCAGCTAGAACTAATCCAAATTTCATCTATTTGAATCAAATTGAAAGACAAAGCCAATACATAAATAAAGAGTTCATTAAAATATTGAATTTTTTGTACGTTAACTCAAAAAATTCTACACACTTCGTTATAAGTATGAAATTGATTTCTGACACTAAATTGTAAACTAGATAAACTCATGTTTAACAGAAAAAGTTTGAAAAATTTATTGTAATCACAATTAATATGTACTAAGGAAGAACGTCTAGTAAAAATTGCATTTCTATGTATGATGATTCAAGAAAAAATGAAGGAAGTCAAAATTCACAATAGAAGAAGGACGAAAGACCATGCAGAACTAATCCAAATCCTAACAAATTTCATGTATCTTGAAAGAAATAGAAAGACAAAACCAAAACAAAAAGAAAGAGTTCTTAAAAATGTTGAATTTTATATATGTTAACTCGAAAAAGTATACACACTTCGTTATAAGTCGGAAATTGATTTCGAAAACTAAATTGTAAACTAGATAAACTCATCTTTAACAGAAAAAGTTTGAAAAATGTATTGTAATCACAAAAAATGTATTCTAAGCATTACGTCTAGTAAAAATTGCATTTCTATGTACGTTGATTCAAGAAAATATGAAGGAGGTCAAATTTCACAACAAAATACGGATAAAGACCAGCCAGAACTAATCCAAATTCTAATAAATTTCATCTATTTGAATCTAATTGAAAGACAAAGCCAATAAAAAAATAAAGAGTTCATAAAAATGTTGAATTTTTTATACGTTAACTCAAAAAAGTCTACACACTTCGTTATAAGTCGGAAGTTGATTTCTGGGACTAAATTGTAAACTAGATAAACTCATCTTTAACAGAAAAAGTTTAAAAAATGTATTGTAATCACAATTAATATGTTCTAATGCAGTACGTCTAGTAAAAATTACATTTCTATGTATGTTGATTCAAGAACATATGAAGGAAGTCAAATTTCACAATAGAAGAAGGACGAAAGACCAAGCAGAACTATTCCAAATCCTAACAAATTTCATCTATCTTGAATCAAATAGGAATACAAAGCCAGCACAAAAAGAAAGAGTTCATAAAAATGTTGAATTTTATATACGTTAACTTAAAAAAGTTTATACACTTCGTTATAAGTCGGAAATTGATTTCTGAGACTAAATCGTAAACTAGATAAACTCATCTTTAACAGAAAAAGTTTGAAAAATGTATTGTAATCACAAATAATATGTTCTAAAGCATTACGTATAGTAAACATTGCATTTCTATGTACGTTGATTCAAGAAAATATGAAGGAAGGCAAATTTCACAATAGAAGAAGGATGAAAGAACGAGAAGAACTAATCCAAATCCAAACAAATTTTATCTATCTTGAATCAAATAGAAAGACAAAGCCAACACAAAAAGAAAGAGATTATAAAAATGTTGAATTTTATATACCTTAACTCAAAAAAGTCTACACACTTCGTTATAAGTCTGAAATTGATTTCTGACACTAAATTGTAAACTAGATAAACTCATCTTTAACAGAAAAAGTTTGAAAAATGTATTGTAATAACAATTAATATGTTCTGAGGCAGTACGTCTAATAAAAATTGCATTTCTATGTATGTTGATTCAAGAATAAATGAAGGAAGTCAAAATTAACAATAGAAGAAGGATGAATGACCATGCAGAACTAATCCAAATCCTAACAAATTTCATCTATCTTGAATCAAATAGAAAGACAAATGCAACACAAAAAGAAAGAGTTCATAAAAATGTTGAATATTATATACGTTAACTCAAAAAAGTCTACACACTTCGTTATAAGTATGAAATTGATTTATGACACTAAATTGTAAACTAGATAAACTCATATTTAACAGAAAAAGTTGGAAAAATGTATTGTAATCACAAATAATATGTTCTAAAGCATTACGTCTAGTAAAAATTGCATTTTTATGTACGTTGATTCAAGAAAATATGAAGGAAGTCAAATTTGACAATATAAGAAGGATGAAAGAACGAGAAGAACTAATCCAAATCCAAACAAATTTCATCTATCTTGAATAAAATAGAAAGACAAAGCCAACACAAAAAGAAAGAGTTCATAAAAATGTTGAATTTTATATACGTTAACTCAAAAAAGTCTACACACTTCGTTATAAGTATGAAATTGATTTCTGACACTAAATTGTAAACTAGATAAACTCATCTTTAACAGAAAAAGTTTGAAAAATGTATTGTAATCACAAATAATATGTTCGAAGGCATTACGTCTAGTAAAAATTGAATTTCTATGTACGTTGATTCAAGAAAATATGAAGGAAGTCAAATTTCACAACAGAAGAAGGATGAAAGACCAGCCAGAACTAATCCAAATTTCATCTATTTGAATCAAATTGAAAGACAAAGCCAATACAAAAATAAAGAGTTCATAAAAATATTGAATATTTTATACGTTAACTCAAAAAAGTCTACACACTTCGTTATAAATCGGAAGTTGCTTTCTGAGATTAAATTGTAAATTAGATAAACTCATCTTTAACAGAAAAAGTTTGAAAAAAGTTTTATAATCACAAATAATATGTTCGAAAGCATTACGTCTAGTAAAAATTGCATTTCTATGTACGTTGATTTAAGAGAATATGAAGGAAGGCAAATTTCACAATAGAAGAAGGATGAAAGAACGAGAAGAACTAATCCAAATCCAAACAAATTTCATCTATCTTGAATCAAATAGAAAGACAAAGCCAACACAAAAAGAAAGAGTTCATAAAAATGTTGAATTTTATATACGTTAACTCAAAAGAGTCTACACACTTCGTTATAAGTCTGACATTGATTTCTGACACTAAATTGTAAATTAGATAAACTCATCTTTAACAGAAAAAGTTTGAAAAATGTATTGTAATCACAAATAATATGTTCTAAAGCATTACGTCTAGTAAAAATTGCATTTCTATGTACGTTGATTCAAGAAAATATGAAGGAAGGCAAATTTCATAATAGAAGAAGGATGAAAGAACAAGAAGAGCTAATTCAAATCCAAACGAATTTCATCTATCTTGAATCAAATAGAAGAAAGAGTTCATAAAAATGTTGAATTTTATATACGTTAACTTAAAAAAGTCTACACACTTCGTTATAAGTCGGAAATTGATTTCTGAGACTAAATCGTAAACTAGATAAACTCATCTTTAACAGAAAAAGTTTGAAAAATGTATTGTAATCACAAATAATATGTTCTAAAGCATTACGTCTAGTAAAAATTGCATTTCTATGACGTTGATTCAAGAAAATATGAAGGAAGGCAAATTTCAAAATAGAAGAAGGATGAAAGAACAAGAAGAGCTAATTAAAATCCAAACGAATTTCATCTATCTTGAATCAAATAGAAAGACAAAGGCAACACAAAAAGAAAGAGTTCATAAAAATGTTGAATTTTATATACGTTAACTTAAAAAAGTCTATACACTTCGTTATAAGTCGGAAATTGATTTCTGAGACTAAATCGTAAACTAGATAAACTCATCTTTAACAGAAAAAGTTTGAAAAATGTATTGTAATCACAAATAATATGTTCGAAGGCATTACGTCTAGTAAAAATTGAATTTCTATGTACGTTGATTCAAGAAAATATGAAGGAAGTCAAATTTCACAACAGAAGAAGGATGAAAGACCAGCCAGAACTAATCCAAATTTCATCTATTTGAATCAAATTGAAAGACAAAGCCAATACAAAAATAAAGAGTTTATTAAAATATTGAATTTTTTATACGTTAACTCAAAAAAGTCTACACACTTCGTTATTAGTATGAAATTGATTTCTGACACTAAATTGTAAACTATATAAACTCATCTTTAACAGAAAAAGTTTGAAAAATTTATTGTAATCACAATTAATATGTTCTAAGGAAGAACGTCTAGTAAAAATTGCATTTCTATGTATGATGATTCAAGAAAAAATGAAGGAAGTCAAAATTCACAATAGAAGAAGGATGAATGACCATGCAGAACTAATCCAAATCCTAACAAATTTCATCTATCTTGAATCAAATAGAAAGACAAAGCCAACACAAAAAGAAAGAGTTCATAAGAATATTGAATTTTTTATACGTTAACTCAAAAAAGTCTATACACTTAATTTTAAGTCGGAAATTGATTGCTGAGACTAAATTGTAAACTAGATAAACTCATCTTTAACAAAAAAAAGTTTGAAAAATGTATTGTAATCACAATTAATATGTTCTAAGGCAGTATGTCTAATAAAAATTGCAATTCTATGTATGTTGATTCAAGAAAAAATGAAGGAAGTCAAAATTCACAATAGAAGAAGGATGAATGGCCATGCAGAACTAATCCAAATCCTAACAAATTTCATCTATCTTGAATCAAATAGAAAGACAAAGCCAACACAAAAAGAAAGAGTTCATAAAAATTTTGAACTTTACATATGTTAACTAAAAAAAGTCTACACACTTCGTTATAAGTCGGATATTGATTTCTGAGACTAAATCGTAAACTAGATAAACTCATCTTTAACATAAAAAGTTTGAAAAATGTATTGTAATCACAAATAATATGTTCGAAGGAATTACGTCTAGTAAAAATTGAATTTCTATGTACGTTGATTCAAGAAAATAAGAAGGAAGTCAAATTTCACAACAGAAGAAGGATGAAAGACCAGCCAGAACTAATCAAAATTTCATCTATTTGAATCAAATTGAAAGACAAAGCCAATACAAAAATAAAGAGTTCATAATAATATTGAATTTATTATAAATTAACTCAAAAAAGTCTACACACTTCATTATAAATCGGAAGTTGATTTCAGAGACTAAACTGTAAACTAGATAAAGTCATCTTTAACAGAAAAAGTTTGAAAAATGTATTGTAATCACAAATAATATGTTCGAAAGCATTAATTCTAGTAAAAATTACATTTCTATGTACGTTGACTCAAGAGAATATGAAGGAAATCAAATTTCACAATAGAAGAAGGATGAAAGACCAGCCAGAACTAATCCAAATTCTAACAAATTTCATCTCTTTGAATCAAATTGAAAGACAAAGCCAATACAAAAATAAAGAGTTCATAAGAATATTGAATTTTTTATACGTTAACTCAAAAAAGTCTACACACTTCGTTCGTTATAAGTCGGAAGTTGATTTCTGAGACTAAATTGTAAACTAGATAAACTCATCTTTAACAGAAAAAGTTTGAAAAATGTATTGTAATCACAATTAATATGTTCTAAGGCAGTACGTCTAGTAAAAATTGCATTTCTATGTACGTTGGTTCAAGAAAATATGAAGGAAGGCAAATTTCACAATAGAAGAAGGATGAAAGAACAAGAAGAACGAATTCAAATCCAAATGAATTTCATCTATCTTGAATCAAATAGAAAGACAAAGGCAACACAAAAAGAAAGAGTTCATAAAAATGTTGAATTTTTTATACGTTAACTCAAAAAAGTCTACACACTTCGTTCGTTATAAGTCGGAAGTCGATTTCTGAGACTATATTGTAAACTAGATAAACTCATCTTTAACAGAAAAAGTTTGAAAAATGTATTGTAATCACAATTAATATGTTCTAAGGCAGTACGTCTAATAAAAATTGCATGTCTATGTATGTTGATTCAAGAAAAAATGAAGGAAGTCAAAATTCACAATAGAAGAAGGATGAATGACCATGCAGAACTAATCCAAATCCTAACAAATTTCATCTATCTTGAATCAAATAGAAATACAAAGCCAACACAAAAAGAAAAAGTTCATAGAAATTTTGAACTTTACATATGTTAACTAAAAAAAGTCTACACACTTCGTTATAAGTCGGAAATTGATTTTTGAGACTAAATCGTAAACTAGATAAACTCATCTTTAACAGAAAAAGTTTGAAAAATGTATTGTAATCACAAATAATATGTTCTAAAGCATTACGTCTAGTAAAAATTGCATTTCTATGTACGTTGATTCAAGAAAATATGAAGGAAGGCAAATTTCACAATAGAAGAAGGATGAATAAACAAGAAGAGTTAATTCAAATCCAAACGAATTTCATCTATCTTGAATCAAATAGAAATAAAAGGCAACACAAAAAGAAAGAGTTCATAATAATGTTGAATTTTATATACGTTAACTTAAAAAAGTCTACACACTTCGTTATAAGTCGGAAATTGATTTCTGAGACTAAATCGTAAACTAGATA
This sequence comes from Papaver somniferum, assembly GCF_003573695.1. NCBI lineage: Eukaryota > Viridiplantae > Streptophyta > Magnoliopsida > Ranunculales > Papaveraceae > Papaver > Papaver somniferum. The sequence goes on along the minus strand of NW_020621381.1, from coordinate 7,574,588 downwards.
AACTCATCTTTAACAGAAAAAGTTTGAAAAATGTATTGTAATCACAAATAATATGTTCTAAAGCATTACGTCTAGTAAACATTGCATTTCTATGTACGTTGATTCAAGAAAATATGAAGGAAGGCAAATTTCACAATAGAAGAAGGATGAAAGAACGAGAAGAACTAATCCAAATCCAAAAAAATTTCATCTATCTTGAATCAAATAGAAAGACAAAGCCAACACAAAAAGAAAGAGTTCATAAAAATGTTGAATTTTATATACGTTAACTCAAAAAAGTCTACACACACTTCGTTATAAGTCTGAAATTGATTTCTGACACTAAATTGTAAACTAGATAAACTCATGTTTAACAGAAAAAGTTTGAAAAATGTATTGTAATCACAAATAATATGTTCCAAGGCAATACGTCTAGTAAAAATTGAATTTCTATGTACGTTGATTCAAGAAAATATGAAGGAAGTCAAATTTCACAACAGAAGAAGGATGAAAGACCAGCCAGAACTAATCAAAATTTCATCTATTTGAATCAAATTGAAAGACAAAGCCAATACAAAAATAAAGAGTTCATAAAAATATTGAATTTTTTATACGTTAACTCAAAAAAGTCTACACACTTCGTTATGTATAAATCGTAAGTTGATTTCCAAGACTAAATTGTAAACTAGATAAGCTCATCTTTAACAGAAAAAGTTTGAAAAATGTATTGTAATCACAAATAATATGTTCAAAAGCATTACGTCTAATAAAAATTGCATTTCTATGTACGTTGATTCAAGAGAATATGAAGGAAATCAAATTTCACAATAGAAGAAGGATGAAAGTCCAGCCAGATCTAATCCAAATTCTAACAAATTTCATCTATTTGAATCAAATTAAAAGACAAAGCCAATACAAAAATAAAGAGTTCATAAAAATATTGAATTTTTTATACGTTAACTCAAAAAAGTCTACACACTTCGTTCGGTATAAGTCGGAAGTTGATTTCTGAGACTAAATTGTAAACTAGATAAACTCATCTTTACAGAAAAAGTTTGAAAAATGTATTGTAATCACAATTAATATGTCCTAAGGCAGTACGTCTAATAAAAATTGCAATTCTATGTATGTTGATTCAAGAAAAAATGAAGGAAGTCAAAATTCACAATAGAAGAAGGATGAATGACCATGCAGAACTAATCCAAATCCTAACAAATTTCATCCATCTTGAATCAAATAGAAAGACAATGCCAACACAAAAAGAAAGAGTTCATAAAAATTTTGAACTTTACATATGTTAACTAAAAAAAGTCTACACACTTCGTTATAAGTCGGAAATTGATTTCTGAGACTTAATCGTAAACTAGATAAACTCATCTTTAATAGAAAAAGTTTGAAAAAATTTATGTAATCACAAATAATATGTTCTAAAGCATTACGTCTAGTAAAAATTGCATTTCTATGTACGTTGATTCAAGAAAATATGAAGGAAGGCAAATTTCACAATAGAAGAAGGATGAAAGAACAAGAAGAACTAATTCAAATCCAAACGAATTTCATCTATCTTGAATCAAGTAGAAAGACAAATGCAACACAAAAAGAAAGAGTTCATAAAAATGTTGAATATTATATACGTTAACTCAAAAAAGTCTACACACTTCGTTATAAGTATGAAATTGATTTATGACACTAAATTGTAAACTAGATAAACTCATCTTTAACAGAAAAAGTTTGAAAAATGTATTGTAATCACAAATAATATGTTCGAAGGCATTACGTCTAGTAAAAATTGAATTTCTATGTACGTTGATTCAAGAAAATATGAAGGAAGTCAAATTTCACAATAGAAGAAAGATGAAAGACCAGCAAGAACTAATCCAAATTTCATCTATTTGAATCAAATTGAAAGACAAAGCCAATACAAAAATAAAGAGTTCATAATAATATTGATTTTTTTATAAATTAACTCAAAAAAGTCTAAACACTTCGTTATAAATCGGAAGTTGATTTCTGAGACTAAATTGTAAATAGATAAATTCATCTTTAACAGAAAAAGTTTGAAAAATGTATTGTAATCACAAATAATATGTTCGAAAGCATTACGTCTAGTAAAAATTGCATTTCTATGTACGTTGACTCAAGAGAATATGAAGGAAATCAAATTTCACAATAGAAAAAGGATGAAAGACCAGCCAGAACTAATCCAAATTCTAACAAATTTCATCTATTTGATTCAGATTGAAAGACAAAGCCAATACAAAAACAAAGAGTTCATAAGAATATTGAATTTTTTATACGTTAACTCAAAAAAGTCTACACACTTCGTTCGTTATAAGTCGGAAGTTGATTTCTGAGACTAAATTGTAAACTAGATAAACTCATCTTTAACAGAAAAAGTTTGAAAAATGTATTGTAATCACAATTAATATGTTCTAAGGCAGTACGTCTAGTAAAAATTGCATTTCTATGTACGTTGGTTCAAGAAAATATGAAGGAAGGCGAATTTCACAATAGAAAAAGGATTAAAGAACAAGAAGAACTAATTCAAATCCAAACGAATTTCATCTATCTTGAATCAAATAGAAAGACAAAGGCAACACAAAAAGAAATAGTTCATAAAAATGTTGAATTTTTTATACTTTAACTCAAAAAAGTCTACACACTTCGTTCGTTATAAGTCGGAAGTTGATTTCTGAGACTAAATTGTAAACTAGATAAACTTATCTTTAACAGAAAAAGTTTGAAAAATGTATTGTAATCACAATTAATATGTTCTAAGGCAGTATGTCTAATAAAAATTGCATGTCTATGTATGTTGATTCAAGAAAACATGAAGGAAGTCAAAATTCACAATAGAAGAAGGATGAATGACCATGTAGAACTAATCCAAATCCTAACAAATTTCATCTATCTTGAATCAAATAGAAAGACAAAGCCAACACAAAAAGAAAAAGTTCATAAAAATTTTGAACTTTACATATGTTAACTAAAAAAAGTCTACACACTTCGTTATAAGTCGGAAATGATTTCTGAGACTAAATCGTAAACTAGATAAACTCATCTTTAACAGAAAAAGTTTGAAAAACGTATTGTAATCACAAATAATATGTTCTAAAGCATTACAACTAGTAAAAATTGCATTTCTATGTACGTTGATTCAAGAAAATATGAAGGAAGGCAAATTTCATAATAGAAGAAGGATGAAAGAACAAGAAGAGCTAATTCAAATCCAAACGAATTTCATCTATCTTGAATCAAATAGAAGAAAGAGTTCATAAAAATGTTGAATTTTATATACGTTAACTTAAAAAAGTCTACACACTTCGTTATAAGTCGGAAATTGATTTCTGAGACTAAATCGTAAACTAGATAAACTCATCTTTAACAGAAAAAGTTTGAAAAATGTATTGTAATCACAAATAATATGTTCTAAAGCATTACGTCTAGTAAACATTGCATTTCTATGTACGTTGATTCAAGAAAATATGAAGGAAGGCAAATTTCACAATAGAAGAAGGATGAAAGAACGAGAAGAACTAATCCAAATCCAAACAAATTTCATCTATCTTGAATCAAATAGAAAGACAAAGCCAACACAAAAATAAAAAGTTCATAAAAATTTTGAACTTTACATATGTTAACTAAAAAAAGTCTACACACTTCGTTATAAGTCGGAAATGATTTCTGAGACTAAATCGTAAACTAGATAAACTCATCTTTAACAGAAAAAGTTTGAAAAACGTATTGTAATCACAAATAATATGTTCTAAAGCATTACATCTAGTAAAAATTGCATTTCTATGTACGTTGATTCAAGAAAATATGAAGGAAGGCAAATTTCATAATAGAAGAAGGATGAAAGAACAAGAAGAGCTAATTCAAATCCAAACGAATTTCATCTATCTTGAATCAAATAGAAGAAAGAGTTCATAAAAATGTTGAATTTTATATACGTTAACTCAAAAAAGTCTACACACTTCGTTATAAGTCTGACATTGATTTCTGACACTAAATTGTAAATTAGATAAACTCATCTTTAACAGAAAAAGTTTGAAAAATGTATTGTAATCACAAATAATATGTTCGAAGGCAATACGTCTAGTAAAAATTGAATTTCTATGTACGTTGATTCAAGAAAATATGAAGGAAGTCAAATTTCACAACAGAAGAAGGATGAAAGACCAGCCAGAACTAATCCAAATTTCATCTATTTGAATCAAATTGAAAGACAAAGCCAATACAAAAATAAAGAGTTCATAAAAATATTGAATTTTTTATACGTTAACTCAAAAAAGTCTACACACTTCGTTATAAATCGGAAGTTGATTTCTGAGACTAAATTGTAAACTAGATAAGCTCACCTTTAACAGAAAAAGTTTGAAAAATGTATTGTAATCACAAATAATATGTTCGAAAGCATTACGTCTAGTAAAATTTGCATCTCTATGTACGTTGATTCAAGAGAATATGAAGGAAATCCAATTTTCACAATAGAAGAAGGATGAAAGTCCAGCCAGAACTAATCCAAATTCTAACAAATTTCATCTATTTGAATCAAATTAAAAGACAAATCCAATACAAAAATAAAGAGTTCATAAAAATATTGAATTTTTTATACGTTAACTCAAAAAAGTCTACACACTTCGTTATAAGTATGAAATTGATTTCTGACACTAAATTGTAAACTAGATAAACTCATCTTTAACAGAAAAAGTTTGAAAAATTTATTGTAATCACAATTAATATGTTCTAAAGCATTACATCTAGTAAAAATTGCATTTCTATGTACGTTGATTCAAGAAAATATGAAGGAAGGCAAATTTCATAATAGAAGAAGGATGAAAGAACAAGAAGAGCTAATTCAAATCCAAACGAATTTCATCTATCTTGAATCAAATAGAAGAAAGAGTTCATAAAAATGTTGAATTTTATATACGTTAACTTAAAAAAGTCTACACACTTCGTTATAAGTCGGAAATTGATTTCTGAGATTAATCGTAAACTAGATAAACTCATCTTTAACAGAAAAAGTTTGAAAAATGTATTGTAATCACAAATAATATGTTCTAAAGCATTACGTCTAGTAAACATTGCATTTCTATGTACGTTGATTCAAGAAAATATGAAGGAAGGCAAATTTCACAATAGAAGAAGGATGAAAGAACGAGAAGAACTAATCCAAATCCAAACAAATTTCATCTATCTTGAATAAAATAGAAAGACAAAACCAACACAAAAAGAAAGAGTTCATAAAAATGTTGAATTTTATATACGTTAACTCAAAAAAGTCTACACACTTCGTTATAAGTCTGACATTGATTTCTGACACTAAATTGTAAATTAGATAAACTCATCTTTAACAGAAAAAGTTTGAAAAATGTATTGTAATCACAAATAATATGTTCGAAGGCAATACGTCAAGTAAAAATTGAATTTCTATGTACGTTGATTCAAGAAAATATGAAGGAAGTCAAATTTCACAACAGAAGAAGGATGAAAGACCAGCCAGAACTAATCCAAATTTCATCTATTTGAATCAAATTGAAAGACAAAGCCAATACAAAAATAAAGAGTTCATAAAAATTTTGAACTTTACATATGTTAACTAAAAAAAGTCTACACACTTCGTTATGAGTCGGAAGTTGATTTCTGAGGCTAAATCGTAAACTAGATAAACTCATCTTTAACAGAAAAAGTTTGAAAAATGTATTGTAATCACAAATAATATGTTCTAAAGCATTACGTCTAGTAAAAATTGCATTTCTATGTACGTTGATTCAAGAAAATATGAAGGAAGGCAAATTTCATAATAGAAGAAGGATGAAAGAACAAGAAGAGCTAATTCAAATCCAAACGAATTTCATCTATCTTGAATCAAATAGAAGAAAGAGTTCATAAAAATGTTGAATTTTATATACGTTAACTTAAAAAAGTCTACACACTTCGTTATAAGTCGGAAATTGATTTCTGAGACTAAATCGTAAACTCGATAAACGTATCTTTAACAGAAAAAGTTTGAAAAATATATTGTAATCACAAATAATATGTTCTAAAGCATTACGTCTAGTAAAAATTGAATTTCTATGTACGTTGGTTCAAGAAATTATGAAGGAAGGCAAATTTCACAATAGAAGAAGGATGAAAGAACAAGAAGAAATAATTCAAATCCAAACAAAGTTCATCTATCTTTGAATCAAATAGAAAGACAAAAGCAACACAAAAAGAAAGAGTTCATAAAAATGTTGAATTTTTTATACGTTAACTCAAAAAAGTCTACTCACTTCGTTCGTTATAAGTCGGAAGTTGATTTCTGAGACTAAATTGTAAACTAGATAAACTCATCTTTAACATAAAAAGTTTGAAAAATGTATTGTAATCACAATTAATATGTTCTAAGGCAGTACGTCTAATAAAAATTGCATGTCTATGTATGTTGATTTAAGAAAAAATGAAGGAAGTAAAAATTCACAATAGAAGAAGGATGAATGACCATGCAGAACTAATCCAAATCCTAACAAATTTCATCTATCTTGAATCAAATAGAATGACAAAGCCAACACAAAAAGAAAAAGTTCATAAAAATTTTGAACTTTACATATGTTAACTAAAAAAAGTCTACACACTTCGTTATAAGTCGGAAATTGATTTCTGAGACTAAATCGTAAACTAGATAAACTCATCTTTAACAGAAAAAGTTTGAAAAATGTATTGTAATCACAAATAATATGTTCTAAAGCATTACGTCTAGTAAAAATTGCATTTCTATGTACGTTGATTCAAGAAAATATGAAGGAAGGCAAATTTCATAATAGAAGAAGGATGAAAGAACAAGAAGAGCTAATTCAAATCCAAACGAATTTCATCTATCTTGAATCAAATAGAAGAAAGAGTTCATAAAAATGTTGAATTTTATATACGTTAACTTAAAAAAGTCTACACACTTCGTTATAAGTCGGAAATTGATTTCTGAGACTAAATCGTAAACTCGATAAACGTATCTTTAACAGAAAAAGTTTTAAAAATGTATTGTAATCACAAATAATATGTTCTAAAGCATTATGTCTAGTAAAAATTGCATTTCTATGTACGTTGGTTCAAGAAATTATGAAGGAAGGCAAATTTCACAATAGAAGAAGGATGAAAGAACAAGAAGAAATAATTCAAATCCAAACAAAGTTCATCTATCTTTGAATCAAATAGAAAGACAAAAGCAACACAAAAAGAAAGAGTTCATAAAAATGTTGAATTTTTTATACGTTAACTCAAAAAAGTCTACTCACTTCGTTCGTTATAAGTCGGAAGTTGATTTCTGAGACTAAATTGTAAACTAGATAAACTCATCTTTAACATAAAAAGTTTGAAAAATGTATTGTAATCACAATTAATATGTTCTAAGGCAGTACGTCTAATAAAAATTGCATGTCTATGTATGTTGATTGAAGAAAAAATGAAGGAAGTCAAAATTCACAATAGAAGAAGGATGAATGACCATGCAGAACTAATCCAAATCCTAACAAATTTCATCTATCTTGAATCAAATAGAAAGACAAAGCCAACACAAAAAGAAAAAGTTCATAAAAATTTTGAACTTTACATATGTTAACTAAAAAAAGTCTACACACTTCGTTATAAGTCGGAAATTGATTTCTGAGGCTAAATCGTAAACTAGATAAACTTATCTTTAACAGAAAAAGTTTGAAAAATGTATTGTAATCACAAATAATATGTTCTAAAGCATTACGTCTAGTAAAAATTGCATTTCTATGTACGTTGATTCAAGAAAATATGAAGGAAGGCAAATTTCATAATAGAAGAAGGATGAAAGAACAAGAAGAGCTAATTCAAATCCAAACGAATTTCATCTATCTTGAATCAAATAGAAGAAAGAGTTCATAAAAATGTTGAATTTTATATACGTTAACTTAAAAAAGTCTACACACTTCGTTATAAGTCGGAAATTGATTTCTGAGACTAAATCGTAAACTAGATAAACTCATCTTTAACAGAAAAAGTTTGAAAAATATATTGTAATCACAAATAATATGTTCTAAAGCATTACGTCTAGTAAAAATTGAATTTCTATGTACGTTGATTCAAGAAAATATGAAGGAAGTCAAATTTCACAACAAAAGAAGGATGAAAGAACGAGAAGAACTAATCCAAATCCAAACAAATTTCATCTTGAATCAAATAGAAAGACAAAGGCAACACAAAAAGAAACAGTTCATAAAAATGTTGAATTTTATATACGTTAACTCAAAAAAGTCTACACACTTCGTTATAAGTATGAAATTGATTTCTGACACTAAATTGTAAACTAGATAAACTCATCTTTAACAGAAAAAGTTTGAAAAATGTATTGTAATCACAAATAATATGTTCGAAGGCATTACGTCTAGTAAAAATTGAATTTCTATGTACGTTGATTCAAGAAAATATGAAGGAAGTCAAATTTCACAACAGAAGAAGGATGAAAGACCAGCCAGAACTAATCCAAATTTCATCTATTTGAATCAAATTGAAAGACAAAGCCAATACAAAAATAAAGAGTTCATAAAAATATTGAATATTTTATACGTTAACTCAAAAAAGTCTACACACTTCGTTATAAATCGGAAGTTGCTTTCTGAGACTAAATTGTAAATTAGATAAACTCATCTTTAACAGAAAAAGTTTGAAAAATGTATTGTAATCACAAATAATATGTTCGAAAGCATTACGTCTAGTAAAAATTGCATTTCTATGTACGTTGATTCAAGAGAATATGAAGGAAATCCAATTTCACAAAAGAAGAAGGATGAAAGTCCAGCCAGAACTAATCCAAATTCTAACAAATTTCATCTATTTGAATCAAATTAAAAGACAAATCCAATACAAAAATAAAGAGTTCATCAAAATATTGAATTTTTTATACGTTAACTCAGAAAAGTCTACACACTTCGTTCGTTATAAGTCGGAAGTTGATTTCTGAGACTAAATTGAAAACTAGATAAACTCATCTTTACAGAAAAAGTTTGAAAAATGTATTGTAATCACAGTTAATATGTTCTAAGGCAGTATGGCTAATAGAAATTGCATTTCTATGTATGTTGATTAAAGAAAAAATGAATGAAGTCAAAATTCACAATAGAAGAAGGATGAATGACCATGCAGAACTAATCCAAATCCTAACAAATTTCATCTATCTTGAATCAAATAGAAAGACAAAGCCAACACAAAAAGAAAAAGTTCATAAAAATTTTGAACTTTACATATGTTAACTAAAAAAAGTCTACACACTTCGTTATAAGTCGGAAATTGATTTCTGAGACTAAATCGTAAACTAGATAAACTCATCTTTAACAGAAAAAGTTTGAAAAATGTATTGTAATCACAAATAATATGTTCTAAAGCATTACGTCTAGTAAAAATTGCATTTCTATGTACGTTGATTCAAGAAAATATGAAGGAAGGCAAATTTCATAATAGAAGAAGGATGAAAGAACAAGAAGAGCTAATTCAAATCCAAACGAATTTCATCTATCTTGAATCAAATAGAAGAAAGAGTTCATAAAAATGTTGAATTTTATATACGTTAACTTAAAAAAGTCTACACACTTCGTTATAAGTCGGAAATTGATTTCTGAGACTAAATCGTAAACTAGATAAACTCATCTTTAACAGAAAAAGTTTGAAAAATATATTGTAATCACAAATAATATGTTATAAAGCATTACGTCTAGTAAGAATTGCATTTCTATATACGTTGATTCAAGAAAATATGAAGGAAGGCAAATTTTACAATAGAAGAAGGATGAAAGAACAAGAAGAACTAATTCAAATCCAAACGAATTTCATCTATCTTGAATCAAATAGAAAGACAAAAGCAACACAAAAAGAAAGAGTTCATAAAAATGTTGAATTTTATATACGTTAACTCAAAAAAGTCTACACACTTCGTTATAAGTATGAAATTGATTTCTGACACTAAATTGTAAACTAGATAAACTCATCTTTAACAAAAAAAGTTTGAAAAATGTATTGTAATCACAAATAATATGTTCGAAAGCATTACGTCTAGTAAAAATTGCATTTCTATGTGCGTTGACTCAAGAGAATATGAAGGAAATCAAATTTCACAATAGAAGAAGGATGAAAGACCAGCCAGAACTAATCCAAATTCTAATCAATTTCATCTATATGAATCAAATTGAAAGACAAAGCCAATACAAAAATAAAGAGTTCAAAAGAATATTGAATTTTTTATACGTTAACTCAAAAACGTCTACACACTTCGTTCGTTATAAGTCGGAAGTTGATTTTTGAGACTAAATTGTAAACTAGATAAACTCATCTTTAACAGAAAAAGTTTGAAAAATGTATTGTAATCACAATTAATATGTTCTAAGGCAGTACGTCTAGTAAAAATTGCATTTCTATGTACGTTGGTTCAAGAAAATATGAAGGAAGGCAAATTTCACAATAGAAGAAGGATGAAAGAACAAGAAGAACTAATTCAAATCCAAACGAATTTCATCTATCTTGAATCAAATAGAAAGACAAAGGCAACACAAAAAGAAAGAGTTCATAAAAATGTTGAATTTTTTATACGTTAACTCAAAAAAGTCTACACATTTCGTTCGTTATAAGTCGGAAGTTGATTTCTGAGACTAAATTGTAAACTAGATAAACTCATCTTTAATAGAAAAAGTTTGAAAAATGTATTGTAATCACAATTAATATGTTCTAAGGCAGTACGTCTAATAAAAATTGCATGTCTATGTATGTTGATTCAAGAAAAAATGAAGGAAGTCAAAATTCACAATAGAAGAAGGATGAATGACCATGCAGAACTAATCCAAATCCTAACAAATTTCATCTATCTTGAATCAAATAGAAAGACAAAGCCAACACAAAAAGAAAAAGTTCATAAAAATTTTGAACTTTACATATGTTAACTAAAAAAAGTCTACACACTTCGTTATAAGTCGGAAATTGATTTCTTAGACTAAATCGTAAACTAGATAAACTCATCTTTAACAGAAAAAGTTTGAAAAATATATTGTAATCACAAATAATATGTTCTAAAGCATTACGTCTAGTAAAAATTGCATTTCTATATACGTTGATTCAAGAAAATATGAAGGAAGGCAAATTTTACAATAGAAGAAGGATGAAAGAACAAGAAGAACTAATTCAAATCCAAACGAATTTCATCTATCTTGAATCAAATAGAAAGACAAAAGCAACACAAAAAGAAAGAGTTCATAAAAATGTTGAATTTTATATACGTTAACTCAAAAAAGTCTACACACTTCGTTATAAGTATGAAATTGATTTCTGACACTAAATTGTAAACTAGATAAACTCATCTTTAACAGAAAAAGTTTGAAAAATGTATTGTAATTACAAATAATATGTTCGAAGGCATTACGTCTAGTAAAAATTGAATTTCTATGTACGTTGATTCAAGAAAATATGAAGGAAGTCAAATTTCACAACAGAAGAAGGATGAAAGACCAGCCAGAACTAATCCAAATTTCATCTATTTGAATCAAATTGAAAGACAAAGCCAATACAAAAATAAAGAGTTCATAATAATATTGAATTTTTTATACGTTAACTCAAAAAAAGTCTACACACTACGTTATAAATCGGAAGTTGATTTCTGAGACTAAATTGTAAACTAGATAAACTCATCTTTAACAGAAAAAGTTTAAAAATGTATTGTAATCACAAATAATATGTTCGAAAGCATTACGTCTAGTAAAAATTGCATTTCTATGTACGTTGATTTAAGAGAATATGAAGGAAGGCAAATTTCACAATAGAAGAAGGATGAAAGAACGAGAAGAACTAATCCAAATCCAAACAAATTTCATCTATCTTGAATCAAATAGAAAGACAAAGCCAACACAAAAAGAAAGAGTTCATAAAAATGTTGAATTTTATATACGTTAACTCAAAAGAGTCTACACACTTCGTTATAAGTCTGACATTGATTTCTGACACTAAATTGTAAATTAGATAAACTCATCTTTAACAGAAAAAGTTCGAAAAATGTATTGTAATCACAAATAATATGTTCGAAGGCATTACGTCTAGTAAAAATAGAATTTCTATGTACGTTGATTCAAGAAAATATGAAGGAAGTCAAATTTCACAACATAAGAAGGATGAAAGACCAGCCAGAACTAATCCAAATTTCATCTATTTGAATCAAATTGAAAGACAAAGCCAATACAAAAATAAAGAGTTCATAAAAATATTGAATTTTTTATACGTTAACGCAAAAAAGTCTACACACTTCGTTATAAATCGGAAGTTGATTTCTGAGACTAAATTGTAAACTAGATAAACTCATCTTTAACAGAAAAAGTTTAAAAATGTATTGTAATCACAAATAATATCTTCGAAAGCATTACGTCTAGTAAAAATTGCATTTCTATGTACGTTGATTTAAGAGAATATGAAGGAAATCCAATTTCACAATAGAAGAAGGATGAAAGTCCAGCTAGAACTAATCTAAATTCTAACAAATTTCATCTATTTGAATCAAATTAAAAGACAAATCCAATACAAAAATAAAGAGTTCATAAAAATATTGAATTTTTTATACGTTAACTCAAAAAAGTATACACACTTCGTTCGTTATAAGTCGGAAGTTGATTTCTGAGACTAAATTGTAAACTAGATAAACTCATCTTTACAGAAAAAGTTTGAAAAATGTATTGTAATCACAGTTAATATGTTCTAAGGCAGTACGGCTAATAAAAATTGCATTTCTATGTATGTTGATTCAAGAAAAAATGAAGGAAGGCAAAATTCAAAATAGAAGAAGGATGAATGACCATGCAGAACTAATCCAAATCCTAACAAATTTCATCTATCTTGAATCAAATAGAAAGACAAAGCCAACACAAAAACAAAGAGTTCATAAAAATTTTGAACTTTACATATGTTAACTAAAAAAAGTCTACACACTTCGTTATAAGTCGGAAATTGATTTCTGAGACTAAATCGTAAACTAGATAAACTCATCTTTAACAGAAAAAGTTTGAAAAATATATTGTAATCACAAATAATATGTTCTAAAGCATTACGTCTAGTAAAAATTGCATTTCTATGTACGTTGATTCAAGAAAATATGAAGGAAGGAAAATTTTACAATAGAAGAAGGATGAAAGAACAAGAAGAACTAATTCAAATCCAAACGAATCTCATCTATCTTGAATCAAATAGAAAGACAAAAGCAACACAAAAAGAAAGAGTTCATAAAAATGTTGAATTTTATATACGTTAACTCAAAAAAGTCTACACACTTCGTTATAAGTATGAAATTGATTTCTGACACTAAATTGTAAACTAGATAAACTCATCTTTAACAGAAAAAGTTTGAAAAATGTATTGTAATCACAAATAATATGTTCGAAGGCATTACGTCTAGTAAAAATTGAATTTCTATGTACGTTGATTCAAGAAAATATGAAGGAAGTCAAATTTCACAACAGAAGAAGGATGAAAGACCAGCCAGAACTAATCCAAATTTCATCTATTTGAATCAATTTGAAAGACAAAACCAATACAAAAATAAAGAGTTCATAATAATTTTGAATTTTTTATAAATTAACTCAAAAAAGTCTACACACTTCGTTATAAATCGGAAGTTGATTTCTGAGACTAAATTGTAACTAGATAAAGTCATCTTTAACAGAAAAAGTTTGAAAAATATATTGTAATCACAAATAATATGTTCGAAAGCATTACGTCTAGTAAAAATTGCATTTCTATGTACGTTGATTCAAGAGAATATAAAGGAAATCCAATTTCACAATAGAAGAAGGATGAAAGTCCAGCCAGAACTAATCCAAATTCTAACACATTTCATCTATTTGAATCAAATTAAAAGACAAAGGCAACACAAAAAGAAAGAGTTCATAAAAATATTGAATTTTTTATACGTTAACTCAAAAAAGTCTACACACTTCGTTCGTTATAAGTCGGAAGTTGATTTCTGAGACTAAATTGTAAACTAGATAAACTCATCTTTACAGAAAAAGTTTGAAAAATGTATTGTAATCACAGTTAATATGTTCTAAGGCAGTACGGCTAATAAAAATTGCATTTCTATCTATGTTGATTCAAGAAAAAATGAAGGAAGTCAAAATTCAAAATAGAAGAAGGATGAATGACCATGCAGAACTAATCCAAATCCTAACAAATTTCATCTATCTTGAATCAAATAGAAAGACAAAGCCAACACAAAAAGAAAGAGTTCATAAAAATTTTGAACTTTACATATGTTAACTAAAAAAAGTCTACACACTTCGTTATAAGTCGGAAATTGATTTCTGAGACTAAATCGTAAACTAGATAAACTCATCTTTAACAGAAAAAGTTTGAAAAATATATTGTAATCACAAATAGTATGTTCTAAAGCATTACGTCTAGTAAAAATTGCATTTCTATGTACGTTGATTCAAGAAAATATGAAGGAAGGCAAATTTTACAATAGAAGAAGGATGAAAGAACAAGAAGAACTAATTCAAATCCAAACGAATTTCATCTATCTTGAATCAAATAGAAAGACAAAGGCAACACAAAAAGAAAGAGTTCATAAAAATGTTGAATTTTATATACGTTAACTCAAAAAAGTCTACACACTTCGTTATAAGTATGAAATTGATTTCTGACACTAAATTGTAAACTAGATAAACTCATCTTTAACAGAAAAAGTTTGAAAAATGTATTGTAATCACAAATAATATGTTCTAAAGCATTACGTCTAGTAAAAATTGCATTTCTATGTACGTTGACTCAAGAGAATATGAAGGAAATCAAATTTCACAATAGAAGAAGGATGAAAGACCAGCCAGAACTAATCCAAATTCTAATCAATTTCATCTATATGAATCAAATTGAAAGACAAAGCCAATACAAAAATAAAGAGTTCATAAGAATATTGAATTTTTTATACGTTAACTCAAAAACGTCTACACACTTCGTTCGTTATAAGTCGGAAGTTGATTTTTGAGACTAAATTGTAAACTAGATAAACTCATCTTTAACAGAAAAAGTTTGAAAAATGTATTGTAATCACAATTAATATGTTCTAAGGCAGTACGTCTAGTAAAAATTGCATTTCTATGTACGTTGGTTCAAGAAAATATGAAGGAAGGCAAATTTCACAATAGAAGAAGGATGAAAGAACAAGAAGAACTAATTCAAATCCAAACGAATTTCATCTATCTTGAATCAAATAGAAAGACAAAGGCAACACAAAAAGAAAGAGTTCATAAAAATGTTGAATTTTTTATACGTTAACTCAAAAAAGTCTATACATTTCGTTCGTTATAAGTCGGAAGTTGATTTCTGAGACTAAATTGTAAACTAGATAAACTCATCTTTAATAGAAAAAGTTTGAAAAATGTATTGTAATCACAATTAATATGTTCTAAGGCAGTACGTCTAATAAAAATTGCATGTCTATGTATGTTGATTCAAGAAAAAATGAAGGAAGTCAAAATTCACAATAGAATAAGGATGAATGACCATGCAGAACTAATCCAAATCCTAACAAATTTCATCTATCTTGAATCAAATAGAAAGACAAAGCCAACACAAAAAGAAAAATTTCATAAAAAATTTGAACTTTACATATGTTAACTAAAAAAAGTCTACACACTTCGTTATAAGTCGGAAATTGATTTCTTAGACTAAATCGTAAACTAGATAAACTCATCTTTAACAGAAAAAGTTTGAAAAATATATTGTAATCACAAATAATATGTTCTAAAGCATTACGTCTAGTAAAAATTGCATTTCTATGTACGTTGATTCAAGAAAATATGAAGGAAGGCAAATTTTACAATAGAAGAAGGATGAAAGATAAAGAAAAGCTAATTCAAATCCAAACGAATTTCATCTATCTTGAATCAAATAGAAAGACAAAGGCAACACCAAAAGAAAGAGTTCATAAAAATGTTGAATTTTATATACGTTAACTTAAAAAAGTCTACACACTTCGTTATAAGTCGGAAATTGATTTCTGAGTCTAAATCGTAAACTAGATAAACTCATCTTTAACAGAAAAAGTTTGAAAAATGTATTGTAATCATAAATAATATGTTCTAAAGCATTACGTCTAGTAAAAATTGCATTTCTATGTACGTTGATTCAAAAAAATATGAAGGAAGGCAAATTTCATAATAGAAGAAGGATGAAAGAACAAGAAGAACTAATTCAAATCCAAACGAATTTCATCTATCTTGAATCAAATAGAAAGACAAAGGCAACACAAAAAGAAAGAGTTCATAAAAATGTTGAATTTTATATACGTTAACTTAAAAAAGTCTACACACTTCGTTATAAGTCGGAAATTGATTTCTGAGTCTAAATCGTAAACTAGATAAACTCATCTTTAACAGAAAAAGTTTGAAAAATGTAATGTAATCACAAATAATATGTTCTAAAGCATTACGTCTAGTAAAAATTGCATTTCTATGTACGTTGATTCAAGAAAATATGAAGGAAGGCAAATTTCACAATAGAAGAAGGATGAAAGAACGAGAAGAACTAATCCAAATCCAAACAAATTTCATCTATCTTGAATCAAATAGAAAGGCAAAGCCAACACCAAAAGAAAGAGTTCATAAAAATGTTGAATTTTATATACGTTAACTCAAAAAAGTCTACACACTTCGTTATAAGTGTGAAATTGATTTCTGACACTAATTTGTAAACTAGATAAACTCATCTTTAACAGAAAAATTTTGAAAAATGTATTGTAATCACAAATAATATGTTTGAAGGCATTACGTCTAGTAAAAATTGAATTTCTATGTACGTTGTTTCAAGAAAATATGAAGGAAGTCAAATTTCACAACAGAAGAAGGATGAAAGACCAGCCAGAACTAATCCAAATTTCATCTATTTGAATCAAATTGAAAGACAAAGCCAACACAAAAATATAGAGTTCATAAAAATATTGAATTTTTTATACGTTAACTCAAAAAAGTCTACAAACTTCGTTATAAATCGGAAGTTGATTTCTGAGACTCAATTGTAAACTAGATAAACTCGTCTTTAACAGAAAAAGTTTGAAAAATGTATTGTAATCACAAATAATATGTTCTAAGGCAGTACGTCTAGTAAAAATTGCATTTCTATGTATGTTGATTCAAGAAAAAATGAAGGAAGTCAAAATTCACAATTGAAGAAGGATGAATGACCATGCAGAAATAATCCAAATTCTAACAAATTTCATCTATTTGAATCAAAGTGAAAGACAAAGACAATACAAAAATAAAGAGTTCATAAGAATATTGAATTTTTTATACGTTAACTCAAAAAAGTCTACACACTTTGTTCGTTATAAGTCGGAAGTTGATTTCTGAGACTAAATTGTAAACTAGATAAACTCATCTTTAACAGAAAAAGTTTGAAAAATGTATTGTAATCACAATTAATATGATCTAAGGCAGTACGTCTAGTAAAAATTGCATTTCTATGTATGTTGATTCAAGAAAAAATGATGGAAGTCAAATTTCACAATAGAAGAAAGATGAAAGACCATGCATAACTAATCCAAATCCTAAAAAATTTCATCTATCTTGAATCAAATAGAAAGACAAAGCCAATACAAAAAGAAAGAGTTCATAAAAATTTTGAACTTTACATATGTTAACTAAAAAAAGTCTACACACTTCGTTATAAGTCGGAAATAGATTTCTGAGACTAAATCGTAAACTAGATAAACTCATCTTTAACACAAAAAATTTGAAAAATGTATTATAATCACAAATAATATGTTCTAAAGCATTGCATCTAGTAAAAATTGCATTTCTATATACGTTGATTCAAAAAAATATGAAGGAAGGCAAATTTCACAATAGAAGAAGGATGAAAGAACAAGAAGAACTAATTCAAATCCAAAAGAATTTCATCTATCTTGAATCAAATAGAAAGACAAAGGCAACCCAAAAAGAAAGAGTTCATAAAAATGTTGAATTTTATATACGTTAACTTAAAAAAGTCTACACACTTCGTTATAAGTCGGAAATTGATTTCTGAGTCTAAATTGTAAACTAGATAAACTCATCTTTAACAGAAAAAGTTTGAAAAATGTATTGTAATCACAAATAATATGTTCTAAAGCATTACGTCTAGTAAAAATTGCATTTCTATGTACGTTGATTCAAGAAAATATGAAGGAAGGCAAATTTCATAATAGAAGAAGGATGAAAGAACAAGAAGAGCTAATTCAAATCCAAACGAATTTCATCTATCTTGAATCAAATAGAAAAAAGAGTTCATAAAAATGTTGAATTTTATATACGTTAACTTAAAAAAGTCTACACACTTCGTTATAAGTCGGAAATTGATTTCTGAGACTAAATCGTAAACTAGATAAACTCATCTTTAACAGAAAAAGTTTGAAAAATATATTGTAATCACAAATAATATGTTATAAAGCATTACGTCTAGTAAGAATTGCATTTCTATATACGTTGATTCAAGAAAATATGAAGGAAGGCAAATTTTACAATAGAAGAAGGATGAAAGAACAAGAAGAACTAATTCAAATCCAAACGAATTTCATCTATCTTGAATCAAATAGAAAGACAAAAGCAACACAAAAAGAAAGAGTTCATAAAAATGTTGAATTTTATATACGTTAACTCAAAAAAGTCTACACACTTCGTTATAAGTATGAAATTGATTTCTGACACTAAATTGTAAACTAGATAAACTCATCTTTAACAAAAAAAGTTTGAAAAATGTATTGTAATCACAAATAATATGTTCGAAAGCATTACGTCTAGTAAAAATTGCATTTCTATGTGCGTTGACTCAAGAGAATATGAAGGAAATCAAATTTCACAATAGAAGAAGGATGAAAGACCAGCCAGAACTAATCCAAATTCTAATCAATTTCATCTATATGAATCAAATTGAAAGACAAAGCCAATACAAAAATAAAGAGTTCAAAAGAATATTGAATTTTTTATACGTTAACTCAAAAACGTCTACACACTTCGTTCGTTATAAGTCGGAAGTTGATTTTTGAGACTAAATTGTAAACTAGATAAACTCATCTTTAACAGAAAAAGTTTGAAAAATGTATTGTAATCACAATTAATATGTTCTAAGGCAGTACGTCTAGTAAAAATTGCATTTCTATGTACGTTGGTTCAAGAAAATATGAAGGAAGGCAAATTTCACAATAGAAGAAGGATGAAAGAACAAGAAGAACTAATTCAAATCCAAACGAATTTCATCTATCTTGAATCAAATAGAAAGACAAAGGCAACACAAAAAGAAAGAGTTCATAAAAATGTTGAATTTTTTATACGTTAACTCAAAAAAGTCTACACATTTCGTTCGTTATAAGTCGGAAGTTGATTTCTGAGACTAAATTGTAAACTAGATAAACTCATCTTTAATAGAAAAAGTTTGAAAAATGTATTGTAATCACAATTAATATGTTCTAAGGCAGTACGTCTAATAAAAATTGCATGTCTATGTATGTTGATTCAAGAAAAAATGAAGGAAGTCAAAATTCACAATAGAAGAAGGATGAATGACCATGCAGAACTAATCCAAATCCTAACAAATTTCATCTATCTTGAATCAAATAGAAAGACAAAGCCAACACAAAAAGAAAAAGTTCATAAAAATTTTGAACTTTACATATGTTAACTAAAAAAAGTCTACACACTTCGTTATAAGTCGGAAATTGATTTCTGAGGCTAAATCGTAAACTAGATAAACTTATCTTTAACAGAAAAAGTTTGAAAAATGTATTGTAATCACAAATAATATGTTCTAAAGCATTACGTCTAGTAAAAATTGCATTTCTATGTACGTTGATTCAAGAAAATATGAAGGAAGGCAAATTTCATAATAGAAGAAGGATGAAAGAACAAGAAGAGCTAATTCAAATCCAAACGAATTTCATCTATCTTGAATCAAATAGAAGAAAGAGTTCATAAAAATGTTGAATTTTATATACGTTAACTTAAAAAAGTCTACACACTTCGTTATAAGTCGGAAATTGATTTCTGAGACTAAATCGTAAACTAGATAAACTCATCTTTAACAGAAAAAGTTTGAAAAATATATTGTAATCACAAATAATATGTTCTAAAGCATTACGTCTAGTAAAAATTGAATTTCTATGTACGTTGATTCAAGAAAATATGAAGGAAGTCAAATTTCACAACAAAAGAAGGATGAAAGAACGAGAAGAACTAATCCAAATCCAAACAAATTTCATCTTGAATCAAATAGAAAGACAAAGGCAACACAAAAAGAAACAGTTCATAAAAATGTTGAATTTTATATACGTTAACTCAAAAAAGTCTACACACTTCGTTATAAGTATGAAATTGATTTCTGACACTAAATTGTAAACTAGATAAACTCATCTTTAACAGA
The DNA here is from genome assembly GCF_003573695.1 of Papaver somniferum. Classification (NCBI taxonomy): domain Eukaryota; kingdom Viridiplantae; phylum Streptophyta; class Magnoliopsida; order Ranunculales; family Papaveraceae; genus Papaver; species Papaver somniferum. The sequence continues at coordinate 7,554,191 of NW_020621381.1, read as the reverse complement.
AAAAGTTTGAAAAATGTATTGTAATCACAAATAATATGTTCGAAGGCATTACGTCTAGTAAAAATTGAATTTCTATGTACGTTGATTCAAGAAAATATGAAGGAAGTCAAATTTCACAACAGAAGAAGGATGAAAGACCAGCCAGAACTAATCCAAATTTCATCTATTTGAATCAAATTGAAAGACAAAGCCAATACAAAAATAAAGAGTTCATAAAAATATTGAATTTTTTATACAATAACTCAAAAAAGTCTACACACTTCGTTATAAATCGGAAGTTGATTTCTCAGACTAAATTGTAAACTAGATAAACTCATCTTTAACAGAAAAAGTTTGAAAAATGTATTGTAATCACAAATAATATGTTCGAAAGCATTACGTCTAGTAAAAATTGCATTTCTATGTACGTTGATTCAAGAAACAATGAAGGAAGTCTAAATTCAAAATAGAAGAAGGATGAATGACCATGCAGAACTAATCCAAATCCTAACAAATTTCATCTATCTTGAATCAAATAGAAAGACAAAGCCAACACAAAAAGAAAGAGTTCATAAAAATTTTGAACTTTACATATGTTTACTAAAAAAAGTCTACACACTTCGTTATAAGTCGGAAATTAATTTCTGAGACTAAATCGTAAACTAGATAAACTCATCTTTAACAGAAAAAGTTTGAAAAATATATTGTAATCACAAATAATATGTTCTAAAGCATTACGTCTAGTAAAAATTGCATTTCTATGTACGTTGATTCAAGAAAATATGAAGGAAGGCAAATTTTACAATAGAAGAAGGATGAAAGATAAAGAAAAGCTAATTCAAATCCAAACGAATTTCATCTATCTTGAATCAAATAGAAAGACAAAGGCAACACCAAAAGAAAGAGTTCATAAAAATGTTGAATTTTATATACGTTAACTTAAAAAAGTCTACACACTTCGTTATAAGTCGGAAATTGATTTCTGAGTCTAAATCGTAAACTAGATAAACTCATCTTTAACAGAAAAAGTTTGAAAAATGTATTGTAATCATAAATAATATGTTCTAAAGCATTACGTCTAGTAAAAATTGCATTTCTATGTACGTTGATTCAAAAAAATATGAAGGAAGGCAAATTTCATAATAGAAGAAGGATGAAAGAACAAGAAGAACTAATTCAAATCCAAACGAATTTCATCTATCTTGAATCAAATAGAAAGACAAAGGCAACACAAAAAGAAAGAGTTCATAAAAATGTTGAATTTTATATACGTTAACTTAAAAAAGTCTACACACTTCGTTATAAATCGGAAATTGATTTCTGAGTCTAAATCGTAAACTAGATAAACTCATCTTTAACAGAAAAAGTTTGAAAAATGTAATGTAATCACAAATAATATGTTCTAAAGCATTACGTCTAGTAAAAATTGCATTTCTATGTACGTTGATTCAAGAAAATATGAAGGAAGGGAAATTTCACAATAGAAGAAGGATGAAAGAACGAGAAGAACTAATCCAAATCCAAACAAATTTCATCTATCTTCAATCAAATAGAAAGGCAAAGCCAACACCAAAAGAAAAAGTTCATAAAAATGTTGAATTTTATATACGTTAACTCAAAAAAGTCTACACACTTCGTTATAAGTGTGAAATTGATTTCTGACACTAATTTGTAAACTAGATAAACTCATCTTTAACAAAAAAATTTTGAAAAATGTATTGTAATCACAAATAATATGTTCGAAGGCATTACGTCTAGTAAAAATTGAATTTCTATGTACGTTGATTCAAGAAAATATGAAGGAAGTCAAATTTCACAACAGAAGAAGGATGAAAGAACGAGAAGAACTAATCCAAATCCAAACAAATTTCATCTTGAATCAAATAGAAAGACAAAGGCAACACAAAAAGAAAGAGTTCATAAAAATGTTGAATTTTATATACGTTAACTCGAAAAAGTCTACACACTTCGTTATAAGTATGAAATTGATTTCTGACACTAAATTGTAAACTAGATAAACTCATCTTTAACAGAAAAAGTTTGAAAAATGTATTGTAATTACAAATAATATGTTCGAAGGCATTACGTCTAGTAAAAATTGAATTTCTATGTACGTTGATTCAAGAAAATATGAAGGAAGTCAAATTTCACAACAGAAGAAGGATGAAAGACCAGCCAGAACTAATCCAAATTTCATCTATTTGAATCAAATTGAAAGACAAAGCCAATACAAAAATAAAGAGTTCATAATAATATTGAATTTTTTATACGTTAACTCAAAAAAAGTCTACACACTACGTTATAAATCGGAAGTTGATTTCTGAGACTAAATTGTAAACTAGATAAACTCATCTTTAACATAAAAAGTTTAAAAATGTATTGTAATCACAAATAATATGTTCGAAAGCATTACGTCTAGTAAAAATTGCATTTCTATGTACGTTGATTTAAGAGAATATGAAGGAGGGCAAATTTCACAATAGAAGAAGGATGAAAGAACGAGAAGAACTAATCCAAACCCAAACAAATTTCATCTATCTTGAATCAAATAGAAAGACAAAGCCAACACAAAAAGAAAGAGTTCATAAAAATGTTGAATTTTATATACGTTAACTCAAAAAAGTCTACACACTTCGTTATAAGTCTGACATTGATTTCTGACACTAAACTGTAAATTAGATAAACTCATCTTTAACAGAAAAAGTTCGAAAAATGTATTGTAATCACAAATAATATGTTCGAAGGCATTACGTCTAGTAAAAATTGAATTTCTATGTACGTTGATTCAAGAAAATATGAAGGAAGTCAAATTTCACAACAGATGAAGGATGAAAGACCAGCCAGAACTAATCCAAATTTCATCTATTTGAATCAAATTGAAAGACAAAGCCAATACAAAAATAAAGAGTTCATAAAAATATTGAATTTTTTATACGTTAACGCAAAAAAGTCTACACACTTCGTTATAAATCGGAAGTTGATTTCTGAGACTAAATTGTAAACTAGATAAACTCATCTTTAACAGAAAAAGTTTAAAAATGTATTGTAATCACAAATAATATCTTCGAAAGCATTACGTCTAGTAAAAATTGCATTTCCATGTACGTTGATTTAAGAGAATATGAAGGAAATCCAATTTCACAATAGAAGAAGGATGAAAGTCCAGCTAGAACTAATCTAAATTCTAACAAATTTCATCTATTTGAATCAAATTAAAAGACAAATCCAATACAAAAATAAAGAGTTCATAAAAATATTGAATTTTTTATACGTTAACTCAAAAAAGTATACACACTTCGTTCGTTATAAGTCGGAAGTTGATTTCTGAGACTAAATTGTAAACTAGATAAACTCATCTTTACAGAAAAAGTTTGAAAAATGTATTGTAATCACAGTTAATATGTTCTAAGGCAGTACGGCTAATAAAAATTGCATTTCTATGTATGTTGATTCAAGAAAAAATGAAGGAAGGCAAAATTCAAAATAGAAGAAGGATGAATGACCATGCAGAACTAATCCAAATCCTAACAAATTTCATCTATCTTGAATCAAATAGAAAGACAAAGCCAACACAAAAACAAAGAGTTCATAAAAATTTTGAACTTTACATATGTTAACTAAAAAAAGTCTACACACTTCGTTATAAGTCGGAAATTGATTTCTGAGACTAAATCGTAAACTAGATAAACTCATCTTTAACAGAAAAAGTTTGAAAAATATATTGTAATCACAAATAATATGTTCTAAAGCATTACGTCTAGTAAAAATTGCATTTCTATGTACGTTGATTCAAGAAAATATGAAGGAAGGAAAATTTTACAATAGAAGAAGGATGAAAGAACAAGAAGAACTAATTCAAATCCAAACGAATCTCATCTATCTTGAATCAAATAGAAAGACAAAAGCAACACAAAAAGAAAGAGTTCATAAAAATGTTGAATTTTATATACGTTAACTCAAAAAAGTCTACACACTTCGTTATAAGTATGAAATTGATTTCTGACACTAAATTGTAAACTAGATAAACTCATCTTTAACAGAAAAAGTTTGAAAAATGTATTGTAATCACAAATAATATGTTCGAAGGCATTACGTCTAGTAAAAATTGAATTTCTATGTACGTTGATTCAAGAAAATATGAAGGAAGTCAAATTTCACAACAGAAGAAGGATGAAAGACCAGCCAGAACTAATCCAAATTTCATCTATTTGAATCAATTTGAAAGACAAAACCAATACAAAAATAAAGAGTTCATAATAATTTTGAATTTTTTATAAATTAACTCAAAAAAGTCTACACACTTCGTTATAAATCGGAAGTTGATTTCTGAGACTAAATTGTAACTAGATAAAGTCATCTTTAACAGAAAAAGTTTGAAAAATGTATTGTAATCACAAATAATATGTTCGAAAGCATTACGTCTAGTAAAAATTGCATTTCTATGTACGTTGATTCAAGAGAATATAAAGGAAATCCAATTTCACAATAGAAGAAGGATGAAAGTCCAGCCAGAACTAATCCAAATTCTAACAAATTTCATCTATTTGAATCAAATTAAAAGACAAAGGCAACACAAAAAGAAAGAGTTCATAAAAATATTGAATTTATTATACGTTAACTCAAAAAAGTCTACACACTTCGTTCGTTATAAGTCGGAAGTTGATTTCTGAGACTAAATTGTAAACTAGATAAACTCATCTTTACAGAAAAAGTTTGAAAAATGTATTGTAATCACAGTTAATATGTTCTAAGGCAGTACGGCTAATAAAAATTGCATTTCTATCTATGTTGATTCAAGAAAAAATGAAGGAAGTCAAAATTCAAAATAGAAGAAGGATGAATGACCATGCAGAACTAATCCAAATCCTAACAAATTTCATCTATCTTGAATCAAATAGAAAGACAAAGCCAACACAAATAGAAAGAGTTCATAAAAATTTTGAACTTTACATATGTTAACTAAAAAAAGTCTACACACTTCGTTATAAGTCGGAAATTGATTTCTGAGACTAAATCGTAAACTAGATAAACTCATCTTTAACAGAAAAAGTTTGAAAAATATATTGTAATCACAAATAGTATGTTCTAAAGCATTACGTCTAGTAAAAATTGCATTTCTATGTACGTTGATTCAAGAAAATATGAAGGAAGGCAAATTTTACAATAGAAGAAGGATGAAAGAACAAGAAGAACTAATTCAAATCCAAACGAATTTCATCTATCTTGAATCAAATAGAAAGACAAAGGCAACACAAAAAGAAAGAGTTCATAAAAATGTTGAATTTTATATACGTTAACTCAAAAAAGTCTACACACTTCGTTATAAGTATGAAATTGATTTCTGACACTAAATTGTAAACTAGATAAACTCATCTTTAACAGAAAAAGTTTGAAAAATGTATTGTAATCACAAATAATATGTTCTAAAGCATTACGTCTAGTAAAAATTGCATTTCTATGTACGTTGACTCAAGAGAATATGAAGGAAATCAAATTTCACAATAGAAGAAGGATGAAAGACCAGCCAGAACTAATCCAAATTCTAATCAATTTCATCTATATGAATCAAATTGAAAGACAAAGCCAATACAAAAATAAAGAGTTCATAAGAATATTGAATTTTTTATACGTTAACTCAAAAACGTCTACACACTTCGTTCGTTATAAGTCGGAAGTTGATTTTTGAGACTAAATTGTAAACTAGATAAACTCATCTTTAACAGAAAAAGTTTGAAAAATGTATTGTAATCACAATTAATATGTTCTAAGGCAGTACGTCTAGTAAAAATTGAATTTCTATGTACGTTGGTTCAAGAAAATATGAAGGAAGGCAAATTTCACAATAGAAGAAGGATGAAAGAACAAGAAGAACTAATTCAAATCCAAACGAATTTCATCTATCTTGAATCAAATAGAAAGACAAAGGCAACACAAAAAGAAAGAGTTCATAAAAATGTTGAATTTTTTATACGTTAACTCAAAAAAGTCTACACATTTCGTTCGTTATAAGTCGGAAGTTGATTTCTGAGACTAAATTGTAAACTAGATAAACTCATCTTTAATAGAAAAAGTTTGAAAAATGTATTGTAATCACAATTAATATGTTCTAAGGCAGTACGTCTAATAAAAATTGCATGTCTATGTATGTTGATTCAAGAAAAAATGAAGGAAGTCAAAATTCACAATAGAAGAAGGATGAATGACCATGCAGAACTAATCCAAATCCTAACAAATTTCATCTATCTTGAATCAAATAGAAAGACAAAGCCAACACAAAAAGAAAAAGTTCATAAAAATTTTGAACTTTACATATGTTAACTAAAAAAAGTCTACACACTTCGTTATAAGTCGGAAATTGATTTCTTAGACTAAATCGTAAACTAGATAAACTCATCTTTAACAGAAAAAGTTTGAAAAATATATTGTAATCACAAATAATATGTTATAAAGCATTACGTCTAATAAGAATTGCATTTCTATATACGTTGATTCAAGAAAATATGAAGGAAGGCAAATTTTACAATAGAAGAAGGATGAAAGAACAAGAAGAACTAATTCAAATCCAAACGAATTTCATCTATCTTGAATCAAATAGAAAGACAAAAGCAACACAAAAAGAAAGAGTTCATAAAAATGTTGAATTTTATATACGTTAACTCAAAAAAGTCTACACACTTCGTTATAAGTATGAAATTGATTTCTGACACTAAATTGTAAACTAGATAAACTCATCTTTAACAAAAAAAGTTTGAAAAATGTATTGTAATCACAAATAATATGTTCGAAAGCATTACGTCTAGTAAAAATTGCATTTCTATGTGCGTTGACTCAAGAGAATATGAAGGAAATCAAATTTCACAATAGAAGAAGGATGAAAGACCAGCCAGAACTAATCCAAATTCTAATCAATTTCATCTATATGAATCAAATTGAAAGACAAAGCCAATACAAAAATAAAGAGTTCAAAAGAATATTGAATTTTTTATACGTTAACTCAAAAACGTCTACACACTTCGTTCGTTATAAGTCGGAAGTTGATTTTTGAGACTAAATTGTAAACTAGATAAACTCATCTTTAACAGAAAAAGTTTGAAAAATGTATTGTAATCACAATTAATATGTTCTAAGGCAGTACGTCTAGTAAAAATTGCATTTCTATGTACGTTGGTTCAAGAAAATATGAAGGAAGGCAAATTTCACAATAGAAGAAGGATGAAAGAACAAGAAGAACTAATTCAAATCCAAACGAATTTCATCTATCTTGAATCAAATAGAAAGACAAAGGCAACACAAAAAGAAAGAGTTCATAAAAATGTTGAATTTTTTATACGTTAACTCAAAAAAGTCTACACATTTCGTTCGTTATAAGTCGGAAGTTGATTTCTGAGACTAAATTGTAAACTAGATAAACTCATCTTTAATAGAAAAAGTTTGAAAAATGTATTGTAATCACAATTAATATGTTCTAAGGCAGTACGTCTAATAAAAATTGCATGTCTATGTATGTTGATTCAAGAAAAAATGAAGGAAGTCAAAATTCACAATAGAAGAAGGATGAATGACCATGCAGAACTAATCCAAATCCTAACAAATTTCATCTATCTTGAATCAAATAGAAAGACAAAGCCAACACAAAAAGAAAAAGTTCATAAAAATTTTGAACTTTACATATGTTAACTAAAAAAAGTCTACACACTTCGTTATAAGTCGGAAATTGATTTCTGAGACTAAATCGTAAACTAGATAAACTCATCTTTAACAGAAAAAGTTTGAAAAATGTATTGTAATCACAAATAATATGTTCTAAAGCATTACGTCTAGTAAAAATTGCATTTCTTTGTACGCTGATTCAAGAAAATATGAAGGAAGGCAAATTTCACAATAGAAGAAGGATGAAAGAACAAGAAGAGCTAATTCAAATCCAAACGAATTTCATCTATCTTGAATCAAATAGAAATACAAAGGCAACACATAAATAAAGAGTTCATAAAAATGTTGAATTTTATATACGTTAACTTAAAAAAGTCTACACACTTCGTTATAAGTCGGAAATTGATTTCTGAGACTAAATCGTAAACTAGATAAACTCATCTTTAACATAAAAAGTTTGAAAAATGTATTGTAATCACAAATAATATGTTCTAAAGCATTACGTCTAGTAAAAATTGCATTTCTATGTACGCTGATTCAAGAAAATATGAAGGAAGGCAAATTTCACAATAGAAGAAGGATGAAAGAACAAGAAGAGCTAATTCAAATCCAAACGAATTTCATCTATCTTGAATCAAATAGAAAGACAAAGCCAACACAAAAAGAAAGAGTTCATAAAACGTTGAATTTTATATACGTTAACTCAAAAAAGTCTACACACTTCGTTATAAGTCCGAAATTTATTTCTGACACTAAATTGTAAACTAGATAAACTCATCTTTAACAGAAAAAGTTTGAAAAATTTATTGTAATCACAAATAATATGTTCGAAGGCATTACGTCTAGTAAAAATAGAATTTCTATGTACGTTGATTCAAGAAAATATGAAGGAAGTCAAATTTCACAACAGAAGAAGGATGAAAGACCAGCCAGAACTAATCCAAATTTCATCTATTTGAATCAAATTGAAAGACAAAGCCAATACAAAAATAAAGAGTTCATAAAAATATTGAATTTTTTATACGTTAACGCAAAAAAGTCTACACACTTCGTTATAAATCGGAAGTTGATTTCTGAGACTAAATTGTAAACTAGATAAACTCATCTTTAACAGAAAAAGTTTAAAAATGTATTGTAATCACAAATAATATCTTCGAAAGCATTACGTCTAGTAAAAATTGCATTTTTATGTACGTTGATTTAAGAGAATATGAAGGAAATCCAATTTCACAATAGAAGAAGGATGAAAGTCCAGCTAGAACTAATCTAAATTCTAACAAATTTCATCTATTTGAATCAAATTAAAAGACAAATCCAATACAAAAATAAAGAGTTCATAAAAATATTGAATTTTTTATACGTTAACTCAAAAAAGTATACACACTTCGTTCGTTATAAGTCGGAAGTTGATTTCTGAGACTACATTGTAAACTATATAAACTCATCTTTACAGAAAAAGTTTGAAAAATGTATTGTAATCACAGTTAATATGTTCTAAGGCAGTACGGCTAATAAAAATTGCATTTCTATGTATGTTGATTCAAGAAAAAATGAAGGAAGGCAAAATTCAAAATAGAAGAAGGATGAATGACCATGCAGAACTAATCCAAATCCTAACAAATTTCATCTATCTTGAATCAAATAGAAAGACAAAGCCAACACAAAAACAAAGAGTTCATAAAAATTTTGAACTTCACATATGTTAACTAAAAAAAGTCTACACACTTCGTTATAAGTCGGAAATTGATTTCTGAGACTAAATCGTAAACTAGATAAACTCATCTTTAACAGAAAAAGTTTGAAAAATATATTGTAATCACAAATAATATGTTCTAAAGCATTACGTCTAGTAAAAATTGCATTTCTATGTACGTTGATTCAAGAAAATATGAAGGAAGGAAAATTTTACAATAGAAGAAGGATGAAAGAACAAGAAGAACTAATTCAAATCTAAACGAATTTCATCTATCTTGAATCAAATAGAAAGACAAAGGCAACACAAAAAGAAAGAGTTCATAAAAATGTTGAATTTTATATACGTTAACTCAAAAAAGTCTACACACTTCGTTATAAGTATGAAATTGATTTCTGACACTAAATTGTAAACTAGATAAACTCATCTTTAACAGAAAAAGTTTGAAAAATGTATTGTAATCACAAATAATATGTTCGAAGGCATTACGTCTAGTAAAAATTGAATTTCTATGTACGTTGATTCAAGAAAATATGAAGGAAGTCAAATTTCACAACAGAAGAAGGATGAAAGACCAGCCAGAACTAATCCAAATTTCATCTATTTGAATCAATTTGAAAGACAAAACCAATACAAAAATAAAGAGTTCATAATAATTTTGAATTTTTTATAAATTAACTCAAAAAAGTCTACACACTTTGTTATAAATCGGAAGTTGATTTCTGAGACTAAATTGTAACTAGATAAAGTCATCTTTAACAGAAAAAGTTTGAAAAATGTATTGTAATCACAAATAATATGTTCGAAAGCATTACGTCTAGTAAAAATTGCATTTCTATGTACGTTGATTCAAGAGAATATAAAGGAAATCCAATTTCACAATAGAAGAAGGATGAAAGTCCAGCCAGAACTAATCCAAATTCTAACAAATTTCATCTATTTGAATCAAATTAAAAGACAAAGGCAACACAAAAAGAAAGAGTTCATAAAAATATTGAATTTATTATACGTTAACTCAAAAAAGTCTACACACTTCGTTCGTTATAAGTCGGAAGTTGATTTCTGAGACTAAATTGTAAACTAGATAAACTCATCTTTACAGAAAAAGTTTGAAAAATGTATTGTAATCACAGTTAATATGTTCTAAGGCAGTACGGCTAATAAAAATTGCATTTCTATCTATGTTGATTCAAGAAAAAATGAAGGAAGTCAAAATTCAAAATAGAAGAAGGATGAATGACCATGCAGAACTAATCCAAATCCTAACAAATTTCATCTATCTTGAATCAAATAGAAAGACAAAGCCAACACAAATAGAAAGAGTTCATAAAAATTTTGAACTTTACATATGTTAACTAAAAAAAGTCTACACACTTCGTTATAAGTCGGAAATTGATTTCTGAGACTAAATCGTAAACTAGATAAACTCATCTTTAACAGAAAAAGTTTGAAAAATATATTGTAATCACAAATAGTATGTTCTAAAGCATTACGTCTAGTAAAAATTGCATTTCTATGTACGTTGATTCAAGAAAATATGAAGGAAGGCAAATTTTACAATAGAAGAAGGATGAAAGAACAAGAAGAACTAATTCAAATCCAAACGAATTTCATCTATCTTGAATCAAATAGAAAGACAAAGGCAACACAAAAAGAAAGAGTTCATAAAAATGTTGAATTTTATATACGTTAACTCAAAAAAGTCTACACACTTCGTTATAAGTATGAAATTGATTTCTGACACTAAATTGTAAACTAGATAAACTCATCTTTAATAGAAAAAGTTTGAAAAATGTATTGTAATCACAAATAATATGTTCGAAGGCATTACGTCTAGTAAAAATTGAATTTCTATGTACGTTGATTCAAGAAAATATGAAGGAAGTCAAATTTCACAACAGAAGAAGGATGAAAGACCAGCCAGAACTAATCCAAATTTCATCTATTTGAATCAATTTGAAAGACAAAACCAATACAAAAATAAAGAGTTCATAATAATTTTGAATTTTTTATAAATTAACTCAAAAAAGTCTACACACTTCGTTATAAGTATGAAATTGATTTCTGACACTAAATTGTAAACTAGATAAACTCATCTTTAACAGAAAAAGTTTGAAAAATGTATTGTAATCACAAATAATATGTTCTAAAGCATTACGTCTAGTAAAAATTGCATTTCTATGTACGTTGACTCAAGAGAATATGAAGGAAATCAAATTTCGCAATAGAAGAAGGATGAAAGACCAGCCAGAACTAATCCAAATTCTAATCAATTTCATCTATATGAATCAAATTGAAAGACAAAGCCAATACAAAAATAAAGAGTTCATAAGAATATTGAATTTTTTATACGTTAACTCAAAAACGTCTACACACTTCGTTCGTTATAAGTTGGAAGTTGATTTTTGAGACTAAATTGTAAACTAGATAAACTCATCTTTACAGAAAAAGTTTGAAAAATGTATTGTAATCACAGTTAATATGTTCTAAGGCAGTACGGCTAATAAAAATTGCATTTCTATGTATGTTGATTCAAGAAAAAATGAAGGAAGGCAAAATTCAAAATAGAAGAAGGATGAATGACCATGCAGAACTAATCCAAATCCTAACAAATTTCATCTATCTTGAATCAAATAGAAAGACAAAGCCAACACAAAAACAAAGAGTTCATAAAAATTTTGAACTTTACATATGTTAACTAAAAAAAGTCTACACACTTCGTTATAAGTCGGAAATTGATTTCTGAGACTAAATCGTAAACTAGATAAACTCATCTTTAACAGATAAAGTTTGAAAAATATATTGTAATCACAAATAATATGTTCTAAAGCATTACGTCTAGTAAAAATTGCATTTCTATGTACGTTGATTCAAGAAAATATGAAGGAAGGAAAATTTTACAATAGAAGAAGGATGAAAGAACAAGAAGAACTAATTCAAATCCAAACGAATTTCATCTATCTTGATTCAAATAGAAAGACAAAGGCAACACAAAAAGAAAGAGTTCATAAAAATGTTGAATTTTATATACGTTAACTCAAAAAAGTCTACACACTTCGTTATAAGTATGAAATTGATTTCTGACACTAAATTGTAAACTAGATAAACTCATCTTTAACAGAAAAAGTTTGAAAAATGTATTGTAATCACAAATAATATGTTCGAAGGCATTACGTCTAGTAAAAATTGAATTTCTATGTACGTTGATTCAAGAAAATATGAAGGAAGTCAAATTTCACAACAGAAGAAGGATGAAAGACCAGCCAGAACTAATCCAAATTTCATCTATTTGAATCAATTTGAAAGACAAAACCAATACAAAAATAAAGAGTTCATAATAATTTTGAATTTTTTATAAATTAACTCAAAAAAGTCTACACACTTCGTTATAAATCGGAAGTTGATTTCTGAGACTAAATTGTAACTAGATAAAGTCATCTTTAACAGAAAAAGTTTGAAAAATGTATTGTAATCACAAATAATATGTTCGAAAGCATTACGTCTAGTAAAAATTGCATTTCTATGTACGTTGATTCAAGAGAATATAAAGGAAATCCAATTTCACAATAGAAGAAGGATGAAAGTCCAGCCAGAACTAATCCAAATTCTAACAAATTTCATCTATTTGAATCAAATTAAAAGACAAAGGCAACACAAAAAGAAAGAGTTCATAAAAATATTGAATTTATTATACGTTAACTCAAAAAAGTCTACACACTTCGTTCGTTATAAGTCGGAAGTTGATTTCTGAGACTAAATTGTAAACTAGATAAACTCATCTTTACAGAAAAAGTTTGAAAAATGTATTGTAATCACAGTTAATATGTTCTAAGGCAGTACGGCTAATAAAAATTGCATTTCTATCTATGTTGATTCAAGAAAAAATGAAGGAAGTCAAAATTCAAAATAGAAGAAGGATGAATGACCATGCAGAACTAATCCAAATCCTAACAAATTTCATCTATCTTGAATCAAATAGAAAGACAAAGCCAACACAAATAGAAAGAGTTCATAAAAATTTTGAACTTTACATATGTTAACTAAAAAAAGTCTACACACTTCGTTATAAGTCGGAAATTGATTTCTGAGACTAAATCGTAAACTAGATAAACTCATCTTTAACAGAAAAAGTTTGAAAAATATATTGTAATCACAAATAGTATGTTCTAAAGCATTACGTCTAGTAAAAATTGCATTTCTATGTACGTTGATTCAAGAAAATATGAAGGAAGGCAAATTTTACAATAGAAGAAGGATGAAAGAACAAGAAGAACTAATTCAAATCCAAACGAATTTCATCTATCTTGAATCAAATAGAAAGACAAAGGCAACACAAAAAGAAAGAGTTCATAAAAATGTTGAATTTTATATACGTTAACTCAAAAAAGTCTACACACTTCGTTATAAGTATGAAATTGATTTCTGACACTAAATTGTAAACTAGATAAACTCATCTTTAACAGAAAAAGTTTGAAAAATGTATTGTAATCACAAATAATATGTTCTAAAGCATTACGTCTAGTAAAAATTGCATTTCTATGTACGTTGACTCAAGAGAATATGAAGGAAATCAAATTTCACAATAGAAGAAGGATGAAAGACCAGCCAGAACTAATCCAAATTCTAATCAATTTCATCTATATGAATCAAATTGAAAGACAAAGCCAATACAAAAATAAAGAGTTCATAAGAATATTGAATTTTTTATACGTTAACTCAAAAACGTCTACACACTTCGTTCGTTATAAGTCGGAAGTTGATTTTTGAGACTAAATTGTAAACTAGATAAACTCATCTTTAACAGAAAAAGTTTGAAAAATGTATTGTAATCACAATTAATATGTTCTAAGGCAGTACGTCTAGTAAAAATTGCATTTCTATGTACGTTGGTTCAAGAAAATATGAAGGAAGGCAAATTTCACAATAGAAGAAGGATGAAAGAACAAGAAGAACTAATTCAAATCCAAACGAATTTCATCTATCTTGAATCAAATAGAAAGACAAAGGCAACACAAAAAGAAAGAGTTCATAAAAATGTTGAATTTTTTATACGTTAACTCAAAAAAGTCTACACATTTCGTTCGTTATAAGTCGGAAGTTGATTTCTGAGACTAAATTGTAAACTAGATAAACTCATCTTTAATAGAAAAAGTTTGAAAAATGTATTGTAATCACAATTAATATGTTCTAAGGCAGTACGTCTAATAAAAATTGCATGTCTATGTATGTTGATTCAAGAAAAAATGAAGGAAGTCAAAATTCACAATAGAAGAAGGATGAATGACCATGCAGAACTAATCCAAATCCTAACAAATTTCATCTATCTTGAATCAAATAGAAAGACAAAGCCAACACAAAAAGAAAAAGTTCATAAAAATTTTGAACTTTACATATGTTAACTAAAAAAAGTCTACACACTTCGTTATAAGTCGGAAATTGATTTCTGAGACTAAATCGTAAACTAGATAAACTCATCTTTAACAGAAAAAGTTTGAAAAATGTATTGTAATCACAAATAATATGTTCTAAAGCATTACGTCTAGTAAAAATTGCATTTCTTTGTACGCTGATTCAAGAAAATATGAAGGAAGGCAAATTTCACAATAGAAGAAGGATGAAAGAACAAGAAGAGCTAATTCAAATCCAAACGAATTTCATCTATCTTGAATCAAATAGAAATACAAAGGCAACACATAAATAAAGAGTTCATAAAAATGTTGAATTTTATATACGTTAACTTAAAAAAGTCTACACACTTCGTTATAAGTCGGAAATTGATTTCTGAGTCTAAATCGTAAACTAGATAAACTCATCTTTAACAGAAAAAGTTTGAAAAATGTATTGTAATCATAAATAATATGTTCTAAAGCATTACGTCTAGTAAAAATTGCATTTCTATGTACGTTGATTCAAAAAAATATGAAGGAAGGCAAATTTCACAATAGAAGAAGGATGAAAGAACAAGAAGAACTAATTCAAATCCAAACGAATTTCATCTATCTTGAATCAAATAGAAAGACAAAGGCAACACAAAAAGAAAGAGTTCATAAAAATGTTGAATTTTATATACGTTAACTTAAAAAAGTCTACACACTTCGTTATAAGTCGGAAATTGATTTCTGAGTCTAAATCGTAAACTAGATAAACTCATCTTTAACAGAAAAAGTTTGAAAAATGTAATGTAATCACAAATAATATGTTCTAAAGCATTACGTCTAGTAAAAATTGCATTTCTATGTACGTTGATTCAAGAAAATATGAAGGAAGGCAAATTTCACAATAGAAGAAGGATGAAAGAACGAGAAGAACTAATCCAAATCCAAACAAATTTCATCTATCTTGAATCAAATAGAAAGGCAAAGCCAACACCAAAAGAAAGAGTTCATAAAAATGTTGAATTTTATATACGTTAACTCAAAAAAGTCTACACACTTCGTTATAAGTGTGAAATTGATTTCTGACACTAATTTGTAAACTAGATAAACTCATCTTTAACAGAAAAATTTTGAAAAATGTATTGTAATCACAAATAATATGTTTGAAGGCATTACGTCTAGTAAAAATTGAATTTCTATGTACGTTGTTTCAAGAAAATATGAAGGAAGTCAAATTTCACAACAGAAGAAGGATGAAAGACCAGCCAGAACTAATCCAAATTTCATCTATTTGAATCAAATTGAAAGACAAAGCCAACACAAAAATATAGAGTTCATAAAAATATTGAATTTTTTATACGTTAACTCAAAAAAGTCTACAAACTTCGTTATAAATCGGAAGTTGATTTCTGAGACTCAATTGTAAACTAGATAAACTCGTCTTTAACAGAAAAAGTTTGAAAAATGTATTGTAATCACAAATAATATGTTCTAAGGCAGTACGTCTAGTAAAAATTGCATTTCTATGTATGTTGATTCAAGAAAAAATGAAGGAAGTCAAAATTCACAATTGAAGAAGGATGAATGACCATGCAGAAATAATCCAAATCCTAACAAATTTCATCTATTTGAATCAAATTGAAAGACAAAGCCAATACAAAAATAAAGAGTTCATAAAAATATTGAATTTTTTACGTTATAATCGGAAGTTGATTTCTGAGACTAAATTGTAAACTAGATAAACTCATCTTTAACAGAAAAAGTTTGAAAAATGTATTGTAATCACAAAAATATGTTCGAAAGCATACGTCTAGTAAAAATTGCATTTCTATATACGTTGATTCAAGAAAACATGAAGGAAGTCTAAATTCAAAGAAGAAGAAGATGAATGACCAGCGAACTAATCCAAATCCTAACAAATTTCATCTATCTTGAATCAAATAGAAAGACAAAGCCAACACAAAAGAAAGAGTTCATAAAAATTTTGAACTTTACATATGTTACTAAAAAAGTCTACACACTTCGTTATAAGTCGGAAATTAATTTCTGAGACTAAATCGTAAACTAGATAAACTCATCTTTAACAGAAAAAGTTTGAAAAATATATTGTAATCACAAATAATATGTTCTAAAGCATTACGTCTAGTAAAAATTGCATTTCTATGTACGTTGATTCAAGAAAATATGAAGGAAGGCAAATTTTACAATAGAAGAAGGATGAAAGATAAGAACTAATCCAAATCCAAACAATTTCATCTATCTTGAATCAAATAGAAAGACAAAGCAACACAAAAAAAGAGTTCATAAAAATGTTGAATTTTATATACGTTAACTTAAAAAAGTCTACACACTTCGTTATAAGTCGGAAATTGATTTCTGAGCTAAATCGTAAACTAGATAAACTCATCTTTAACAGAAAAAGTTTGAAAAATGTATTGTAATCTAATAATATGTTCTAAAGCATTACGTCTAGTAAAAATTGCATTTCTATGTACGTTGATTCAAAAAATATGAAGGAAGGCAAATTTCACAATAGAAGAAGGATGAAAGACAAGAAGAACTAATCAAATCCAAACGAATTTCATCTATCTTGAATCAAATAGAAAGACAAAGGCCAACACAAAAGAAGAGTTCATAAAAATGTTGAATTTTATATACGTTAACTTAAAAAGTCTACACACTTCGTTATAAGTCGGAAATTGATTTCTGAGTCTAAATCGTAAACTAGATAAACTCATCTTTAACAGAAAAAGTTTGAAAAATGTAATGTAATCACAAATAATATGTTCTAAAGCATTACGTCTAGTAAAAATTGCATTTCTATGTACGTTGATTCAAGAAAATATGAAGGAAGGCAAATTTCACAATAGAAGAAGGATGAAAGAACGAGAAGAACTAATCCAAATCCAAACAATTTCATCTATCTTGAATCAAATAGAAAGGCAAAGCCAACACCAAAAGAAAGAGTTCATAAAAATGTTGAATTTATATACGTTAACTCAAAAAAGTCTACACACTTCGTTATAAGTGTGAAATTGATTTCTGACACTAATTGTAAACTAGATAAACTCATCTTTAACAGAAAAATTTGAAAAATGTATTGTAATCACAAATAATATGTTGAAGGCATTACGTCTAGTAAAAATTGAATTTCTATGTACGTTGTTTCAAGAAAATATGAAGGAAGTCAAATTTCACAACAGAAGAAGGATGAAAGACCAGCCAGAACTAATCCAAATTTCATCTATTTGAATCAAATTGAAAGACAAAGCCAACACAAAAATAAGAGTTCATAAAAATATTGAATTTTTATACGTTAACTCAAAAAAGTCTACAACTTCGTTATAAATCGGAAGTTGATTTCTGAGACTAATTGTAAACTAGATAAACTCATCTTTAACAGAAAAAGTTTGAAAAATGTATTGTAATCACAAATAATATGTTCTAAGCTAAGGCAGTACTAGTAAAAATTGCATTTCTATGTATTGATTCAAGAAAAATGAAGGAAGTCAAATTCACAATTGAAGAAGGATGAATGACCAGCAGCTAATCCAAATCCTAACAAATTTCATCTATTTGAATCAAATTGAAAGACAAAGCCAATACAAAAATAAAGAGTTCATAAAAATATTGAATTTTTATACGTTAACTCAAAAAAGTCTACACACTTCGTTATAAGTCGGAAGTTGATTTCTGAGACTAAATTGTAAACTAGATAAACTCATCTTTAACAAAAAAGTTTGAAAATGTATTGTAATCACAATTAATATGTTCTAAGGCAGTACATCTAGTAAAAATTGCATTTCTATGTATGTTGATTCAAGAAAAAAGAAGGCTCAAATTCACAATAGAAGAAGGATGAAAGACCATGCAGAAATAATCCAAATTCTAACAAATTTCATCTATTTGAATCAAATGAAAGACAAAGCAATACAAAAATAAAGAGTTCATAAAATATTGAATTTTTTATACGTTAACTCAAAAAAGTCTACACACTTGTTCGTTATAAGTCGGAAGTTGATTTCTGAGACTAAATTGTAAACTAGATAAACTCATCTTTAACAGAAAAAGTTTGAAAAATGTATTGTAATCACAATAATATGTCTAAGGCAGTACGTCTAGTAAAAATTGCATTTCTATGTATGTTGATTCAAGAAAAATGAAGGAAGTCAAATTTCACAATAGAAGAAGGATGAAAGACCAGATAATAATCCAAATCCAAAAATTTCATCTATCTTGAATCAAATAGAAAGACAAAGGCAACACAAAAAGAAAGAGTTCATAAAAATGTTGAATTTTATACGTTAACTCAAAAAAGTCTACACACTTCGTTATAAGTCGGAAATTGATTTCTGAGACTAAATCGTAAACTAGATAAACTCATCTTTAACAGAAAAAGTTTGAAAAATGTATGTAATCACAAATAATATGTTCTAAGCATTACGTCTAGTAAAAATTGCATTTCTATGTACGTTGATTCAAGAAAATATGAAGGAAGGCAAATTTCACAATAGAAGAAGGATGAAAGAACGAGAAGAACTAATCCAAATCCAACAAATTTCATCTATCTTGAATCAAATAGAAAGACAAAGCCAACACAAAAGAAAGAGTTCATAAAATGTTGAATTTTATATACGTTAACTCAAAAAAGTCTACACACTTCGTTATAAGTGTGAAATTGATTTCTGAACACTAATTGTAAACTAGATAAACTCATCTTTAACAGAAAAAGTTTTGAAAATGTATTGTAATCACAAATAATATGTTCGAAGGCATTACGTCTAGTAAAAATTGATTTCTATGTACGTTGATTCAAGAAAATATGAAGGAAGTC
The DNA here is from genome assembly GCF_003573695.1 of Papaver somniferum. Classification (NCBI taxonomy): domain Eukaryota; kingdom Viridiplantae; phylum Streptophyta; class Magnoliopsida; order Ranunculales; family Papaveraceae; genus Papaver; species Papaver somniferum. The sequence continues at coordinate 7,534,660 of NW_020621381.1, read as the reverse complement.
AAATTTCACAACAGAAGAAGGATGAAAGACCAGCCAGAACTAATCCAAATTTCATCTATTTGAATCAAATTGAAAGACAAAGCCAACACAAAAATAGAGTTCATAAAATATTGAATTTTTTATACGTTAACTCAAAAAAGTCTACAACTTCGTTATAAATCGGAAGTTGATTTCTGAGACTAAATTGTAAACTAGATAAACTCATCTTTAACAGAAAAAGTTTGAAAATGTATTGTAATCACAAATAATATGTTCTAAGGCAGTACGTCTAGTAAAAATTGCATTTCTATGTATGTTGATTCAAGAAAAATGAAGGAAGTCAAATTCACAATAGAAGAAGGATGAATGACCATGCAGAACTAATCCAAATCTAACAAATTTCATCTATTTGAATCAAATGAAAGACAAAGCCAATACAAAAAAAAGAGTTCATAAAAATTGAATTTTTATACGTTAACTCAAAAAAGTCTACACACTTCGTTATAAGTCGGAAGTTGATTTCTGAGACTAAATTGTAAACTAGATAAACTCATCTTTAACAGAAAAAGTTTGAAAAATGTATTGTAATCACAATAATATGTCTAAAGGCATACGTCTAGTAAAAATTGCATTTCTATGTACGTTGATTCAAGAAAATGAAGGAAGTCAAATTTCACAATAGAAGAAGGATGAAAGACCAGCAAACTAATCCAAATCCTAAAAAATTTCATCTATCTTGAATCAAATAGAAAGACAAAGCCAACAAAAAGAAAGAGTTCATAAAAATTTGAATTTATACGTTAACTCAAAAAAGTCTACACACTTCGTTATAAGTCGGAAATTGATTTCTGAGACTAAATCGTAAACTAGATAAACTCATCTTTAACAGAAAAAATTTGAAAAATGTATTATAATCACAAATAATATGTTCTAAAGCATTACTAGTAAAAATTGCATTTCTATGTACGTTGATTCAAGAAAATATGAAGGAAGTCAAATTTCACAATAGAAGAAGGATGAAAGAACAAGAAGAACTAATCAAATCCAAAAGATTTCATCTATCTTGAATCAAATAGAAAGACAAAGCACAACAAAAAGAAAGAGTTCATAAAAATGTTGAATTTTATATACGTTAACTCAAAAAAGTCTACACACTTCGTTATAAGTCGGAAATTGATTTCTGAGTAAATTGTAAACTAGATAAACTCATCTTTAACAGAAAAAGTTTGAAAAATGTATTGTAATCACAAATAAATGTTCTAAAGCATTACGTCTAGTAAAAATTGCATTTCTATGTACGTTGATTCAAGAAAATGAAGAAGGCAAATTTCACAATAGAAGAAGGATGAAAGAACGAAGAACTAATCAAATCCAAACAAATTTCATCTATCTTGAATCAAATAGAAAGACAAAGCCAACACAAAAAGAAAGAGTTCATAAAAATTTGAATTTTATATACGTTAACTCAAAAAGTCTACACACTTCGTTATAAGTGTGAAATTGATTTCTGACACTAATTGTAAACTAGATAAACTCATCTTTAACATAAAAAGTTTGAAAATGTATTGTAATCACAAATAATATGTTCGAAGGCATTACATCTAGTAAAAATTGCATTTCTATGTTCGTTGATTCAAGAAAAATGAAGGAGAAGGATGAAAGACCAAGCCTGAAACTAATCCAAATTTCATCTATTTGAATCAAATTGAAAGACAAAGACAAAGCCAAAAAAAAAAGAGTTCATAAAAATTGAATTTTTATATACGTTAACTCAAAAAAGTCTACACACTTTATAAGTGTTAAATTGATTTCTGACACTAAATTGTAAACTAGATAAACTCATCTTTAACAGAAAAAGTTTGAAAAATGTATTGTAATCACAAATAATATGTTCGGCATTACGTCTAGTAAAAATTGCATTTCTATGTACGTTGATTCAAGAAAATATGAAGGAAGTCAAATTTCACAACATAGAAGGATGAAAACCAGCCAGAACTAATCCAAATTCTAACAATTTCATCTATTTGAATCAAATAAAAGACAAAGCCAATACAAAAATAAAGAGTTCATAAAAATTGAATTTTTATACGTTAACTCAAAAAAGTCTACACACTTCGTTATAAGTCGGAAGTTGATTTCTGAGACTAAATTGTAAACTAGATAAACTCATCTTTAACAGAAAAAGTTTGAAAAATGTATTGTAATCACAATTAATATGTTCTAAGGCAGTACGTCTAGTAAAAATTGCATTTCTATGTATGTTGATTCAAGAAAAATGAAGGAAGTCAAAATTTCACAATAGAAGAAGGATGAAAGACCATGCAAATAATCCAAATCAAACAAATTTCATCTATTTGAATCAAATGAAAGACAAAGCCAATACAAAAATAAAGAGTTCATAAAAATGAATTTTTTATACGTTAACTCAAAAAAGTCTACACACTTCGTTATAAGTCGGAAGTTGATTTCTGAACTAAATTGTAAACTAGATAAACTCATCTTTAACAGAAAAAGTTTGAAAAATGTATTGTAATCACAAATAATATGTTCGAAGGCATTACGTCTAGTAAAAATTGCATTTCTATGTACGTTGATTCAAGAAAAATGAAGGAAGTCAAATTCACAATAGAAGAAGGATGAATGACCAGCAGAACTAATCCAAATCCTAACAAATTTCATCTATCTTGAATCAAATAGAAAGACAAAGCCAACACAAAAAGAAAGAGTTCATAAAAATTTGAATTTACATATGTTTACTAAAAAAAGTCTACACACTTCGTTATAAGTCGGAAATTGATTTCTGAGACTAAATCGTAAACTAGATAAACTCATCTTTAACAGAAAAAGTTTGAAAAATATATTGTAATCACAAATAATATGTTCTAAAGCATTACGTCTAGTAAAAATTGCATTTCTATGTACGTTGATTCAAGAAAATATGAAGGAAGGCAAATTTACAATAGAAGAAGGATGAAGAAAGAAAAGCTAATTCAAATCCAACGAATTTCATCTATCTTGAATCAAATAGAAAGACAAAGCAACACAAAAGAAAGAGTTCATAAAAATGTTGAATTTTATATACGTTAACTTAAAAAAGTCTACACACTTCGTTATAAGTCGGAAATTGATTTCTGAGTAAATCGTAAACTAGATAAACTCATCTTTAACAGAAAAAGTTTGAAAAATGTATTGTAATCACAAATAATATGTTCTAAAGCATTACGTCTAGTAAAAATTGCATTTCTATGTACTTGATTCAAAAAATATGAAGGAAGGCAAATTTCACAATAGAAGAAGGATGAAAGAACAAGAAGAACTAATCAAATCCAAACAATTTCATCTATCTTGAATCAAATAGAAAGACAAAGCAACACAAAAAGAAAGAGTTCATAAAAATGTTGAATTTTATATACGTTAACTAAAAAAGTCTACACACTTCGTTATAAGTCGGAAATTGATTTCTGAGTCTAAATCGTAAACTAGATAAACTCATCTTTAACAGAAAAAGTTTGAAAAATGTATGTAATCACAAATAATATGTTCTAAAGCATTACGTCTAGTAAAAATTGCATTTCTATGTACGTTGATTCAAGAAAATATGAAGGAAGGCAAATTTCACAATAGAAGAAGGATGAAAGAACAGAAGAACTAATCCAAATCCAAACAAATTTCATCTATCTTGAATCAAATAGAAAGCAAAGCCAACACAAAAAGAAAGAGTTCATAAAAATGTTGAATTTTATACGTTAACTCAAAAAAGTCTACACACTTCGTTATAAGTGTGAAATTGATTTCTGACACTAATTGTAAACTAGATAAACTCATCTTTAACAGAAAAAGTTTGAAAAATGTATTGTAATCACAAATAATGTTTGAAGGCATTACGTCTAGTAAAAATTGAATTTCTATGTACGTTGTTCAAGAAATATGAAGGAAGTCAAATTTCACAACAGAAGAAGGATGAAAGACCAGCCAGAACTAATCCAAATTTCATCTATTTGAATCAAATTGAAAGACAAAGCCAACACAAAAATAAAGTTCATAAAATATTGAATTTTTATACGTTAACTCAAAAAAGTCTACAACTTCGTTATAAATCGGAAGTTGATTTCTGAGACTAAATTGTAAACTAGATAAACTCATCTTTAACAGAAAAAGTTTGAAAAATGTATTGTAATCACAATAATATGTTCTAAGGCAGTACGTCTAGTAAAAATTGCATTTCTATGTATGTTGATTCAAGAAAAATGAAGGAAGTCAAAATTCACAATTGAAGAAGGATGAATGACCATGCAGAACTAATCCAAATCCTAACAAATTTCATCTATTTGAATCAAATTGAAAGACAAAGCCAATACAAAAAAAAGAGTTCATAAAAATATTGAATTTTTTATACGTTAACTCAAAAAAGTCTACACACTTTGTTATAAGTCGGAAGTTGATTTCTGAGACTAAATTGTAAACTAGATAAACTCATCTTTAACAAAAAAGTTTGAAAATGTATTGTAATCACAATTAATATGTTCTAAGGCAACATATAGTAAAAATTGCATTTCTATGTAGTTGATTCAAGAAAAATGAAGGAAGTCAAATTCACAATAGAAGAAGGATGAATGACCAGCAAACTAATCCAAATTAACAAATTTCATCTATTTGAATCAAATGAAAGACAAAGCAATACAAAAATAAAGAGTTCATAAAATATTGAATTTTTTATACGTTAACTCAAAAAAGTCTACACACTTCGTTATAAGTCGGAAGTTGATTTCTGAGACTAAATTGTAAACTAGATAAACTCATCTTTAACAGAAAAAGTTTGAAAAATGTATTGTAATCACAATAATATGTCTAAGGCAGTACGTCTAGTAAAAATTGCATTTCTATGTATGTTGATTCAAGAAAAATGATGGAAGTCAAATTTCACAATAGAAGAAGGATGAAAGACCATGCAACTAATCCAAATCCTAAAAATTTCATCTATCTTGAATCAAATAGAAAGACAAAGCCAATACAAAAAAAGAGTTCATAAAAATTTTGAATTTACATATGTTAACTAAAAAAGTCTACACACTTTCGTTATAAGTCGGAAATGATTTCTGAGACTAAATCGTAAACTAGATAAACTCATCTTTAACACAAAAAGTTTGAAAAATGTATTAATCACAAATAATATGTTCTAAAGCATTGTCTAGTAAAAATTGCATTTCTATACGTTGATTCAAGAAAAATATGAAGGAAGGCAAATTTCACAATAGAAGAAGGATGAAAGAACAAGAAACTAATCAAATCCAAAAATTTCATCTATCTTGAATCAAATAGAAAGACAAAGCAACCAAAAAGAAAGAGTTCATAAAAATGTTGAATTTTATATACGTTAACTTAAAAAAGTCTACACACTTCGTTATAAGTCGGAAATTGATTTCTGAGTCTAAATTGTAAACTAGATAAACTCATCTTTAACAGAAAAAGTTTGAAAAATGTATTGTAATCACAAATAATATGTTCTAAAGCATTACGTCTAGTAAAAATTGCATTTCTATGTACGTTGATTCAAGAAAATATGAAAGAAGGCAAATTTCACAATAGAAGAAGGATGAAAGAACGAGAAGAACAAATCTAAATCCAAACAAATTTCATCTATCTTGAATCAAATAGAAAGACAAAGGCAACCCAAAAAGAAAGAGTTCATAAAAATGTTGAATTTTATATACGTTAACTTAAAAAAGTCTACACACTTCGTTATAAGTCGGAAATTGATTTCTGAGTCTAAATTGTAAACTAGATAAACTCATCTTTAACATAAAAAGTTTGTAAAATGTATTGTAATCACAAATAATATGTTCGATGGCATTACATCTAGTAAAAATTGAATTTCTATGTACGTTGATTCTCGAAAATATGAAGGAAGAAGGATGAAAGACCAGCCTGAACTAATCCAAATTTCATCTATTTGAATCAAATTGAAAGACAAAGACAAAGCCAAAACAAAAATAAAGAGTTCATAAAAATATTGAATTTTTTATACGTTAACTCAAAAAAGTCTACGCACTTAGTTATAAGTGTTAAATTGATTTCTGACACTAATTTGTAAACTAGATAAACTCATCTTTAACAGAAAAAGTTTGAAAAATGTATTGTAATCACAAATAATATGTTCGAAGGCATTACGTCTAGTAAAAATTGAATTTCTATGTACGTTGATTCAAGAAAATATGAAGGAAGTCAAATTTCACAACAGTAGAAGAATAAAAGACCAGCCAGAACTAATCCAAATTCTAACAAATTTCATCTATTTGAATCAAATAGAAATACAAAGCCAATATAAAAATAAAGAGTTCATAAAAATATTGAATTTTTTATACGTTAACTCAAAAAAGTCTACACACTACGTTCGCTATAAGTCGGAAGTTGATTTCTGAGACTAAATTGTAAACTAGATAAACTTATCTTTAACAAAAAAAGTTTGAAAAATGTATTGTAATCACAAATAATATGTTCTAAAGCATTACGTCTAGTAAAAATTGCATTTCTATGTACGTTGATTCAAGAAAATATGAAGGAAGGCAAATTTCACAATAGAAGAAGGATGAAAGAACGAGAAGAACTAATCCAAATCCAAACGAATTTCATCTATCTTGAATAAAATAGAAAGACAAAGCCAACACAAAAAGAAAGAGTTCACAAAAATGTTGAATTTTATATACGTTAACTCAAAAAAGTCTACACACTTCGTTATAAGTGTGAAATTGATTTCTGACACTAATTTGTAAACTAGATAAACTCATCTTTAACAGAAGAAGTTTGAAAAATGTATTGAAATAACAAATAATATGTTCGAAGGCATTACGTCTAGTAAAAATTGAATTTCTATGTACGTTGATAAAGAAAATATGAAGGAAGTCAAATTTCACAACAGAAGAAGGATGAAAGACCAGCCAGAACTAATCCAAATTTCATCTATTTGAATCAAATTGAAAGACAAAGCCAATCCAAAAATAAAGAGTACATAAAAATATTGAATTTTTTATACGTTAACTCAAAAAAGTCTACACACTTCGTTATAAATCGGAAGTTGATTTCTGAGACTAAATTGTAAACTAGATAAACTCATCTTTAACAGAAAAAGTTTAAAAAATGTATTGTAATCACAAATAATATGTTCGAAAGCATTACGTCTAGTAAAAATTGCATTTCTATGTATGTTGATTCAAGAGAATATAAAGGAAATCAAATTTCACAATAGAAGAAGGATAAAGACCAGCCAGAACTAATCCAAATTCTAACAAATTTCATCTAATTGAATCAAATTGAAAGACAAAGCCAATACAAAAATAAAGAGTTCATAAAAATATTGAATTTTTTATACGTTAACTCGAAAAAGTCTACACACTTCGTTATAAATCGGAAGTTGATTTCTGAGACTAAATTGTAAACTAGATAAACTCATCTTTAACAGAAAAAGTTTGAAAAATGTATTGTAATCACAAATAATATGTTCGAAAGCATTACGTCTAGTAAAAATTGCATTTCTATGTACGTTGATTCAAGAGAATATGAAGGAAATCAAATTTCACAATAGAAGAAGGATGAAAGACCAGCCAGAACTAATCCAAATTCTAACAAATTTCATCTAATTGAATCAAATTGAAAGACAAAGCCTATCCAAAAATAAAGAGTTCATAAAAATATTGAATTTTTTATACGTTAACTCAAAAAAGTCTACACACTTCGTTATAAGTCGGAAGTTGATTTCTGAGACTAAATTGTAACTATATAAACTCATCTTTAACAGAAAAAGTTTAAAAAATGTATTGTAATCACAATTAATATGTTCTAAGGCAGTACATCTAGTAAAAATTGCATTTCTATGTATGTTGATTCAAGAAAAAATGAAGGAAGTCAAAATTCACAATAGAAGAAGGATGAAAGACCAGCCAGAACTAATCCAAATTCTAACAAATTTCATCTATTTGAATCAAATTGAAAGACGAAGCCAATACCAAAATAAAGAGTTCATAAGAATATTGAATTTTTTATACGTTAACTCAAACAAGTCTACACACTTCGTTCGTTATAAGTCGGAAGTTGATTTCTGAGACTAAATTGTAAACTAGATAAACTCATCTTTAACAGAAAAAGTTTGAAAAATGTATTGTAATCACAATTAATATGTTCTAAGGCAGTACGTCTAGTAAAAATTGCATTTCTATGTATGTTGATTCAAGAAAAAATGAAGTCAAAATTCACAATAGAAGAAGGATGAATGACCATGCAGAAATAATCCAAATCCTAACAAATTTCATCTATTTGAATCAAATTGAAAGACAAAGCCAATACAAAAATAAAGAGTTCATAAAAATATTGAATTTTTTATACGTTAACTCAAAAAAGTCTACACACTTCGTTATAAGTCGAAAGTTGATTTCTGAGACTAAATTGTAACTAGATAAACTCATCTTTAACAGAAAAAGTTTAAAAAATGTATTGTAATCACAATTAATATGTTCTAAGGCAGTACATCTAGTAAAAATTGCATTTCTATGTATGACCAGCCAGAACTAATCCAAATTCTAACAAATTTCATCTATTTGAATCAAATTGAAAGACAAAGCCAACACAAAAAGAAAGAGTTCATAAAAATTTTGAACTTTACATATGTTAACTAAAAAAAGTCTACACACTTCGTTATAAGTCGGAAATTGATTTCTGAGACTAAATCGTAAACTAGATAAACTCATCTTTAACAAAAAAAGTTTGAAAAATGTATTGTAATCACAAATAATATGTTCTAAAGCATTACGTCTAGTAAAAATTGCATTTCTATGTACGTTGATTCAAAAAAAATATGAAGGAAGGCAAATTTCACAATTGAAGAAGGATGAAAGAACAAGAAGAACTAATTCAAATCCAAACGAATTTCATCTATCTTGAATCAAATAGAAAGACAAAGGCAACACAAAAAGAAAGAGTTCATAAAAATGTTGAATTTTATATACGTTAACTTAAAAAAGTCTACACACTTCGTTATAAGTCGGAAATTTATTTCTGAGTCTAAATCGTAAACTAGATAAACTCATCTTTAAAAGACAAAGTTTGAAAAATGTATGGTAATCACAAATAATATGTTCTAAAGCATTACGGCTAATAAAAATTGCATTTCTATGTACGTTGATTCAAGAAAATATGAAGGAAGTCAAATTTCACAATAGAAGATGGATGAAAGACCATGCACAACTAATCCAAATCCTAACAAATTTCATCTATTTGAATCAAATAGAAATACAAAGACAATACAAAAATAAAGAGTTCATAAAAATATTGAATTTTTTATACGTTAATTCAAAAAAGTATACACACTTCGTTATAAGTCGGAAGTTGATTTCTGAGACTAAATTGTAAACTAGATAAACTCATCTTTAACAGAAAAAGTTTGAAAAATGTACTGTAATCACAATTTATATGTTCTAAGTCGGAAGTTGATTTCTGAGACTAAATTGTAAACTAGATAAACTTATCTTTAACAGAAAAAGTTTGAAAATGTGTTGTAATCACAATTAATATGTTCTAAGGCAGTACGTCTAGTAAAAATTGCATTTTTATGTATGTTGATTCAAGAAAAAATGAAGGAAGTCAAAATTCACAATAGAAGAAGGATGAATGACCATGAAGAGCTAATCCAAATCCTAACAAATTTCATCTATTTGAATCAAATAGAAAGACAAACAAATACAAAAATAAAGAGTTCATAAAAATATTGAATTTTTTATACGTTGACTCAAAAAAGTCTACACACTTCATTATAAGTCGGAAGTTGATTTCTCAGACTAAATTGTAAACTAGATAAACTCATCTTTAACAGAAAAAGTTTGAGAAATGTATTGTAATCACAATTAATATGTTCTAAGTCGAAAGTTGATTTCTGAGACTAAATTGTAAACTAGATAAACTCATCTTTAACAGAAAAAGTTTGAAAAATGTATTGTAATCACAATTAATATGTTCTAAGTCGGAAGTTGATTTCTGAGACTAAATTGTAAACTAGATAAACTTATCTTTAACAGAAAAAGTTTGAGAAATGTGTTTTAATCACAATTAATATGTTCTAAGGCAGTACGTCTAGTAAAAATTGCATTTCTATGTATGTGGATTCAAGAAAAAATGAAGGAAGTCAAAATTCACAATAGAAGAAGGATGAATGACCATGCAGAACTAATCCAAATCCTAAAAAATTTTATCTATCTTGAATCAAATAGAAAGACAAAGCCAACACAAAAAGAAAGAGTTCATAAATTTTTTGAATTTTACATACGTTAACTAAAAAAAGTCTACACACTTCGTTATAAGTCGGAAATTGATTTCTGAGACTAAATCGTAAACTCGATAAACTTATCTTTAACAGAAAAAGTTTTAAAAATGTATTGTAATCACAAATAATATGTTCTAAAGCATTATGTCTAGTAAAAATTGCATTTCTATGTACGTTGGTTCAAGAAATTATGAAGGAAGGCAAATTTCACAATAGAAGAAGGATGAAAGAACAAGAAGAACTAATTCAAATCCAAACAAAGTTCATCTATCTTGAATCAAATAGAAAGACAAAGCCAACACAAAAAGAGAGAGTTCATAAAAATGTTGAATTTTATATACGTTAACTCAAAAAAGTCTACACACTTCGTTATAAGTCTGAAATTGATTTCTGAGACTAAATTGTAAACTAGATAAACTCATCTTTAACAAAAAAAAGTTTGAAAAATGTATTGTAATCACAAATAATATGTTCGAAAGCATTACGTCTAGTAAAAATTGCATTTCTATGTACGTTGATTCAAGAGAATATGAAGAAATCAAATTTCACAATAGAAGAAGGATGAATGACCATGCAGAAATAATCCAAATCCTAACAAATTTCATCTATCTTGAATCAAATAGAAAGACAAAGCCAACACAAAAAGTAAAAGTTCATAAATTTTTTGAATTTTACTTACGTTAACTAAAAAAAGTCTACACACTTCGTTATATGTCGGAAATTGATTTCTGAGACTAAATCGTAAACTAGATAAACTCATCTTTAACAGAAAAAGTTTGAAAAAGATATTGTAATCACAAATAACCTAGATTGCAAACCCTGATTTGAAAATTATATAAGGAGACGTCTAGAAACTGTGCAAAACTAATCCCCACACCTCTTGTGTGATAATAGTTGGTTTGCTAGACTCGATTCTCCTTTAATCGTAGGTTTCTTCTTGAGACCCTGTCGATTAACGACTGAAAGACTTCATTGGGATTGTGAAGCAAGACGAAACTACTTCTCTTGTAGTTGAGCGATCTGATCTTTCCATTTTCTATCGTACGAGTTCAATTGAATAATTGACTTGAGATTATATGTCCGATAGGGCAAGATAAAAAGAAATCACAAACATCTTCGTCTCATCGTTTGTGATTCCGCAATATCTAGTTTCGCTACCATACGATTTAGATTATTGTGAGGTGATTGATAATACTAGGCTGTTTCTTCGGGAATATAAGACCGGTTTATCAATTAGTTCTTGTTCACCTTGATTTCAATCAAAAGTCAAAACAAAACTTTTAGGTTTATCTGTGGGAGACAAATTTATCTATCCTCGTAGACTTTTCTGTGTGATACAGATTTGTTTGCTAAAGTCTTCGAATTTGGGTCGTAGGAACTCTTGGTTGTGGGTGAGATCGGCTAAGGGAACCAAGTGCATAGTATCCTACTGGGATCAGAGACGTAAGGAGTGCAACTGTACCTTGAATCAGTGTGAGATTTATTAGGGTCCAACTACAGTCCAGATCGAAGTTAGTTTGTAGTAGGCTAGTGTCTGTAGCGGCTTAATACAATGTGGTGTTCAATCTGGACTAGGTCCCGGGGTTTTTCTGCATTTGCAGTTTCCTCGTTAACAAAATTTCTGGTGTTTGTATTATTTCTATTCCACATTATATTTTGCTATATAATTGAAATATCACAGGTTGTGTGTTTCTAACGATCAATTGTGAAATCCAACCTTTGGTTGTTGATTGGAAATTGATTGGTCTTTGGATATTGGTCTTTGGTACCATCCAATTTTATTATCCTTGTATTTTGATAAAGACTCACAGATTTCAATTTGCTTGAGTAAAATCAAATCAAGAGAGAGATATTAACTCCTCGATATACTTGTCTCTAGATTGACTGTCTAGTTGATTCTCTAGAATGTATATTGGAGTCAGTCCGTACAGATTTCTAATCGAAATATTGGGTGTCGTTGTTATTCCCCCGTTTTTTCAATTGGTATCAGAGCAGTCAAACATCTTAAAACCTTATAAGTTTGTGTTTGCTCGATCATCAAAAGCCTATCCCTATGGGAAATCGTTTTTGGAGACTTACTCATAGCATCCGTAACGCACACCAGATCTCCTTAAAGATTGTTCAAAGATTATTCATTAGACCTACGGTCAATCATAATATTCACATTCCATCTAGTATGTCGAAAAATATAGATGTGAGAAAACAATCTAAGGAAAAAATTAAAAAGAATTTTCAAAGAAAACATAGTCAACGCTCAAAGGTATGGACTCTCACAAGAATTACTCTTAGTCTCTTTGAGGAATACTACCATAAAGGATCAATTGACAAGGATCTATTTAGGGAGTTTGAAAATGTTTTGAAATTCTTAGAAAAGCTAAATTCCCTGGAAAAATTGAACTTCACTGATAAAATTTTTGTGCCTGTCAAATCTTTTGATTATGCACAAACTGTTCCAAACACCAATCAGGTGGAGTCAATAAGAGTTCATATGTAATTGGCAAAGGAACCATTTATCAGAAAAGGTCAATTCCTGGTCATAAGAAAAGGAGCCCAAGTAATTCTAAGTATTATCAGTATGCTTCTGATTCTGGCTACAAATATCAACCGAAAAACTCGCATGAGAAATTCTTTGCAGTTTCCAAACACCTGATTTGAGGTTTAGCTACACCCCATTTGTACATGACTTGAGATGGGGCAAGTAACGGGTTGATTTTGATTTAATTCCTTTTTTAAGCTTTTCAGTAGGTACTTTCCTTAATAATGTATGTACCTTCAAAAAAACTACTTACCTTTAGTGGGTCGCGGTTCGTGTACGGGTCCAAGCCCATGAGTGGGTATAAAAGAAGTTTGGAGTACGCGTACTCTTCTTCCTCCCCAAACAGTCCGCGTACGTGAACTATTCTAGGGTTCATGTTTTCTCTCCATTAAAGCTTGTTGAAGAACAATTGTGAAGACATTCTTCAAGATAAAAAGTCAAGTAAGTAATATCTTGCCCACTCTCTTATTTCCTTCTAGAATAATGAAGAATGTTAAGGGTTCAAAAGGATTTTCATACAACCTAGGATCTTCATCCTCATCAATTGATCTTCCTGTTGATCAGAACTCTATTAGGATTAGATTTTTGGATGAATCCTGTAGCAAAGTATTTGAAAAGATTTCTACTTCTAGGTTTATTTTAGAAAAGAAATTGGATTTGACAAGTGGGCATAAGGATAATTTAACTTGTTTTGAAAAATTCAAGCTTGGAAACATCTTTGATGGTCTTGGTGAAGGTTTTGACACTATTACTAGGATCTTCTATGCCAACATTTATGATGTTGTCCCTGAGGACATGGAATTCAAGACCATGGTTAATAGAGTGAGGATTCTAGTTAATAGAGAATTGATTTCGATAATTACCGGAATTCCGTTGGGAGATTTTCGCCTTCCTAGACCAAGTGATGAACGACCTTCACAAGAACATATTTCAAAAGAGTGTTGTGTGGAATGGAGGAAAATTTCCTACTAATCAACTAGATTTTCCTTTAAGGTCTTTTGGAAAATTGGGTATTTCTAACCTTTGTCCTTCCACGGTTGAGAACTCTCGTTCGAGTCCTGAGTTTGCGGAATTGGTCTATTACCTTGTGATGGAAACCAAAGGTCTTGACATTTGTGGTTTCATTATTTTTCAAATGTTAGACATGACTTCCGTTGACAAGAAGTTAGGCTATCCATGCTTGATTGAGCGAATTTGTCGCAACTTCTCCATTGAACACATTGGGAACTCCATTGGAACCCCCAAGGTTTTTCAGCCGTGTACTTTCAATCGAATAAAGTAATATGCTTGTAAGAGGAAAAGGTGTGACACAACTAATGGCTCAAGTGATTCTTCTACGAAGCTTCTTCGCCAAATTTACAAATGTGTTTGTAAATTGAATACCAAAGTAAGTTGTTTCCAAGAACAATTACTTGTGATTGCGAAAAAAGCATTGAAGAACCAACATTTTTCGATTTAGTAATTTTTTCTCTCTCATGTGCGATTTTTTCTCTCCAAAATTTCTTAGGGTTTCAATTTTTTCCTTCATCCTTGATCATCTTTTGGTGATTTAGGATGGGGGAAAACCCTGTTTCTTCCATGAAATATAATGGGGTTCATAAGGCTATGTTTGCTGATTTAGTCAAGGGGAAAAACCCTATATGTTAACAGATTCTGATTTTTTATCCCTTCCAGAGGCGTCTTCATACCTTGAAGAACCAGCGTTAGTTTTACCTTTAGAACTAACAAAAGAAGGGAGGAATATTTTCCAGTTTAGTCTTATTGGAAGACTGAACTTTAAAGGTTTGAAACTTAATGAGGTCCAAAAAAGCTTGGAAGAACAATGGGGTTTTGGTGATGGAAGATGCAAGCTTGTTCCTATGACTAAGGGGTTTTTCATCATTAAGTTGATTTCTGCGGAAGATAAAGAGCATGTATGGCATGGAGATTCATGGAAGGTTCAGAACCAAACCCTTAGGGTTATGAACTTTTACCCTAATTTTGATCCTGAAAAGCAAACCACGTCTCATGCTACAGTTTGGGTGATTTTCCCTGGCTTATACATTGAATTATGGACAAAAAAAAATCTTCTATCTATTGCAAAAATTCTTGGTAAACCAATTGCTATAGACCAGAAAACGTTGGATCATGATGTTGGTAATTATGCTGCTGTTCTTATTGACATTGATTTTGCAAAAGAGATTCCTAAAAGAATATATATTAAAGCCAATGGTAAGGAGTTCTGGCAATATGTGGAAGTTGTAGTTGCAGGAAATCCTACAACACACCCCTTGTAATAATTTGTAGATCTAAACATAAAAATGATGATAATAATGCTAAAATTGTAAAGAGACACAAGGTTTACGTGGTTCGATCAATTTGATCTACATCCACGGGGTTAGGTTTTACTATGATTATTTGTCATTACATCTTGATTACATGGAGACTCCATTAATGAGTATTTGGAGCTCTACGTTCTTGAAGGAGGAAGAAGAAAGAGATAATAATAATACAACCAATTCTACTTTCTCTCTCTACAGAATGTATCATCTCCTAAAGTGTGTCTCTCTTTCTGATTATCTCTCTCCTTTCTCTCTCTTGCCTTTCTCTTTATATAGGTGTTTACATAGTGGATGACAGCTAATGTACAACTAACATTTCCCCTAATTTCGGATCTGGCTTGCGGTATTTTCGCAAGCTTACAAATGTAACATTCGCAACATTCCTAATTTTCGCAAGATCATCACACTTTTCTCATGTTTAAGTTGATGTCATCTGTTATGTCGTTTCTGAAATCATCCTGCGATGTCTTCGCGATGTGTTGTTAATAATTTCGCAAGCATACTCTTTTATGCGAGATTCTGATCCTACAAAAGTTCAAGATATGGAGAATGTTAAGTTTTGTTCTCATTGCAAATTTATGGGTCATAAATTTGAGAACTGTCATGCAGCTCGTAAGATATTAGGGAATTCAGTTATGGATGGGAAACGAGTTTTGAATGATACAGCAGACAGCAATCCAAAAAACAAAAAAAGGTGGCAAGTTAAAAAACCTCAAACTGACGCTATTATTTCCCATGAAAATCATGCAGATAACGTTAGTAAAGATGATATTGCAGCAAATACAAAAACTGCAGTAGACAATGTTCAAAGAAATATGGTGAGTAATGGTAATGATAATGAGGTTATTGATCAGTCTGGGAAGGAGATCATTGATCTAGTTCATGAGAATGCTGAAGCTAAGAAGTTGGAGGAGCAACTAGATAAAGCCTTTATTGATTATCGTGAGGCACAACTCAATTTGATCCGGTGTAAGAATGCTATTGCATCAAAAGCAGACGTTGTTGTACGTAAAGTTGCAAGTTCTGGGACGTCAAAAGACTCAAGTTTGGATTCATTGTCTGGGACTAAGAATGATACAACTCCCGTGCCAAACCAAAACTCTGAACACAATTCCGTGTCTAAGCAAAACTCTTTTTTGGAAGGCACGTCAGTTGTGGTTTTGGAAGGAATATCCGTAAATCCTAATATGGCAGGAAACGAGTTTATTTCTAAATCTGGAAATTCCGTGTCAGTGAACAAGTCTGAAAATATGTCAGTGTCTAAGCAAGCTCAGGCCAAGCTAGTGGATAGACAGTCCGTGTACAACAAGGATTTGGAGTTTGCTGATCGTACAGATTTGTCTGTATCCAAGCAAACAACAACAACTCATATTCAGGCCGTGGATGATTTGGATACTTCTTCAAAGGCTGAATCTATGACCAAGAGTAAGTCCAAGAAAACTGATCTTGAGGCCGTGACTATACCAGGGTCTATCTCAGTTTTGAATTCTACTTCTGCTTCTAATTCTAAACCAGGGTCATCTAAAGAGGATTGGAAAACAGTAAAGAGTAAGAGCTCTCCAAACAAAGGTACTCCTTATAAATTTAAATCTTTTGAAACTACATTTGTGGATGAGATTTTTCAAACAGAATAGTGGTAAATAACAAGTATGGTGCCCTAGAATTTGAGTTAGGCCTTGCTAATGATTCTAGTGAGGTTTTGGTGGAGGAGGAACAAGATGATTCTAGTGACTCAGACAATAGTATGGGTTCGAAAGATTGGGGTGAAGTTGATGCAGATATTCTAGCCAGGAAGCAAGCTAGAAAAGTGGCCAAGCAAGCTGCCAAGATCATGGCTATGAATTCAAAGTATAATGAGGACAGTCCAAGCCGTGAGCATAACAAGGATATTCAAGCAGGGTTGGAGGAAAATGTTTTTGATATGGGTAATATTTTGTCTATGGAGGAATTAGAGGAAGCAAGTACTATTCAGATTGATGAAGTGCGTGCTAAATTCATTAGAGATCCAGCCTTTAGACAAGATTATTTCAAGGAAAAAAAGGAGCAAATGGATAGAATGTCAACTAAGAAGAAAGCTCAATCTCCTATTAAGCTTGTTCCAGGTGGTAATTATGCTTCAGAGGAAAATGAAGAGGATTATGGTTATGATGATTATGATTTTTTTTTTTTGCGAATTATGATGATTATGAAGATGAATACAAGGAGCCCTATGATTTGACTCAACTAATTGATGATCTCATTCCCAAGAAGAAGAATTTTAGAGTTGGAAGACGAAAACGTTTTTAATTTCCTAGTTCTCTTCTTTATGCTAATTTTTATGTTTAGGAGCTTATTTTATGAGTTTTTAGAGTTTTTTTTCCCCTTTGGTTTATGGGGGTGGGGAGGTCTAGAACCTCCCATTTTGTAATTCTTGTAATTACGTTTTTTTGCTTTAATAAACCATTTTTACCTAGCAAAAAAAAAAACTTGTGATTGCTACCAAGTATCCCGATATTAAAGAAGACATGGAAAAAGTTCGTTCCTCCTTCGTAATCTCCGAAGATGAAGATGATGAGTAGCCTCTTGTGCTTCTTTACATTGGTGATTAGATTATTTTTGCCTAGAAAGTCTTCTTATGAGAATTATCTCTTATGTCTTAGGAAGAATAACTAGAGTTTGTAATAGCCATTATTGTGAGTACACATAGCTATGCCCATCGTTTTGTTTTCACCTTTATGTTTTTAGGTTTATTTATTTAAATTTCTAAAAATTGATTTGGAAGATGATGATTGTAGTATTAATCTTTATGGTTTTATATATTGCAATATGTTATGGGATATGTGTGTTTGCGTCCGTGAACTGTTACTGTCCCATATGATGTCAAAAGTTATCTCTTTTAAACGTCGATATGCAAGTATTGATACAAGATCGATGAACTTTTGACAAACAAAAGTTAAGCCTATTATGTCAATTATTAATGGAAGATAGGTTAAAATCTTTTGTTTACAAAAATTATGTCTATTGTATGTCATTGTGCAAATAATGATGAAAATAGAATGAATCCTTGTATATGCCGCAATATTGATCATTCCCTGATCCATATCTTATGTGTATACTGCAATGCTCCATAAGTTTTTCTTGTGTTGAGCATCAGACGATTGAGTTAATCATTTGTTTTATGGTGAACTTAGTCTTAGATCGGTAAGTTCTCTTATGTTGAGCATTTCTAACTAGATTAATCATAGATTCGTTTGTGGTTATTTTGGTTGTGTATTCCGATTAAATTAATCATGGGCTCTCTTGTGGTTAGTTTAATTGAGTTTTTTGGATATAGAAAATCATTCCTTATGGTTTTTAGTGTCCAGTAAAATCCTTCTTTTCTTGTAAAAGCAAGGTCGCTCTTTTTGTTCTCTTGGGAATGACATCAAATGGGGGAGAGTTCTTTTGAACTTGCGCTTAATTTCGATATCTTTGTGGGGAGTGCGGCTGTGGAATAATTTAGGGGTTATCTTGTATCTTTATAAACTCCTTGATGAATGCATTTAGCCTTGGCTTTATGATTGCATCTAAACAAGTTGATATGTACTTTTCTTTGGTCACGAAGCGTCTTCGTGGAAATTTCATTAGGATCCCGTTTTCGTACCTTTGCCAATTTTATTGACAAAAAGGGGGAGAATTAATGTGTAGTTCACACTACAAATACATATGATTTACGTGCTTTACGGGTCATTATGTAAGGGGGAGTGGTTTTCATGTTGAGACGAAAGTATTGACTAAGGGGGAGTGATACATATCACCATAGTATTGTTGTCGAAGTTGTGATATGAGAACTCTGATGCTATGTAATAATACTATGACACTGTATAAAAAAGATCGAGAGCTTTTGTTTTCTCATTGTTATGGCTACGGAACTTCAACAACTATGATGCTGAATTAAACATCTATGGAATCATGGGAGTACTTGGAAAAGACGAAGTTTTCAAGTAACGTTGAAGCACCATGGAGATCAAGCATGTGTACGAGAAGCTACAAAGTTTTATTTATTTTGTAATCCATATGTATTGATAGTTTTGTCATTGTTAGAGCATTGTTCGGTCGAACTCGCATGCGTTGCTATCTCAAGCATGTTTGTCAATATTAGTGATCAAATTTGACCTAGCAAAAATATATATATATTAGTGATCAAACCTATACGTCTTGATTTCTAGCGTACTTATGACTAAGTCTCGGTCTAGGATAATTAGGAATAGTTGAGCTCCAGACTCCATGGCGATTATCTTGCAAAGACGAAGAACTACTCAAGGAACCAGTGGAACTTCATCCGACCAAAAGGTATGTGGAGACTTGAACTCATCTTGTCACTCAAAAGTCTATCTACTCTATCTCCTACTCTTGAGACAAAAGTCGTATAAGTATGATTGTTTTCCTACATACACATTTGTTATTTCGAGCCGAGTTTACTCGCCTATATTTTTCTCGAAATACGTGTTGGTAAGCTTTTGCTTTAACCATTTTTATCTTTACCCGTGACGAAAGTCATGATGACGTTTCAATCTTAAAAATAGCTTTGATGACGATAGTCGATTCTTTTTGTCTAACGACTGTTATAACATTATAGAAGAATGTTTCAATGATTGAAATGTAGAGTTGAGAATATGCAACCATCTATGGATGAAAGCATATAGTGTGTCCGCACATTATTGTATAAATCCATGTGCCGGAAACCAAGTGTTTGCATATGTGTGCATGCGGTAATGGTGAAGGAGACAGGTTGGGTACGCGTACCCGTACGTGTACTGGCGGAAATTCACGTCCGTGAAATTCTGCTGAGTTTGAAGTTTACGAACTCAAAAACCAGTCACCTTAGGTACGCGTACTGGCGGAACTTTTTCACCCGAAAAAGTCTGTTGAGTTTGGAAACTAAAACCAACTCACAATCTGGTAGCTAAGGTACGCATAACCGTACGCGTACCCAAGCTAGTTATTTCTCAAATCGGTAGTTCATGGACTTAAAACAATAAATTATAAGGGATGCAATCTTTGAAAACCGTGGGTATATTGTTCATGAATTGATTCAAATGAATCATTCCGATTTTGTTTCAATTATTTCTATTTATAAAGACCTAAGCAATTGAACAACTCTTGAACTAGTTCTTATGAGTCATTTGAACTAGTTATGAGAAAGATGAATACGGTTAATATGAAAGCAATCATATGGCTAACCATTGGTCAACCGTTTGTGAACCAACCAATGTACACGTTTAGGTATGGTTACTCAAACCTAAATGAATACATTTCATTTGTGTGTGACAAGCTAAGTTTCGATCTAACGGTTGAAAGATATTATCTTGGATAAATCAGGTTTTTCATCTAACGGTGATTATTGAATGCTTTGTTACCAAGGTAACCTAGGTTGCAAACCCTGATTTGAAAACTATATAAGGAGACATCTAGCAACTGTGCAAAACCAATCCCCACACCTCCTGTGTGATACTAGTTGGTTTGCTAGAGTCAATTCTCCTTTAATCGTAGGTTTCTTCTCGAGACCCTGTCGATTAATGACGAAAGACTTCATTGGGATTGTGAAGTCAGGCGAAATTACTTTTCTTGTAGTTGAGCGATCTGATCTTGCCATTTTCTATCGTACGAGTTCAATTGAATAATTGACTTGAGATTATATCTCCGATAGGGCAAGATAAAAAGAAATCACAAACATCTTCGTCTCATCGTTTGTGATTCCGCAATATCTAGTTTCGCTACCATACGATTTAGATTATTGTGAGCTGATTGATAATACTAGGCTGTTCTTCGAGAATATAAGACCGATTTATCAATTAGTTCTTGTTCACCTTGATTTCTATCAAAAGACATAACAAAACTTTTAGGTTTATCTGTTGGAGACAGATTTATCTATCCTTGTAGACTTTTCTGTGTGATACAGATTTGTTTGCTAAATTCTTCGACTTTGGGTCGTAGCAACTCTTTGTTGCTGGTGAGATCAGCTAAGGGAATCAAGTGTGTAGTATCCTGCTGGGATCAGAGACGTAAGGAGTGCAACTGTACCTTGAATCAGTGTGAGATTGATTAGGGTTCAACTACAGTCCAGACCGAAGTTAGTTTTTAGTAGGCTAGTGTCTGTAGCGGCTTAATATAGTGTGGTGTTCAATATGGACTAGGTCCCAGGTTTTTCTGCATTTGCGGTTTCCTCGTGTCTGTGTTATTTCTATTCTGCATTACATTTTGCTATATAATTGAAATATCACAGGTTGTGCGTTTGTATAGATCAATTGTGAAATCCAACCTTTTGTTGTTGATTGGAAATTGATTGATCCTTGGATATTGGTCTTTGGTACCATCCAAGTTTATTATCCTTGTATTTGATAAAGACTCGCAGATTTCAATTTGCTTGAGTAAAATCAAATCAAGAGAGAGATATTAACTCCTCGATATACTTGTCTCTAGATAGAGTCTGACTGTCTAGTTGATTCTCTAGAAAGTATATTGGAGTTAGTCCATACATATTGCTAATCGAAATATTGGGTGTGGTTTTTATACCCCCGCTTTCTCATAGATAATAAAGTCATCTTTAACAGAAAAAGTTTGAAAAATGCATTGTAATCACAATTAATATGTTCTAAAGCAGTACGTCTAGTAAAAATTGCATTTCTATGTACGTTGATTCAAGAATATATAAAGGAAGTCAAATTTCACAATAGAAGAAGGATGAAAGACCAAGCAGAACTAATCCAAATCCTAACAAATTTCATCTATCTTGAATCAAATAGAAAGACAAAGCCAACACAGAAAGAAAGAGTTCATAAAAATGTTGAATTTTACATACGTTAACTCGAAAAAAGTCTACAAACTTCGGTATAAGTCGGAAATTGATTTCTGAGACTAAATTGTAAACTAGATAAACTCATCTTTAACAGAAAAAGTTTGAAAAATGTATTGTAATCACAAATTATATGTTCTAAGGCATTACGTCTAGTAAAAATTGCATTTCTATGTACGTTAATTCAAGAAAATATGAAGGAAGCCAAATTTTACAATAGAAGAAATATGAAAGACCAGCTAGAAATAATCCAAATTCTAACAAATTTCATCTATTTGAATAAAATTGAAATACAAAGCCAATACAAAAATAAAGAGTTCATAAAAATGTTGAATTTTTTATATGTTAACTCAAAAAAGTCTACACTCTTTGTTATAAGTCGGAAGTTAATTTCTGAGACTAAATTGTAAAGAAGACAAACTCATTTTTAATAGAAAAAGTTTGAAAAATGTATTGTATCACAATTAATATGTTCTAAGCCATTACGTCTAATAAAAATTGCATTTCTATGTACGTTGATTCAAGAAAATATGAAGGAAGTCAAATTTCACAATATAAGAAGGATGAAAGACCAGCCAGAACTAATCCAAATTCTAACAAATTTCATCAATTTGAATCAAATTGAAAGACAAAGCCAAGACAAAAATAAAGAGTTCATAAAAATGTTGAATTTTGTATACGTTAACTCAAAAAAGTCTACACACTTTGTTATAAATCTGAAATTGATTTCCGAGACTAAATTGTAAACTAGTTAAACTCATCATTAACCGAAAAAGTTTGAAAAATTTATTGTAATCACAATTAATATGTTCTAAGGAAGTCGTCTAGTAAAAATTGCATTTCTATGTACGTTGATTCAAGAATATTTGAAGGAAGTCAAATTTCACTATAGAAGAAGGACGAAAGACCAAGCACAACTAATCCAAATCCTAACAAATTTCATCTATCTTGAATCAAATAGAAAGACAAAGCCAACACAAAAAGAAATAGTTCATAAAAATGTTGAGTTTTATATACGTTAACTCAATAAAGTATACACACTTCGTTATAAGTCTGAAATTGATTTCTGAAACTAAATTGAAAACTGGATAAACTCATCTTTAACAGAAAAAGTTTGAAAAATGTATTGTAATCACAATTAATATGTTCTAAGGCAGTACGTCTAGTAAAAATTGCATTTCTATGTACGTTGATTCAAGAATATATGAAGGAAGACAAATTTCACCATAGAAGAAGGACGAAAGACCAAGCAGAACTAATCCAAATCCTATCAAATTTCATCTATCTTGAATCAAATAGAAAGACCAAACCAACACAAAAAGAAAGAGTTCATAAAAATGTAGAATTCTTTATACGTTAACTCAAAAAAGTCTACACTCTTCGTTATAAGTCGGAAGTTGATTTCTTAGACTAAATTGTAAACTAGTTAAACTCATCTTTAACCGAAAAAGTTTGAAAAATGTATTGTAATCACAATTAATATGTTCTAAGGTAGTACGTCTAGTAAAAATTGCAGTTCTATGTACGTTGATTCAAGAATATATGAAGGAAGTCAAATTTCACTATTGAAGAAGGACGAAAGACCAAGCACAACTAATCCAAATCCTAACAAATTTCATCTATCTTGAATCAAACAGAAAGACAAAGCCAACACAAAAAGAAAGAGTTCATAAAAATGTTGAGTTTTATATACGTTAACTCAATAAAGTATACACACTTCGTTATAAGTCTGAAATTGATTTCGGAAACTAAATTGAAAACTGGATAAACTCATCTTTAACAGAAAAAGTTTGAAAAATGTATTGTAATCACAATTAATATGTTCTAAGGCAGTACGTCTAGTAAAAATTGCATTTCTATATACGTTGATTCAAGAATATATGAAGGAAGTCAAATTTCACTATAGAAGAAGGACGAAAGACCAAGCAGAACTAATCCAAATCCTATCAAATTTCATCTATCTTGAATCAAATAGAAAGTCCAAACCAACACAAAAAGAAAGAGTTCATAAAAATATTGAATTTTATATAAGTTAACTCAAAAAAATCTATACACTTCGTTATAAGTCTGAAATTGATTTCTGAAACTAAATAATAAACTAGATAAGCTCATCTTTAACAGAAAAACTTTGAAAAATGTTTTTTTTTTTGCTAGGTCAAAATGGATTATTAAAGCAAAAAATGTAATTACAAGAATTACAAAATGGGAGGCTCAAGGCCTCCCTACCCCCATAAACCAAAGGGGCAAAAAAATTTTAAAACACATAAAATAAGCTCCTTAACACTTAAAAACAACATAAAGAACAAAACTAGGCAAATTAGAAACGTGTTCGCCCCTTATTTCCAAATCTAAAATTCTTCTTCTTGGGAATGAGACCAGCAATAATTTGAGTCAAATCATAGTCACCATAAGTCTCTTTGTAATCATCTTCATAATCAGCATAAGTTTCAACATAGTCACAATCCTCTTCATTTTCATCTGAAGCATAATTACCACCCGGAACAAGCTTAATAGGAAATTGAGATTTCTTCTTAGTTAACATTCTATCTAGTTGCTCTTTTTACTTGAAATAGTCTTGTCTATAAACTGGATCTCTAATGAAGTTAGCACGCTCTTCATCAATCTATCCGAAATAGTCTTGAAAAATGTATTGTAATCACAAATAATATGTTCTAAGGCATTACGTCTAGTGAAAATTACATTTCTATGTCGTTGATTCAAGAAAATATGAAGGAAGTCAAATTTCACAATATAAGAAGGATGAAAGACCATCCAGAACTAATACAAATTCTAACAAATTTCATCTATTTGAATCAAATTGAAAGACAAATCCAATACAAAAATAAAGAGTTCATAAAAATGTTGAATTTTTTATACGTTAACTCAAAATAGTCTACACTCTTCGTTATAAGTCGGAAGTTGATTTCCGAGACTAAATTGTAAACTAGATAAACTCATCTTTAACAGAAAAAATTTGAAAAATGTATTGTAATCACAATTAATATGTTCTAAGGCAGTACGTCTAGTAAAAATTGCATTTCTATGTACGTTGATTCAAGAATATATGAAGGAAATCAAATTTCACAATAGAAGAAGGACGACAGACCAAGCAGAACTAATCCAAATCCTAACAAATTTCTCTATCTTGAATCAAATAGAAAGACAAAGCCAACACAATAAGAAAGTGTTCATAGAAATGTTAAATTTTATATATGTTAACTCAAAAAGTCTACACACTTCGTTATACGTCTGAAATTGATATCTGAGACTAAATTGTAGATAAACTCATCTTTAACAGAAAAAGTTTGAAAAATGTATTGTAATAAAAATAATATGTTTTAAAACGATTCCCAAAAGGGGATTCTATTCCTTGGTTTGCTAGACAGAGATGGTATGATGTAAAGGGCATATTTGATTCTATAAATTTTGTGCACACGTACCGTGAAGCCAATTTTGCAGCTGACAAGATGGCGAAGACTGGTTGCTTATTAGATTATGGAGTGAGACTCACTTTTGTTGGTCGTCCTGATTTGTTAAACTCAATAGAGTACCCATATGTTTCCTATTTTCAATTTAAATAGTGAGTTTTTGGGGTTGTTGTGACCTCTTTTCTCATGTACTATCTTGTAAATAACTCTTTTTTTAATACAATTTTTTGACTTAAAATAAATAGTAAAAAATGCATTTCTCTGTAAGTTGATTCAAGAAAATATGAAGGAAGTCAAATTTCACAAAAGAAGAAGGATGAAAGACCAAGAAGAACTAATCCAAATCCTAACAAATTTCCTCTATCTTGAATCAAATATAAAGACAAATCCAACACAAAAAGAAAGAGTTCATAAAAATGTTGAATTTTATATACGTTAACTCAAAAAAGTCTACACACTTCTTTATACGTCTGAAATTGAATTCTCAAACTTAATTGTAAACGAGATAAACTCATCTTTAAGAGAAAAAGTTTGAAAAATGTATTGTAACCACAAATAATATGTTCTAAGGCATTACGTCTAGTAAAAATTGCATTTCTATGTACGTTCATTCAAGAAAATATGAAGGAAGTCAAATTTCACAATATAAGAAGGATGAAAGACCAGCCGGAACTAATCCAAATTCTAACAAATTTCATCTATTTGAATCAAATTGAAAAACAAAGCCAATACAAAACTAAAGAGTTCATAAAAATGTTGAATTTTTTATACGTTAACTCAAAAAAGTCTACACTCTTCGTTATAAGTCGGGAGTTGATTTCTGAGACTAAACTGTAAACTAGATAAAAAAAATTTTTTTGCTAGGTCAAAATGGTTTATTAAAGCAAAAAAAACGTAATTACAAGAATTACAAAATGGGAGGCGCTAGTCCTCCACACCCCCATAAACCAAAGGGGCAAAAAACTCATAAAATAAGCTCTTAAGCACTAAAAAATAGCATAAAGAAGGAAACTAATAAAATCAAAATCGCTTTCGCCCCTTATTTCCAACTCTGAAATTCCTCTTCTTGGGAATGAGATCATCAATTATTTGAGTCAAATTATAGTGCTCTTTGAATTCATCTCATAATCATCATAAGTTTCATCATTGTCATAATCCTGTTCATTTTCATCTGAAGCATAATTACCACCTGGAACAAGCTTAATAGGAGATTGAACATTCTTTTTTTGTTGACATTCTATCCATTTTCTTCTTTTTTCCCTCTAAATAGTCTCGTCGAAAGGCTGGATCTCTAATGAATTTAGCACGCACTTCATCAAGTTGAATAGTACTTGCCTCATCTAGTTCCTCTGTAGACAAAATATTATCTAGATCAAAAACATTTTCCTCCAACCCTGCTTGAATATCCTTGTGATGCTCACGGCTTCGAATTTCCAAAGCCTCACTAGAAATTAGTAAGGCCTAACTCAGAAGCTAGGGCACCATACTTGTTATTCACCACAAGTTCAGTTTGAAAAACCTCATCCATAAAAGGAGTTTCAAAAGATTTAAATTTAAAAGATGTACCTTTATTAGGGGAGTTCTTACCCATAACTATTTTCCAATCCTCTTTAGGTGTCCCTGGTTTAGAAATAAACTCAGGTCTGGTCGTACCCTTTTCCATAACAGAGTTTGGCATTAGATTTAGCTTGGACACGGAATTTGAAGAAGTTTCCGTAACTGAGTTTGGATTAGTCACGACCATAAACTCAGAATCATACTTGGTCACAGACTGAATATTTGGAATATCTTCCAAATTATTTTTAGACACGGACTCTTGCTGGGCTTTAAAAGTTTGCACGGACTGATCTCCCAAAATTTGCACGGACTCTTGCTAAGCTTCCCTAGTTTGCACAGACTCTTGCGAGCTTCCCTAGTTTGCACGGACTCTTGCTGAGCTTCCCTAGTTTGCTAGTCTGGGAATGGCTTTGCTTGCTAGAGTTCCCTGGTCTACTATCTGCATTGTCAATATGGACAGAATTATTACGTAAAGCAAGATCTTTTTTGGCTGAAATATTGTTTTTACATCTCATCAACTTAATCTGAGCTTCACGATACTCAGTAAAAGCTTTTTCGAGCTGCTCTTTTAGTTGTTTATCATCAGACTTCTCATGAATTGATTCAATAATCACGTTCCCAGACTTCACAATATCATCATGAACAGCAACCTCATGAACTAAATTTATACTCTCCTTACCAGCCTGCACATTATTGAGGTTAACTGCATGGCCTTCATGGGAAGTTTCACTAACTTCTTTCCAAACAGATTTGATTTATTTTCCTTCTTTGCCATTCTTAATGTTCACAGTAGGTGACTTCTTTTCAGCATTAGAACCTCCCAAAATTTTCTTTGCAGCAAGGCAATTCTCAAATTTGTGGCCCATAAACTTACAATGAGTGCAGAATTTGACATTCTCTAAGTCTTGAATTTCAATATATTGCCAGAACTCTTTTCCATTTGCCTTCAAGCGAATTCTTTTAGGAATCAACTTAGCAAAGTCAATATCAATCAGAACCGCAGCATAGTTTCCAACATCATGATACAATGTCTTTTTATCAATAGCAATCGGTTTTCCAATAATTTTAGCAATGGAAAGAAGAATTTTCTTAGTCCATAACTCAATGTACAAACCAGGGAAACTTACCCAAACTGAAGCTCCTGAAGTTTGCTGTCTTTCTGGATCAAAATTTGGGTAAAAATTAAAAACTCTAAGCTGTTGATTCTGTATAACCCAAGTATCACCATGCCATACACGTTCCTTATCATCTGTTGAAGTTAACTTTATGATGAAGAACCCTTTTGTCATTGGAACTAACTTACATCTTCCAGCACCAAAACCCCATTGTTCCTCCAAACTCTTTTGAACATCAGCAAGTTTTAAGCCCTTAAAGTTCAATCTCCCAATGAGACTGAACTGAAATATATCACGTCCCTCTTGAAGAAGACTATTAGGAAAAACCAAAGATGGTTCTTCCAAATATGTTGATGCCTCAGGGAGAGATAACAAATCTGAATCTGTTAACATATAGGGTTTTTTACCCTTAACCAAATCAGCAAAAGATACCTTATTGTTCCCATGATTATTCACGTTTGAATCAGGGTTTTCCCCCATCCTAAATCACCAACGATGATCTAGAATGAAGGAAAAAACGTTGATGAAAGTTGAAAACCCTAAAGAAAAAATTCGCCAATTTTTTGGAGAGAAAAATTCGCATGAGAGAGAAAAATTCGCATGAGAGAGAAAAATTTCTCTGGTAAACTAGATAAACTCATCTTTAACAGAAATTTTTTGAAAAATGTAATCACAATTAATATGTTCTAAGGCATCCAGTAAAACTTGCATTTATATGCATGTTGATTCAAAAATATACGAAGGAAGTCAAATTTCACTATAGAAGAAGGACGAAAGACCAAGCAGAACTAATCCAAATCCTAACAAATTTCATCTATCTTGAATCAAATAGAAAGACAAAGCCAACACAAAAAGAAAGAGTTCATAAAAATGTTGAATTTTATATATGTTAACTCAATAAAGTATACACACTTCGTTATAAGTCGGAAATTGATTTCTGAGACTAAATTGTAAACTAGATAAACTCATCTTTAACAGAAAAAGTTTGAAAAATGTATTGCAATCACAAATAATATGTTCTAAGGCTTAACGTCTAGTAAAAATTGCATTTCTATGTACGCTGATTTAAGAAAATATGAAGGAAGTCAAATTTCAAAATATAAGAAGGATCAAAGACCAGCAAGAACTAATCCAAATTTTAACAAATTTTATCTATTTGAATCAAATCGAAAGACAAAGCCAATACAAAAATAAAGAGTTCACAATAATGTTGAAGTTTTTTATACGTTAACTCAAAAAAGTCTACACTCTTCGTTATAAGTCGGAAGTTGATTTCTGAGACTAAATTGTAAACTAGATAAACTCATCTTTAACAGATTTTTTTTGAAAAATGTATTGTAATCACAATTAATATGTTCGAAGGCATCTAGTAAAACTTGCATTTCTATGTATGTTGATTCAAAAATATATGAAAGGAAGTCAAATTTCACTATAGAAGAAGGACGAAAGACAAAGCAGAACTAATCCAAATCCTAACAAATTTCATCTATCTTGAATCAAATAGAAAGACAAAGCCAACACAAAAAGAAAGAGTTCATAAAAATGTTGAATTTTATATGTTAACTCAATAAAGTATACACACTTCGTTATAAGTCGGAAATTGATTTCTGAGACTAAATTGTAAACTAGATAAACTCATCTTTAACAGAAAAAGTTTTAAAAATGTATTGCAATCACAAATAATATGTTCTAAGGCTTAACGTCTAGTAAAAATTGAATTTCTATGTACCTTGATTCAAGAATATATGAAGGAAGTCAAATTTCACAATAGAAGAAGGATGAAAGACCAAAAATAACTAATCCAAATCCTAACAAATTTTATCTGATTGAATCAAATCGAAAGACAAAGCCAATACAAAAAGAAAGAGTTCATAAAAATGTTGAATTTTATATGCGTTAACTCAAAAAAGTCTACACACTTCGTTATATATCTGAAATTGATTTCTGAGACTAAATTATAAACTAGATAAACTCATGTTTAACAGAAAAAGTTTGAAGAATGATTGTAATCACAAATAATATGTTCTAAGGCATTACGTCTAGTAAAAATTGCATTTCTATGTACGTTAATTAAAGGGTATATGAAGGAAGTCAAATTTCACAATAGAAGAAGGATAAAAGCCCAGGCAGAACTAATCCAAATTCCAACAAATTTCATCTATATTGAATCAAATTGAAAGACAAAGCCAACACAAAAAGAAAGAGTTTACAAAAATGTTGAATTTTTTATACATAAACTCAAAAAATCTACAAACTTCGGTATAAGTTGGAAATTCATTTCTGAGACTAATCTGTAAACTAGATAAACACATCTTTAACAGAAAAAGTTTGAAAAATGTATTGTAATCACAATTAATATGTTCTAAGGCAATACGTCTAGTAAAAATTGCATTTCTATGTACGTTGATTCAAGAAGATATCAAGGAAGTCAAATTTAACAATAGAAGAAGGATGAAAGACCAGCCAGAACTAATCCAAATTCTAACCAATTTCATCTATTTGAATCAGATTGAAAGACAAAGCTAATAAAAATAAAGACGTCATAAAAATGTTGAATTTTTTATACGTTAACTCAAAAAAGTTTACACTCTTCGTTATAAGTCGGAAGTTGATTTCTAAGACTAAATTGTAAACTAGATAAACTCATCTTTAACAGAAAGTTTTTGAAAAATGTATTGTAATCACAATTAACATGTTCTAAGGCAGTATGTTGATTCAAGAAAATATGAAGGAAATCAAATTTCACAATAGAAGAAGGATGAAAGACCAAGAAGAACTAATCCAAATCCTAACAAATTTCATCTATCTTGAATCAAATAGAAAGACAAATTTTTTTTTTGCTAAGTCAAGAAAATATATTGATAAAAAAGATATTTACAAGATAGGTGAAGGAGAAAAGGGATCAGAGAAACCCCTAAAAAACTCCTAAAACCTATTTAAAACGATAATAAATTACATTTGGAAACTCAATAGAACTTAAAAAAACTGGTCGACCTTCAAAGTGAAAACCAACCCCGTCCTCTAGTAAACAACCACGCTTTGCCATTGCATCAGCTGCAAAATTTGCCTCTCTAAAAGAATGTTCAAAACGAATTGAACCATATAAACCTTTAACTTCCATCCATCTTTAAATAGAAAGACAAAGCCAACACATAAAGAAAGAGTTCATAAAAATGTTGAATTTTATGTACGTTAACTCAAAAAAGTCTACACCCTTCGTTATACATCTAAAATTGATTTTTGAGACTAAATTGTAAACTAGATAAACTCATCTTTAACAGAAAAAGTTTGAAAAATGTATTGTAATCACAAATAATATGTTCTAAGGCATTACGTCTAGTAAAAATGTACGTTGATTCAAGAAAATATGAAGGAAGTCAAATTTCACAATAGAAGAAGAATAAAAGCCATGCAGAACTAATCCAAATTCCAACAAATTTCATCTATTTGAATGAAATTGAAAGACAAAGCCAATACAAAAATAAAGAGTTTATAAAAATGTTAGATTTTTTATACGTTAACTCAAAAAAGTCTACACTCTTCGTTATAAGTCGGAAGTTGATTTTTGAGACTAAAATGTAAACTAGATAAACTCAGCTTTAACAAAAAAAGTTTTAAAGATGTATTGTTATCACAATTAATATGTTCTAAGGCAGTACGTCTAGTAAAAATTGCATTTCTATGTACGTTGATTAAAGGGTAAATGAAGGAAGTCAAATTTCACAATAGAAGAAGGATAAAAGCCCAGGCAGAACTAATCCAAATTCCAACAAATTTCATCTATATTGAATCAAATTGAAAGACAAAGCCAACACAAAAAGAAAGAGTTTACAAAAATGTTGAATTTTTTATACATAAACTCAAAAAATCTACAAACTTCGGTATAAGTTGGAAATTCATTTCTGAGACTAATATGTAAACTAGATAAACACATCTTTAACAGAAAAAGTTTGAAAAATGTATTGTAATCACAATTAATATGTTCTAAGGCAATACGTCTAGTAAAAATTGTATTTCTATGTACGTTGATTCAAGAAAATATGAAGGAAGTCAAATTTCACAATAGAAGAAGGTTAAAAGACCAAGCAGAACTAATCCAAATCCTAACAAATTTCATCTATCTTGAATCAGATAGAAAGACAAAGCTAATAAAAAAATAAAGGGTTCATAAATATGTTGAATTTTATATACGTTAACTCAAAATAGTCTACACACTTCGTTATAAGTCGGAAGTTGATTTCTGAGGCTAAATTGTAAACTACATAAATTCATCTTTAATAGAAAAAGTTTGAAAAATATGTTGTAATTACAATTAATATGTTCTAAGGTAATACCTCTAATAAAAATTTCATTTCTATGTACGTTGATTCAAGAAGATATCAAGGAAGTCAAATTTAACAATAGAAGAAGGATGAAAGACCAAGAAGAACTATTCCAAATCCTAAGAAACTTCATCTATTTGAATCAAATTGAAATACAAAGCCAATACACAAGTAAAGAGTTCATAAAAATGTTGAATTTTTTACACGTTAACTCAAAAAAGTCTACAAACTTCGGTATAAGTCGGAAATTGATTTCTGAGACTAAACTGTAAACTAGATAAACTCATATTTAAGAGAAAAAGTTTGAAAAATGTATTTTAATCACAAATTATATGTTCTAAGGAATTACGTCTAGTAAAAATTGCATTTCTATGTATGTTGATTCAAGAAAATATGAAGGAAGTCAAATTTCACAATAGAAGAAGGATTAAAGAGCATGCAAAACTAATCCAAATCCTAAAAAATTTCATCTATCTTGAATCAGATAGAAAGAAAAAGCTAATACAAAAATAAAGGGTTCATAAATATGTTGAATTTTATATACGTTAACTCAAAATAGTCTACACACTTCGTTATAAGTCGGAAGTTGATTTCTGAGACTAAATTGTAAACTAGATAAATTCATCTTTAATAGAAAAAGTTTGAAAAATATGTTGTAATTACAATTAATATGTTCTAAGGTAATACCTCTAATAAAAATTTCATTTCTATGTACGTTGATTCAAGAAGATATCAAGGAAGTCAAATTTAACAATAGAAGAAGGATGAAAGACCAAGAAGAACTATTCCAAATCCTAAGAAACTTCATCTATTTGAATCAAATTGAAATACAAAGCCAATACACAAGTAAAGAGTTCATAAAAATGTTGAATTTTTTACACGTTAACTCAAAAAAGTCTACAAACTTCGGTATAAGTCGGAAATTGATTTCTGAGACTAAACTGTAAACTAGATAAACTCATATTTAAGAGAAAAAGTTTGAAAAATGTATTTTAATCACAAATTATATGTTCTAAGGAATTACGTCTAGTAAAAATTGCATTTCTATGTATGTTGATTCTAGAAAATATGAAGGAAGTCAAATTTCACAATAGAAGAAGGTTAAAACACCAAGCAAAACTAATCCAAATTCTAACAAATTTCATCTATCTTGAATCAGATTGAAAAACAAAGCTAATACAAAAATAAAGGGTTCATAAATATGTTGAATTTTTTATACGTTAACTCAAAAAAGTCTACACTCTTTCTTATAAGTCGGAAGTCGATTTCTGAGTCTAAATTGTAAACTAGATAAATTCATCTTTAATAGAAAAAGTTTGAAAAATATGTTGTAATTACAATTAATATGTTCTAAGGTAATACCTCTAATAAAAATTTCATTTCTATGTACGTTGATTCAAGAAGATATCAAGGAAGTCAAATTTAACAATAGAAGAAGGATGAAAGACCAAGAAGAACTATTCCAAATCCTAAGAAACTTCATCTATTTGAATCAAATTGAAATACAAAGCCAATACACAAGTAACGAGTTCATAAAAATGTTGAATTTTTTACACGTTAACTCAAAAAAGTCTACAAACTTATGT
The DNA here is from genome assembly GCF_003573695.1 of Papaver somniferum. Taxonomy (NCBI): domain Eukaryota; kingdom Viridiplantae; phylum Streptophyta; class Magnoliopsida; order Ranunculales; family Papaveraceae; genus Papaver; species Papaver somniferum. Next base: position 7,500,696 of record NW_020621381.1, on the reverse strand, counting down.
ATAAGTCGGAAATTGATTTCTGAGACTAAACTGTAAACTAGATAAACTCATATTTAAGAGAAAAAGTTTGAAAAATGTATTGTAATCACAATTAATATGTTCTAAGGCAATACGTCTAGTAAAAATTGCATTTCTATGTACGTTGATTCAAGAAAATATGAAGGAAGTCAAATTTCACAATAGAAGAAGGTTAAAACACCAAGCAGAACTAATCCAAATTCTAACAAATTTCATCTATCTTGAATCAGATTGAAAAACAAAGCTAATACAAAAATAAAGGGTTCATAAATATGTTGAATTTTTTATACGTTAACTCAAAAAAGTCTACACTCTTTCTTATAAGTCGGAAGTCGATTTCTGAGTCTATATTGTAAACTAGATAAACTCATCTTTAACAGAAAAAGTTTGAAAAATGTATTGTAATCACAAATAATATGTTCTAACCCCGTCCTCTAGTAAACAACCACGCTTTGCCATTGCATCAGCTGCAAAATTTGCCTCTCTAAAAGAATGTTCAAAACGAATTGAACCATATAAACCTTTAACTTCCATCCATCTTTAAATAGAAAGACAAAGCCAACACATAAAGAAAGAGTTCATAAAAATGTTGAATTTTATGTACGTTAACTGAAAAAAGTCTACACCCTTCGTTATACATCTAAAATTGATTTTTGAGACTAAATTGTAAACTAGATAAACTCATCTTTAACAGAAAAAGTTTGAAAAATGTATTGTAATCACAAATAATATGTTCTAAGGCATTACGTCTAGTAAAAATGTACGTTGATTCAAGAAAATATGAAGGAAGTCAAATTTCACAATAGAAGAAGAATAAAAGCCAGGCAGAACTAATCCAAATTCCAACAAATTTCATCTATTTGAATGAAATTGAAAGACAAAGCCAATACAAAAATAAAGAGTTTATAAAAATGTTAGATTTTTATACGTTAACTCAAAAAAGTCTACACTCTTCGTTATAAGTCGGAAATGATTTTTGAGACTAAAATGTAAACTAGATAAACTCAGCCTTTAACAAAAAAGTTTAAAGATGTATTGTTATCACAATTAATATGTTCTAAGGCAGTACGTCTAGTAAAAATTGCATTTCTATGTACGTTGATTAAAGGGTATATGAAGGAAGTCAAATTTCACAATAGAAGAAGGATAAAAGCCCAGGCAGAACTAATCCAAATTCCAACAAATTTCATCTATATTGAATCAAATGAAAGACAAAGCCAACACAAAAAGAAAGAGTTTACAAAAATGTTGAATTTTTATACATAAACTCAAAAAATCTACAAACTTCGGTATAAGTTGGAAATTGATTTCTGAGACTAATCTGTAAACTAGATAAACACATCTTTAACAGAAAAAGTTTGAAAAATGTATTGTAATCACAATTAATATGTTCTAAGGCATACGTCTAGTAAAAATTGTATTTCTATGTACGTTGATTCAAGAAAATATGAAGGAAGTCAAATTTCACAATAGAAGAAGGTTAAAACCAAGCAGAACTAATCCAAATCCTAACAAATTTCATCTATCTTGAATCAGATAGAAAGACAAAGCTAATACAAAATAAAGGTTCAAAATGTTGAATTTTATATACGTTAACTCAAAATAGTCTACACACTTCGTTATAAGTCGGAAGTTGATTTCTGAGGCTAAATTGTAAACTACATAAATTCATTTAATAGAAAAAGTTTGAAAAATATGTGTAATTACAATTAATATGTTCTAAGGTAATACTCTAATAAAAATTTCATTTCTATGTACGTTGATTCAAGAAATATCAAGGAAGTCAAATTTAACAATAGAAGAAGGATGAAAGACCAAGAAGAACTATCCAAATCCTAAAAACTTCATCTATTTGAATCAAATGAAATACAAAGCCAATACAAAGTAAAGAGTTCATAAAAATGTTGAATTTTTTACACGTTAACTCAAAAAAGTCTACAAACTTGGTATACGTCGGAAATTGATTTCTGAGACTAAATTGTAAACTAGATAAACTCATATAAGAGAAAAAGTTTGAAAAATGTATTTAATCACAAATTATATGTTCTAAGGAATTACGTCTAGTAAAAATTGCATTTTATGTATGTTGATTCAAGAAAATAGGAAGGAAGTCAAATTTCACAATAGAAGAAGGTTAAAACACAGCAGAACTAATCCAAATTCTAACAAATTTCATCTATCTTGAATCAGATTGAAAAACAAAGCAATACAAAAATAAAGGGTTCATAAAATGTTGAATTTTTTATACGTTAACTCAAAAAAGTCTACACTCTTTCTTATAAGTCGGAAGTCGATTTCTGAGTCTAAATTGTAAACTAGATAAACATCTTTATAGAAAAAGTTTGAAAAATGTTTGTAATTACAATTAATATGTTCTAAGGTAATACCTCTAATAAAAATTTCATTTCTATGTACGTTGATTCAAGAAGATATCAAGGAAGTCAAATTTAACAATAGAAGAAGGATGAAAGACCAAGAAAACTATTCCAAATCCTAAGAAACTTCATCTATTTGAATCAAATTGAAATACAAAGCCAATACACAAGTAAAGAGTTCATAAAAATGTTGAATTTTTACACGTTACTCAAAAAGTCTACAAACTTCGTATAAGTCGGAAATTGATTTCTGAGACTAAACTGTAAACTAGATAAACTCATATTTAAGAGAAAAAGTTTGAAAAATGTATTGTAATCACAATTAATATGTTCTAAGGCAATACGTCTAGTAAAAATTGCATTTCTATGTACGTTGATTCAAGAAAATATGAAGGAAGTCAAATTTCACAATAGAAGAAGGTTAAAACACCAAGCAGAACTAATCCAAATTCTAACAAATTTCATCTATCTTGAATCAGATTGAAAATAAAGCTAATACAAAAATAAAGGGTTCATAAATATGTTGAATTTTTTATACGTTAACTCAAAAAAGTCTACACTCTTTCTTATAAGTCGGAAGTCGATTTCTGAGTCTAAATTGTAAACTAGATAAACTCATCTTTAACAGAAAAAGTTTGAAAAATGTATTGTAATCACAAATAATATGTTCTAACCCCGTCCTCTAGTAAACAACCACGCTTTGCCATTGCATCAGCTGCAAAATTTGCCTCTCTAAAAGAATGTTCAAAACGAATTGAACCATATAAACCTTTAACTTCCATCCATCTTTAAATAGAAAGACAAAGCCAACACATAAAGAAAGAGTTCATAAAAATGTTGAATTTTATGTACGTTAACTCAAAAAAGTCTACACCCTTCGTTATACATCTAAAATTGATTTTTGAGACTAAATTGTAAACTAGATAAACTCATCTTTAACAGAAAAAGTTTGAAAAATGTATTGTAATCACAAATAATATGTTCTAAGGCATTACGTCTAGTAAAAATGTACGTTGATTCAAGAAAAGATGAAGGAAGTCAAATTTCACAATAGAAGAAGAATAAAAGCCAGGCAGAACTAATCCAAATTCCAACAAATTTCATCTATTTGAATGAAATTGAAAGACAAAGCCAATACAAAAATAAAGAGTTTATAAAAATGTTAGATTTTTTATACGTTAACTCAAAAAAGTCTACACTCTTCGTTATAAGTCGGAAGTTGATTTTTGAGACTAAAATGTAAACTAGATAAACTCAGCTTTAACAAAAAAAGTTTTAAAGATGTATTGTTATCACAATTAATATGTTCTAAGGCAGTACGTCTAGTAAAAATTGCATTTCTATGTACGTTGTTAAAGGGTATATGAAGGAAGTCAAATTTCACAATAGAAGAAGGATAAAAGCCCAGGCAGAACTAATCCAAATTCCAACAAATTTCATCTATATTGAATCAAATTGAAAGACAAAGCCAACACAAAAAGAAAGAGTTTACAAAAATGTTGAATTTTTTATACATAAACTCAAAAAATCTACAAACTTCGGTATAAGTTGGAAATTCATTTCTGAGACTAATCTGTAAACTAGATAAACACATCTTTAACAGAAAAAGTTTGAAAAATGTATTGTAATCACAATTAATATGTTCTAAGGCAATACGTCTAGTAAAAATTGTATTTCTAAGTACGTTGATTCAAGAAAATATAAAGGAAGTCAAATTTCACAATAGAAGAAGGTTAAAACACCAAGCAGAACTAATCCAAATCCTAACAAATTTCATCTATCTTGAATCAGATAGAAAGACAAAGCTAATACAAAAATAAAGGGTTCATAAATATGTTGAATTTTATATACGTTAACTCAAAATAGTCTACACACTTCGTTATAAGTCGGAAGTTGATTTCTGAGGCTAAATTGTAAACTACATAAATTCATATTTAATAGAAAAAGTTTGAAAAATATGTTGTAATTACAATTAATATGTTCTAAGGTAATAACTCTAATAAAAATTTCATTTCTATGTACGTTGATTCAAGAAGATATCAAGGAAGTCAAATTTAACAATAGAAGAAGGATGAAAGACCAAGAAGAACTATTCCAAATCCTAAGAAACTTCATCTATTTGAATCAAATTGAAATACAAAGCCAATACACAAGTAAAGAGTTCATAAAAATGTTGAATTTTTTACACGTTAACTCAAAAAAGTCTACAAACTTCGGTATAAATCGGAAATTGATTTCTGAGACTAAACTGTAAACTAGATAAACTCATATTTAAGAGAAAAAGTTTGAAAAATGTATTTTAATCACAAATTATATGTTCTAAGGAATTACGTCTAGTAAAAATTGCATTTTTATGTATGTTGATTCAAGAAAATATGAAGGAAGTCAAATTTCACAATAGAAGAAGGTTAAAACACCAAGCAAAACTAATCCAAATTCTAACAAATTTCATCTATCTTGAATCAGATTGAAAAACAAAGCTAATACAAAAATAAAGGGTTCATAAATATGTTGAATTTTTTATACGTTAACTCAAAAAAGTCTACACTCTTTCTTATAAGTCGGAAGTCGATTTCTGAGTCTAAATTGTAAACTAGATAAATTCATCTTTAATAGAAAAAGTTTGAAAAATATGTTGTAATTACAATTAATATGTTCTAAGGTAATACCTCTAATAAAAATTTCATTTCTATGTACGTTGATTCAAGAAGATATCAAGGAAGTCAAATTTAACAATAGAAGAAGGATGAAAGACCAAGAAGAACTATTCCAAATCCTAAGAAACTTCATCTATTTGAATCAAATTGAAATACAAAGCCAATACACAAGTAAAGAGTTCATAAAAATGTTGAATTTTTTACACGTTAACTCAAAAAAGTCTACAAACTTCGGTATAAGTCGGAAATTGATTTCTGAGACTAAACTGTAAACTAGATAAACTCATATTTAAGAGAAAAAGTTTAAAAAATGTATTGTAATCACAATTAATATGTTCTAAGGCAATACGTCTAGTAAAAATTGCATTTCTATGTACGTTGATTCAAGAAAATATGAAGGAAGTCAAATTTCACAATAGAAGAAGGTTAAAACACCAAGCAGAACTAATCCAAATTCTAACAAATTTCATCTATCTTGAATCAGATTGAAAAACAAAGCTAATACAAAAATAAAGGGTTCATAAATATGTTGAATTTTTTATACGTTAACTCAAAAAAGTCTACACTCTTTCTTATAAGTCGGAAGTCGATTTCTGAGTCTAAATTGTAAACTAGATAAATTCATCTTTAATAGAAAAAGTTTGAAAAATATGTTGTAATTACATTTAATATGTTCTAACCCCGTCCTCTAGTAAAAACCACGCTTGCCATTGCATCAGTGCAAAATTTGCCTCTCTAAAAAAATGTTCAAAACGAATTGAACCATAATAAACCTTTAACTTCTCTCTTTAAATAGAAAGACAAAGCCAACACAAAAGAAAGAGTTCATAAAAATGTTGAATTTTATGTACGTTAACTCAAAAAAGTCTACACCTTCGTTATACATCTAAATTGATTTTGAACTAAATTGTAAACTAGATAAACTCATCTTTAACAGAAAAAGTTTGAAAAATGTATTGTAATCACAAATAATATGTTCTAAGGCATTACGTCTAGTAAAAAATGTACGTTGATTCAAGAAAATATGAAGGAAGTCAAATTTCACAATAGAAGAAGGATAAAAGCCAGCAGAACTAATCCAAATTCCAACAAATTTCATCTATTTGAATCAAATTGAAAGACAAAGCCAATACAAAAATAAAGAGTTCATAAAAATGTTGAGATTTTTATAGTTAACTCAAAAAAGTCTACACTCTTCGTTATAAGTCGGAAGTTGATTTTGAGACTAAATTGTAAACTAGATAAACTCATCTTTAAAAAAAAGTTTGAAAAATGTATTGTATCACAATTAATATGTTCTAAGGCAGTACGTCTAGTAAAAATTGCATTTCTATGTACGTTGATTAAAGGGTATATGAAGGAAGTCAAATTTCACAATAGAAGAAGGATGAAAGGCCAAGCAGAACTAATCCAAATCCAAACAAATTTCATCTATCTTGAGTCAAATAGAAAGACAAAGCCAACACAAAAAGAAAGAGTTCATAAAAATGTTGAATTTTATATATGTTAACTCAAAAAATCTACAAACTTCGGTATAAGTCGGAAATTGATTTCTGAGACTAAATTGTAAACTTGATAAACTCATCTTTAACAGAGAAAATTTGAAAAATGTATTTTAATCACAAATGATATGTTCTAAGGAATTACGTCTACTAAAAATTGCATTTCTATGTACGTTAATTCAAGAAAATATGAAAGAAGCCAAATTTCACAATAAAAAAAAGAAGGATGAAAAACCAGCCAGAACTAATCCAAATTGTAACAAATTTCATCTATTGGAATCAAATTTAAAGACAAAGCCAATACAAAAATAAAGAGTTCATAAAAATGTTGAATTTTTATACGTTAACTCAAATAAGTCTACACTCTTTGTTATAAGTCGGAAGTTGATTTTTGAGACTAAATTATAAACAAGATAAACTCATCTTCAACAGAAAAAGTTTGAAAAATGTATTGTAATCACAATTAATAGGTTCTAAGCCATTACGTCTAGTAAAAATGGCATTTCTATGTACGTTGATTCAAGAAAATATGAAGGAAGTCAAATTTCACAATATAAGAAGGATGAAAGACCAGCCAGAACTAATCCTAATTCTAACAAATTTCATCTATTTGAATCAAATTGAAAGGCAAACCCAAGACAGAAATAAAGAGTTCATAAAAATGTTGAATTTTTTTATGTTAACTCAAAAAAGTTTACACTCTTCGTTATAAGTCGGAAGTTGATTTTTGAGACTAAATTGTAAACTAGATAAACTCATCTTAACCAGAAAAAGTTTGAAAAATGTATGGTAATCAAAATTAATATTTTCTAAGGAAGTACGTCTAGTAAAAATTGCATTTTTATGTACGTTGATTCAAGAAAATATGATGGAAGTCAAATTTCACAATAGAAGAAGGATGAAAGACCAAGAAGAACTAATCCAAATCCTAAAAAATTTCATCTATCTTGAATCAAATAGAAAGACAAAGCCAACACAAAAAGATAGAGTTCATAAAAATGTTGAGTTTTATATACGTTAACTCAAAAAAGTCTTCACACTTCGTTATAAGTCTGAAATTGATTTCTGAAACTAAATTGTAAACTGGATAAACTCGTCTTTAACATAAAAGTTTGAAAAATGTATTGTAATCACAATTAATATATTCTAAGGCAGTACGTCTAGTAAAAATTGCATTTCTATGTACGTTGATTCAAGAATATATGAAGGAAGTAAAATTTCACTATAGAAGAAGGACGAAAGACCAAGCAGAACTAACCCAAATCCTAACAAATTTCATCTATCTTGAATCAAATAGAAAGACAAAGCCAACACAAAAAGAAAGTGTTCATAAAAATGTTGAATTTTATATACGTTAACTCAAAAAGTCTACACACTTCGTTATAAGTCGGAAATGGATTTCTGACACTAAATTGTAAACTAGATAAACTCATCTTTAACAGAAAAAGTTTGAAAAATGTATTGCAATCACAAATAATATGTTCTAAGGCTTAACGTCTAGTAAAAATTGCATTTCTATGTATGTTGATTCAAGAAAATATGAAGGAAGTCAAATTTCACAATATAAGAAGGATGAAAGACCAGCCAGAACTAATCCAAATTTTAACAAATTTCATCTGATTGAATCAAATCGAAAGACAAAGCCAATAAAAAATAAAGAGATCACAAAAATGTTGAATTTTTTATACGTTAACTGAAAAAAGTCTACACTCTTCGTTATAAGTCGGAAGTTGATTTCTAAGACTAAATTGTAACCTAGATAAACTCATCTTTAAAAGAAAAAGTTTGAAAAATGTATTGTAATCACAATTAATATGTTCTAAGGCAGTACGTCTAGTAAAAATTGCATTTCTATGTACCTTGATTCAAGAATATATGAAGGAAGTCAAATTTCACAATAGAAGAAGGATGAAAGACCAAGAATAACTAATCCAAATCCTAACAAATTTCATCTATCTTGAATCAAATAGAAAGACAAAGTCAACACAAAAAGAAAGAGTTCATAAAAATGTTGAATTTTATATGCGTTAACTCAAAAAAGTCTACACACTTCGTTATATATCTGAAATTGATTTCTGAGACTAAATTATAAACTAGATAAACTCATGTTTAACAGAAAAAGTTTGAAAAATGTATTGTAATCACAAATAATATGTTCTAAGGCATTACGTCTAGTAAAAATTGCATTTCTATGTACGTTGATTCAAGAAAATATGAAGGAAGTCAAATTTCACAATAGAAGAAGGATAAAAGCCCAGGCAGAACTAATCCAAATTCCAACAAATTTCATCTATATTGAATCAAATTGAAAGACAAAGCCAACACAAAAAGAAAGAGTTTACAAAAATGTTGAATTTTTTATACATAAACTCAAAAAATCTACAAACTTCGGTATAAGTTGGAAATTCATTTCTGAGACTAATCTGTAAACTAGATAAACACATCTTTAACAGAAAAAGTTTGAAAAATGTATTGTAATCACAATTAATATGTTCTAAGGCAATACGTCATGAAAAATTGCATTTCTATGTACGTTGATTCAAGAAAATATGAAGGAAGTCAAATTTCACAATAGAAGAAGGTTAAAACACCAAGCAGAACTAATCCAAATCCTAACAAATTTCATCTACCTTGAATCAGATAGAAAGACAAAGCTAATACAAAAATAAAGGGTTCATAAATATGTTGAATTTTATATACGTTAACTCAAAACAGTCTACACACTTCGTTATAAGTCGGAAGTTGATTTCTGAGGCTAAATTGTAAACTAGATAAATTCATCTTTAATAGAAAAAGTTTGAAAAATATGTTGTAATTACAATTAATATGTTCTGAGGTAATACCTCTAATAAAAATTTCATTTCTATGTACGTTGATTCAAGAAGATATCAAGGAAGTCAAATTTAACAATAGAAGAAGGATGAAAGACCAAGAAGAACTATTCCAAATCCTAACAAACTTCATCTATTTGAATAAAATTGAAAGACAAAGCCAATACACAAGTAAAGAGTTCATAAAAATGTTGAATTTTTTACACGTTAACTCAAAAAAGTCTACAAACTTCGGTATAAGTCGGAAGTTGATTTCTGAGACTAAACTGTAAACTAGATAAACTCATATTTAAGAGAAAAAGTTTGAAAAATGTATTTTAATCACAAATTATATGTTCTAAGGAATTACTTCTAGTAAAAATTGCATTTCTATGTATGTTGATTCAAGAAAATATGAAGGAAGTCAAATTTCACAATAGAAGAAGGATTAAAGACCATGCAGAACTAATCCAAATCCTAACAAATTTCATCTATCTTGAATCAAATAGAAAGACAAAGCCAATACAAAAATAAAGAGTTCATAAAAATGTTGAATTTTTTATACGTTAACTCAAAAAAGTCTACACTCTTTGTTATAAGTCGGAAGTTGATTTCTGAGACTAAATTGTAAACAAGATAAACTCATCTTTAACACAAAAAGTTGAAAAATGTATTGTAATCACGATAAATATGTTCTAAGCCATTACGTCTAGTAAAAATTGCATTTTTGTGTACGTTGATTCAAGAAAATATGAAGGAAGTCAAATGTCATAATATAAGAAGGATGAAAGACCAGCCAGAACTAATCCAAATTCTAACAAATTTAATCTATTTGAATCAAATTGAAAAACAAAGCCAATACAAAAATAAAGAGTTCATAAAAATGTTGAATTTTTTATACGTTAACTCAAAAAAGTCTACACTCTTTGTTATAAGTCGGAAGTCGATTTCTGAGTCTAAATTGTAAACTAGATAAACTCATCTTTAACAGAAAAAGTTTGAAAAATGTATTGTAATCACAATTAACATGTTCTAAGGCAGTATGTTGATTCAAGAAAATATGAAGGAAATCAAATTTCACAATAGAAGAAAGATGAAAGACCAAGAATAACTAATCCAAATCCTAACAAATTTCATCTATCTTGAATCAAATAGAAAGACAAAACCAACACATAAAGAAAGAGTTCATAAAAATGTTGAATTTTATGTACGTTAACTCAAAAAAGTCTACACCCTTCGTTATACATCTAAAATTGATTTCTGAGACTAAATTGTAAACTAGATAAACTCATCTTTAACAGAAAAAGTTTGAAAAATGTATTGTAATCACAAATAATATGTTCTAAGGCATTACGTCTAGTAAAAATGTACGTTGATTCAAGAAAATATGAAGGAAGTCAAATTTCACAATAGAAGAAGAATAAAAGCCAGGCATAACTAATCCAAATTCCAACAAATTTCATCTATTTGAATGAAATTGAAAGACAAAGCCAATACAAAAATAAAGAGTTTATAAAAATGTTAGATTTTTTATACGTTAACTCAAAAAAGTCTACACTCTTCGTTATAAGTCGGAAGTTGATTTATGAGACTAAATTGTAAACTAGATAAACTTATCTTTACCAGAAAAAGTTTGAAAAATGTATTGTTATCACAATTAATATGTTCTAAGGCAGTACGTCTAGTAAAAATTGCATTTCTATGTACGTTGATTCAAGAATATATGAAGGAAGTCAAATTTCACAATAGAAGAAGGATGAAAGGCCAAGCAGAACTAATCCAAATCCAAACAAATTTCATCTATCTTGAGTCAAATAGAAAGACAAAGCCAACACAAAAAGAAAGAGTTCATAAAAATGTTGAATTTTATATATGTTAACTCAAAAAATCTACAAACTTCGGTATAAGTAAGAAATTGATTTCTGAGACTAAATTGTAAACTAGATAAACTCATCTTTAACATAGAAAATTTGAAAAATGTATTTTAATCACAAATTATATGTTCTAAGGAATTACGTCTACTAAAAATTGCATTTCTATGTACGTTAATTCAAGAAAATATGAAAGAAGCCAAATTTCACAATAGAAGAAGGATGAAAGGCCAAGCAGAACTAATCCAAATCCAAACAAATTTCATTTATCTTGAGTCAAATAGAAAGACAAAGCCAACACAAAAAGAAAGAGTTCATAAAAATGTTGAATTTTATATATGTTAACTCAAAAAATCTACAAACTTCGGTATAAGTCGGAAATTGATTTCTGAGACTAAATTGTAAACTAGATAAACTCATCTTTAACAGAGAAAATTTGAAAAATGTATTTTAATCACAAATTATATGTATTTTAAGGAATTACGTCTACTAAAAATTGCATTTCTATGTACGTTGATTCAAGAATATATGAAGGAAGCCAAATTTCACAATAGAAGAAGGATGAAAGGCCAAGCAGAACTAATCCAACTCCAAACAAATTTCATCTATCTTGAGTCAAATAGAAAGACAAAGCCAACACAAAAAGAAAGAGTTCATAAAAATGTTGAATTTATATATGTTAACTCAAAAAATCTACAAACTTCGGTATAAGTCGGAAATAGATTTCTGAGACTAAATTGTAAAATAGATAAACTCATCTTTAACAGAGAAAATTTGAAAAATGTATTTTAATCACAAATTATATGTTCTAAGGAATTACGTCTACTAAAAATTGCATTTCTATGTAAGTTAATTCAAGAAAATATGAAAGAAGCCAAATTTCACAATAGAAGAAGGATGAAAGACCAGCCAGAACTAATCCGAATTGTAACAAATTTCATTTATTTGAATCAAATTTAAAGACAAAGCCAATACAAAAATAAAGAGTTCATAAAAATGTTGAATTTTTATACGTTAACTCAAATAAGTCTACACTCTTTGTTATAAGTCGGAAGTTGATTTCTGAGACTAAATTATAAACAAGATAAACTCATCTTCAACAGAAAAAGTTTGAAAAATGTATTGTAATCACAATTAATAGGTTTTAAGCCATTACATCGAGTAAAAATGGCATTTCTATGTACGTTTATTCAAGAAAATATGAAGGAAGTCAAATTTCACAATATAAGAAGGATGAAAGACCAGCCAGAACTAATCCTAATTCCAACAAATTTCATCTATTTGAATCAAATTGAAAGGCAAAGCCAAGACAAAAATAAAGAGTTCATAAAAATGTTGAATTTTTTATATGTTAACTCAAAAAAGTTTACACTCTTCGTTATAAGTCGGAAGTTGATTTTTGAGACTAAATTGTAAACTAGATAAACTCATCTTTACCAGAAAAAGTTTGAAAAATGTATGGTAATCAAAATTAATATTTTCTAAGGAAGTACGTCTAGTAAAAATTGCATTTTTATGTACGTTTTTTCAAGAAAATATGAAGGAAGTCAAATTTCACAATAGAAGAAGGATGAAAGACCAAGAAGAACTAATCCAAATCCTAACAAATTTCATCTATCTTGAATCAAATAGAAAGACAAAGCCAACACAAAAAGAAAGAGTTCATAAAAATGTTGAGTTTTATATACGTTAACTCGAAAAAGTCTACACACTTCGTTATAAGTCTGAAATTGATTTCTGAAACTAAATTGTAAACTGGATAAACTCGTCTTTAACATAAAAGTTTGAAAAATGTATTGTAATCACAATTAATTTGTTCTAAGGCAGTACGTCTAGTAAAAATTGCATTTCTATGTACGTTGATTCAAGAATATATGAAGGAAGTAAAATTTCACTATAGAAGAAGGACGAAAGACCAAGCAGAACTAATCCAAATCCTAACAAATTTCATCTATCTTGAATCAAATAGATAGACAAAACCAACACAAAAAGAAAGAGTTCATAAAAATATTGAATTTTATATAAGTTAACTCAAAAAGGTCTACACACTTCGTTATAAGTCTGAAATTGATTTCTGAAACTAAATTGTAAACTAGATAAACTCATCTTTAACAGTAAAAATTTGAAAAATGTATTGTAATCACAAATAATATGTTCTAAGGCTTTACGTCTAGTAAAAATTGCATTTCTATGTACGTTGATTCAAAAAAAATATGAAGGAAGTCAAATTTCACAATAGAAAAAGGATGAAAGACCAAGCACTACTAATCCAAATCCTAACAAATTTCATCTATATTGAATCAAATAGAAAGACAAAGCTAACACAAAAAGAAAGAGTTCATAAAATGTTGAATTTTATATACGTTAACTCAAAAATGTCTACAAACTTCGGTATAAGTCGGAAATTGATTTCTGAGACTAAATTGTAAACTAGATAAACTTATCTTTAACAGAAAAATGTATTGTAATTACAATTAACATGTTTTAAGGCAATATGTCTAGTAAAAATTGCATTTCTATGTACGTTGATTCAAGAAAATATGAAGGAAGTCAAATTTCACAATAGAAGAAGGATGAAAGACCAATAAGAACTAATCCAAATCCTAACAAATTTCATCTATTTTGAACCAAATAGAAAGACAAAACCAACACAAAAAGAAAGAGTTCATAAAAATGTTGAATTTTATATACGTTAACTCAAAAAAGTCTACACACTTCGTTATAGATCTGAAATTGATTTCTGAGACTAAATTGTAAACTAGATAAACTTATCTTTAACAGAAAAAGTTTGAAAAATGTATTGTAATCTCAAATAATATGTTCTAAGGCATTACATCTAGTAAAAATTGCATTTCTATGTACGTTGATTCAAGAAAATATGAAGGAAGTCAAATTTCACAATAGAAGAAGGATTAAAGCCTAGGCAGAACTAATCCAAATTCCAACAAATTTCATCTATTTGAATCAAATTGAAAGACAAAGCCAATACAAAAATAAAGAATTCATAAAAATATTAGATTTTTTATACGTTAATTCAAAAAAGTCTACACTCTTCGTTATAAGTCGGAATTTGATTTCTGAGACTAAATTGTAAACTAGATAAACTCATCTTTAAAAGAAAAAGTTTGGAAAATGTATTGTATTCACAATTAATATGTTGTAAGGCATTACGTCTAGTAAAAGTTGCATTTCTATGTACTTTGATTCAACAAAATATGAAGGAAGTCAAATCTAAAAATATAAGAAGGATGAAAGACCAGCCAGAACTAATCCAAATTCTAACAAATTTCATCTATTCGAATCAAATTGAAAGACAAATCCAATACAAAAATAAAGAATTCATAAAAATGTTGAATTTTTTATATGTTAACTCAAAAAAGTCTACACTCTTTGTTATAAGTCGGAAGTTTATTTCTGAGACTAAATTGTAAACAAGATAAACTCATCTTTAACTGAAAAAGTTTGAAAAATGTATTGTAATCACAATAAATATGTTCTAAGGTAGTACGTCTAGTAAAAATTGCATTTCTATGTACGTTGATTCAAGAATATATGAAGGAAGTCAAATTTCACTATATTTTTTTTTTTTTGCTAGGTCAAAATGGTTTATTAAGCAAAAAAACGTAATTACAAGAATTACTAAAAGGGAGGCTCAAGGCCTCCCCTCCCCCATAAACCAAAGGGGAGATAAATAACATCAAAATAGCTAACAAAATAAGCTCCTAAACACAAATAACTAACAAAAAGAAGGAAACTAGGATTATCATCAAGTTCCTCCACCTCTTTCTTTGTTCTTATTTTTCGCATTTGGAGTCTTCATTCTTTTGGATTGAGCTTGTATTTCCTTTAAATACTCTTTTCGGAAAGATAAATCCTTCAAAAACTTTTGTTGAATATCAAATTTTGTTATTGAACAAAAAACTTCATGCTCCTTCGTGGTTAAGCGAATAGTAGTACTTTCCACAGGCCCAGCACCACTGTCCGTGCTTTGATTGTTATTGGGCTTATGTAAAATCCCAATATTTCCATTGTGATCCTCACATGTAGTGTCTTGTCTTGTATTCGCCCTATTGTTATGCGTTTGAAGTAAAGCATTATGCACAGCATTAGAACTTCCAGGCTTACGAGAACTTCCTTCTGATCGCCTTTTTGCTATCTCTGTCTTCCTTTCCAAAGGCAGCTCATCCCACTTCTTAACTTTAACCCCCGAGGCTGCTTGTGCAACTGAAAAATTTTCATCTGAACTTGAATCACTTTCAACATCATCAATATTCTCATTTAAACCTTCCTCATTCTCAAGCACACTAAATTTGTTAGGAGATAAAACTACTCCAGAATTAGTTGTTTGCTCAGCAGAAGTTGTTTGCTTAGCCGGTTTAGTGGATTTCTTAGAAGAAGCATACTCTAACGCAGCCTGCTTAGTTTTCCAATCCTCAGATGCCTTGCTTAAATCATCTTCAGCTTTTGCTAAGGTATCTTCCAGATGTTTGATTGACTCCAAAACATTCTCCTCATCATTCAGCACAACAATAGTCGTTTCAGCATCATTATAATTTGATTCAATATTTTGTTTACCTGATTTCTATGTTTCACTTCTTTCCAGACTTGTTTTGCAAGTTTCTCTGTACGTACCTGTTGTTTCTCAGATTCCATGGAAGGATGCGACTTCGCAAGCTTCCTTTTGCACTCATCATCCTCATGGCCAATAATGTTACATATGGAACAAAATTTTGTATAGTGTTGTATATCAGTGTACTGCCAGAACTTCCTCCCTCCAGTTGATAGATGAATACGTTCTGGAATATGTTTGGCGAAATCTATATCGACAAGCACAGCAGCAAAATGGCCATACTCAAGATCAAGAGTTCTTTGATCTACCACAATAGGTGTTCCGAGAGCTTTCCATATCGTCAACAGAGATCTCTCAGTCCACAGCTCCATGTGAAGACCCGAAAATCTTACCCATGTAGCAGCATGGGACGTTCGCTGTTTCTCTGGATTGAAACCCGGATACCAGTCAATCATCCGTAACTTCTGTTGGTTTACCATCCATTTTGATCCACGGATCATCTCTTTGTCTGCTGCAGTTGTTAACCTAACAATGAAAAAACCTTTACTCATCGGAATAAAACTGCATTGAATGGAAGAAAACTTCCATTGCTCCATTAGGGTTTGTTTAACCTCACTGAACTTCAGGCCTGTAAAATCAAGTCTCGCAATGAGACTGTGTTAAAAGCGCTTGCATCCCTCTTGAAACAGATCCGTAGGTATTTCCAGAGCCGGCTCTCCCTCTTTGAGAGTAGGGTTTGGTAACGTTGATAAATCAATGGTAGTAGGGTTTAGGGTTTTCCTTCCCTTCACCGTATCAGCAAAAGAAATAGGTTTGACAAGATTTGGATTAGTAACCGAAGTTAAATTCATCTTGAATCAAACAAAGTTGAACAAACAGAATCAAAAAATGTGAAAAAACTCAAAATCGCCAGAGAAAGATGGTTTTTCTCTCTCCTCTCCTCACATTATTCTTTTCCCCTCAAAATCTAAACACCAACAAATTTCACTATAGAAGAAGGACAAAAGACCAAGCAGAACTAATCCAAATCCTAACAAATTTCATCTATCTTGAATCAAATAGAAAGACAAAGACAACACAAAACGAAAGTGTTCATCAAAATGTTGAATTTTATATACGTTAACTCAAAAAAGTGTACACACTTTGTTATAAGTCTGAAATTGATTTCTGAAACTAAATTGTAAACTAGATAAACTCATCTTTAACAGAAAAAGTTTGAAAAGAAGGATGAAAGACCAAGCAGAATCAATCTAATTCCTAACAAATTTCACCTATCTTGAATCAAATAGAAAGACAAAGCCAACACAAATATGAAGAGTTCATAAAAATGTTGACTTTTTTATACGTTAACTCAAAAAAGTGTACACACTTCGTTATAAGTCTGAAATTAATTTCTGAAATTAAATTGTAAACTAGATAAACTCATGTTTAACAGAAAAAGTTTGAAAAATGTATTGTAATCACAAATAATATGTTCTAGAGAAATACGTCTAGTAAAAATTGCACTTCTATGTACGTTGATTCATTTTTTTTTTTGCTAGGTCAAAATGGTTTATTAAAGCAAAAAAACGTAATTACAAGAATTACAAAATGGGAGGCGCTAGGCCTCCACACCCCCATAAACCAAAGGGGCAAAAAACTCATAAAATAAGCTCTTAAGCACTAAAAAATAGCATAAAGAAGAAAACTAATAAAATCAACATCGCTTTCGCCCCTTATTTCCAACTCTAAAATTCCTCTTCTTGGGAATGAGATCATCAATTATTTGAGTCAAATCATAGTGCTCTTTGAATTCATCTTCATAATCATCATAAGTTTGATCATTGTCATAATCCTGTTCATTTTCATCTGAAGCATAATTACCACCTGGAACAAGCTTAATAGGAGATTGAACATTCTTTTTTGTTGACATTCTATCCATTTTCTTCTTTTTTTCCTCTAAATAGTCTCGTCGAAAGGCTGGATCTCTAATGAATTTAGCACGCACTTCATCAATTTGAACAGTACTTGCCTCATCTAGTTCCTCTGTAGACAAAATATTATCTAGATCAAAAAAATTTTCCTCCAACCCTGCTTGAATATCCTTGTGATGCTCACGGCTTCGAATTTCCAAAGCCTCACTAGAAATTAGTAAGGCCTAACTCAGAAGCTAGGGCACCATACTTGTTATTCACCACAAGTTCAGTTTGAAAAAGCTCATCCATAAAAGGAGTTTCAAAAGATTTAAATTTAAAAGATGTACCTTTATTAGGGTAGTTCTTACCCATAAGTATTTTCCAATCCTCTTTAGGTGTCCCTGGTTTAGAAATAAACTCAGGTCTGGTCGTACCCTTTTCCATAACATAGTTTGGCATTGGATTTAGCTTGGACACGAAATTTGAAGAAGTTTCCGTAACTGAGTTTGGATTAGTCACGGCCATAAACTCAGAATCATACTTGGTCACAGACTGAATATTTGGAATATCTTCCAAATTATTTTTAGACACGGACTCTTGCTGGGCTTTAAAAGTTTGCATGGACTGATCTCCCAAAATTTGCACAGACTCTTGCTGAGCTTCCCTAGTTTGCACAGACTCTTGCTGAGCTTCCCTAGTTTGCACGGACTCTTGCTGAGCTTCCCTAGTTTGCACGGACTCTTGCTGAGTAGTTTCATTAGTCCGGGAACGGCTTTGCTTGCTAGAGTTCCCTTGTCTACTATCTGCATTGTCAATATGGACAGAATTATTACGTAAAGCAAGATCTTTTTTGGCTGAAATATTGTTTTTACATCTCATCAACTTAATCTGAGCTTCACGATACTCAGTAAAAGCTTTTTCGAGCTGCTCTTCTAGTTGTTTATCATCATACTTCTCATGAATTGATTCAATAATCACGTTCCCAGACTTCACAATATCATCATGAACAGCAACCTCATGAACTAAATTTATACTCTCCTTACCAGCCTGCACATTATTGACATTAACTGCATGGCCTGCATAGGAAGTTTCACTAACTTCTTTCCAAACAGATTTGATTGATTTTCCTTCTTTGTCATTCTTAATGTTCACAATAGGTGACTTCTTTTCAGCATTAGAACCTCCCAAAATTTTCTTTGCAGCAAGGCAATTCTCAAATTTGTGGCCCATAAACTTACAATGAGTGCAGAATTTGACATTCTCTAAGTCTTGAATTTCAATATATTGCCAGAACTCTTTTCCATTTGCCTTCAAGCGAATTCTTTTAGGAATCAACTTAGCAAAGTCAATATCAATCAGAACCGCAGCATAGTTTCCAACATCATGATCCAATGTCTTTTGATCAATAACAATCGGTTTTCCAATAATTTTAGCAATGGAAAGAAGAATTTTCTTAGTCCATAACTCAATGTACAAACCAGGGAAACTTACCCAAAATGAAGCTCTTGAAGTTTGCTGTCTTTCTGGATCAAAATTTGGGTAAAAATTAAAAACCCTAAGCTTTTGATTATGTATAACCCAAGTATCACCATGCCATACACGTTCCTTGTCATCTGCTGAAGTTAACTTTATGATGAAGAACCCTTTTTTCATTAGAACTAGCTTACATCTTCCAGCACCAAAACCCCATTGTTCCTCCAAACTCTTTTGAACATCAGCAAGTTTTAAGCCCTTAAAGTTCAATCTCCCAATGAGACTGAACTGAAATATATCACGTCCCTCTTGAAGAAGACTATTAGGCAAAACCAAAGATGGTTCTTCCAAATATGTTGATGCCTCAGGGAGAGAAAAGAAATCTGAATCTGTTAACATATAGGGTTTTTTACCCTTAACCAAATCAGCAAAAGATACCTTATTGTTCCCATGATTATTCACGTTTGAATCAGGGTTTTCCCCCATCCTAAATCACCAAAGATGATCTAGAATGAAGGAAAAAACGTTGATGAAAGTTGAAAACCCTAAAGAAAAAATTCGCCAATTTTTTGGAGAGAAAAATTCGCATGAGAGAGAAAAAAAATCCTCTTATGTACGTACTGAAAAAGTTGGCCAATTTAGTCTCTTAAGAGGACTGGTAATTATGCTTCAGATGAAAATGAACAGTGTTATGACAATGATGAAACTTATGATGATTATGAAGATGAATCAAAGAGCACTATGATTTGACTCAAATAATTGATGATCTCATTCCTAAGAAGAGGAATTTTATAGTTGGAAATAAGGGGCGAAAGCGATTTTGATTTTATTAGTTTTCTTCTTTATGCTATTTTTTAGTGCTTAAGAGCTTATTTTATGAGTTTTTAGAGTTTTTTGCCCCTTTGGTTTATGGGGGTGTGGAGGCCTAGCGCCTCCCATTTTGTAATTCTTGTAATTACGTTTTTTTGCTTTAATAAACCATTTTGACCTAGCAAAAAAAAAAATCAGAAATCAATTTGTTTCTCGGGTAAACTAGATAAACTCATCTTTAACAGAATTGTTTTGAAAAATGTAATCACAATTAATATGTTCTAAGGAATCCAGTAAAACTTGCATTTATATGCATGTTGATTCAAAAATATACGAAGTCAAATTTCACTATAGAAGAAGGACGAAAGACCAAGCAGAACTAATCCAAATCCTAAGAAATTTTATCTATCTTGAATGAAATAGAAAGACAAAGCCAACACAAAAAGAAAGAGTTCATAAAAATGTTGAATTTTATATATGTTAACTCAATAAAGTATACACACTTCGTTATAAACTAGATAAACTCATCTTTAACAGAAAAAGTTTGAAAAATGTATTGCAATCACAAATAATATGTTCTAAGGCTTAACATCTAGTAAAAATTGCATTTCTATGTACGGTGATTCAAGAAAATATGAAGGAAGTCAAATTTCAGAATATAAGAAGGATCAAAGACCAGCCAGAACTAATCCAAATTTTAAAAAATTTCATCTATTTGAATCAAATCGAAAGACAAAGCCAATACAAAAATAAAGAGTTCACAAAAATGTTGAATTTTTTATAGGTTAACTCAAAAAAGTCTACACTCTTTGTTATAAGTCGGAAGTTGATTTCTAAGACTAAATTGTAACCTAGATAAACTCATCTTTAACAGAAAAAGTTTGAAAAATGTATTGTAATCACAATTAATATGTTCTAAGGCAGTACGTCTAGTAAAAATTGCATTTCTATGTACGTTGATTCTAGAATATATGAAGGAAGTCAAATTTCACAATAGAAGAAGATGAAAGACAAAGAAGAACTAATCCAAATCCTAACACATTTCATCTATCTTGAATCAAATATAAAGACAAAGCCAACACAAAAAGAAAGAGTTCATAAATATGTTGAATTTTATATACATTAACTCAAAAAAGTCTACACATTTCGTTATTAGTCGGAAATTGATTTCTGAGACTAAATTGTAAACTAGATAAACTCATCTTTAAGAGAAAAAGTTTGAAAAATGTATTATAATCACAAATAATATGTTCTAACGAAATACGTCTAGTAAAAATTGCGTTTCTATGTACGTCGATTCAAGAAAATATGAAGGAAGCCAAATTTCACAATAGAAGAAGGATGAAAGACCAAGAACAACTAATCCAAATCCTAACAAATTTCATCTATCTTGAATCATATAGAAAGACAAAGCCAACAAAAAGAAAGAGTTCATAAAAATGTTGAATTTTATATACGTTAACTAGTAAAAGTCTACACACTTCGTTATACATCTGAAATTGATTTCTGAGACTAAATTTTAAACTAGATAAACTCATCTTTAACACAAAAAGTTTGAAAAATGTATTGTCATCACAAATAATATGTTCTAAGGCATTACGTCTAGTAAAAATTGCAGTTCTATGTACGTTGATTCAAGAAAAAATGAAAGAAGTTAAATTTCAGAATAGAAGAAGGATAAAAGCCCAGGCAGAACTAATCCAAATTCCAACAAATTTCATATATTTGAATCAAATCGAAAGACAAAGCCAATACAAAAATAAAGAGTTCATAAAAATGTTGAAATTTTTACACGATAACTCAAAAAAAGTCTACACTCTTCGTTATAAGTCGGAAGTTGATTTCTGAGACTAAATTGTAAACTAGATAAACTCATCTTTAACAGAAAAAGTTTGAAAAATATAGTGTAATCACAATTAATATGTTCTAAGGCAGTACGTCTAGTAAAAATTGCATTACTATGTACGTTGATTCAAGAAAATATGAAGGAAGTCAAATTTCACAATAGAAGAAGGATGAAAGACCAAGAAGAACTAATCCAAATCCTAACAAATTTCATATATCATGAATCATATAGAAAGATAAACCCAATACAAAATAAAGAGTTCACAAAAATGTTGAATTTTTTATACGTTAGCTGAAAAAAATCTACACTCTTCGTTATAAGTCGGAAGTTGATTTCTAAGACTAAATTGTAACCTAGATAAACTCATCTTTAACAGAAAAAGTTTGAAAAATGTATTGTAATCACAATTAATATGTTCTAAGGCAGTACGTCTAGTAAAAATTGCATTTCTATGTACGTTGATTCAAGAATATATGAAGGAAGTCAAATTTACCAATAGAAGAAGGATGAAAGACCAAGCAGAACTAATCAAAATACTAACAAATTTCATCTATATTGAATCAAATAGAAAGACAAAGCCAACACAAAAACAAAGAGTTAATAAAATGTTGAATTTTATATACATTAACTCAAAAAAGTCAACAAACTTCGGTATAAGTCGGAAATTGATTTCTGAGACTAAATTGTAAACTAGATAAACTCATCTTTAACAGAGAATGTTTGAAAAATGTATTGTAATTACAATTAATATGTTCTAACGAAATACGTCTAGTAAAAATTGCGTTTCTATGTACGTCGATTCAAGAAAATATGAAGGAAGTCAAATTTCACAATAGAAGAAGGATGAAAGACAAGAAAAACTAATCCAAATCCTAACAAATTTCATCTATCTTGAATCATATAGAAAGACAAAGCCAACAAAAAGAAAGAGTTCATAAAAATGTTGAATTTTAAATACGTTAACTCAAAAAAGTCTACACACTTCGTTATACATCTGAAATTGATTTCCGAGACTAAATTTTAAACTAGATAAACTCATCTCTAACAGAAAAAGCATGAAAAATGTATTGTAATCACAAATAATATGTTCTAAGGCATTACGTCTATTAAAAATTGCATTTCTATGTACGTTGATTCAATAAAATATGAAGGAAGTCAAATTTCACAATAGAAGAAGGATAAAAGCCCAGGCAGAACTAATCCAAATTCTAACAAATTTCATCTATTTGAATCAAATTGAAAGACAAAGCCAATACAAAAATAAAGAGTTCATAAAAATGTTGAATTTTTTATACGTTAACTCAAAAAAGTCTACACTCTTCGTTATAAGTCGGAAGTTGATTTCCGAGACTAAATTGTAAACTAGCTAAACTCATCTTTAACAGAAAAAGTTTGAAAAATGTATTGTAATCACAATTAATATGTTCTAAGGCAGTACGTCTAGTAAAAATTGCATTTCTATGTACGTTGATTCAAGAATATATGAAGGAAGTCAAATTTCACAATAGAAGAAGGATGAAAGACCAAGAACTAATCCAAATCCTAACAAATTTCATCTATCTTGAATCAAATAGAATGAAAAAGTCAACACAAAAAGAAAGAGTTCATAAAAATGTTGAATTTTATATGCGTTAACTCAAAAAAGTCTACACACTTCGTTATACATCTGAAATTGATTTCTGAGACTAAATTGTAAACTAGATAAACTCATCTTTAACACAAAAAGTTTGAAAAATATATTGTCATCACAAATAATATGTTCTAAGGCATTACGTCTAGTAAAAATTGCAGTTCTATGTACGTTGATTCAAGCAAATATGAAAGAAGTTAAATTTCAGAATAGAAGAAGGATAAAAGCCCAGGCAGAACTAATCCAAATTCCAACAAATTTCATATATTTGAATCAAATCGAAAGACAAAGCCAATACAAAAATAAAGAGTTCATAAAAATGTTGAAATTTTTACACGTTAACTCAAAAAAAGTCTACACTCTTCGTTATAAGTCGGAAGTTGATTTCTGAGACTAAATTGTAAACTAGATAAACTCATCTTTAACAGAAAAAGTTTGAAAAATATAGTGTAATCACAATTAATATGTTCTAAGGCAGTACGTCTAGTAAAAATTGCATTACTATGTACGTTGATTCAAGAAAATATGAAGGAAGTCAAATTTCACAATAGAAGAAGGATGAAAGACCAAGAAGAACTAATCCAAATCCTAACAAATTTCATCTATCTTGAATCATATAGAAAGACAAAGCCAACAAAAAGAAAGAGTTCATAAAAATGTTGAATTTTATATACGTTAACTCAAAAAAGTCTACACACTTCGTTATACATCTGAAATTGATTTCTGAGACTAAATCGTAAACTAGATAAACTCATCTTTAACATAAAAAGTATGAAAAATGTATTGTAATCACAAATAATATGTTCTAAGGCATTACGTCTATTAAAAATTGCATTTCTATGTACGTTGATTCAAGAAAATATGAAGGAAGTCAAATTTCACAATAGAAGAAGGATAAAAGCCCAGGCAGAACTAATCCAAATTCTAACAAGTTTCATCTATTTGAATCAAATTGAAAGACAAAGCCAATACGAAAATAAAGAGTTCATAAAAATGTTGAATTTTTTATACGTTAACTCAAAAAAGTCACACTCTTCGTTATAAGTCGGAAGTTGATTTCCGAGACTAAATTGTAAACTAGATAAACTCATCTTTAACAGAAAAAGTTTGAAAAATGTATTGTAATCACAATTAATATGTTCTAAGGCAGTACGTCTAGTAAAAATTGCATTTCTATGTACGTTGATTCAAGAATATATGAAGGAAGTCAAATTTCACAATAGAAGAAGGATGAAAGACAAGAACTAATCCAAATCCTAACAAATTTCATCTATCTTGAATCAAATAGAATGAAAAAGTCAACACAAAAAGAAAGAGTTCATAAAAATGTTGAATTTTATATGCGTTAACTCAAAAAAGTCTACACACTTCGTTATACATCTGAAATTGATTTCTGAGACTAAATTGTAAACTAGATAAACTCATCTTTAACACAAAGAGTTTGAAAAATATATTGTCATCACAAATAATATGTTCTAAGGCATTACGTCTAGTAAAAATTGCAGTTCTATGTACGTTGATTCAAGAAAATATGAAAGAAGTTAAATTTCAGAATAGAAGAAGGATAAAAGCCCAGGCAGAACTAATCCAAATTCCAACAAATTTCATATATTTGAATCAAATCGAAAGACAAAGCCAATTCAAAAATAAAGAGTTCATAAAAATGTTGAAATTTTTACACGTTAACTCAAAAAAAGTCTACACTCTTCGTTATAAGTCGGAAGTTGATTTCTGAGACTAAATTGTAAACTAGATAAACTCATCTTTAACAGAAAAAGTTTGAAAAATATAGTGTAATCACAATTAATATGTTCTAAGGCAGTACGTCTAGTAAAAATTGCATTACTATGTACGTTGATTCAAGAAAATATGAAGGAAGTCAAATTTCACAATAGAAGAAGGATGAAAGACCAAGAAGAACTAATCCAAATCCTAACAAATTTCATCTATCTTGAATCATATAGAAAGACAAAGCCAACAAAAAGAAAGAGTTCATAAAAATGTTGAATTTTATATACGTTAACTCAAAAAAGTCTACACACTTCGTTATACATCTGAAATTGATTTCTGAGACTAAATTGTAAACTAGATAAACTCATCTTTAACATAAAAAGTATGAAAAATGTATTGTAATCACAAATAATATGTTCTAAGGCATTACGTCTATTAAAAATTGCATTTCTATGTACGTTGATTCAAGAAAATATGAAGGAAGTCAAATTTCACAATAGAAGAAGGATAAAAGCCCAGGCAGAACTAATCCAAATTCTAACAAGTTTCATCTATTTGAATCAAATTGAAAGACAAAGCCAATACAAAAATAAAGAGTTCATAAAAATGTTGAATTTTTTATACGTTAACTCAAAAAAGTCTACACTTTACGTTATAAGTCGGAAGTTGATTTCCGAGACTAAATTGTAAACTAGATAAACTCATCTTTAACAGAAAAAGTTTGAAAAATGTATTGTAATCACAATTAATATGTTCTAAGGCAGTACGTCTAGTAAAAATTGCATTTCTATGTATGTTGATTCAAGAATATATGAAGGAAGTCAAATTTCACAATAGAAGAAGGATGAAAGACCAAGAACTAATCCAAATCCTAACAAATTTCATCTATCTTGAATCAAATAGAATGAAAAAGTCAACACAAAAAGAAAGAGTTCATAAAAATGTTAAATTTTATATGCGTTAACTCAAAAAAGTCTACACACTTCGTTATACATCTGAAATTGATTTCTGAGACTAAATTGTAAACTAGATAAACTCATCTTTAACAGAAAAAGTTTGAAAAATGTATTGTAATCACAAATAATATGTTCTAAGGCATTACGTCTATTAAAAATTGCATTTCTATGTACGTTGATTCAAGAAAATATGAAGGAAGTCAAATTTCACAATAGAAGAAGGATAAAAGCCCTGGCAGAACTAATCCAAATTCTAATAAATTTCATCTATTTGAATCAAATTGAAAGACAAAGCCAATACAAAAATAAAGAGTTCATAAAAATGTTGAATTTTTTATACGCTAACTCAAAAAAGTCTACACTCTTCGTTATAAGTCGGAAGTTGATTTCCGAGACTAAATTGTAAACTAGCTAAACTCATCTTTAACAGAAAAAGTTTGAAAAATGTATTGTAATCACAATTAATATGTTCTAAGGCAGTACGTCTAGTAAAAATTGCATTTCTATGTACGTTGATTCAAGAATATATGAAGGAAGTCAAATTTCACAATAGAAGAAGGATGAAAGACCAAGAACTAATCCAAATCCTAACAAATTTCATCTATCTTGAATCAAATAGAAGAAAAGTCAACACAAAAAGAAAGAGTTCATAAAAATGTTGAATTTTATATGCGTTAACTCAAAAAAGTCTACACACTTCGTTATACATCTGAAATTGATTTCTGAGACTAAATTGTAAACTAGATAAACTCATCTTTAACAAAAGTTTGAAAAATATTGTCATCACAAATAATATGTTCTAAGGCATTACGTCTAGTAAAAATTGCAGTTCTATGTACGTTGATTCAAGCAAATATGAAAGAAGTAAATTTCAGAATAGAAGAAGGATAAAGCCCAGCAGAACTAATCCAAATTCCAACAAATTTCATATTTGAATCAAATCGAAAGACAAAGCCAATACAAAAATAAAGAGTTCATAAAAATGTTGAATTTTTACACGTTAACTCAAAAAAGTCTACACTCTTCGTTATAAGTCGGAAGTTGATTTCTGAGACTAAATTGTAAACTAGAAACTCATCTTTAACAGAAAAAGTTTGAAAAATAATTGTAATCACAATTAATATGTTCTAAGGCAGTACGTCTAGTAAAATTGCATTACTATGTACGTTGATTCAAGAAAATATGAAGGAAGTCAAATTTCACAATAGAAGAAGGATGAAAGACCAAGAAGAACTAATCCAAATCCTAACAAATTTCATCTATCTTGAATCATATAGAAAGACAAAGCCAACAAAAAGAAAGAGTTCATAAAAATGTTGAATTTTATATACGTTAACTCAAAAAAGTCTACACACTTCGTTATACATCTGAAATTGATTTCTGAGACTAAATCGTAAACTAGATAAACTCATCTTTAACATAAAAAGTATGAAAAATGTATTGTAATCACAAATAATATGTTCTAAGGCATTACGTCTATTAAAAATTGCATTTCTATGTACGTTGATTCAAGAAAATATGAAGGAAGTCAAATTTCACAATAGAAGAAGGATAAAAGCCCAGGCAGAACTAATCCAAATTCTAACAAGTTTCATCTATTTGAATCAAATTGAAAGACAAAGCCAATACGAAAATAAAGAGTTCATAAAAATGTTGAATTTTTTATACGTTAACTCAAAAAAGTCACACTCTTCGTTATAAGTCGGAAGTTGATTTCCGAGACTAAATTGTAAACTAGATAAACTCATCTTTAACAGAAAAAGTTTGAAAAATGTATTGTAATCACAATTAATATGTTCTAAGGCAGTACGTCTAGTAAAAATTGCATTTCTATGTACGTTGATTCAAGAATATATGAAGGAAGTCAAATTTCACAATAGAAGAAGGATGAAAGACAAGAACTAATCCAAATCCTAACAAATTTCATCTATCTTGAATCAAATAGAATGAAAAAGTCAACACAAAAAGAAAGAGTTCATAAAAATGTTGAATTTTATATGCGTTAACTCAAAAAAGTCTACACACTTCGTTATACATCTGAAATTGATTTCTGAGACTAAATTGTAAACTAGATAAACTCATCTTTAACACAAAGAGTTTGAAAAATATATTGTCATCACAAATAATATGTTCTAAGGCATTACGTCTAGTAAAAATTGCAGTTCTATGTACGTTGATTCAAGAAAATATGAAAGAAGTTAAATTTCAGAATAGAAGAAGGATAAAAGCCCAGGCAGAACTAATCCAAATTCCAACAAATTTCATATATTTGAATCAAATCGAAAGACAAAGCCAATTCAAAAATAAAGAGTTCATAAAAATGTTGAAATTTTTACACGTTAACTCAAAAAAAGTCTACACTCTTCGTTATAAGTCGGAAGTTGATTTCTGAGACTAAATTGTAAACTAGATAAACTCATCTTTAACAGAAAAAGTTTGAAAAATATAGTGTAATCACAATTAATATGTTCTAAGGCAGTACGTCTAGTAAAAATTGCATTACTATGTACGTTGATTCAAGAAAATATGAAGGAAGTCAAATTTCACAATAGAAGAAGGATGAAAGACCAAGAAGAACTAATCCAAATCCTAACAAATTTCATCTATCTTGAATCATATAGAAAGACAAAGCCAACAAAAAGAAAGAGTTCATAAAAATGTTGAATTTTATATACGTTAACTCAAAAAAGTCTACACACTTCGTTATACATCTGAAATTGATTTCTGAGACTAAATTGTAAACTAGATAAACTCATCTTTAACATAAAAAGTATGAAAAATGTATTGTAATCACAAATAATATGTTCTAAGGCATTACGTCTATTAAAAATTGCATTTCTATGTACGTTGATTCAAGAAAATATGAAGGAAGTCAAATTTCACAATAGAAGAAGGATAAAAGCCCAGGCAGAACTAATCCAAATTCTAACAAGTTTCATCTATTTGAATCAAATTGAAAGACAAAGCCAATACAAAAATAAAGAGTTCATAAAAATGTTGAATTTTTTATACGTTAACTCAAAAAAGTCTACACTTTACGTTATAAGTCGGAAGTTGATTTCCGAGACTAAATTGTAAACTAGATAAACTCATCTTTAACAGAAAAAGTTTGAAAAATGTATTGTAATCACAATTAATATGTTCTAAGGCAGTACGTCTAGTAAAAATTGCATTTCTATGTATGTTGATTCAAGAATATATGAAGGAAGTCAAATTTCACAATAGAAGAAGGATGAAAGACCAAGAACTAATCCAAATCCTAACAAATTTCATCTATCTTGAATCAAATAGAATGAAAAAGTCAACACAAAAAGAAAGAGTTCATAAAAATGTTAAATTTTATATGCGTTAACTCAAAAAAGTCTACACACTTCGTTATACATCTGAAATTGATTTCTGAGACTAAATTGTAAACTAGATAAACTCATCTTTAACAGAAAAAGTTTGAAAAATGTATTGTAATCACAAATAATATGTTCTAAGGCATTACGTCTATTAAAAATTGCATTTCTATGTACGTTGATTCAAGAAAATATGAAGGAAGTCAAATTTCACAATAGAAGAAGGATAAAAGCCCTGGCAGAACTAATCCAAATTCTAATAAATTTCATCTATTTGAATCAAATTGAAAGACAAAGCCAATACAAAAATAAAGAGTTCATAAAAATGTTGAATTTTTTATACGCTAACTCAAAAAAGTCTACACTCTTCGTTATAAGTCGGAAGTTGATTTCCGAGACTAAATTGTAAACTAGATAAACTCATCTTTAACAAAAAAAGTTTGAAAAATGTATTGTAATCACAATTAATATGTTCTAACGAAATACGTCTAGTAAAAATTGCGTTTCTATGTACGTCGATTCAAGAAAATATGAAGGAAGTCAAATTTCACAATAGAAGAAGGATGAAAGACCAAGAAGAACTAATCCAAATCCTAACAAATTTCATCTATCTTGAATCATATAGAAAGACAAAGCCAACAAAAAGAAAGAGTTCATAAAAATGTTGAATTTTATATACGTTAACTCAAAAAAGTCTACACACTTCGTTATACATCTGAAATTGATTTCTGAGACTAAATTTTAAACTAGATAAACTCATCTTTAACAGAAAAGGTATGAAAAATGTATTGTAATCACAATTAATATGTTCTAAGGCAGTACCTCTAGTAAAAATTGCATTTCTATGTAAGTTGATTCAAGAATATATGAAGGAAGTCAAATTTCACAATAGAAGAAGGATGAAAGACCAAGAACTAATCCAAATCCTAACAAATTTCATCTATCTTGAATCAAATAGAATGAAAAAGTAAATACAAAAAGAAAGAG
The DNA here is from genome assembly GCF_003573695.1 of Papaver somniferum. Taxonomy (NCBI): domain Eukaryota; kingdom Viridiplantae; phylum Streptophyta; class Magnoliopsida; order Ranunculales; family Papaveraceae; genus Papaver; species Papaver somniferum. The sequence goes on along the minus strand of NW_020621381.1, from coordinate 7,470,224 downwards.
TTCATAAAAATGTTGAATTTTATATGCGTTAACTCAAAAAAGTCTACAAACTTCGTTATACATCTGAAATTGATTTCTGAGACTAAATTGTAAACTAGATAAACTCATCTTTAACACAAAAAGTTTGAAAAATGTATTGTCATCACAAATAATATGTTCTAAGGCATTACGTCTAGTTGCAGTTCTATGTACGTTGATTCAAGAAAATATGAAAGAAGTTAAATTTCAGAATAGAAGAAGGATAAAAGCCCAGGCAGAACTAATCCAAATTCCAACAAATTTCATATATTTGAATCAAATCGAAAGACAAAGCCAATACAAAAATAAAGAGTTCATAAAAATGTTGAAATTTTTACACGTTAACTCAAAAAAGTCTACACTCTTCGTTATAAGTCGGAAGTTGATTTCTGAGACTAAATTGTAAACTAGATAAACTCATCTTTAACAGAAAAAGTTTGAAAAATATAGTGTAATCACAATTAATATGTTCTAAGGCAGTACGTCTAGTAAAAATTGCATTTTTATGTACGTTGATTCATGAATATATGAAGGAAGTCAAATTTCACTATAGAAGAAGGACGAAAGACCAAGCAAAACTAATCCAAATCCTAAAAATTTCATCTATCTTGAACCAAATAGAAAGACCAAGCCACCACAAAAAGAAAGTGTTCATAAAAATGTTGAATTTTATATACGTTAACTCAAAAAGTCTACACACTTCGTTATAAGTCGGAAATTAATTTCTGAGACTAAATTGTAAACTAGATAAACTAATCTTTAACAAAAAAAGGTTCGAAAAATGTATTGTAGTCACAAATAATATGTTCTAAGGCATTACGTCTAGTAAATATTGCATTTCTATGTACGTTGATTCATGAATATATGAAGGAAGTCAAATTTCACTATAGAAGAAGGACAAAAGACCAAGCAGAACTAATCCAAATCCTAACAAATTTCATCTATCTTGAATCAAATAGAAAGACAAATACAACACAAAAATAAAGTGTTCATAAAAATGTTGAATTTTATATACGTTAACTCAAAAAGTCTACACACTTCGTTATAAGTTGGAAATTGATTTCTGAGTATAAATTGTAAACTAGATGAACTCATCTTTAACAGAAAAAGTTTGAAAAATGTATTGTAATCACAATTAATATGGTCTAAGGCAATACGTCTAGTAAAAATTGCATTTCTATGTACCTTGATTCATGAATATATGAAGGAAGTCAAATTTAACTATAGAAGAAGGACGAAAGACCAAGCAAAACCAATCCAAATCTTAAAAAAATTCATCTATCTTGAACCAAATAGAAAGAAAAAGCCAACACAAAAAGAAAGTGTTCATAAAAATGTTGAATTTTTTATACGTTAACTCAAAAAAGTCTACACTCTTCGTTATAAGTCGGAAGTTGATTTCCGAGACTAAATTGTAAACTAGATAAACTCATCTTTAACAGAAAAAGTTTGAAAAATGTATTGTAATCACAATTAATATGTTCTAAGGCAGTACGTCTAGTAAAAATTGCATTTCTATGTACGTTGATTCAAGAATATATGAAGGAAGTCAAATTTCACAATAGAAGAAGGATGAAAGACCAAGAACTAATCCAAATCCAAACAAATTTCATCTATCTTGAATCAAATAGAATGAAAAAGTCAACACAAAAAGAAAGAGTTCATAAAAATGTTAAATTTTGTATGCGTTAACTCAAAAAAGTCTACACACTTCGTTATACATCTGAAATTGGTTTCTGAGACTAAATTGTAAACTAGATAAACTCATCTTTAACAGAAAAAGTATAAAAAATGTATTGTAATCACAAATAATATGTTCTAAGGCATTACATCTATTAAAAATTACATTTCTATGTACGTTGATTCAAGAAAATATGAAGGAAGTCAAATTTTACAATAGAAGAAGGATGAAAGACCAAGAAGAACTAATCCAAATCCTAACAAATTTCATCTATCTTGAATCATATAGAAAGACAAAGCCAACAAAAAGAAAGAGTTCATAAAAATGTTGAATTTTATATACGTTAACTCAAAAAAGTCTACACACTTCGTTATACATCTGAAATTGATTTCTGAGACTAAATTTTAAACTAGATAAACTCATCTTTAACAGAAAAGGTATGAAAAATGTATTGTAATCACAATTAATATGTTCTAAGGCAGTACCTCTAGTAAAAATTGCATTTCTATGTAAGTTGATTCAAGAATATATGAAGGAAGTCAAATTTCACAATAGAAGAAGGATGAAAGACCAAGAACTAATCCAAATCCTAACAAATTTCATCTATCTTGAATCAAATAGAATGAAAAAGTAAACACAAAAAGAAAGAGTTTATAAAAATGTTGAATTTTATATGCGTTAACTCAAAAAAGTCTACAAACTTCGTTATACATCTGAAATTGATTTCTGAGACTAAATTGTAAACTAGATAAACTCATCTTTAACACAAAAAGTTTGAAAAATGTATTGTCATCACAAATAATATGTTCTAAGGCATTACGTCTAGTTGCAGTTCTATGTACGTTGATTCAAGAAAATATGAAAGAAGTTAAATTTCAGAATAGAAGAAGGATAAAAGCCCAGGCAGAACTAATCCAAATTCCAACAAATTTCATATATTTGAATCAAATCGAAAGACAAAGCCAATACAAAAATAAAGAGTTCATAAAAATGTTTTACACGTTAACTCAAAAAAGTTTACACTCTTCGTTATAAGTCGGAAGTTGATTTCTGAGACTAAATTGTAAACTAGATAAACTCATCTTTAACAGAAAAAGTTTGAAAAATATAGTGTAATCACAATTAATATGTTCTAAGGCAGTACGTCTAGTAAAAATTGCATTTCTATGTACGTTGATTCATGAATATATGAAGGAAGTCAAATTTCACTATAGAAGAAGGACGAAAGACCAAGCAAAACTAATCCAAATCCTAAAAAATTTCATCTATCTTGAACCAAATAGAAAGACCAAGCCACCACAAAAAGAAAGTGTTCATAAAAATGTTGAATTTTATATACGTTAACTCAAAAAGTCTACACACTTCGTTATAAGTCGGAAATTAATTTCTGAGACTAAATTGTAAACTAGATAAACTAATCTTTAACAAAAAAAGGTTCGAAAAATGTATTGTAGTCACAAATAATATGTTCTAAGGCATTACGTCTAGTAAATATTGCATTTCTATGTACGTTGATTCATGAATATATGAAGGAAGTCAAATTTCACTATAGAAGAAGGACAAAAGACCAAGCAGAACTAATCCAAATCCTAACAAATTTCATCTATCTGAATCAAATAGAAAGACAAATACAACACAAAAATAAAGTGTTCATAAAAATGTTGAATTTTATATACGTTAACTCAAAAAGTCTACACACTTCGTTATAAGTTGGAAATTGATTTCTGAGTATAAATTGTAAACTAGATAAACTCATCTTCAACAGAAAAAGTTTGAAAAATGTATTGTAATCACAATTAATATGGTCTAAGGCAATACGTCTAGTAAAAATTACATTTCTATGTACCTTGATTCATGAATATATGAAGGAAGTCAAATTTAACTATAGAAGAAGGACGAAAGACCAAGCAAAACCAATCCAAATCTTAAAAAAATTCATCTATCTTGAACCAAATAGAAAGAAAAAGCCAACACAAAAAGAAAGTGTTCATAAAAATGTTGAATTTTATATACGTTAACTCAAAAAGTCTACACACTTCGTTATAAGTTGGAAATTGATTTCAGACACTAAATTGTAAACTAGATAAACTCATCTTTAACAGAAAAAGTTTGATAAATGTATTGTAGTCACAAATAATATGTTCTAAGGCATTACGTCTAGTAAATATTGCATTTCTATGTACGTTGATTCATGAATATATGAAGGAAGTCAAATTTCACTATAGAAGAAGGACAAAAGACCAAGCAGAACTAATCCAAATCCTAACAAATTTCATCTATCTTGAATCAAATAGAAAGACAAATACAACACAAAAATAAAGTGTTCATAAAAATGTTGAATTTTATATACGTTAACTCAAAAAGTCTACACACTTCGTTATAAGTTGGAAATTGATTTCTGAGTATAAATTGTAAACTAGATGAACTCATCTTTAACAGAAAAAGTTTGAAAAATGTATTGTAATCACAATTAATATGGTCTAAGGCAATACGTCTAGTAAAAATTGCATTTCTATGTACCTTGATTCATGAATATATGAAGGAAGTCAAATTTAACTATAGAAGAAGGACGAAAGACCAAGCAAAACCAATCCAAATCTTAAAAAAATTCATCTATCTTGAACCAAATAGAAAGAAAAAGCCAACACAAAAAGAAAGTGTTCATAAAAATGTTGAATTTTTTATACGTTAACTCAAAAAAGTCTACACTCTTCGTTATAAGTCGGAAGTTGATTTCCGAGACTAAATTGTAAACTAGATAAACTCATCTTTAACAAAAAAAGTTTGAAAAATGTATTGTAATCACAATTAATATGTTCTAACGAAATACGTCTAGTAAAAATTGCGTTTCTATGTACGTCGATTCAAGAAAATATGAAGGAAGTCAAATTTCACAATAGAAGAAGGATGAAAGACCAAGAACAACTAATCCAAATCCTAACAAATTTCATCTATCTTGAATCATATAGAAAGACAAAGCCAACAAAAAGAAAGAGTTCATAAAAATGTTGAATTTTATATCCGTTAACTCAAAAAAGTCTACACACTTCGTTATACATCTGAAATTGATTTCTGAGACTAAATTTTAAACTAGATAAACTCATCTCTAACAGAAAAAGTAAGAAAAATGTATTGTAATCACAAATAATATGTTCTAAGGCATTACGTCTATTAAAAATTGCATTTCTATGTACGTTGATTCAAGAAAATATGAAGGAAGTCAAATTTTACAATAGAAGAAGGATAAAAGCCCAGGCAGAACTAATCCAAATTCTAACAAATTTCATCTATTTGAATCAAATTGAAAGACAAAGCCAATACAAAAATAAAGAGTTCATAAAAATGTTGAATTTTTTATACGTTAACTCAAAAAAGTCTACACACTTCGTTATAAGTCGGAAATTAATTTCTAAGACTAAATTGTAAACTAGATAAACTCATCTTTAACAGAAAAAGTTTGAAAAATGTATTGTAATCACAATTAATATGTTCTAAGGCAGTACGTCTAGTAAAAATTGCATTTCTATGTACGTTGATTCAAGAATATATGAAGGAAGTCAAATTTCACAATAGAAGAAGGATGAAAGACCAAGAACTAATCCAAATCCTAACAAATTTCATCTATCTTGAATCAAATAGAATGAAAAAGTCAACACAAAAAGAAAGAGTTCATAAAAATGTTAAATTTTATATGCGTTAACTCAAAAAAGTCTACACACTTCGTTATACATCTGAAATTGGTTTCTGAGACTAAATTGTAAACTAGATAAACTCATCTTTAACAGAAAAAGTTTGAAAAATGTATTGTAATCACAAATAATATGTTCTAAGGCATTACGTCTATTAAAAATTGCATTTCTATGTACGTTGATTCAAGAAAATATGAAGGAAGTCAAATTTCACAATAGAAAAAGGATAAAAGCCCTGGCAGAACTAATCCAAATTCTAATAAATTTCATCTATTTGAATAAAATTGAAAGAAAAAGCCAATACAAAAATAAAGAGTTCATAAAAATGTTGAATTTTTTATACGTTAACTCAAAAAAGTCTACACTCTTCGTTATAAGTCGGAAGTTGATTTCCGAGACTAAATTGTAAACTAGATAAACTCATCTTTAACAAAAAAAGTTTGAAAAATGTATTGTAATCACAATTAATATGTTCTAACGAAATACGTCTAGTAAAAATTGCGTTTCTATGTACGTCGATTCAAGAAAATATGAAGGAAGTCAAATTTCACAATAGAAGAAGGATGAAAGACCAAGAAGAACTAATCCAAATCCTAACAAATTTCATCTATCTTGAATCATATAGAAAGACAAAGCCAACAAAAAGAAAGAGTTCATAAAAATGTTGAATTTTATATACGTTAACTCAAAAAAGTCTACACACTTCGTTATACATCTGAAATTGATTTCTGAGACTAAATTTTAAACTAGATAAACTCATCTTTAACAGAAAAGGTATGAAAAATGTATTGTAATCACAATTAATATGTTCTAAGGCAGTACCTCTAGTAAAAATTGCATTTCTATGTAAGTTGATTCAAGAATATATGAAGGAAGTCAAATTTCACAATAGAAGAAGGATGAAAGACCAAGAACTAATCCAAATCCTAACAAATTTCATCTATCTTGAATCAAATAGAATGAAAAAGTAAACACAAAAAGAAAGAGTTTATAAAAATGTTGAATTTTATATGCGTTAACTCAAAAAAGTCTACAAACTTCGTTATACATCTGAAATTGATTTCTGAGACTAAATTGTAAACTAGATAAACTCATCTTTAACACAAAAAGTTTGAAAAATGTATTGTCATCACAAATAATATGTTCTAAGGCATTACGTCTAGTTGCAGTTCTATGTACGTTGATTCAAGAAAATATGAAAGAAGTTAAATTTCAGAATAGAAGAAGGATAAAAGCCCAGGCAGAACTAATCCAAATTCCAACAAATTTCATATATTTGAATCAAATCGAAAGACAAAGCCAATACAAAAATAAAGAGTTCATAAAAATGTTTTACACGTTAACTCAAAAAAGTTTACACTCTTCGTTATAAGTCGGAAGTTGATTTCTGAGACTAAATTGTAAACTAGATAAACTCATCTTTAACAGAAAAAGTTTGAAAAATATAGTGTAATCACAATTAATATGTTCTAAGGCAGTACGTCTAGTAAAAATTGCATTTCTATGTACGTTGATTCATGAATATATGAAGGAAGTCAAATTTCACTATAGAAGAAGGGCGAAAGACCAAGCAAAACTAATCCAAATCCTAAAAAATTTCATCTATCTTGAACCAAATAGAAAGACCAAGCCACCACAAAAAGAAAGTGTTCATAAAAATGTTGAATTTTATATACGTTAACTCAAAAAGTCTACACACTTCGTTATAAGTCGGAAATTAATTTCTGAGACTAAATTGTAAACTAGATAAACTAATCTTTAACAAAAAAAGGTTCGAAAAATGTATTGTAGTCACAAATAATATGTTCTAAGGCATTACGTCTAGTAAATATTGCATTTCTATGTACGTTGATTCATGAATATATGAAGGAAGTCAAATTTCACTATAGAAGAAGGACAAAAGACCAAGCAGAACTAATCCAAATCCTAACAAATTTCATCTATCTGAATCAAATAGAAAGAAAAATACAACACAAAAATAAAGTGTTCATAAAAATGTTGAATTTTATATACGTTAACTCAAAAAGTCTACACACTTCGTTATAAGTTGGAAATTGATTTTTGAGTATAAATTGTAAACTAGATAAACTCATCTTTAACAGAAAAAGTTTAAAAAATGTATTGTAATCACAATTAATATGGTCTAAGGCAATACGTCTAGTAAAAATTACATTTCTATGTACCTTGATTCATGAATATATGAAGGAAGTCAAATTTAACTATAGAAGAAGGACGAAAGACCAAGCAAAACCAATCCAAATCTTAAAAAAATTCATCTATCTTGAACCAAATAGAAAGAAAAAGCCAACACAAAAAGAAAGTGTTCATAAAAATGTTGAATTTTATATACGTTAACTCAAAAAGTCTACACACTTCGTTATAAGTTGGAAATTGAATTCAGACACTAAATTGTAAACTAGATAAACTCATCTTTAACATAAAAAGTTTGATAAATGTATTGTAATTATAATTAATAATTTAATATGTTCTAAGGCAATACGTCTAGTTAAAATTGCATTTGTATGTACGTTGATTCAAGAAAATATGAAGGAAGTCATATTTCACTATAGAAGAAGGATAAAATTCCAAGAAGAACTAATCGAAGTCCTAACAAGTTTCATCTATCTTGAATCAAATAGAAATACAAAGCCAACACAAAAAGAAAGAGGTCATAAAAATGTTGAATTTTATTTATGTTAACTCAAAAAAGTCTACACGCTTCGTTATACGTCTGAAATTGATTTCTGAAACTAAATCGTAACCTAGATAAACTAATCTCTAACAGAAAAAGTTTAAAAAATGTATTGTAATCACAAATAATATGTTCTAAGGCATTCCGTCTAGTAAAAATTGCATTTCTATGTACGTTGATTCAAGAAAATATGAAGGAAGTCAAATTTCACAATATAAGAAGGATGAAAGCCCAGCCAGAACTAATCCAAATTCTAACAAAATTCATCTATTTGAATCAAATTGAAAGACAAAGCCAATACAAAAATAAAGAGTTCATAAAAATGTTGAATTTTTTTATACGTTAACTCAAAAAAGTTTACACTCTTCGTTATAAGTCGGAAGTTGATTTTTGAGACTAAATTGTAAACTAGATAAACTCATCTTTAACAGAAAAAGTTTGATAAATGTATTGTAATCACAAATAATATGTTCTAAGGCATTACGTCTAGTAAAAATTGCATTTCTATGTACGTTGATTAAAGAAAATATGAAGGTAGGCTCATTTCACAATAGAAGAAGGATGAAAGACCATGCAAACTAATCCAAATCCTAAGAAATTTCATCTATCTTGAATAAAATAGAATGAGAAAGCCAACACAAAAAGAAAGATTTCATAAAAATGTTAAATTTTGTATACGTTAACTCAAAATAGTCTACACACTTCGTTATAAGTCGGAAGTTTATTTCTGAGACTTAATTGTAAACTAGATAAATTCATCTTTAATAGAAAAAGTTTGAAAAATATATTGTAATTACAATTAATATGTTCTAAGGTAATACCTTTAATTCTGACAAAATTCATCTATTTGAATCAAATTGAAAGACAAATCCAGTACAAAATAGTCTACACTCTTCGTTATAAGTCGGAAGTTGATTTGTGAGATTAAATTGTAAACTAGATAAACTCATCTTTAATAGAAAAAATTTGAAAATGTATTGTAATCACAATTAATATGTTCTAAGGCACTACGTCTAGTAAAAATTGCATTTCTATGTACGTTGATTCAAGAATATATGAAGGAAGTCAAATTTCACAATAGAAGAAGGACGAAAGACCAAGCAGAACTAATCCAAATCCTAACAAATTTCTCTATCTTGAATCAAATAGAAAGACAAAGCCAACATAAAAAGAAAGACTTCATAAGAATGTTGAATTTTATATACGTTAACTCAAAAAAGTCTACACACTTCGTTATAAGTCGGAAATTCATTTCTGAGACTAATCTGTAAACTAGATAAACTCCTCTTTAATAGAAAAAGTTTGAAAAATGTATTGTA